>NC_089271.1:37884076-38553945 GCF_963930625.1 Muntiacus reevesi | reverse complement strand
AGAGACCCACCTGCATAGTGGTCTCTACGGGGCTGGTGGCTGTGTGCCCAGGGATTCTTGCCACCTGCGTGGTTACCTGGTTCTCTCTTGCTGGCTCAATGGCCAGTCCCAGCTCAACCCTAGCTGATCCGAGCAGAAGGAAGAAGCATCCGGTAGCATGGAAGCTTGTCTGAGCTGTAGGCCCTGACAACGACCACATCTAGGGAGGAGGGAAGCAGAGACAGCCTGGCTTGCCAAGCCCCAAGGCATGAAATTAAAAGATGTTTGTTCCTTGGAAGAAAAGCTATGACACACCTAGACAGAGTATTGAAAAGCAGAGACATCACCTTGTTGACAAAGGTCCATATAGTCAAAGTTATGGTTTTTCCAGTAGCCATGTACAGATGTGAGAGTTGGACCGTAGAGAAGGCTGGGTGCCAAAGAATTGATGCTTTTGAGCTATGGTGCTGGAGAAGACTTTGAGAGTCCCTTGGACTGCAAGGGGATCCAACCAGTCAATCCTAAAGGAAATCAACCCTGAATATTCATTGGAAAGTCTGATGCTGAAGCTGAAGCTCCAATACTTTGGCCACCTGATTCGAAGAGCTGGCTCATTGGAAAAGACCCTGATACGGGGAAGGATTGAGGGTAGGAGGAGGAGGGGACGACAGAGGATGAGATGGTTACACGGCATCACTGACTCAATGGACATGAGTCTGAGCAAGCTCCAGGAGATGATGGACAGGGAAGCCTGGTGTTCTGCAGTCCATGGGGTCGCAAAGAATTGGACATGACTGAGTGACTGAACAGCAAATTCACACAACAGGTTAGTAGACAGCAATAAAAAGGAGTAAACTCTGCCCATGCAATAACATGGAAACTTTCAGAAACATAATGTTGAGCAAAAGGAACTGGAGACAAAAGAACGCAAATTGTACATTTCAGGGATTATAAAGTTCAAAGTCAGGCAGAACTAATTTATGCTGTTGGAAGCCAGGACAACAGTTAGCCTTGAGGGTGCAGGGTAGTCACTGGAAGGGTCCCCGCGAGGCTTCTTGAGTGTTGGTCATGCTTCTTGACTTGATCTGAAGGCTGGGTGACACGGGTATAAGTTCATTTAGTGAAATGTCACCAAGCTGTACACTTATGACATGTGTGCTGTACTTCATGTACATTTTGCTTGAATTAGAATTTATTTACAAAAATCCCCTGGGCTAAAAAAAAAAAAAATCCCCTGGGCTGCTGTATGGAGAATTGGACGATGGGGGAGGGTAGAGGCAGGCAGACTTGTGAGTTGGCTGGGCTACCAGTGAGAAAAGAGAAGAAGGAAGAGGGGAGGCAGGAAGGTAGGAAAAGGCAGAGCTCTTAGTGCCACTGATGGGCTGGTGGGGGTGTTCAGAGGTTCCGAGGGCAGTGGGAGAGGCCCCATGAACACTAGGACAGAGCTGTGGATGCCAGGCAGCCTGCCCCTCACAACCAGTGTTTTCTGGGGACATTGTGAAAGAAACGACACAGCATTCCTTTCTTAGAGACTGTATGTCCCCATCAGCAGTGGATGAAAGTTATATTTTCTCCATATCCTAACAACACTTGACAGATATGGTTGAAGGATCTTACAAAAAAATTTTTTTTAATTGAAAGTTTTTTTATAAGGACCATTTTTTTAAGTCTTTATTGAATTTGTTACAATATTGCTTCTGTTTTATGTTTTAGTTTTTTGACTGCGAGTCACGTGTGATCTTAGCTCCTCGACCAGGGATTGAACCAGCACACCCTGCATTGGAAGGCAAAGTCTTAACTACTAGACCACCAGGGAAGTCTCTAAAGGATCTTTTTAAAGCATAAATCAGGTCATGTTGTTGTCCTGCTCAAAACCCTCCAATGATTTCCTGTATCACTTAAAATCCTCACTCTTACTAGGTCTGTAACCCTGTCCCTACCTCTTTTGCAAGAGGCTGAGCATGGTCTTGCCTCAGGACATTTGCACTTGCTGTGTTCCTCACATCCGGCTCTTTGCATGTCTGTTTTTTCTTATCATTCAAGATTCAGTATGTTTTGGTTACTGTTGCTTCATGAGCCACTGTAAAACTTAAGGACACAAAGGAAGGGTTTTATTATGTTCATGCATTCTGGGAGTACAAGAGTACAGACAGGGCACAGCAGATTGGCTTGTTTCTGCTCCAGCACAGGTGAGAAAACATAAAATCTGGGGGTGACCTGTGACTAGGCTCTGGGCTTATCTGGAGGCTCCGGGCACCTGCACTGGGAAGGCTTGAACCCTCAGTTTACCTGGGACGGTTTACCAGAGCAACTCCGCATGACCTCTCTTACTCCTTGCACTTCCTTACATCATGGCAGCCTAAGGTTAGTCACACTTCTCACATGGCAGCTCATGGCTTCACTGTGGGTGTTCTTGGAGACCAAGAACTCCATGGCCTTTTGCCACCTAGTTTTGGAATTCTCCTGGTGTCACTTCTGATGCACTGTATTGGTTGAAGAAGTCAGAAGCATGTTCAGATCGAAAAGCAGAGGACATAGACCTCACCTCTCAATGAGAGGAATGTTAAAGAATCTTGTGGCCATTTTTTTAAGGCCGTGACACAAGCTGAATGTCCCTCCCTAACCACAATACCTAAATCAGAAGCCCCTGTTCCATATTTACCATGTTTTTCTATTTTATCTTCTTTATAGTATTTATCAGAACCTGAGCCTATTTTACTTTATTATTACAAGTTTATTTTCTGTCTTCCCCCACTGGAATAGAAGTTCCAGGACAGCACATGCTTGTTTATATTTTTTCTTTACACTTTTATATCACTAGTGGGTAGAACAGTACCTGAAACATAGTAGGAGCTTGGTAAATATTTGTTGAAAAAAATGATAAAGTGGTAAGCATGTGAGGTGCTTTATCAGCAGAGGATGGCTTTGTTTGTTTTTTATTTATTTCTTTGGCTGTGTCGAGTCTTAGTTGTGGCACACAGAATCTTCATAGCATCATGTGGATCTTTCACCACGGGCCACAGACTCTCTAGTTTTGGCTCATGGGCTTAGCTCCTCCGCAGCATGTGGGATCTTAGTTCCCCAACCAGGGATTGAACCCGCATCCCCTGCCCTGCACGGCAGATTCTTAACCACTGGACTATGAAGGAAGTCCCAGGGGATGGCTCTTTTTTTGAGGAGTCCAGTAAAGGCTTCTTGGAGGAGGTGACGAAAGCTGAACTTTGAAGAACTAGGTGTGTAGCTGGTGGGAGGGGAGTGGTACTTTCCAGAAAGAGAGATCAGTGGCTGTGAAGGCGCATGGGATCCAGCTAGGGTGCCTCCTGGAGTGACTTGCTCAGTGTGAGTGGGGAGGCACTGGGTGGAGATTGGAGGGGTTGTGTGGGGGGCAGACCATACCAGCTTTGCAGCTTCAGAGCCGCAGCACAAAGGCCAAACTGGTTTCACTCACAATGGCTGTGGAAAACCCCATGCATAATTTTAAGCTGATCTTAAATGATGGGATCGGATGAGTTTTTCTCCAAAGGTCATTTCTTACAGATGGAGTGTTTTTCTCATGGGGTGGGGGGAGGGGTCCAAGGTGCACTTGAACAAGGCCTTGCATGTAGCCCCCCGATCCCTGCTCCCCTCATTAAGTCGCAGACAGGCCTTCTGTCCGGGCTGCAGCAAAAGGTCCAGGCGGCCCAGGTCTGGGAACTGACTTGCGTCCCAGGCCTCCTGGGGATGGGTGGAGCTGAAGTTCATCTCTCGGTTTCACTGAAATAGAGAGAGAAGCTGCTGACAGAGATCCTGTTGTTGTTGTTGTTTAGCCGCTAGGTCTTGTCTGGTTCTTTTGCGACCCCATGGACCACAGCCTGCCAGGCTCCTCTGTCTATGGGATTCTTCAGGCAATAATACTGGAGTGGGTTGCCATTTCCTTCTCCAGGGGAGCTTCCTGACCCAGGGATCAAACCCGTGTCTCCTGCATTGGTAGGCAGATTCTTTACCACTGAGCTACCTGGGAAGCCCAACAGAGATCCTACCCCTTAACAGTAACCCTTTACAGTATTAACAAAACCCAGTATGTGGTGTTTGGGGCTTGCTTCAAAGCATCCTAGGGTTGGGATGAGTGGGGTAGAACTGACCCTAGGTTGCAGGTTGTTGAAGCTGGTGATGGGTCCCAGCAGTTCCTTATAATATTTCCTTGATTCTCCATAATGAAAAGTATAAGAAGACATCACACTCACTCCAGTAAAATCCTACTCTCCCCTCTTCTCTCTTCCCTTTCGAAAAACTTGTGTTGGGTACATTCCTTCCGAATAACTAAAAACAATATCCCTTGACCATAATGTCAGGATAACAGCAAGATTATTGGCAACTCACAGAGGATGTGAAAACAGTAATCTTGTTTTTCAACTTATTGTAGTGACTTAATGCTCATATATTTTATTCTGAAGTATGGAAAATGAATATTGAAAGTGTATACTCCAACACAGAAGCTATTATTTTTAATGTTCAAGTTTATGTAGAGTACAAAAGTGTAACTTTCATAAGGCAAGCAGGGAGACTAAACTCTATTGTTTCAGAGGATTAAGGAACAGACTCTAGATCTGAAGGCGGTGTCTTTCATACCCAACTGAGTACACCTAGGTTTCCCCAGACTGAAAGTTTGGGGTAGTGACAATTGTGAGGACAGAGAATGGCAGTTACCATTTCTACAAAGAGCTCAGTCCACAGTGATGAGATTTCAATGCCTATGTTTGAATATACCCTTTCCAACATGGCCACCAGTTTCAACATGGCTGCCATTAGTGCTGTTGAGTGCCCATCAGGGACTGCTACTATTCTCTGAGTTCTGAGGGAAAACTCTGTTCTCAGGCTGTGCGAAGCCTCTCTTCTAAAGGAGCCGTTCAATAGGTCTGTGTACATGGGCACAGAGATACATAGTCTTGAGGATGCCCCAAAAAACTGGGGGGAAGAAGTTAGGTTGAAGCTCTAGAATGAAACATCCAAACAAGGTCACAAGGTTGACTGCCTTGGCTCTGTGGGCTCCATTGCTGGTGGGAAGTTTGTAGAAGCCACAGTCAGGGCCTTCCCAGAGACAGGCCATCTTAGGAGTGCGGGTTGACAGGAGGTATCTTCACTGAGTCCCATGATTGCTGATGGTGTAGGGGGAAGAGGATGGCTCCAGGGATAGGACAGGATATGGGTGGTATGCTGAAGTTACCCCAGTCTGCAGACTGATCCTCTGACAGGCCAGTGGTGAGCCTGGGGAGCCTGGGGACCCATGTGAGGGTAGGCCTCAGTATAGGAGGGGTTCTGGGAGCAGAGGAGTCCAGACAACCAAGGCTCATGGTTCACATCCCTTTAACCAGACATCAGTGAACAGTAAATACCCCTGCTGGAGGTTTCTGGGGAAGGGGAGGTCTTCAGGAGGCACATTTGTGCTGTGGACTTGTGAGCATGGGACTCGGGCCCTTCATGGGGTGGGAGGGTCCTACCGTGCTCTGGCCAATCCCAGTGCACCCTGTGCAGTCACAGCAAAGGCCTGAGAGGTTCCCCTTGGCCCTGTCCCTGCCTCACCTGCTCTCAGGGAAGCCGCCTATCTCCCAGTGCATAAGGGCCTCAGGGGCAGTGGTTCCCATGGGGCGGTAGCTCAGCACTGCAGCTTTCCAGCCTACAAATGACTCAGCTCCCTTCCTCAGTCATTGCCCTGAGTTAGATCACGTCAGCATCCAGCTCAGAGCCCTCCCCTGGCTCCCCACTGCCCTCAGATAAAAGCTCAAGTCCTGAGACTTCCCTGGCAGTCCAGTGGTTAAGACACCACACTCCCAATGCAGAGGGCACCAGTTTGATCCCTGGTTGGGGAACTAAGATTGTGCATGCTGCTCAGTGCAGTTGAAAAACAAAGTCAAAGCAAACAACAACAGCAGCATGCTCAAGTCCTTCCTCTGACTGACAAGGCCTCCCTGGTCTGACCCCTCCTCCCTAACTGCCCCACCTCAGGTCCTGCTATGCATGCCCCTCCCTCACCCTGCTCCAGCCACACTGGCCTCACTCTCATTTCTGGAACGCACTCAGCACACTCAGGGCCTCTGCACTAACTATTCCCTCTGCCTGGCACGCACTTCTTCCGGATATCCCTCACCCCCTGCTTTGCTTCCTCACCTCCTTAGGTCTCCTTTCCAGACAGGCCTTCCCCAACCATCCTGCTGAAATCACAGCGGCCGCTCCCCACCATCCTGTTTCCTGCACCCCCCTGCCCCACTGCATAGCCATGACCGTTATGTGTAGTGTGACAGGTTCAATGTATTTTTGGTTATTGTCTGTCTCCTTTTGTTCAACAGAAAAGTCTAAGCAGGCAGGGACTTTTCTCTCTTTCTTTCTTTTTGGCCATGCCATGTGGCATGCGGGATCATAGTTCCCCAACCAGGGATCCAACCCGTGCCCTCTGCATTGGGATTGTGAAGTCTTAACTCCCCTGGACTGCCAGGAAAGTCCCCGAGTTTTCACAACTTTCATTCACTGTTCCACCCGCAGAGCTCAAAACAGTGCTTGGCATGTGGAGGCATGTGGTAAACACTTGTTGAGTGAATGAATGAATGTAGGAAAGCACTCACCCTGGCACCTTTGGGTCCTTGCTCTTCGTTGGGCCCTTTCCCACAGGTGCAGATTGACCTTGTCCCTGAGCAAGCCTCTCCCTGTCTTCCCTCTGCTGTCTCTCTCTGCCATACAGCATGTCACCAGCGCTCTGGACTCAGTGTCCCCTCATTGTGACCTCCACCATGCCCCTGATAGTGCTTCCTGTTGGCCCGGATAGTCCATGTGCCCCATTCTGCTGCTCTCCCACCTTGCCCCTTGGCTCCCGCCCATTATTCAGATCCTCCAGCCCTTGTGACTCTTCTCCATGCTCCCGTGTGTCCCCTCCCCACTTCCCCTGCACACCCCCTCCCAGGGCCTTGAAGGTGTTCTCTGCCTCCCACTCCTGCCTCCAAGTGCTCACTTTCTCTAGAGGTCTCCTCCATCAATCTCCCCAATCCAAAATCAATGAGGGAAAGCCCAAGAGCCAAGTGCATGGATTAGTTAAAGAGAAAAAGCAGTATAAAAGGAGAAAAAGCATAAAGAAAAATCCAGCTCATCAGCTCCTTTGCAGTTCAGTTTCACCCTTGCTCTCCCTAACTCTGTTGGTGGCCCAGCCATTCCCCTTGGGTGTTCAAGCTAAGCTCATCATCTTTGGTGCCCATTCCTCTGTGAGGCCCTGGGGCTCTTTCAACGTCTTCCCTTGTCTATTCTCATGCCACTTCCCTACTTGAGGCCTCCCTCACCCTTCCTCACTTTTTCCTCAGGAGGTTGCAGAAACTGTGAATCGGGCCCTCTGCAGCCAATGTGAACTTTCTGAAGCCAAGTGGAATCCAATTACCCTGTATCAGTGAGGGTCTAGCCAAGAAAACAGATACCTCTCTAGGTATTGAAACATAAGGTATTTAATCCAGGAAACTGACTTCATAGGCTTTGGAGGAGCCAAAAAGCCAAACAGGGCACAGTGAGGTAATGCAGAGGTTAGCAACCCAGAGATTAGTAACAGCAGGAAGCTTTTGGCATCCCTCAGGCTGGAGGGACAACAGGAGAGGAGTATTATAGGAACCTGGAAGCTGGAGTCAGCTAACAGGAGCTGGAACCATGGAGAAGATGCCAGAGAAGCAGCCGTTGCTGGGGATGCCACCCAAGGCGAAGAGAGTGGAAATACTCTGGTTTCTCCCTCTTTCTGCCCCGCCTGTCTCCCTCTGGGATCTCCTATTGGCTGAATCTAGTGGCCAGTTGCAAAGTAGCCTGGGAAATGTAGTTTCCTGCTACACTGAGCCGAGCAAGAGAAGGACAGAGAATAGATCTGAGAGGAGACAGACAAATGACTCTACATATTCCCTGGCAAAGAACCCACCAAATAAACTCCAAATACCTCAGTCTTCCTACATGCTGTGGATACTACTCTGTCCATTTGCTGGCCCTCTCTGTCACTGCCCCCACACTCTCACACTCAATGTGGCTAATGTTGGAACCCCTGCTACCATGCCTGCCACCTCCGTACCCTTCCTCATTCAGCATCCTCAGCCCAGAAGGCGTTCCTTTCCAGCCATGCTTTTGTAACATCACCCAGACTTTAATGCCCAGGTAGAAGCCACCTCCTCCATGAAGCCTTCCAGCCCATCACTTCTAGCCTCCAACACACACAAACCGATGTTCTTTTTTTAATTCCCCAGTGCTTCCTGCATCTCTGCCTCGCCTCGTTTCTCCCTGTATCATAGTTATTAATGGGCTTGTCTTAGCTCCCCCATTAGACTGCAAGCTTCCTTAAAGGCTTGTTGAAAATGAAGCCTCTACAGCCCCCCGACATGCAGTACCCAGCACCTAGGAAGGGCGCGCTGCCTTTTAGTTTAATGAATGAACAAATGAGTAGCCAGCACAACAGCAGGTAGCAGTGTCTAGTCAGTGCAGGTGAATTCATTTGGGCTCTTTAGCAATCCATGCCTTGGGGGGGAGGGGTGTGACAAGGCCCGGGAAGAAGCAAGCTGGGGAGTCGTTCAGGGCGGGGAGCAGATGTCCACATTCTGCCTTGTTATTACTTCAGCTTATTGTTTCGGGTTTTTTTTTTTTCTCTTCCAGAGAAAAGAATCCGCCCATGTTTTCATGTTGTTCTCATTGAAATACACCCACAGGCTCTGAGACGAACCCACTGGTGAAGGGCAAGCAGGAAGAAGGCGGTGGGTTTGTTTCTTCTCCCGCAGTTTGGTGCTGCAGCTCATGGCCGGGGCTCCCGGGGGCTCCATCTCGGAAAGCAGAGGGCGGATGGAAGCAGGGGACCGCCTTGGGTAACTGCTCCAGGTTGGGGGAGGCTTGGGCACTGGAGCATTGAAGATGTGTCTGTGAATTCATGTTTGTAGGAAGCATTTTTTTTCCAAGGGCTTACTTTTTCCAGGAGAGGTCCTCAGGGAAAGGATGCAGGAGAGAAGTTGAACCCAGGGCCGAGGTGGCTGTGGCTTGGGACCCCTCTCATTGGCTGTTTATTCAGGAATTCATTTGTTCTTTCCTACACGGAGTCAAAGTGTGAACTGAGGCGCCGCTGGGATGGTTGGACTTTTGGAGCTAGTCTAAGTTCCGTGTTTGGAAAATGAAGGTTCAGAAAGGTTAAGTGACTTTCCCAGCATCACACAGTCAGTTCTGAGCCATGGAGGGGCTCCGTCTTCAGCCTCCCAACCTGGGCTCCCAGGGTTTATGGGGGCTGCTGAGAGGAGTCCAGCTCGCCTCTGCCTTCAGAGAGGGTCCATTCCTGTGGATATTGGGACAGAAGGTTCCATTTGGAGTCGTTCAAGGATGGTGACCACCTCTTGTGGCTGACTGGTTTTCCTCATAGCTCAGACGGTAAAGAATCTGCCTGCAGTGCAGGAAACCTGGGTTCAATTCCTGAATCGGGAAGATCCCCCAGAGAAGGGAATGGCAACCCACTCCATCGTTCTTGCCTGGAGAATCCCATAGACAGAGGAGCCTGGCGGGCTACAGTCCATGGGGTGGCAAAGAGTCAGACATGACTGAGCGATTAACAAACACTGCACTGAGGGAGTCACTTGCATCCAGCTGGGGTCCTTCTGGTGGGGAGTGAGGGAGAGAAATGTGTCTCCCTCTGAGCAGAACTGGTTAGACCCCTCCCACCTGACACCCCCCCTGCCCCCCCCCCCCCCCCCGCCCTGCGTGCAAGCGTATCTCTGAGACCGCATCCCCTGCCTCGTGTTTATAAAGCCGCGTCAGCTTGGGGTGTGGAAAGGAATGACCTGAGCTGTCTAAACAAACCACAAGCTTCTGGCCCGAGAGGTGCGCCGGGTTAGGAGTCTGGCTTTGCTCATTTTGAGAGCTGGGCAGAGAAAATGTGGGTCTGTGCCCCCTGGTTCCCCAGAGTGAGCAGAGATGCAAAAGGTGAGTGGGGGTCCCAGGGCATCCCTGCCAGCCCCCTCCACCTCCCCCAAGCTGTTCTTCTCTTTCTTTTTCCCCTACTCTTTTCTCTTAATCACCAGGGGACAAAGAGGAGATCTGGCGGCCAAAAACATCCCACACTGATAGTACCTACGGAAACCACAGGAACGGGCACATTTTAGTAAAATGAAGGCCTACTTGCTTTTCTTTTCCAGAGACCGTGCCCCTAAATAATGCAACTTTAGTTTCTCATCTTAGATGCCTGTTTGAAAAAAAAAAAAATCAGGCTTAAGTCTGTCATTTTAAACAGCTTTTCAAATGACACAGAAATTATACTATTTTTAGGTCAAACACCCTGCAGAACTTGACATTTGAAGGTTCGGCTCTGTGTGAAAACATCCAAAGGAAAGCCTGTGATTTCTCTCTCTTTCTTCTCCCCCCCCGCCCCCCCAGAAACAATAAACAGGAGTGGCTTTCGTTTATTTGTGTGCGTTCCTATCCCTTTCGTATTTGCATCTCTGGGGTTTATTGGTGTAATTCTTCAGGCGCAGACTCAACATGGCAGATGTCACCTGAAGGCCGCCCTTTGGAGATACGGTCCCTACAAATAAAAGCAGGTCGTTAGACTAGAGCCATCTTTGTTCCCTTAACTACGGCGGTTTCTCCCTCCACACAGAGCACGCTCTATATAAAGCCATAACCATTCAGAGTCACACGTAGACTATATAAAGGGCTGCTGAGAGATGAAAGATGTTTTTAACCCCTTCCTCTCGGGCGTTGGTGCAGGCTGCTTAGTTCCAGAACATGCAAAGTTCTGTCCTGGGCTGACAGGGGGCTGGGGGCAGAGGAGGAGGAGAGGGTGTGAGTGAAGCAGTAAGGTGGGAGAAATCCCCCCACCTCAATCCTCCTCTTCCATGTTCTTGCCTGAGTTTTGAGCTGTTGGGAATCCTGGTGTGGATGGGGGTGACAAAGAGAAGCTGTGAAGACCTTGGGCAGGACTTGGGCCGTGGGGTCCGGAACAGCAGCCCACCTTTGGCGGCTTTCATCTGTGATTTGAGACAGGGGTCCCTGTATTCTGCTGTCTCTGCAAGGGTGCCGGGGCACTTGAAACCCTGGGGTCAAGGTGGAAGTGTTTCCTGGAGGGTAAACTGTATTTCATTTTTAAGTGACTGTCAGGGTCGCTTTTATATTAAAACAAGCACGTGCACGCTCAGTCACTTCAGTTGTGTCTGACTCTTTGGGACCCCATGGACTACACCCCGCCAGACTCCTCCGTCTGTGAGATTCTCCAGGCAAGAATACTGGAGTGGGTTGCCATGCCCTCCTCCAGGGGATCTTCCTCACCCAGGGATCGAACCCATGTCTCTTAGTCTCCTGCATTGGCAGGTGGGTTCTTTACCACTAGCGCCACCTGGAAGCCCAGCACTGTCTAATGGGATCCAATGCAGATGGGCATGAACGCCCATTTTGCTGAAATGCTACTTTGAATTCTAACTCAAGACCACCCAGAAGGCTGCTTGGGCCCTTTGGTGACAAAGTTTAAGGACCCCTGCCCTAAATAAAATGCTAGACACAATGTAAAAATGGTTTAGTGCAAAAGACAAGGCTGGGGGTTCAAGGTTCTGCTAGTCACTAGCTGCGTGATTTAGGGCGAGTGGCTCAACGTCTCTGAGCCTTAGTCTCCTCCTCTGTAAAAAGAGACTGATACCAGCTCCTTCCTTATAGGACCAGGCCTGCCTACTCATGTGCCTCCAGTCCAAGCTGACATCCCTGGGGCACTGCTCCTGGCAGAGAAACTACTCCGTATTTTTAGCCCCTGGCAGGGACAATGTGGCCACAGGGCAATTTAACAGACTTTGTCCTGTGAAAGAGACCGTGGGTGCTGAAAGCAAGGAGGCCACTCAGAGATACAGTGCAAAATGCAGTCACAATGTGCCCTGGGCTATTAGACATCTGAGGTGCAGTAGTATCCATGCCTCAGTCTCCACATTGCCCACACCCACAAACACTCTGCTCTTCCCAGTTCTGCCTGACCTGTATGGCCACTTCTGCAACAAAAGCCATGCCTGCTTCTGAAGCTCGCTTTTATGGATAATGTGACCCCTCCCTGCAGGGTGAGAGAGGGGTCAGGAGCCCAACTGGACAGGTGCGAGGAGGGGAGGAAACAGCTGGTGGAAACTCCACCCTGGATTGGACACCACAGTGCTTTGCAAGATGTGTCCACACATTTGTTGACACTCTTTCCCTCTGGAGGGAGGACAGTGCCCATGTGGTAAGGACACGGTGAGGTGGTATGTGGAAGCCCCACGTGGTGAAGGCTGAGGCCTCCTGCCCTCAGCCATATGAGGGAGCCATCTTGGGAGCAGATCTTCCAGTCCTGGTCAAGCCTTTGGATGACTACAACCTCAGGAGGGACCCTGGGTCAGAAAAAGCAGTTAGGTCAAGGGACTGGCCTTGCTTCTGACTAATTGCATAGCCTTTGGCAAGAGACCCCTGAGGGCAGGAGGAGAAGGGGGCGACAGAGGACGAGATGGTTGGATGGCATCACTGACTCAATGGACATGAGTTTAAGCAAACTCTGGGAGATAGTGGACAGGAAAGCGTGGCATGTTGCAGTCCATGGGGTTGCAAAGAGTCGGACATGACTGAGAGACTGAAGAACAACAACATGGTGGGGGACTTTTTTCTTCATGAAAGAGCCTCTCTACCATTCCTTGTGGCCTGGGGGACTGTCAGTCATGGTGGCCCACTCTCCTGTGGCAACAGGAATGGAGCCTGGCCTGGTCAATGACAGTGATCTATTCCCCTGACCACAGTGATTAGTTCAGGAATGGACGTGTGATTCTATCCAGGCCAATCAAAATCTTTTGTCGAGCATCTTTGCTGGAGCCAACGGAGAGAACGGCCCTTTTCTTTCTGCTAGGGTTGCTAAACTGGGAGGCTGTGGATCTGGTTCTGCTAGGGTTGGCAGGCCTACCTGTCTACAGAGTCAGGTCAAGCCAAGCCATGAAGGGAGGCAGAGCTCTGGATAGGCTTGAGCCCCTGGATCCAGCTATACCTGAAGCCCTTCCTCTGCCTGGACTGTTCAGTACCAAGAGTCAGTAAAATCCCCTTGTTTTGGTCTCAGCTCATTTGAACTGGGTTTGCATTGCTTGCAGTGCAGTGAGCTAACCTGGAATTGCTTTTAGCATCTCAGAACAGTATAGCTTCTGTATATGGTGACTAAATGTAGCAGTTGCTGGTGGTGCCCTGATGGCCTCGCTGGAGGTCATGGCAGACTGTTTCCTTAGAGGCCAGTGGCTTCCTGCATCTCTCTGAGGTTCTCTGGCCTCCGGACCATGCTTGACCTGTGTGTGTGTGTGTGTGTGTGTGTGTGTGTGTGTGTGTGTGTGTGCCCACGAGGAGAGGCAGACAGTCCTAAAATGTCAGGGAATTAATACCTCAGGAGCAACTCTCTTCTAGTGAGAGGAAATGGATACCTACCCAGGTTCCCTTGCCTCTTGAGAGGATAATCTGGAAGTGTCTTCTACAGAATTTCTTTGGGAGTCCCTAGCAGAACTGCATCCCAGTAGCCCAGCGTGGGAACCCTCTCAAGAAAGCACCCTTCATTGGCTTTCCTCCATGCCCTGTCTCTTTCCCCACTCTCTCTCTCACTCATGATCCATGGTGTCACCTCTCAAATAAATTACCTGTCCCCAAATCCTTATCTCAGGGACTGCTTTGGAGGACAACATCTAAAACTAGGACATCAATAGATGGGATTTCAATTTTCTGGAGTTGACAGATCTGGAAATACTTAGCATAATTGGAAAGACTGAAATGGCAAGTTTCTCAGCCATAGTGATGTTGTCAGTTCAATATTCCCCACATGGGATGAGTGAGGACCACATGAGGACTGGGCAGGTGGGGTAAAGACAGACGGGCAGGAATGGCAGGGGTCCGAGGCCCCATGGAATTGCAGCAGTCATTTTGAAATGGAAATTGATGGGACAAATGGGGTTGGAGCATTTGGGCAATTTGGGGTTGCCTCAGTGCAGCGCTTGTGGGCAGGGGTACCTGTGTTGGCCTCCCGCACCCAGCGGTCCAGAGTGTCTGTGGACAGACAGGACCTGGGAACCCTTCAGATTACAGCAAGAGATGGGCTTGGTTTCCAGCTGTTGGTCTTGTTTGCCTTTCCTCTCTGCCTTTGTTCTCTCTCCTTTTGCGGCTCTCGTTTATTTATGTTTAAACACGTTCTGTGTCGCTGCCTCAGCTGAGTGGCTGGAGAGTCAGCGATGGTGTGGTTTCTGTCTCATCTTTGCCTGCAAGGCCTGGGCTCCCGGAATAAAATGCATCTGTGGATGTCGGACTATTTGGCTGATGCAGTTCGGCCACGTGTCTGCTTTCTCCCCTCAGCTCCTGACTCCCCCCAGATCCCCCGCTGTTCCTCCTGGTCACTTCCGCAGTGGCATCCGGGCCACAGCCACAGACAACGTTTTTCTTTTTTTTTCCTAATTGCTTTTCAGCCGAGGGGAGCCACACTCTGAGAGGGACTGCCGGAGAGAGGCCTGGCAGAGCTTGGCAAAGTAGCTGCAGCTTCCGTGTAAGACTTTCATAAAAAGGGAAATAACAAGGTTCATTTTGGGTACCAATACCTCCCTTCCCCTCAAACCACTTCCCTCTCCTTTTTGTAGTTTTTCTTCTTCCCTGAGGTATAAATAGATACAGTAAAGAGCGTCCAGTGCACAAAGTGTGCGGCTTGATGGATTTCTTACATTTGAGTATACCATGCCACCACTATCTAGATCAACACGCAGATACACTTGAGCTGTTTGCTGTTTAGTTGCTCAGTCATGTCTGACTCTTTGCAATTCCATGGACCATAGCCCACCAGGCTCTTCTGTCCATGGGATTCTCCAGGCAAGAATACTGGAGTGGGTTGCCATGCCCTCCTCCAGGGGATCACCCCGACCCAGGGATTGAACCCGAGTCTCCTGTGTCTCCTGCATTGCAGGAGGATTCTTTACCACTGAGCCAGCAGAACATTATAAATGAACTATATGTCAATGAAAAAAATCCAAAAGGGAAAAAAAAAGATATAAGACTTCCCCATGGTTCCAAAAGTTTCCATGATGCCCCTCCCAATTAGTACCCCTGCCCACAGAGGCAACCGCTATCCTGACCTTTATCAGTGGAGATTGATTGCCTGCTTTTTACCTGTAAAAGGAAATCAGCCAGCCTTGTTGCCTTTGGTGTCCCGCTTCTTCCTTTGCCCAATACGTGGATGCTCATGAGCCATGCTATGTGGAGCAAATGGTCCCCTCGTGTTTGGTTTGTTGATGTTTGGTTTTATCTGATTCCTATTCCTCACCACCAAAGGGGCTCGAACTGGAGACACTGCAGGGGTGTAGAGCCAGCAGCTCGCAGATCCCATTTTGCTCCCCATCTGCCTGCAACTGGGGTGGCCGCACTCCCTGTAGGCACCTTAGCTCCCAACTGTCTCGCTGCTGCTGCCAGAGCCTGGCTCCTGGGGCCAGTGCTGCCTCAGGCATCGGGTTCCCTGTTTATTTCAGGCTACTGGGCCAGTAACCTCAGCTTGGAAACCTCCTCGGGAGGCAGGAGGAAGCTGGAGCAGCCCCAGCTGTGGGGTGGAGCTCGGAAATAATAAGTTGCGATTTGCAAACAAGCCTACGGCAGCAGAGGAAAAAAGTCACTGAGGTCTGGTGTCTTCTAGCGCAGCACAGCACTTCCCTCTCCTTCCTAGATTTGTGTGGTGGCCCCTGTCTGGCCACCCCCATGCACGGTCACCCTCTGATTCATCAGCTCTCATCCATCAGAGCCTGGGCTTAGCCTGCCACTCCTCTGCTCACAGATCTTTGGTGGCTCCCCACCGCCTGCTCAAGGCAGCCCTCCTCTCCTGACATTTAATTAAGAGGCTCCCCTGACTGAATCAGCTGACTCTCCCTTCCAAGTCTGCCACAGCTCCTGGGCAGACACTGTCTCCCTTTTTGAGCAGCTGGGACTCCTAGCTCGGGATGTGCCAGCTAGTGTGATCTAGTTCTCTCTCTGTTCCTCTCACCCTATTGATTTTAGGAGACACTCTTTCTCAGTCTACCTCCCCAGGGAGGTTCCTGGCTCACTCAGCCTACCATGTAGAGCTTTGGTTGCCAAAGTCATTTCATGGACCAAGATGCCTGCTTCAGCTCCAGCCATCACGACTGCATTCCAGCTAGTAAAAAGGAAGAAAGGGAAGAAAGGAATGCCACCTCCCTTTAGGATTAGTAATAATGAAAACAGCAATAAGAATAGTAAACACTTATGCATCATTTACCATGTGCCAAACACTGTTTCAAGTGCGTTTATTTTTCACACAACTCTATGAAGTAAGAACTATTGTTTAGCTTCCTTTTACAAATGAGAAAATGGAGACACAGAGAAGTTAAGTAACTTGTGCAAGGTCACACAGCTAGGAAGTGACTGAAGCAAGATTTGGGCTCAGGCAGTCTCATTCAGCTTCTCTTAAGCTCTCTGTTTTTGTGCTCTACACCTCCTGGTCTCTGTATGCCTTCCCCCTTCTTACAATTCACTGGCCAGAATTTAAGTACATGATCAAACCTATCTGCAAGGATGTCTGGGAAATGTAGTCTTTGTTCCAGGCAGTAAAAATTGGAGCGTTTGATTGCTGAGGAATAGGGGAGAACAGATCTTGGGGGCCGGAAAGCAGTCCCAGGGGTTATTACCATTCACTTCCCGGTCCTGTTTTTTGCCTTGTTAATTCAATTAGATCACAGGCTTCTTGAGAGTTGGCACTTAGTTCCCAAGAAAGGTTCTGATGGGGCTCTGAGAGGGAAATGGCCTCCTTGTTTTGTTGTTGACTTTAAATCCAGAGCAGCTCTTTGTAGGATCCAGAATAACCCTATTTGAAGATTATTCTGAGTAAGTTGACTGATATCCTGCATTTCTACGTGAAGGTCCTGAGTGGAAAGGTGGTAGGATGCCTAGGGTGAGGTTGACCACTCTCTCTGTTTTGAAACTGTCTCTTAGCTTGGTTGGGCTTCTCCAGTGGCTCAGTGGTAAAGACTCACCTGCAATACAGGAGACACAGGAGATGCTGGTTTGATCCTGGGTTGGGAAGATCCCCTGGAGGAGGAAATGGCAACCTGCTCCTTTCTTCTTGCCTGGAAAATCCCATGGACAGAAGAGCCCGGTCAGCTACAGTCAATGGGGTCGCAAAAGAGTTGGAGCAACTGAGTACACACTCACACACACACTTAACTTGGCTTCCCCCATGGAAGGATTTTTTTCAGGACCTCTGGGGCCTCCTCCTCTGCTGCCCTCCATGTGTGGGCTGCCTGGGGGCTCAGTCCTTGGACCCTCCGCATCTCCCCCAGCCCCTCTCCCTGGACGATCTCATTTCCTCTCATAGCTTTTAAAATGCCTCCCATGTGCAAACTTGAGACCAGACCTCTTTCCAGGGCTTCCACAGCCTGCCTGCCTGTTGGCGTTCCACGTGGTCATTTCACTGGTACCTTAAACCGAGCGCATCCAAACCAGAACGCCCGATCTCTGCCCTCTACCTCCCCAGCCCAAACCTTCTGCTCCTTCAGCATTTCCCGTCTTAGTCAACGGCTCCTCCAATGGATCTTTCCAAAAGCCTGGGAGTCATCCTTGATACCCCATGCTCCACATCCAACTCGACTGCTGGCCCTGACTATCTTACCTCTAGTGAGTCTTCCACTCATGCCTATGGCCACGACCCTCCCTCATCTAGTCTCCCTTCTCTCTCTTCTGGATCAGTGAGATGCGTCCTACCTGGTCTCTACATTCATGCCCCCCACCCTACCCCAGTCCATTCTCCGCATTGCAGCCAGAGGGACCATTGCAAGTGAACAGATCTGTTCATCCTCTCTTCTGCTTACAGCCCTTCAGTGACTCCCGAGTACACGCGCACAACGTTCCCAGCCCTTGACGTGGCCTGTGATTAGAGGCTCTGGTCCTTTCTGTCCCTTCAGTCTCATCTCCAGCCTTGTTCCAGGTACTATCGCTGCAGAGCAAACTACTCCAAATTTAAGGGCATGAAACACCAGCATTTGTCATACTCGTAGATTCTATGGGTTAGGAAGTTGAAAGGGGCACAGAAGGGAAGGTTAGTCAACTCTCTATGACGGCTGTGGACTCAGTTGGAGGGCTGGACGGGCAGACTGTCTGAAGGCTGTGCACACACATGTTGGGCACTTGAGATGACTTGAAGACCTAGGACTGCTGACTAGAGCGGCCTCTCCACGTGGCTTGGGCTTCTCACTGTGGTGGTTTCCCTTGTTTCGGAGCATGGGCTGTAGGGTGTGTGGGCTTCCGTAGTTGTGGCACACGGGCTTAGCTGCCCCGTGCATGTGGAATATTCCTGGATGAGGGATTGAGCCCGTGTCCTCTGCCTTGTTAGGCAGATTCTTAACCACTGGACCACCTGGGAAGTCCCTCTGAAGTTTTCTTGAAGATAAGACCCAGGTCTATGGGCCACTGTGGAGTGTGGATGGTGGCTCAGATGGTAAAGAATCTGCCTGCAATATGAGAGCCCTGGGTTTGATCCCTGGGTCTAGAAGATCCCCTGGAGAAGGGACTGGCAACCCACTCCAGTGTTCTTGCCTGGAGAATCCCATGGACGGAGGAGCCTGGCAGGCTACAGTCCATGGGGTTGCAAAGAGTCGGACATGACTGAGGGACTAACACTGAACACTAAAGTGTGGGTGACAGGCCACGCTGCCTGATGGCACTAAGCTACCCCAAGCTCTTCATGATCTGCAGTGGGTGGAACCTGCAGGCTCTGGGTGGGCTGGGTAGGGGGTGGAGGTGGATGGAGGTCTGGAAGCCAAGTTGTTCCTCCATTTGGGCTGCCTCTCTCCTGCCTCGGCAGGGCGGGGGGAGGGGGTGCTTGGCGTTATTAGAACGCCTTCTTCATCCTGACTCCAACCGGAAGTTCCTTGGTCCTGTGTAATTACATTAAGCTTTTATGATGGGAATCTAGGCGGCCAGCAGCATTATTTTGCAGGGGCGGACTGCATTCCGGGTGTCTGGTTCACTGTCCCTCTGTGTCTGCACCCTGGAATGCCTGTCTGTGGACAGGTCCTCCTGCCAAGCTCTGATCTAGCCGTGGGATCCCCAAGCAGCATGCTGGGGGCAGGGTGAAGAGAAAGAGCTATGTCCCCAATTTCCTGAATCCCGAGGGTCAGAAAACCCATCCTACCCTGCAGGGCAGAAGGTAGAAGCCTGGGTCCCCCCACTTTCCAGCTAACACCTGCTTTCCCGGGATGCCCCAGCCTTCAGGGGCCAGGGGGCCCAGCTCTTCAGGGTCACAGGCTCCTTGGTCTGGATGTCCCACCCAGGGGCCCCCTGCACTTTGCTCTCCAGATACTGACTAAGCTGATTGTCTGCTTCATACACATAGCCAGTGTGTGTGTGGGGGTGGGGGTGGGGGTGGGGTATCCATATGTAAGACTTTTCTTTTAAAGTAGCTTCTTAAAGAATTATTTATAAACAATATTAGCATAAGATTAGGACCTAATCTCACAGCCTACACAAAAAGAAACACCAGGTGGATTAAAAATCCAAACATTTCATAGAACTATAAAAACCTGATGAAATCTTGTGTGGACTACTTAATAATCATAGGGTAGGAAGGCCTTTCTGAACACAAATAACCAACAGCCTATGAGAAGATGCTGGTGGGAATTTAAATTGGGACAGCCCCTTTGGAGAAGAATTTGGCCGCATCTATGCACATTTGTTGTTGTTTAGCCACTTAGTCATGTCTGACTGTGACCCCATGGGCTGTAGCGCGCCAGGCTCCTCTGTCCATGGGATTTCCCAGGCAAGAATACTGGAGTGGGTTGCCATTTCCTCCTCCAGAGGGTTTTCCCGACCCAGGAATTAAACCCTCGTCTCCTGCATTGGCAGGAGAGCCAATGCCACCAGGGAAGCCCTATCTCTGCACACTTAAGTGTGGTCATAGTCTTTGGCCCAGAATTTCTACTTTTAAGTCTCATTTTTCAAACCTACATGAGCAGGCCGACCTATATCCTGGGATGTTCACAGCATCATTGTTTTATGGCAAAAATTTGAGAATAACCTAAATGTCCAGCAGGATGGAATGGTTAAGTAAATAAGAAGCATCTATGCCATAAAATACAATATATTGTTTAAAAAGACTAGTGTATACTGATATGGAATGTTTGCCAAGAAATATGAAATGAGAAGCTAGTTGTAAATCCAGTATGAGTTCCTTTATACACAATAATCCATGTGTGTATTTATCAATGCAGGGAAAAAGGCCTTGAGCTACCTGGCCAGACTGGGGCTTGTGGGTCCCTCTGGGGGGAGGGTGGTATTGGGAAAAATGGTGAGAGGAGAGGTTTATCTTTTTTGGGGGGGAATTGTTTGAACTTTTATAAGCACGCATTACTTTTTAAATTCAAACTATGTAATGCATATATAGATACACATATATATATGTAGAAAATATATTTTTAAATATATAAAATATACATATACATATATATATATTACAAGATTTAAAAAGCAACATGGACCACCTTGTAAAAGGCCAAGAAAAATGATTACCATAGTTGTGTTTATTGAATCTGTGATTATGTATGCCTGACACTGCTCTCAGACCTTGATATGGAAAATCTCATGGTCACTTCCCAACAAAACATCGAGACATGGATTGTTGTGACTCCATCTGATGGATGAGGAAACTGAACACAGATAACATCCCCTAAATCACACAGCTAGTCAAGGGGAGCTGGAATACAGAGGCAAATCAAAATCACCCATCAGCCCAGATTACCTAGAGATGACCACTGTTAAGGTCATGGAGATTTCCTAACTGTGGTATGTGTGTGTGTAATGTGTAGGGGGGCACATGCGTGCATATGGTGGGGGGGGGGCTTCAGTTCCAGATATATGATGAAATTTTATGCCCTGACAATCTCCTTCATCCTTTCTCTCTTCTGTCTCTAGCTCTGATTTAGAACTTTCCCTCTACTTTTGGGGGGTGGTTTCTAGGACACCTCTGGAGAGTCTCTGCCTAGGTCGTGAAGCCGAAGAGAAGGCCTCTGCCTGCCAGGTCTTTTCTGTGGAAGCAGAAGAAAATCCGGAAGACCACCAGGTAGCAGTCCTTGGAGGGAAGGGACTCTCAGAGATGACACTTGCTCTGCAGGTGGGGAGCAAATAGATTGGCAAGCCGTGATTGGGCCAAAGACTCTTCACTGACTCCCCAGATGCTCGTAGGAACTGGGTCTGTGTCTGGGTAGGCTGTCGAATCCTCTCTCTGATTTTTAAAAAGCGCTGTGGACTGTGTAATAGAGAAAATGTTCTGGATACAGAAACCAGTTTGCGGGAGGGCTGGCCAGGAATCAGTGTTCAGCAGGGCGCTGGTCTGTGGTGCGCAGAGCGACCAAGCCCTGTTCCTGACCCCACCCCACCCCGCCCCACCCCTGGCCCCAGGCCCCTTCCACCTTCCAAGGCTGTACACTCCTCACTGTGCAGGAACAAAGGCGGTTCAGATTCGTGAACAAGAAAGAGAAAAAATAAACTCAGCTGAATTCCTCTTGCTTGTGAGGGAGCGGTTGACTCTGGCCTCTGAATGGGGGAGACGTGCCGGGCGGGTGGCAGCAGCCGGGCGGGGGGGCGGGAAGGGGGGCCCTGGGGACAGCTTGGCTGGAAGGGAGCGGGGGCAGGGAGGTACAACAGGATGGGAACAGTTGGTGATTTATGGCACCAATAAGCACAACGGCGCAGTCTTGCGGTTCCCCTCAAGATGTATCTGAGCGCACCGCCCTTGGAGCATCACCTGTGTGTGCTGTGACTACGGCCACAGCCTGTCTGGGCTCAGGAGCCCAGATCCTCTGTGCCCAGCTGATGGGTGCCCCTCGTTGCTGAGGGCCCAAGGAGAGGCCCTCCTCCCTGCCCCCTGATCTGAAGGGCAGTGGGAAAACCTGCCAGCAAGACCCGGAAGGTGTGGTGAGATGAACTGGTGAGCAGGGGGTCCAGCTTCCTCTTTGGGACCGAGTGTAAGAGGCCTTTTGGAAAATCAGCCAGCGAGCAGAATTCACTTTGGCAGCTGTCTTGTTCCTTTGAGCTTTAGCAAGCCTGCCTCAGGCTGTGCTAGGTTAGCATTCTGGGGAGCCAGAAGCACTAACATCTCTTGAGGGCCTACTGTGTACTAGGTACTGGGCTAAATTTCCAACATCTCATTTACACTCTTGAAGCTTCACGACACCACCCTGACATCAGTGTTGTTGCTAGCTTCACATGGCAGAAGAAGAAAGTGAAGCTCAGAGAGCTCAAATAACTTTCCCAAGACCACAGCCAGTAGGTGAAAGAATTTGGATGTAAACCTATCTTCAGAACCAAGGAACTGGGTTGTTACTCCAATGCTTAAGGGTTGAGTTTGCCGAGAGGCAGGCCCCAGGGGTACCCCAAGGACTTGGAAGCCAAATCCCCAAAAGTGAATTTAGACCATTTTAGCATAGGAGACTGTTTCTGAAGTCTGGGGTCCATTATGGCCTCCGGATCTTTTGCTGTTAGGCAATGTGCATACGTACCTTGAAGACTGAAAAGTTTTTCTTTCGGAAAGTTTGACTTCTGGACTAACTCCTTCTGGCTGGTTGGCCTCGAGTGTTATGGCCAACTACAGAGGGAGAGAGAGTGACATTGACCTGTAAGGGAGCGGGTGTTGGCTTCCTGCTATGGACTTTGGCCTTGGTCACCCTCAGCTGTTGGGGTCACTCAGAAGCTCAGCTTTTCTGGCCATTTGTTGGGCTAAGAGGGAACAGGCAGATGGTTCTGGCCATGGGTGGCCATTCCGCGCTCCACTCCCACCAGTTGCCCTCCCTCTGAAGGCAGGTACTGAACATTTCCCTTTCTTGTTGGAGCTTAGGTGCTGGAAAGCACACAACTTTCACTTGGGGGAAACGCAAAACCAGCCCAAATAGAAATATCGTCTCAAATTTCAATGCCCTTTTCTTCCCTTCTGCTCATGGCATGGGCTCGCTGGGACAGGCTGAGAGTATCCTGCCAGTGGTGGGCCACTGGCTCCTGGCAGGCTGGCAGAGACTTGGCACCACTGGCAGGCTGCCTGGCTGCCCAAGAAGGCTATTCCCTGGCCACGCAGACCCCTCAGTAGAGTTATCAGGGCCCTCTCCCACGGACCCAGCAAAGCCCTCTGAGTGTGTGGAAGTGGCGGTGTGGCTGGGGGCTCCTGACTGGGCGTCTCTCTTTGACCATTTACGGTCCACATGGAGTGGAACATTGGCAAGACGGCCCCGGGTTGGATGGTGGGGGTGAGGTGGGGAGAGGATCGCCCAGCTACAGGAGCTTCTTGGGGAGGCTTGGCTGACGACAAAAGTTGTGGGAGATCCTGCAGTTTTATTCATTCCTCCTTGGGGAGTTATGAGTTTTCTTCCAGGACTTCTGGAATGTTCTCTAGCCGCACAAGAAGGGGAAAGGAAACACAGCCCGTAGTCCCTTCTGCCCGCCCCCACACATTCCCCACGTGCCCAGATTGATTGCCTATCAGGGCTCAGTGGTTTCCAAATGGTCAGCGGTCTGCAGGCTGCAGAGAGGGAGAGGGTGAGAGCTGTGGAGGAGGCTGCATGCCTTCTAGGCGGTGGCTCGGAGTAGGAACGTTCCCCAGGGCCGGGCTACCGCCAAGTGCCCAGGTCCAGAGCTGAGATTTGCTTTTCTGTCTGTGTGACTGAGAGCTTTTCAGACTCCTCTGGCAGGAAGATTTCCCTGGCGCTTGGTGAACCAGCGCTCTGGGCTGTGACAGACAGAGACAGCTGGCTGGGGCTACATGGAGCCACCTGGAGGTCCAGCAGTGGTGGACGGCAGGAGCTTTGGAGTCAGATAGAGCTGAGTTCAGATCCCGGCTGCATGATGGGAACTCGGGTGAGTGATTTTTCCTCCCCGAGCCCTGGATTCCTGGTTGGTAAAATGGGGACTATCATACATTCCTTCGAGGTAGTTGTGAGAGTTCACTCAAAGAGTGCACGTAAGAGCCAGGCGTGATGCCGGTCACGTAGCAGGTGCTCAGTGATGGAGCTACTATCATTACTCATCAGAACATCGCCTCCCTTGTCCTCCGCCAGCACCCTCTTTCCTCGGGGGCCCACCCTCTGTCTTCAGGTACTAGGTGTTCTCAGGCAGCCCAAGAGGCCCTGACAAGAAGTTATCTGATAAATCCATTCCTACCTGGCGACGGGGCCTGAAAGTGTTAGCGTCAGGAATATTTGCATTTTAACTCAGCTCAGCCTCATGGGAAGAATTGATTCATTTAAGAAGCATTTCCTGAGATCCTAGTCTATCCTGTACTAAACAGCTATTATAACTGTGCACCCACCACGTGCCAGGCACCTTTGTTATCTGACTTCACCTTTGTACTAGCATTATGAAGATGCCATTAGGGGGAGTTCCCTGGTGGCCTAGTGGTTAGCATTCAGTGCTTTCACTGCTGTGGCCCAGGTTCAATCCCTGATTGGGGAACTGAAATCCCACAAGCCACATGGCATGATTGAAAAAAAAAAAGATATTGGTATCATTTTCATTTTACAGATGATGTAACAGGTTCTCAGGGTTTAGGGCACTTGTCCCAGCCCTGCCCTGGTTTAACTGGCTCTAGAATCTTTTTCTGGGGCTTCTCCAGTAGCTTAGCTGGTAAAGAATCAGCCTGCAATGCAGGAGACTCAGGTTGATTCCTGGGTCGGGAAGATCCCCTGGTGAAGGGATAGTTTACCCACTCCAGTATTCTTAGGCTTCCCTGGTAGCTCAGACAGTAAAGAATTCACCTACTATGCGGGAGACCTGGGTTCGATCCCTGGGTTGGAAAGATTCCCTGGAGGATGGCATGGCCACCCACTCGAGTATTCTTGCCTGGAGAATCCCATGGACAGAGGAGCCTGGTGGGTTACGGTTCATGAGGTCGCAAAGAGTCGGACATGACTCAGCACAGCACAGCATCTTTTTCTAAGGTGCAGACACTGTGCTGGGCCCCGGGGCTGTAAAGAGAAATAAAATTGATCCTCAGCTTTAAGGAGCACCTGGAGGTGGAGACAAAGAAATCAGATCAGCAACATGCAGTGATGGTAGTAGGCACGGAGTAATGTGGGGCACAGACTAGGGGCACCCTGGGGGGCATTAGGGAGTATAGCGCTGGCAGTGTTAATGCAGTTTTTCTGTTGGCTGAGGGTGTGGCTTGCAGGATCTTAGTTTCCCAAGCAGGGACTTAACCTGTGTCCCCTGCAGTGGAAGCATGGAATCCTAACCACTGGACCGCCAGGGAATTCCCAGTGTTAATGGACGTTAGTGCTTTCCTGTGTGGATCCGAAGCCCACCTGCCTGGGAGAGCAGCCTGTTTAAAATATCAGATTATTTCAAGGGCATACATTGGAATAAAGAGATGTTCCCCCGTGTGGCCCCTGACTTCTTAGTATCTTTCTAGACATAGTTGGGATATATTGGAATATGTACATGATTGTGTCCAAATATATCCTTTTCAAAAGTTGCAAATGATAGCATGTTATAAGTTCGATAGGATATCTCTATCTAGAGTCTTTATATCTCTATATAAAAGCAAGTCACCCTCCTGACCCTATTCCCCTTCCTTAAGGCTATTCCCGCTACCAGCTTCTAATACAAGGTTATATTCTTTTTAAAAAGACAAATGATGGCACACAGTGAACATAGGATACAGTTCTGTACATCCTGTTTTTTCACTGAACACTGTGTCTCACAGAGCATTCTGCATTAATAACTCGAGCTGTATTGCATTCTTTTTTAAAAATTAATTAATTTTTGGCTGTGCTGGGTCCTCGTTGCTTCATGGGCTTTCTCTAGTTGTGGTAAAAAGGCTTCTCATTGTGGTGACTTCTCTTGTTGCAGTTCACGGACTCTAGGGCACTCGGGCTTCGGTTGTGCCGCAGGGGCTTAGCTGCCTTGCGGCATGTGGGATCTTCCCAGACCAGGAGTTGAACCTGTGTCCCCAGCATTGGCAGGGGGATCCTTAATCAGGGGATCACCAGGGAAGTCTATTGCATTCTTTTTAATGGTAGCATAACATTCTCTTATGAGGATGTGCCAGATTTTATTTAACGGTCTCCTATTAATGGATATTCATTCAGGTTGTTTCTAATCCTTTGCAGCTACAAATTACATGGCTGTGACCAACCCTTTACATAGATTTTTACTCACATGCGGTAGATCTGTATACCTTGACTGGAAAAAAGGCCATGCATTTTAGCTTGAAAAGTGTTGAAGGCATATCTATGTAAAATCCATGCCAAAAATCCATGCCTAAATCTTTCCGAAGAAATGAATCATTAAGGGTGGACTGACCATTAGTAAGGGACCCTGCTTCCCTGAGTAGAGTCAGCCTGCTTACCCTGGGAGTGGCCCTCCCCTCTCTCCAGCTCTCAAGCCCGAATGCCAGTGAGCAGAAGCAGCTGGGGTACCCTGGCTCCTGAACTTGAGGGAGCAGCCCAGTGGCATTCTCTGCGGACACAAATTCCCTCTCTAACCAGTTTTCCCACTGCATTTCATTGGTGGCCAAGAGAGACTTTCATAACTCTTGCTATCTTTACAATATGTCGTTCAAATTTAAAGCATGCTAAAAGGGAGAAAATATTTATAGAATTTTTCTCTGGAAGAAAAAAAACCCTACTTTTAAGCCTAGCCAATGACATTTCTGGAAACCACAGAGAGAAAACAGCAACAACTCGCAGAAGATAAAATGGACTAATTACACAACAGATCTCTAATTTAAGAAACTAGCTGCATTCTTCTGTTTTTTTTTTCTTTTCAAGATGACAGAGAATAAAAATACTGGTTCACCAGCTTATTAAAAACTTAATCCAGCGACTCCTGACCTTCTCTTCTGTGAGGCGACGTGTGGTTGTGCATGTGTATACATGGCGGGCCTGCTGGCTTCAGCGAGGGCTGGAGTGAGGGGGTCTCTTCCGTGGGGTTTCTTGGCCTGTGAACTAGTTTCCCATGGGAAGGAACAGGGATCCTGCTGCCTGAGTTATTTAAATCTTGGAGTCTTCCTCCTTTTCCAAAGCTCTGGGAGTGTCTCCATGGCCACAGCTGTTGCGGACACTCAGCCCAGCGGCCTGGCTTTGGGGTGGTTGAGATAGGCCTGCGTGAATCTGCGATTTGCTTCCTGCAGAACCCCCACTGGCCACCTTGAACAAGTACTCCAGATTTCTAGAACAATCCCTCAGCTGGAGGGTGGTCGGCATGGGGACTGGGGAGCTCCCCCCTCCTCCCCTTGTTTCTGGGACTCCGAATTAGAGGGCTACCAAGGGACTCTTTCCCCAGCTAGAATTTCCAGAAGCCAAAAGTGACTGCAGCCAAAACCTCCCCGTGAACCTCGTTTCTGTTTGGATTTTTATGGAAACTGTTTCTCTCAGACACACATCCTGTGGGACTGCGCTCCTTCTTCCCCTTCCCTTATTTTTATGTATGAATGGATTATGTCGGCTGTTTAATGGGTTTGCAGCAAGCGCGGGGCCGCGGAGTGCTTTTTAATGAAGTCTCGGACTGGCCGGCCCCGTGGCTTTTGGAGGCCTTGCAAGAGCCGAGGGAGGGTTCCCTGGTGCCTGGCCGGGATTTGCGCTCTGCTTCCTGCTTGGGATTCTGGGCTGCCCCGGCGTCGCTGTGATTTGCTGTGGGGTTTTGGGGAAAAGAACCTTAATCTCCCAGGCCTGCAGTGCACACCCGAGCTAATGCCGGCACCGGGGGCCTCTGCGGAACCGGGATGAGGAATCCTAGTGGGGAAACAAAGAATAATAGTGACACAAGAGGGAGGGGGCCCTGAGGAGGGGGTGTTGGTGGGAGCGGCGGGGGTGTGATGGGGACTCTTGGCCTTGAGTCCAGCTGGGTGGCTTGGCCTGGGTTTGCTTGCTTTGCCTTCTCTTACCCAGCAGGCTGCAAGATGTTGATTTGGGAATGTATTATCCATCTTCTCAGCTTGCAGAACCGGGAGGTGGGGGTGGGGTAAGGGGGTGCACACCCAGAGTGCTCTGGTCTGACCTTCTTCCCTTTTAGGGGACCAAGTCTGGAATCGGGGTGCTCCCTCCTGCTCCAGTGACCCACTCCTGTCGCTAACTAACCCTCCTTCCCCATGGATGACTCTTGGATTGTTTCCTGGGCCAGTCGTAGGCAGAACTGAGAACTGGGCACCTTCCTGCCTCACCTCGCAGCCTACTGCCGCTTGGTGCCAGTATTCCCAAGGGGCCTGATGGATGACGTTCCTGGCTGCTATGTCCCCCAACTTCTCTGCCAGGGTCCCTTCTGCGATGTCTCTCCTGAGGTTCGCAGGTTGACAGTGGCTATGTGGAGAAGGTGAGAGAGCTTCCTGACCCACGGAATTCAAAGGGAAGGAGGGGGAAGTGGGGAAGCCACTGATTCCACTGAAGGAGGAACTCGTCTCCCCCTGCCTCCCCCAAGCCTCTGGGCTGCCTGCTCCATCCTTTTCAAATCTGTTCTCCTCAGAACTGCCTGAATGACCTCTTTAACGTGCACACTGGACTCTCTTATTCCCTCCTGAAAACCCTTTGTGGGGTTTCCAATGCTTGGAGAGGAAGGCCAAGTTTCTTTCAGTGGTTTATCATCCTGTCTCATCTCGGATCCACTTCTCCAGGCTTGATTCTGCTCACCCTCTGTCTCAAGCTACTGTCCCTAGGATTTTATTTTCCCCTCTTTTTAGAACAATTCTCTCCGGGTCCTACTGGATCACCCTAATTCTCCTGTCAGGAGGCAGCTCAGGTGTCACCTCCTGCATCTGGCTACAAGTTGTTAAGCCATGTATTCATTCACTGTATAGTTTTTAGTCAATCAGAGACCTATCTAACTGGTCATTACTAAGGATCTGCCTGTCTTAGTGCTAATGCCTCACCCAGAACCAGTCAAACACAAAAACAGGAAGGGGTCCTTCATGCCATGGGTCCTGCCCATCCCTCACCCGCCCCCTGCTCTTCACACACCAGCAGACTCCTTGCCCCACCCCAGGGCATAAGGAGTCTTGTTCACCAAGAGCGAGGACTGTGCCTTCTTTCCTGGGAGTGTTGAAGGGCCCATTCCACCTTGAGTAGAGATGAACTTGCCTTCTCCCTTAGACCTGGTCTCCTGGACCTTGAGTCTGGTCACTCTTGGGGTTCCTTGAGTGAGGCTGAGAGTTTTCAAATTGGGACTTTCTTGAAGCCTGCTACAGTGGCTTGTAACCTGGTCTTTCTCAGGCCCTTGGGTCCCCTATCCCTCTCCCTGCCCGGCCCCCCACCCCGCCTTCCCCTACTCGTTGTTTAGTCTTGAGGCTCTAAATGTCCCTATCTGTTGAAGATCCCTCAATGTCTAACTCCAGCCTGGACCTCTCCCCCGAAGCCATGACTCCCACATCCAGCTGCACCCCAGCTCTCCACTGAAATATCTGGTAGACATCAGAGACTTAGCATGTCCCAAACCCAATCCCACCCCGATCTTCCTGCCACTTCCCCTAGCCCCAGCCTTCCTTTCGCTGTGCAGTCCACAGGCTTAGTGTCACCCAAGAGTCCTCTCTTAAATCTGCGTGCAATCCTTCAACAAATTCTGTAGATCTCGCCTTTGGAATGGATCTAGAATCTCAGCACTTCTCCCGCCTCACCACCCCCACTGTTCCCACCCCGGAGTAGCCTTCACCCTCCACTTTCTCTTATCGGAGTTATTGCAGCATCCTCTCCTCCCCGACAATGATCCTCCTGTTTCCCCTTTTGGCGCTTCTTCATTCCACTAGAAACTCAACAGTCAGAAGATCTTGTTAAAACTGAAGTCAGGTCCTGCTGCTCCTTGCTTAGAACTCTTGGTGGCTTGGCATCGTCCTCAAGGTAGCTTCCAGTCCTCCTTGTGGCCTGTGACTATCTACAGAGTGGTCCCTATCACCTCTCTGACCTCATCACCTGTCACTTCCCCTTCACTGCTTCTTCCCCAGTCAACTGACCTCCTTGCCATCCCTCCCACTCGCTGGACATACCCAGCCTCAGACCCTTTGCACCTGCTGTTCTCTTCGCCTAGAAGGTTCATGCCTCAGTCAGCAGCAGGACTGCCTCCCTCCTTCCTTCACGTCTCCTGATCAGTGATGCCTTCTCCCACCACCCTACTGAGAAATGAACTCCCTCTCCCCAGCACCCTGCCTCCTCCCTGCTTTATTTTCCTTTAGCACTTACCATCTATGAGATTATGCATTTTTCTTTCTCATTGATCTTGATTATTGTCTATTCCTCCCCTGTCAGAATGGAAGACGAGATTTCATTTCTTTGGTTCACTGCTGTATCCTTAGTGGCTAGACCAATGCCTGGCACAGAGTGGGCACTTATTTAATATTCGCTGGATAAAAGATGAATGGATGGATGGATGACAGGTGGATAAATGTTCCAGTGACTTCCGGCTTACAGGCAATGTCTGGAGACCAAAGATGTTAGTTGGCCTCTGGAGGAAACCTGCTCATCATTCTTAGGTCTGCGAGTGAACAGACTCCAAAAACTCAGTGGTCATCTGTCCTAGAATTTGATTTCTTCCTCCCCAGCCAACTTCTGATGCTCTGCCACTTCCTTTTCTGCAGGCTGCAAGTGAGCCTTTGTGGCTTTCCCTTGTTCTGCTATAGCTCATAACTGGCAGTGGTTCTGCATGACTTACTGATGGGATGTTGCTCTTGGAATGTTCTAGAAACCTCATGGACCCTGGAGAGAGATGCATAAGTTTTCACTGCATCGTGGGTGCCAGCAGCCCTTGGTGCTCCTTGGAGATGAAAACCAGAAAGCCTTGCTTTCTTGCTATCAGCCCTTTCAAGCTGCCTCAGAGGAAGCTCATCTCACCAAGCAAGCATCCCAATTTCAAGATGAAGTGTTTAATTTACCTGAAGGGGTGGTCTTAGATGACATTCCCCTGGCCAGGGTGCTCACTTTGCACATCCATAAAATGGGGCCTGCGATACTGACCTCACGTGGTTGTTGTGTGAAGAATAAATGAGTACCATAAATTGGGAAATCTATAAAAGTGTCTGGTTTTATTGTTACGGGGAGGGGGGGGCAGACTCTCTAGGGAGAACCTGTTACTCTGGAGGATGAGGGGACCTTTGTGGGATGCTGGAAGGATTTGGTGCCTTTTGGCAAGATCCTGCAGCTCTCGAAGTTTCTTCTGCTTGCATCTGGGGCTTGGGCTTGGGCTTGGCTTGCTGTGCAGCCTTCTGTGACTGGGGCGGGGGGTGGCTTCTCTTATTAGCTGGTCTCCTGGGGTCTCTATCGGGCTGCTTTGGAGGTTGGAAATGGCATGTGTCAGGAAGGGGATGACCCCTGACCTTTCTTAGATTTTTCTGAATTGTTCATTTGCATTTTCTGGTGAGCTGAGAGTTTATTAGCCAGCAAGGGGACGAGCCAATCCAAGCTTGCTCTTGCTCAGTGAGAAGGGAATTTGCACAAGGAGGCAGCCACCTGGCGTGGGTAGAGCGCTGGCCAGGGCATCTGGAAGTGAACGGTCTCCTCATTTCTCTCCTCCACTTTGTCAAGTTTCAGGCCTGTCAGGAAAGCTTGGTGGGCCCCAGCTCTCTGTTTGTGTGGCAAGGAGCTTCAGGTAGCTGGTCCAGCTCAGAGTTGGTATCATTTTATTTATTTATCCATTTACTGGTGAAGCATCACTCCTTGTGAGATCTCAGTTTCCTGACCAAGGATCAAACCTGGGCCACAGCAGTGAAAACCTGGAATCCTAACCACCAGGCCACCAGGGAACTCCCATGGTGTCATTGTATACTTGCAACTTTTCCATGAGAATTGTTTCAAATCTGGAAATCAAAATCCTGCTGATATTCTCTTTCTTTTTCAAGGTGGTTTCTCTGAAATTCTGAGGCCTCTCCTCTGTAGGCCATTCCTGGGTACACCCAAGGTCTCCTGTGGCTCCGCCTAAGAGTGTTCTCCACTCCTGGGAGAGTGCTCCGTCTGGGAATGCCGGGCAGGTGGTGGTGGGGGAGAATGCCTCCAGGAGAGAACTCTTTTTAAAAAAAAAAAAATTAATTAATTTGGCTGTGTCAGGTCTTAGTTGTGGCATGTATGATCTTCTGTTGAGGGTTGTGGGTTTCTTTCTAGTTGTGGCTTAGTTGCCCCAAAGCAAGTGGGATCTAGTTCCCGGACCAGGGATTGAACCTGAATCCCCTGCTTTGTAAGGCAGATTCTTAACCACTGGATTACCAGGGAAGTCCCCAGGAGAGAACCTTTAACCGACATAGAATCCATGGGTGCGTCTGTGCCCCGGCTCCCTCGTCCTTCGGTGGGACAATTCTGTCGTGTGCTCTACACTGTCCCCTCTGGGCCTCAGTTGCTCACACAACAAAACTCTGCTCAGCAACACACCCTCCCTTCCCAATCTCACTTCCGGCACCTCACCATGCTTCCTGGATCACCTCCTGTTATGGGCCCAATTGTGTCCACTGCTAATCCGTATGTTGCAGCCATAACCCTCAGTAGCTCAGAATGTGACTGCATTTGGAGATAGGCGATTATGTTAAATGAGGCCATTAGGAAGGGTCCTAATCCAATCTGACCAGTGTTCTTATAAGAGAGAATTTGGACCCAAAATGATACCAGTGGAACATGCACAGAGGGATGACCATGTGAAGAGGAAACAAGAGGGTGACCATTTGCAAGTGAAGGAGAGAAGCCTTGGAGGAACTGTCAACCCCGCCGGCACCGATCTTGGATTTCCCGCTTCCAGAACCATGAGAAAGAAAGTGAAAGTGAAAGTGAAAGTCGCTCAGTCATGTCCAACTCTTTGCGACCCCATGGACTGAAGCCTGCCAGGCTCCTCTGTCCATGGGGATTCTCCAGGCAAGAATACTGGAGTGGGTTGCCATGCCCTCCTCCAGGGGATCTTCCCAATCCAGGGATCAAACCCAGTTCTCCCACATTGTGGACAGATTCTTTACTGTCTGAGCCATGAGGGAAGCCCCAATGAGAAAGAAATCTGTTGCTTAAGCTGCCCAGCCTGTGATATTTTGTTAATGGCAGCCCAAGAAGGTGAATATACTTCCCAAAGAAACTACTGCGCTGAAATCCCTGGCTCAGAGCCTACTTTTCCAGTCACTGAGACGGAGTCTGAGAGTAGTTTATCGAGAATATATGGTGGTGGTATACATGGCTCATCCCCATTGGGCAGAAAAGAAGATAAAAGATCGAGAGAACTGGGATAAGTCAAAAATATCTTCATTGTCACCTTCTCCTGTTCGGATTTGGGGCTGCAACACTGCAAAGAGCTGGAGTCGTGCGGAGAAGTAGACACCAGGAGTGGGGCTGGGGTAATGTGTGGTTCGCAGCGCATGAATACAAATGCTTTTATTCACATGAAATTGCTTCCGAATGAAGGGCTGCTCTAAAACTGACCCTCAAATGGAGCATTTTGTGTTACAAAATAAAATTGCATCCCTTCGGCTCTGAGAAAAATGCATATTGCCCTCATCTGAAATGTGGTGATAATTATATGCCACATTATTCATCCTGTGTCATTTCTGGTCACATTCAGCATGTGGCACGGTGGCAATTGAGGGTGTGCTCGAAACAAAGGCAGTCACGCAAAAGGCAGGGGGGACGGATTTCAGGCGGTCAAGGTAACTGGTACACACCTGCAATTTCAAATGTTCTCTGTGTAGGAGGATCAACTTGGTCATGCTTTTTAGGGAAAGGGGAAGAGACAAAAATGGGAAAAGGAAAGCAAGTCAAATAATGCCAAGGTATCAGAGGCTTTGTGTGTGTGTGTGTGTATCAGGCCAGGAAAGTCAGGGTCACATGCCTGAGAAGCCTTGGTGGGGGAGGGCGTATTAGTTATCTGTGCGGTGGTATTGCGCTGTGAGTTATGAGCTGTATTATTTATCTTTTGCTGTGTAACAAATGATTCCCCCCCCCCCCCAACTTAGCTGCTTAAAGCAACAAGCATCTATTATCTCCCGTGGTTTCTGAGGGTCAGGACTTCAGAGTGGCTTAGCTGGGTGATTCTAGCTCAAGATCTCTGATGAAATGCTGTCAAGATATCAGCCGGGGCTACGATTGTCTCCAGGCTTGACTGAGCTGGAAGAACGGCTCACACACGTGGCTGTTGGCAGGTGGCCTCAGAAGATCCATCTCTGAGCTCACTCACATGGTCGCTGTCAGGCCCAGGCTCCTCATCACCTGGGGTTTTCCATAGGCTGCCAGAGTGTCCTCGAGACATATCAGCTGGTGACCCGCGGGAGAGAGAATGAGTGGGCCAGAGAGAGCCAGAGTCGGAAGTCACCGTCTTTTGAAACTTAATCTCAGAGGTGACACCCTATTACTTCTGTTCTGTTCTGTGTGTTAGAAGCTCAACTCTGAGTCCAGCCCACGCTCAGAGGGTGTGAATATCAGGAGAGAGGAGGGCTCCCTGGGGGCCCTCTTAAAGGCTGTCTGCCACAGGGGTCAGGCCTTTGGTCAGCCTTGCTGCCCTCAAAGCTTGTGGGGCCTGAGAAAGTTTCTGTCAGTACCAATGGATGTGGGGACAAGAGCTTCAGATGCAAGACTTGAAGGGTCTCGTTTCTTTCCCTGACTCTGTTATTTCCTGTCTGTGTCACTCAGAGCAAAGACACAAATCTCTCAAAAAGTCAGTTTCCCCATCTTTAACCACAGGGACAGTAATACTGACCCCTCAAAGGCAGGGTGATGGAACAACATCAGCTGCAGGACGCTATGAGATGTAAGGAATGACACGAGAGAACATGCCTCAGGATTGGGACACCTGGGGCTTCTGTGGGTGACTCTTTCTACAGTGGTGGGCTATCCTGGCCACTCCAGGCTCTAGGGATTTAAGGGCCAGAGTGACAAAATGCACAATCATGAAGTAACTGACTGCTATGTGGAGACGCTTTAAGGAACTCAGGCTAAGGAGACAGCTGATGGTCACCAGCAAACCCCAGCCCCTCAAAGGGAGTGCCTTGCCTGTCCCATCACCCTGGTCTCTGAGGGTCTCCGTGACTCTTCTTCAGATTTCTCTCTGTGAACCTCTTCACTGGCCAGAATGCATAAGAAAATCTTTGAATGGTTGGGTGCTTTCTGAATGATATTCTGATTTCTGGGCCTGCAGATTTTCTATTTCTTCTGCTCTGAAATAAAGATTTGAAATGTCCCTCTTTTGTGAGGTGCTGGGGGCCACAAGTCTTCAGGAGGGGAGAGACAGGCCTGGCCTTGCTTGCACGATCATACCCCCTGCTCCTTGCACAAGCCCTGCTTACTATTCTTTCTATTTAGTTTTTTCGTTAAAGCCTGATTTGCATATGTTGAAATGCACAGAAGGTGTACTGTTTGATCGGTTTTGGCAACTATACACATTTGTGCATCCACCACCCCAGGCAAGATATAGAACATTTTCTTGGTTCCCCCAAAGTTCCCATCCTCTTCCCATCAAATCCTATTGGTCACCAGAGGCAGGTCCCTGTCCTGATTTCTGCCACTGTAGGTTAGTCTTGTCTTTACTTGGATTTTATAGAAATAGATCATACAGGGACTTCCCTGGTGGTCCAGTGGTTAAGAATCTGCCTTGCAATGTAGGGAATGTGGGTTAGATCCCTGGTTGGGGATCTAAGATTCCACATGCTGTGGGGCAAGCAAGACTTTCTGCCGCAACTTCTGAGCCCACGAACACCAAAGAATCCATGTGCTGCAACAAAAGATCCAGCGTGATGCAACAAAGATCCTGTGTGCTGCAACTACGATCTGATGCAGACAATTAAATAAATAAATATTAAAAACAAAAACAGATTATACTGCCTGCTTCTCTTGTGTTCGGCTTCTTTTGCTTGACTTATTCATCTGTCAGATTCATTCAAGTGATTGTGAGTACTGCTATACCTTCCTGTCTATTGCTGAGTAGTATTCCATTACATGGTTATATCAGTTATATCACAATTTGTTTTTTCAGTCACCACTTGATGGACATTTGAATTGCCTCCAGTTTCAAGCTATTACGAATAACGTTTCAAGTGTTTTTTTAGATGTATGCTCTTATTTCTCTTGGGTAAGTACCCAGGAGTGGAATTATGGGATTGGAGGATAGTTGTACGTTTAACCTTGTGAGAAGCTGCCAGACTACTGTCCAAAGTGGTCCTGCCATCTTATACCCTTGTCTGACATTTGAATCTTTAGTAGGAGGTTGTTTTGTCTCCAGGTCTGCTCTGGCCCCTACCAAGACCAAGGTTTCTTCTCCAGATTTCCAACCTATTATGCCAATCTCCAATCATCTTCTAGTAAATTTCCTTTTGCCCCAGTTAGTCATAATCTGTTTCTGTTGCTTGTAGTCTAAGTATTCTATCTCATTGATACAGTGCCTGGTGCCCAGAAGGAGCTCAATGAAATGTACCAGCTCTGGTATCAGAAGTAACATGTCTAGAAAGTCACGAGGGATGGGGAGAGGGGACAGGGTGAGGCTTCTAGATTGCACGTGTGTAGGAGGGAAATGGATGCAGCTATGAGAGGGGAAGGAAGAAGAGGAGGGAATTCCAAGATAACTGGACATGCAAGTGTCATTTGTCACTCAAGTCTGGGGGAAAGGAACTTTTTATTTGGCATTTTGGTCCTTTCTAGTGTGAGCTGAAGAGATTCAAGAGGTGCCTGCCCTTTGGGGAGGGAAGAGGGTTTCTGAGGCTCCCTGATCACCGCTGTCTTGCCCATCTCCTTATCTTCCAGCTGTGGGAGGGGAGGCAGGCTTTCTCTGACAGGCCCACTTTCTGAATCTTGGCCAGTTTAAAACCTACCTTAACTGCATTGGACAGGGATGTGTGGAAACACCAACTGCCTTTAATTTGTGGCTTGAGTTAAGGTCCCTGCAACTTTTGGGCTTCTTTATTTTAAATTTTTTCCTTTTCTTTAACAATTTTTTATTCTGGCCCAAACAGACTGTAAACCATTTGCAGGGAAACCCACTCCCACCACAAAATAGATTTTGGGTGGGGGGCTGAGGGGCATAAACTATGAAGACAAAAAGAAGGAAAACAAGCTTTCTTGTTCATTTCACCTCAGGGGTGAGATAGTTGAATCTTATGGCAAGGGCATATATAATTTTATAAGAACTTACCACATTGTCTTCCAAGGTGGCTGTCCCATTTTACACACCCATCAGTGATGCCCCACAACTCCAGCTGTGTCTCATCCTTGTCATCACTTGGAACTGTCATTTTTGTTTTAGCCATCCTAGTGGATGTGAAGAGCTATCTCATTGTGGTTTTCACCTTGGACTAGTTTTCGGTTCCAGGAAAAGTATGATTCATCCGAGTAGTGTTGAGAATGGCTCCGTGACTGTGTGCTTGTAACCTGACATTGGAAATATCAGCAGAGAACAGCTGATTTGGAATTCCAAGGAACACGATTTGTTGATTCTTCATTCAACACCAACTCTCAACATAACCTATGACATTAACCTGTTTCAGTTCCCACCTTATCAGTCCTTGTTTTGCTTTAAGTCATGGAGAGTGAGGTCCATATGCTACTGCATGCTGGCTCAGCAACTCCTGGGATGGGACATCCTACCAGATAGAAGGATGCTGCCTACACAGCATTGAGGAACTGTGGGGCTGTCTTGGAGCATGGCTTGTTCTCTCATAGATTTCTGCCCTAAGGGTCTGCATCAACACTGTTCACATGCAGGAACAGAGTGAGGTCCTGGCCACAACTGCAGAGGTTCCTCATGTGACATCCATAAACTGACTTCATAGGTGTTCACAAGACGTTGAAGCTATATACGCACAATTTTGCATGTATATGATTCTTTTTTTTCTGTGAAAGGCAAAGTTCATAGCCTTCACTGAGTTATCCAAGATTGGCAGTTGACCCCCAATATCTGTCTTTTTCTTTTTTCCCAGTCATAGAGCCCCTGAATTATTTCAGGGCACATAGGCCATGCGAAATACAGACTACATTTCCCAGCTGCTTTGCAGGCTAGATGTGATTAACTGCTGGCCAAGAGGATATAGGTAGACATGTAAGGGGGGCAAGTTCCAGGAAGTGTTCCTAAGAGGAAGAGGTGTGTGCGTGCTCACTCTTTGTGACCCTTTGGACTACAGCCCTCTGTCCATGGGATTTTTTGGGCAAGAATATTGGAGTGGGTTACCATTTCCTCTTCCAGGGGATCTTCCTGACCCAGGGATCAAACCCATGTCTCCTTCATTAAAGGTGGATTCTTTACCACTGAGCCATCAGGGAAACTCAGGAAACAAACAAACCATCAGGAAACAAACAAATCATCAGGAAACAAACAAACCAAAAAAAAAAAAAAAAAAAAAAAAAAAACCAAGAGGGAAAAGGTCTAGAGATCCCATGAAGATGGAACATTATACCAACTTTGAGCTGCTTCCATGGACTTTACTTGTAAGAAAGGGAAATGCATTTTTCTCTTAAGTCACGACTCTCTTGTGTTTTGTGGTAGGCAGCCTTTAAGATAGCCCTCAATGATCCTGCCTCCTGGGATTCCCACTTTGCTACAGTCCCCTCCCACATTGTTGCAGAGTTGGTTTGTGTGACCAGTAGCATATGGCAGAAGTGATGGCGTATGACTTCTGAGATTCGGTTATACAAAGACTGCTGCTTATGTCTTGGGTTCTCTGTCTCTCTCATGGATCACTGGCTCTGGGGGAGCTATGTCATGAATAGTTCTACAAAGAGGCCCATGTAGTAAAGACGTGAGGCCTCCTGCCAGCAGCCATGTGAGAGAGCTTGGAATCAGACACTCCTGCCCCAGTGAAGTCTTGAGAATCTGCAGCTCCAGACGGTAACCTGGCTGCAGCTTGAGCCAGAACCACTCAGCCAGGCGGCTCCCAGATTCCTGACCCTCAGAAACTGTGCAAGATGATAAATGTTTGCTCTTTCAAGCTACAAAGTTTGGCTAGCCCCAAATTTCCGGAAACAATGTGCTCCCTGACATTGGACAAGCCATGTCGCTGGAACGGGCCTCAATGTCCTCACTTGTAAAGTGAGATGGTTGCTATATCAGATGCTGGCCTTTTCCAGCTGAAAGTGTCTCGAAATGTGGAGAGTAGGGAAGGCAGGAGAGGGTGGGATGGGCAGGGACCAGAGTGTTTTTCTCTGGCTGCCATCAAACCATCGTGGCATTTTGATGAGCCTTCTTGAGACTGGGTGGGTGGGGGAGGCTAAGTGAAGACAGAATCGCTCTGCCTAAGAAATTAGAAAAGACCTTGATAATGGGAAAGATTGAAGGCAGGAAGAGAAGGGGATAACAGAGGATAAAATGGTTGGATGGCATCACCGACTCAACGGACACGAGTATGAGCAAGCTCTGGGAATTGGTGATGGACAGGGAAGCCTGGCGTGCTGCAGTCCATGGGGTTGCAAAGAGTCAGACACGACTGAGAGACTGAACTGAATTGAACTGAAGAAATTAGGAAGAATTTTCCAGGGAGTGGTCTGCAAGTGGAGAAACAAGGGGGCAGGAAGAAAAGAGATTACCAAAGGAGAGAAGCCCTTGAGCGTGGCCATAAACTGGGAGTCTGAGAAAAAATTCCTGAATGCCAGGAACTGCTGTTGAATTTTTAAAATAGTGAAGCTCTGTTTAAGTTGTTTCTCGTATCATGCTGAAATCTATTTCCATGACTCCAAGCTCACAGACATACACACGTGTGTGTGTGTGTGTGCACATGCACAGAGATACACAGTCACCAACTGTGCCTCTCTACCCTGCCTGACACACAGCATAGAGTAGGATTTAAGGGCATGGAAACTGCACCAGTCTGGTTTATTTTTTATCTTAGTTCCTCACCCAGGGATTGAACCTGGGTCCTGGTAGTGTAAATGCCGAGACCTAACCACCAGACCACCAGGGAATTCCTGGACTAGTCTGGTTTTGAATATGGCCTCTGCTTCTTACCAGCTGTGTGACCTCAAACCTATCCCCTGCCCTCTCTGATGAGCCTCGGTTTGACCTTATACAACAGAGCATCCTCCATTGAAGTTACTGTGAGGAGAAAGCCGGGTTCCGCCTGTGAGGACCCGGGTCAGGGCTGAACTCCCTGCTCAGGGACGGTGGCCTCTGCCTTGCCTTCTCATGGTTATCCTTCTGCTTCTATCCACTGCAGGCCAGTCATGCTTCTGGAAAGGGTGACTTGAAAGCTCCTCTTCTGCTAGATGTCCACCTACTCAACTTCCAGCCACAGGAAGTGATTGCCCTGTGTGACCCCATCCCTCAGTGGCCCCTCCTCCCCCAGCCTGGGAGCCCAGGCTGCCCTGGGTAAGTGAGTGGATGGCTTCTGGGAGAAGCCCAAGGCCTAGGCTGGTGGCTCGGGGGTGGGGGTCCTGTCACTCATAGGCGGGGATCCCAGTAGGGCTGTTGTCTTCTTCTTGCTCTGCCTGTTTTTCTGGCTGCAGAAAAACCTGAAGTAGGTGATCTAAGCCCCGTGGTTGACAGTGAGACAGACTGACTGGGAGTCAGCTGACCGAGGGTGGGGAGGATGAACTGGGCTTCAGGTGAGCATCTCTCTGAGAGGGGTCGGAAGTGACAATGGTGACAGTCATCGCTGCCCCGGTGGTCACCTCCCACACCCTGGAAACTCCAGTTCTCTGTGGACACTGCCTTCACTTTCCCTTGGGGTTGAGCGGTACCATCCCACATGGGTGGGTGGGGGAATGTGTGGCACAGAGCTGGGTGAGAGGCTGTAGAAGGTGCCAGAAGCCATAGAGGAGCCAACTGTGGCCCACATGACAAGCATCTGTTATCCCTGCCAATGCCTAGACGCTTAGGATGTTCAACCTCAGACCCACGTCCTTTTTCTGTCCCTTCAGGTTCTCTCCAACAGGCTCACGGGATCTTGGCCAAGGCCCCGCTAAGGCTGACTGCTCTCCCAGATGCAGGAATGTGGATGAGGTGCAGACAGGTGGGCACTGACTGGCTGCCACATACCTTGCCTGCTCCTGGTTGGGCTCCCCAAGGGGCCTAGTCCAAGCCTCATCACTGCACGATTAGAACTGAGTTCCCTACCACTCTGACCATTCTGGGAACTTATGATAATCACAGGCTCAAAGCAGTGAAGCAGTAGACTCTTCACCAAATTCACTAGAGAGTGATAGATACCAAAACGCCAATGTGTTAATTACCTCGAGGAGCTTTATATTAGGCCGACAAACAAAATATCACCGACTGGGTGACTTGAACAACAAATATTTATTTTCTCACGGTTCTGGAGGCTGGAAGTCCAAGGTCAACATGTCAGAGGGCTGGTTTCTCTAGAGGTCTCTCTCCTTGGCTTGTGGACGGCAGCCTTCTCATTGTGTCCTCACGTGGTTTTCCCTTTGTGCTCACATCCCTGTTGCCCCTCTGTGTGTCCACATTGCCTCCTCTTGTAAGGACACAACGCCATTTTGACTTAATTACCTCTTTAAAGGCCATGATTCTAAATACAGTCCTATTCTGAGCTCCAGGGAGTGAGGGCTTCAATAGATGAATTTGAGGAGGTGGAGGACACAATTGGGCCCATAACAAGTTTGTTGGGTGTGAGTCGTTGGATTGATCCCAGGCACAGAGCTGCCTGGTGGGCAGACAGACCTACTTAGGAGCTCAGGCCTTGGTTCTGAAGGTCATTTGGTTCTGGCAGATCTAAGAGGACCGTGAGTACTTTGCTGCTTCTCCACGGAGAGGCGGGGCCTGTCATCTCTTAATTGAGTCTGACCAGGGCCCTGGAAGCTTTGATTAATGAGGATGACAGAAATGATGCTGTACCAGTGTTAGGCTTAGCATTTAAAAGGACCAGCAGCTTCTCTGGGGGCACTGAGCCTCCATGTCAGAAGTTGAACCACACTGCTGGAGAGACCCCTTTGGAGAGGTGATGATGCCCCCTGTCCAGGGAGGAGGTCCCGCAGACCTAGCCTCTCGAGCCCCCCCTGCTAGGGCACCCAGTGCAGGAATGAAGCTCTCTTGGATGCTCCAGACAGCATAGTCAGTAGCTGAATGCCACCCAGTGACCCCAGTCAACGCCAGGTGCTGCTGAAGAATTGCCCAGCTGTGCTCTGCCTAAATTCCTGACCCCAGCATCATGAGAGATAATAAAATAGTTGTTTTAAGCCACTAAGTTTTGGGGTCATTTGTTACCCAGCAAGAGAGGACTGAACTATTTGGTGACTGTAGAAATGGTGATGGTGGGAGTTGGATGATATTGAGGGAAGTTCTCGCCAGGAGTGGAGAGCAGGGCTGGCAGGTCACTCTCCCCTCCATAGGGGCCCGTGACTGAGCAGGCCGGACTCTGTTGCCTTCCCTGGCCAGGGCTGAGAAGAGAGACGGCCTCTTCCTGCCCAAGCTCCATTTACGGAATTAAGGAAAGCTGTGGGCTGGGTGCCACCGCTCTCCTGATGATGAGGGAAAAGCAGGGAAGAACTACCATTTCTGGGCACCTCCAATGAGCCGGTGAGTCCTTCAGGGAAGAGAGTCCATTTAATCCCCTCTGTTCAACGGCTGGGAGGCTTCGTGGCCTGGGTCACACCAACCTGAGCCTGTGTTTAGACTGATGTCTGTCTGGGGCAGGGTTGGGAGGAGGGGAGTGGGGGTTTCTGACCATCAGGCAGCCTGGGATGGGCTGACAGGTGGAGCTCCAGGAAGGCTGACAGCTGGTTGGAGGATGGGGGAGACTCCAGCCCCCAAGCAGGCCCAGGGCAGGTGGAATTGGGCCCTGGGCACTGGTCCCAGTCCGGCCCACACATGGGGAGGCAGGTAGGGACAGGGGTGTGGGTGTGGTAAAGATCAATGTCCAGTGGCTCTCCCTTTCTCCATTATCAAGAGAAGAGGGGCTCAGAGATTGGATCTTACTGAACTGGCTCGGTGCCCTTGGGCAGGGTGTGTTCACCTCTGAATCTCAATTATCTCATCTGTCAAATGGGAGCAGGAGACTAGGTAATCTCCTCAGTAGCTTCCAGTTTTAAAGTCTTCTATTATAAAACCCCTCCCTCCATTTTCTCTCTCTCCCTTCCTCAGTCCTTCCCTCCTTTCTGCAAGCATTGTTTTTTAGCACCATTGAATGCTGCCGGTCCTCCTGAATCATAGTCTAGTAGGGGAATATGGCAGGTTGTCCTTCCTAAAGATAACTGCATCAATACATGACATTCCATTAGCAGATGCAAACTATTATATATAGAATGGATAAATAACAAGGTCCTACTGTATAGCACAGGGAACTATATTCAATATCCTGTGATAAACCACAATGGAAAAGAATATGAAAAAGAATATATATATGTTTAATGGAATCACTTTGCTATACAGCAGTAATTAACACAACATTGTAATTCAATGATACTTGAATAAACAATAAATTAAAAAAAACACATGCCATCCCACATGTTCCTCTTCCAACTAGCCATTGACATTCTCCTACTAAAATGTGGGATCTGCCTTCTGTCCCTGGGAAGCAAAAGGCCTGTGATAATGGCAGAAGTGATGCTGTGTGGCATCCGAGGTGAGGCCAGGAAGGGGACTGGAGCCTCTGCCTGGTCTTGGGGCGCTCCCTCTCAGAACCTGCTGTCATGCCGGGAGGGAGCCCAGAGACCACGTGTCCGGCCATGTGTAGGGGCTACAGCTCCTGTCCCAGCTGAGATCCCAGCCAATGGCTAGTGCGAGCCCCCAGACATGAGAGGGACCTTCAGATGAGGCAGCCCTAGCCTTCCATCTGCCCCAGCTGGCGCTGAGAGGAGCAGAGATGAGCTGTTTCCACTGCACCTGCTGAAATTGCAGATTGGTGAGCAAAATAAATGGCACTGTTTTAAACCATTAAGTTGTGGGTAATTCGTTAGGAAGGAATAGATAACTGGAAGCAGGGGATAGACAGGTCGGAGCAAACAATGTAACACTGTGAGGTACTCTCTTCAACCAAGGTGTACATGTGCCACGATCCGGGCGTTAGGAAAGGCAGGGAGACTTGAGCTTGGGTGTGTGTCTGCGTTTGTGAGATACAGAGGTTTCATCAGACACACTGCTATGGAGGAGATGGGGCTGGAAATGGACATTTCTGGGCAGACAAAATGGGGTGGTTTTCAGCAAAGGAAGAGCCAGTGGAAAGTCACAGAGCTTCGAGGTCACAGAACTGCCAGGTCACAGAGCTTCAAGGTCACAGAGGTGGGTGGCCGCCCAAAGTTGGAGCTAGAGGTTGTGGGGAGCCGCTGGCGCCTGCCCACAGCAGCAAGGTTCCAGCTCTTGTTTACACATTATTTTCCCCTAATTGCATCTGAGGCTGGTGGATGCCAGCCAGAGAGGGCCCTAGATCGCAACAGGGAGCCATCTGCAAATCCCCGTTCCGGGGGTGGTGGCCTGAGGGCAGCTTTCCTGTTGGGCAGGGTGGGGGTGGGGCGGCGAGCTAATCCCAGGCCGGCTCTGCAGCTCCACAGTGAGAGGGGGCTGGAGGCATGTGGGTCTCCCTTCCTGTTCCCCCTTCCCTCCCCGGCTGGAGCTTGTCATCCCTCTACCTTGTCCTCGGTTTCAGGTCTGTCCTCTGAATGGCAGCTGACTGGAAGCCTCTTGTTCTTAAATGCTGGGAGCTGCTGAGTGTTGGCCTCCTCGCCATGAAAGGGGTGAGCAGTGCTGTCGTGTGATGGCTCAGGAGTTCGTGCGGGTGAGGTGAAGCCAGAGTAGGTGGCTTAGGGGAGACGCCCTGGGGACCTGGCTATTTGTCAGGGGAGAAGCAAGCACTGGCCTCCTCCACAAGCCATTCCTGAAGCCCTCATCCCTCCAGGGGCCCTGATGCCAGGCCACCACAGTCCCCTCCTGGCTCCTCCTCTATCAAGGTCAAGTACAAACACCTTGAGGCTCTCAGCGTGCTAAGTTACTTCAGCCGTGTCTGAATCTGTGCGACCCCATGGACTGTAGCCCGCCAGGCTCCTCTGTCCAGGGGATTCTCCAGGCAAGTATACTGGAGTGGGTTGCCATGCCCTCCTCCAGGGCATCTTCCCCACCCAGGGATCGAACCCTGCAAATCCAACTGTGCTGAGAGCCCACACCCCTCTGCTCTTCTATACTCTTCTGGGCAGCCCCTCGAGAAGATTGCTATCCCCATCTTGCTGATGAGGAAAACTGAGGCTTCAAAGCAGCAGGGGGTTTGCCTAAGATCACCGAGAGGGACACAAGGGTCTATGGAACTCAAGGGCCCAAGCTCTCTATCTCACACCAATGCTGTCATTATTCCTTTGTCTGGGCCGATGGTTGAGGGCACAAACTCAGGGAACCAGGCCATTTGGGACACATCCCACTCTCCCTGTGTGACCTTGGGCAAGTTGCTCAGCATCTCTGGACCTCAGCTGCCTCACCTGTAAAATGAGAAGGAAATGTGTTCATGCACGTCAGCCTTTCAGAACAGTCTTCCTCCCGTGTTACTAAGTATAGATACCATTTATTCTCAGTATCTGATTGCACCGTGGGTGGTCAGTGACTGTATGTATCTCCCCCATTAGACTGGAACTTCTGGAGGGCAGGGGTGAAAATAACTTACAGCTGCATGATAGAGACCCCCCACTCCCAGCCCACCTCTCTCACCCTTCACACCCTGCCCCCACCCTCCAACTCAGGCCCATTGAGAAGGAGATCTCTGTGTTTGCAGAATGACACAGAAAGGAATTAGAGCTGTCTCCTTCGGCTCTGGGGTCTTAGAAAGTCAGGGAAGAGAGAATCAGGCCAAAAGGACAGTGGGTGGGGTGCTGACTCCCTGCCGTGGGCCTTGAGGCCGCCCCTGGTTCCCAGAACCCCGACAAGCATCTCTGTGTCTTCCTGGGACTCCTGGTTTTGGGCACCTTGTTCTGCCCTGTCCCCCACAGCTCTGCACACAGCTCTTGGCGAGAGTGGCCAGTGCACTGGAGAGAGGCTTTCGGATGGACGGAAGTGCTTTGCATTCTAACGAGTAAGCGGCCCCTCGCCCTGTCCCATCCGGGCTCTCAGGGCTCTGTCTGTTTTCCCGGCTCTGCTCATCACCAGACTTGCAGAAAGGCCACAAGCTTGTCTTCTTGGGACACTGGAGGTGGCCTGAACACCTTTCCTCGCAGCTGCCCCCCTGGGGAAGGGGAGGGATGCCGGCCTGAGGTGCTCAGGGCTGGAGAAGGGCCCTCAGAGGAATAAAGGGGTCTAGACCCCACCTGGCTCCATCCCAGGGTCTCACTGGGCATCTCCCGACTCCATCATCACCCTCTGGCCCTTGTCTGCCAGCCCCAGGCACTCCAGGTCCTGGCTACATGATGGGCCCCAGTGGGAATGTCTCTGAGCCAGGGGGCTGCTGGCAGGATGTGGCCAACCCAGCACTTGGACAGGACCTCTGCCTGCTCCTTACTCTGTTTGCCGTCTCTCCTGAGAGCCGCTGTCCAGGTGAGCTAACTGGCCAGCTCTTGCCCTTTTTTCTTCTCCGTGTCCCACAGTTCTCCCTGTCTTCCCTGGAGACTTCTAGAACTTTCAGGTTGAAAGGCATCTGAGAGGCCATCTTGTTCAAACCCCTGCCTCCAGTTGCCTTGCTCAAATCTTTCTGTTCTTCTGCCAAAGTAAGCTCTCAGAAACAAACCCGGATCTCTCTAAAACCTTCAGTGGCTCCCTACCACCCTCAGGAGTAAGTTGGAGCCCCTTAGCAGAGCCACCGGAGGCCTGCTGTATGAGGCCCTGTGACTTTTCCAGGCTCGTCGTGTGCCACCCACCCTGGTCACCCCGTGTTCCGGCCCCACACAGCAGCTCCCTCCTGGGCTAGACTGTAGCCCTATCTCCTCTCTTTTCACCTCCCTTCCCTCCCTTGCCCCCTCATTAATCTGGGCCTCCTCCTTTATGAAGCCTTCCCTGCTTTACCCCTCTACACTCTTGACAGATCACCTGCTCTATGGTGGGCTGAGCAGACCTCCATCATTGCACCCAGAACACTGGAGATTGCTCTCTATTCTTCATCATGCTATTTCTCCCAGCAGGCCAGAAACTCCTGAAGGGCCAGGACATGTCTTTACTGGTTTTGCTTCCCTGGAACCTAATGTGGTGGTATCTCAGATGGGAATTCTCTGGATAAAGAGCCTGAGACAGGCAATCATGTGCACATGGTATTTTAAATTTTATTATTTTTTAAAGTATTATTGGTTTACAATGTTGTGTTAGTTTATGGTATATGGGAAAATGATTCCATTATATATATATTCCATTTTATGTATATACATATACATTATATATATACATTCTATACATGCGTGCACACACACACACACACACACACACACACACACATACACATAGGCTTCCCCAGTGGCTCAGTGGTAAACAATCCACCTGGAATACAGGAGACAAGGGAGACGCAGATTCAATCCCTGGGTTGGGAAGATCCCCTAGACAAGGAAATGGCAACCCACTCCAGTATTCTTGCCTGAAAAACCCCATGGACAGAGGAGCATGGCGGGCTATAGTCCACGGGGTTGCAAAAGAGTCAGACAAAACTTAGTGAGTAAACAACAACAACAATATATGTATATATTCTTTTTCATATTCTTTTCCATTTTAGGTTATTACAAGATACTGAATATAGTTTCCTGGGCTATACAGTAGGACCTTGTTGTTTTTCTATTTTTATATAAGATAGTGTTAATATCAAGTTGCTAATTTAGCCCTCCTCACCAACCCCTTTCTCCTTTGGTAAGTTTGTTTTCTATCTCTGTGAGTCTGTTTCGTAAATAAGTTCATTTGTATCATATTTTAGATTCTACATATAAGTGATATCATATGATATTTATCTTTTTCTATCCAACTTACTTCACTTAGTATGATAATCTCTAGGTCCATCCATTTGCTGCAAATGGCATTATTTCATTCTTTTTTATGACTGAATAATATTCTATTATATATAGTTACTATATCTTCTTTATCCATTCACCTATTGATTTTTTTATCCAAATACCTATGGATTGTTTCCATGTCTTGACTATTGTAAATAATGTTCCTATGAACACTGGGGTGCAAGTTTCTTTTCAAATTAGGGTTTTCTCTGGATATATGCCCAGGAGTGGGATTGCTGGATCATATGGTGGCTCTATTTTTAGTTTTCTGAGGAACCTCTATACTATTTTCCATAGTGGCTGCACCAATTTACACTCCCACCAACAGTGTAGGAGGGTTCCCTTTTCTTCAACCCTCTGCAGCATTTGTTATGTGTAGATTTTTTAATGATGGCCATTCTGACCAGTGTGAGGTGATATCTCATTATAGTTAGGATTTGCATTTCTCTGATAATGAGTGATGTTGAGCCCCTTTTCATGTGACATGCACATGATTTACGGAGAGTGTGCTCTCAGGAGAAACCAGTGAGGGAGTGAGGGAAGCAGGAGAGGGGGAAGAGGAGGTTAGGCAAGGATGCCATTTCATGAGAAGTCTGGCCTCAGTCAGATCCCGAGGGGGAGTCCTGGGGCATCCTTTGCAACAGAGACCATGAGAGGATAAGACAGCGAGGGAGGGGGAAAGAGGGAGCCTCTCTGGGTAGCTCCAGGAGACGTGGCCGGGGCCCACGTGGGTGCAGGCTGAGCAAGGCCTCCTTCCAGTCTGGAGCTTCCCTGTGGCCCTCCTGTTCCTGAGGCGTCCTGGTGGGGAGAGTGGGGCCTGCTAATCCACAGACCTCAGGCATTTCTGTACAGGAGTGCCTTCTCTCATCCCACGGCTCCTTGGGAGGGGGTGCAGCCCTGTTAGTATTTCCATGTCACCCCGGAGGAATCTGAGGCCCGGGAGACCTGACAGGGTTCAGAATGAGTCACTGAGAGAGAATTCATGTCCCTGGATTCCCTCTCCTCCAGGAGGAGAGATGCAACTCTGTGGGGCGGGGTGGGGTGGGGTGGTGGCATCCACCCTATAGTGTACCCTCCAAAGGCCAACACTGGGGCCAGGAAGGGGCTGGGAACGTGGTTTCTGCATCCTCCAGGCCCTCTGAGGCCTTGCCTGGTTCCCACTGGGGGGTGAGCCTTCTTTTCCACCTGCTTAGAATTGTCCAGAGGGGAAAGGGTGGGTACAGGGCTTGGTGAGTGGTGGAGAGGAACGAGGTTCTGAATGATTGGTCTAATCCCGGCCCTGCCACCGAATCTCATGTGACCTTGAGCGAGACATATAATTTTGGGGCATCTCCAATTTTTAATCAGTAAAGGGATTACTGGTTAGAGATTTTACAGGCTCTTTGTGAGGCCCATTCAGATCAGACAGCCAGGTCATAGCCCATCTCATGGAAGCCAGTATTGGTCTAGCATTGCTGTGGTAACAAATGTCTGAAAACTCAGGGTCTTAAAAAAATAGCAGTTTATTCCCTTGCAATTCTGGAGGCCAGAAGTCTGAAACTGGTTTCACTGGGGTGGAAATCAAGGTGCCAGCTGTGTGTCGTCTGTAGAATTTAGGGAAGAATTGGTCCCTTGCCTCTGCCAGCTTCCGATAGCCACCGGCCTTCCTTGGCCTGTGGCTGTATCACTCTAGACTTCCAGGCCAGCATCTTCCTATCTCTCTCTGCTCCATCCTTTTGTGACCTTCTCCTCTTCCATTTTATGAATGCAGATACCAGGAGCCGGGAGTTTACACAGTAGCCCAAGGTCACAGCCAATGAGAGAGCTGGAAGTTGAATCCTTGGACACTCAAACCTACAATCTCTGTTCCATCGTAGGCAGCACCTGCCTGAGCCCAGCCTACCCTCCTGAGGCCTCTTTTGAGGAGCCGTCTGGAGTCAGCCGGTGCCACTGCCGGCCTGTCTCCAGTGAACAAATCTGGGACTTGAGGGCTGGACTGTGGTGTCTAAATAAAGGGCGTCCTCAGGATTAGAGCAGAGGTCAGGAGAGGACGTTGGCTGCAGCTGACCAGCCCGACAGGGTGGCCTTGGTGGCCCATCAGAAGGCTGGGGGCGGGCTGTGAGCTCCACCCTCCAGCACTCAGCCAAGCTGGGCAATCTTGGATCTTCAGGGCTGGGGTCAGCCCGGGGTCAATGCCGACATAAAAACCAGCGGACTTGAGCAAGACCACCTACATATTAAAACAGACCTTTGAGAGCAAAGGGGCCATGTTATCACTTGGGGATGGAGAGAGAGGACGGGTCTCAGGCTGGGGAATAGAACCTTCTTTGCTGTAAGGATTCCCCACCCCCCATGCCTGCCAGGGACTTCTCTGGCTTCTTGTTGTTGTCCTGATGAGGGAAATGGCAGAGACTGTCCTGTACAGTGTTGAGTTCTGGGGAAAAGAAAAGCAAAACAAGAGCGTGCATGTGAGAGTGCGTATGTGTGTGGTAAGGGTGATGGGATGGAGGTATTTAATTAAAAAAAAAAACAGAACTTGACACTGCTTACTATATTCCACATATTACACACACGAAAAGGGAGCCAGAGCAGGAGAGCTCAGAACATGGGAAACACAGCTGTGGCTGAAGACATATCTGGGTTAAAAACCCCAGGAGTGCTCCTCTTTAATTTTTTGGTACAGCAGGATCAAGGAATCGATTCACTCTGGTTATGCTTCCTATCATTGTTTCTGTGGGCCGTGTTTGATCTGTGTTTCACGTGCAGATCTGCTATCCATGCTCTGAAAGAAATAATATATTCCGCATTGCACCGGGTCAGACTCAACCATGAAAACCCTTTTTATTATTTTTTTTTCTGGATGATTTCAAAGCCACACACACACACACACACACACACACACACACAGAGGAACACACACACACACAGACACACACAGACACACTCTGTTTGTGTAAAGGATTAAAAAAGAATGAAAAGCCCAGCTCCAGAACATGAGCAGGGTTCCAGATCACGGATGGGGTGGGGGGCGGCGGGAGTGGCGGAGGCTGGGGTCCTCACCCGCTGACCTGGGCCAGCCGTGTCCCCTCTGAGTTGTGTGTGTGCCCGACCCCTGCAGGGAGGGGACAGCCGGCGGGCCCTTTGACAGCTGCGCCTGGTGAGGTTATTATTAGCAACAATGGTTTCCCAGCGAAAAAGAGCAATTTTCACAATGGAGAAGTCTTCCTCTTCCTTCAGGTCACAAAAACGCTGAGCAGAGAGGAAAATGACACGAAGCACTGCCGGATCCTGAAACCATGAACGGCTGAAACACTTCCCAGCTCTCCCAGGGACTGGGCGGTTACTGGCATTTTAAGAGCCGGAGGGAAGTTGTAGCCACCGTGGGGGTAACACACACGTGAAAAAATGTGAGGCCAGACAGGCCGGGCAAATAAATAACCCGGTGCCGGCAATGGGAGGCGTGCCTGGAGTTTTAGCGCAGGGTTGTAAAAGTTGACAGGAGCCGTTTGGACTGGAAAGGGCCGTGTGGGTATCGCTGCCAGGCTTTGCCAAGCTCCCCGGCTGTTGAATACTCCAAAACTGAATAGATAAAAAAGAAAACAACAGCCACAAAAGGAAAAAAAAAATCGCAACACGAAACCACCCACGCAGCGTCCACCCACCCCTTCCCCTCCCGGAGCCTGTTGTGCGCCTGTGATAACATTGCGCGCTGCGAGCTCTCCTTTATTTAGATAAGGTGTCCGCGGCCGCTGCTCTTGGCCGCCAGCCAGCTTGCTGTCTCCCACTTGGGGCTTTAGCGCCACACAGGAGACGCGACTCTCTGATGCTGCCGGCCCGAGTGTCAGCCTCACCCGGAGGGTCCCCGCGGCTTTGTGTTCCCAGAACGATGATTTGTTTGACAACGGGCTTTCCTTCCAGACTGTTCTTCCAGCCTGGCACAACGCGTGGGTCCTCAGAGACACAGACGGGGCCTAGAGAGGCGGAGCCGGCACCTCTGGCCACGAGGTCGGGCGGCTGCTTGATGGTGAAAGGCCACGTAAAGGAGACCCCGACACGGGCGAAGGCCAGAAGGATCTTTGGTTTACATGGACTGACTGAAGCGTTTATGCTCCTCAGGCCTGAAAAAGTTAAGTGCTGGGGGCGGGGGCGGGTGGGGGGGCCGAAGCAGGACGAGAGGTCTGGAAGTGCTTATTCTATGGCACACAAAAGATTTTTAATAAGCTCGGAGAAAGGGCCGCCACCCCCACCCCTCAGGTCTTTCTCTCCCTGTCTTATTCCAAAGCTCCTGTGTTAGCCAGAGAGACAGCTCGGAAAAACTGCCCCGGGAGGTGGGCAGCAGGCTGTGGGAGAGCTATTCTGCTAGGCTGCCCCCCTCCCCCAGGCAGGCAGGTGACTTCCACGAGGTCAAGAACAGCTCCCCTGGTGAGTGATGGCGCAGGGCAGGGGGGACCTACCTGGTGCTCAGGAGAAGTGCGGTGGGGGTCATGGTAGGGAACCCCCCATGCCGTCTCTGCTCCTAGTTCCTTGCAGGCTTTCTCTGAGAATCCATGATCTTAAAACAGTTAATGATTAGTCTTCAGGTGCCTGGAAGCTGGTGGGGAAGGCTGGAGGGACTTATCTTACCAGGGGCACTTGGAGTCAGTTTATAGGGGCCTTCTGGAGGACCCGCAGAGTTTGGGAAAATGAGTAGCCATCTGCAGGTTACTCCACTCTTCTCTCTCTACCAAACTCTCTCCCCTTTGCACTCATCTGGGGCTGGGCCTGGGGGCGGCTGGGACAGTCTAGCCCACCCACAACATAGGCCTACCATCTTGGGACGTCAGGGAGAGCTCTTGCCTACCCTGTCTTTTTGGGATCAGTCTGGTAGATGGTGTCAAAGGCACGGAGTGGGTCAGCACAGAGCCAGGAGGCCCAAAGTGACCATCCAACAGCAGGATTTACGCAGACACTGACCTCCACTTCGGCCTCTCTTTTGCATCACACACCTGCCACACTGACTCAGTGTCCCAGGAGCCTCAAAGAGGATGGTTGGGATGCGGGCATGGGTTTTCCTGCCCCGGGAAAGGAATAGGCTCTGTGGCCAATGGCTGTGTTGGCATCTGACTTTTACATCAGTCTCTTCAGCATGGCGATGGTGAGTCAGGCCCGGCTACCCCTCCTCTGCTCCAGGTGCACTGACCAAATCCTGTTTCTGAGTCAGCTCTGGAATGTGGTGGTCTGCTGGGTGCCCGGCTCTGTCCCTTGTTCTGAGAGTTCATTCCCCTCTGGAATTTTAAGAGCCTTATTTGCCCTTCTTCCGGGGCAGTGCCGCCTCCTGCCTTGGTTTCTGACTGGTGTACGAGACAGGTAAAGCTGTGGGTGGGGAAAAGAAGGACGAGAAAGAGAGAAGGGACGATGGAGGAGGCCTTGCCCTCATTTCACACTCATCCTGGTCTGACAGCTGCCCTTTCTGATTTGGGAGTCTTGGCCCTTTGGGGGATGGAGTGATGGGGGAAGTGAGAAGTCAAAAGCTCTCATCAAGTCCCTGAATTGTAGCCTGTTTCTGGAATAATACAAAATCGATCCTTTAAACCAAAGGAAACAAGCAAAAATCTATGAACCATGACACCTTGCTTATCCAGAAGTTACTGGCCTTAGCGACCTCAACTATTGGGAACCATCCAAAAGAGCTGAAATAGCTGAAGAATTCCCTGTGCTGAAGTTCATTGACTGTTTACCACAGACATGTTGGAATCTCTTTTCATCAGCATCTCTTGACTCTTACTTCACAAACTATTCTAACACATCAGATGACTCTGAAGTTCCCTCCAACTCCTGCTTCCATTTTGGTTTTTGTTTTGCTGGCAATGGTTGGGTGAACACGGGTGCTGTTGACCAGGGTCAGGAATACAAGAGGAGAAGGAGCAGGTAGGAGGGAGAGGTGATGTGGCTGGGGTACTGACAGCCACAGGAAGGTGTTATTATGCACATCTGAGCAAAAGAAGAGACAGGAAGAAAGCAGAAACAAGACATCAAGGAGGAGAGCAAGGGTGGAGCCATCTAGTGATGGGGCACATGGGCGCAGAAGGTGGCCTCATCTGTGAGCGTGGCATGATTGTCCATGTACCCAGTGAGTGAGCCACCAAGACCACTTCAACTGTGTCTGTGCCATCAGAGGAAAAAGGCAACGTGTAATGCCATTTACTTTTTTTATTTTATTATTTTTTAATTGAAGCATAGTTGATTTACAATGTTGTATTAGTTTCAGATGTACATCACAGTCATTCAGTTACATATATATGTGCTTTTTCAGATTCCTTTCCCTTATATGTTCTTTCAAAATATTGACTAGAGTTTCTTGTGCTATAGAGTAGGTCCTTGTTGGTTATCTATTTTATATATAGCCGTGTGTATCCTTATTCATAATCCTAATTCATCCCTCCCCCTGGACATGGTTTATTTAAAAATACATGCACTTTTGTTTTGAAGTTTTAGTGTTTCCAGAGGGGGAGCTTTACTTTGCCTGCAGATTCATTTCTTGAAAACAGCTCATTGTTCCCTGATGATGGTTAAGCGAGGGGGTTAGTGTTTTCCCTACACGTTATTTCTGAAAGATGAAAAAATTTCTGCTGGCTGCCCAAGAAAATTCACTTTATCTCACTTGACATAGGAAGCCTGGCATTCCTTTGAATGCAGAATTCGAGAAGCATGCCCATCAGAGCACCCTTTAGTTTGAAAACAATTGATTTGCAGCACTGTTTCCTGGCTTCCAGGAGGGCTGGTAATATAATAGGAAGGAGGGTGCTTCCCACTCCTTTGTTCCTGACAATGGGGAGGGGGACCCTTTGGTCCAGCAGAGCTCACCGCAGAGGCTGGATGGATGCAGTGGAGGTAGCCCAAGGGCTCCCCCTTGGTTATAGGGGCCCTGTCGGCCTGAGGCTGCTCTTAGGCCTCCATTGGTGTGCCTCTTTCTCCTCCTGGGGAGATGGAAGCCACTTGAGGAATAAAATTTCCAAGCTTGGAGTGATCAACGCCATATCCCCCCCACCTCATCTCTTTTCTGGAGTCTCTGAGCAGAGCCAGAGGATTGCTGATCAGGGTCCTTGAGGGTCCTGAGTCTGCACCCCATTTTCTGCCTCCACTCTGGCCACTCTAGCAAGCCCACTCATGTCTGGTCACCCCTCATCACTCTAGGGATTGTTTGTGGGACGTGCAGACACGTGTGCTGAAGAACCACTGCTTTCAAGGAAGGGAGCTCATTTATTGAGCATCTAGTGCCCAGCAAGCGCTCGATGGATCTTCCCAGGTGGCTCAGATGGTGAAGAATCTGCCTCCAAAGCAGAAAACCCAGGTTCGATCCCTGGGTCAGGAAGATCCCCTGGAGGAGGAAATGGCAACGCACTCCAGTATTCTTGCCTGGAGAATCCCATGGACAGAGGAGCCTGGCGGGCTATAGTCCATGGGGTCACAGAGTTCGACACGACTGAAGCGATTTAGCATGCACGCAAGAGGCTTTAAAAAGTACTGATGTCTGCATGCCAGCCCCCAGAATTCAGACTCAGTTGGTCTGGAGTATGGCCTGGGCATGGGGGTTTTTGAAAGCTCTCTAGGGACTCTAGTGTGAGACCCCGAGTCAGGACCACTGACCTCCAGGATATGACCTGGAACAGAACTCCATTCAAACTCAGAGCCTCATGTGCTGTGTGCCTTTAAGTAGACAGTGGGAGTGGAGTCTCAGTTTCCCTATCTGCTGAGTGGATGGTGGTGATACCCATGTCCCAGTGAGTTTGTGGGGGCCAAGAGAGCAGGGTCCATGAAGCTTAGAACACAGAGCAGGTGCTAAAGCATGATTGTTGGCCTTCCTGCACCAGAAAACATTGAACTGAAAGATATAAAATCACTTCCCCATGCTCCAGGTCTGGTGGCTGCCTATTTTCTTTTCAGCCTTCTTAGCCCAACTCCATCACTTGCACGTGGTTGAGGCTCATTAAATATTTGCAGGTCGACAGAGAAGGAGCAAGGAGAACCCTGCCGAGTTCAACAGACCCCAGGACTTTGGTTTTCCCTTTAAACCTTTTGGAGGAAAGATGGAGCAAAAACTCCAGATGCAGGTTTTTTTTTTAATGCCCCGATTGAGCCGTGTGCACACAGCCGAGGGCTGGTGACTCCCACTGCCCTCCCGCCCCGACCCGGGCCATCCCGGGACAACTCGCAGTGACAGGACACCCCAGGCGAGCGCTCTGACTTCTGCCTCCCTCCACCTCCCCCCATCCCTGTCCTTTGATGAGAAACACGGAGAGCCAGCGACTGGCTCATTGGGAAGGAGAACGCTCTTTCCTCAGCCCTGGGGACTTGTTCAGCTGTTCGGCATTTAGCAAGCCTTGCACCCCTTCCCTTCCAGCTCAAACTCAGCGGCATTTCAGAGCAAGCTTCAACCGCCGTGGACCACAACTTTCAGGACAGGAGAAAGGGTTTCTGTAGCTCAGCCCAGCTCGTTTTTTGGTGACCACGTTCCTGTGTGGAGAAGGGGAGTGAGCTCAGAGGACCCGAGCTGGCAGGCGCGCCAGGGGGCTCTCTGGATCCGGGTGGGGGGTTGCTGTGCCTGGGCTGAGATGTTCCGGTGGCGGTAATGAGTACCGTGCAGTCGTCTGTAATTATGCAGTCTCTAAGCCCCCGGGGCTGGGGTGGTGTATTTGCCTGTGCTGTTTGGGGGTTGATCCTGCTGTCAGCGCTTAGCAAGAATTAACAGTGACGCTCTATGCACCACAGTCATAACACTAAATCTGATCTGCATGTCTATGATTCATTAAAAAAAAAAAAAAAGACCCACTGTCGCTGAAACCCCTCCAAGCCCATCATTGAAAGAAATTATGCTCAGTGGAAAGAGCGATTTGACGTCAAGGAGGACCTACGTGCCTTTTCATGAGCGGCTGGAATTAGAAGGCTGCGCTCCGGCAAGTGTAAACGGGATCCATACTTGGAAACCTCTGTGTAGCCAGCAACCTGCTTTCCAGGTGTGGGTTGCTCACTTTCCGGATTGTCTGAGGCAGGGTATTTTTAAGATCCTTGGCAGGCCACTGCCGGCACGCTTATCACGCCCTGCTGGGCCACACCAAGCTCCTTCCAGGCAGTGTAGAGGAGGTTCTGGGAAGGCCAACCTTTTTTTTTTTTTTTTCCCTTTCCTTTTTCTTTTTTTCCCTTTCATTTTAGAAGAAACCCAAACATAAGTGGGAAGACAGTCTGCTTCAACAACAACCTCCCCAGCATTCCCAAGTCCAGAAGAAATTAATTGTGAATGATGGGCTGTTGGGGGTGTTCTGTGGTACCCACTTGCTTCACTGTTTGGTAATTGGGAATTTCTTCGTTTTTCTTTTTCATGAGGTCGCAACCCACGAGGCTAGCCTTTCCTTTTGAGGTTTTTGCTGTTCTGTCCTGAGGGAGAGGCCAGCGTCCAAGAAGCAGGACCCCTGGGTTCAAGCCTTCCATGATTCCATGGACTCTTGGACATGTTGTGGTCCTGTATCCACAAAACCGGGTCATAAGAAATCCCACCTCACCCTGATGCTTAGAGTCAAATAGGGACAAGGAGAGAAAACAAGCAATGGGGGGTTTTGATCTCTTAGCCGATACAGGAACTTTGTAGATGAATTGTTTGTGTTCCAGTTACTACTGCTGTGTAACAGACAACCCCAACTTAGTGACATAACAAGCATTGTATTATGCTCACAGATCTGGGGGTCAGAATTCAGACAGGGCTCAACTGGGTGGTTCTTTTGCTTCTTGTAGCATCTATTGAGGCTGCCCAGTGATGGGTCTAGATGCTTCTCTCCCATGTCTGTTGCCTGGAGTATCTGCATCTGCCCCCCAGCAGGGCAGTTTTGGGGTGATTGACTTCCTATATGGCTACTGGCTTCCTCCATGGTAACAGTTGCAAGAGACTTAGGTGGGGAGGTACATGGTTTTTTCTGATCCAGCCTGGACAGTCACACAATGTTACATGTTCCACATTCTAGCCACTGGAGGAGTCACAAGCCCACTCCAATTCAATGGGAGGGGACACAGACCCCACAATTCTTGGTGCGAGGAGTATCAGAGAATTTGGGGGCTATATTTTAAAACAGCTTCAGTTTCTGATCTTATACGACTCTCCGTTTAGTGCCTTCCATTTTATGGCGTTGTCACCTCCAATATTTCTTTTGACTTTTGCAACAACCTTCCGACTGGGGTAATGTTATTGTACCCACTATGCTGATAAGGAAACCAAGACTCTGAGAGATGACCTGATTTGTCTGCTTGTCTACAGCAAATAAACCATGAGATGAACCTTGAACTCACCTTCCTGGATAACAGATTTCAAAGATGTATGTCGTGCAGATAAGAAGTACAGAAAGTGGTTGTTCAGAAGCCACGATTGCCTGTCGCTTCCAAAATAAACTGTTTTCCCGTATCTGGTGAGTTGTTTGGGAGACCCGACACAAGACTAAACTGAACCCATTCTTTATGGAGAATCTCTTGAGCGGCTTCCTCTGGTTTTCCCCGTCTCACCTTTGAGTCCCAAACCAGTGGACCAACAATAAAATGCTAATTCATCTAATACAAACGTGGAGAATTGGAGAAACCGAGCTCATCCAGATTGGCAGCTCACAGGGTAAATATTTGATCAGTGAGTAAAAATTCAAATTTGCACTATTTGCTGAAGGTGAAAAGTATATTAGGGAACGAATGTAATGGGGGTTAAGTAGGCCTGTAGGAAGCCTCTTGCAGGATCCCACCCCCAGAAGCCCACAGCTTCTTGCTGACCCGAGTTACCAGTGAGAGTGGGCCGGGCATCTCCAAGCGAGACTTCCCTCCTGGCAGGGGCCTGGGGCCATGGGGTGAACCCGGCAAAGCGGGCAGACTGGTAGAGCTGGGCTTAACTGGTTCCATCTCTGTGCACATGTATGCTGGGTGTGCCATGCCCTCCCCCCGGTGGCTCCCCCAGCTCATCAGAGATTAGGGCTCCTGGCCTTCCTTTCCCACCACCACGGAAGCTGGCAGCTGCCTCTGCCTTCATTTAGCCCCCCAACAGTGCTCATTTTTGTGTTATAACTTGTGTCATCCTGGGTGGGCTTCAGGGGCTGCAGAGGTTAGGACAGAAGTCAGGAAGAGAAACCAGGCCTGAATGTTTAGCTCCTTTCCTATGCATCCCCAGACTTGTCCCCCTCTCTGCAGTATCCTCCCCATGAGTCCAGAGAGAGAAAATGTGCTTCTGAACAGCCTAGGCAAATCAGGGAACAGGCATGTATCTGGAGAACGTGCCAGTGATTCCATTAATGAGGCTCCAAAGTGGAACTGGTGCTCTGGATTCTGTGGACGTGAAGCTATGGGGCTGAGTAACAGCTGGTTGCTGGCAAGCCATGGACAGAAGGGGGGCTGAGCTGGAGGCTGCAGAGGACCACGTCTGCCGCAGCTGATGGCTCAAGCAGTGGACGTTTTGTGGTCCGGCTTGGTTTGTCCTAGTTAATAAGCGAGGCTGAGTTCATCTGAGGCTTATCCTGGGCCGGCCAGTGCCCTGGCGGGCAGCACAATGAAGCTTAATGACCAGCACTGCAGGACCGAGGCTGAGCCCCAAACAAGCCATGAGCGTTAGGCCCCCTGCAAGTCGACAGCTGTGATGGCTGCTGGTTACCAGGACGCAGGGCCTGAGTGGAGGAGGAAATCATGATGGAGAAATAAGACCAGAATTCTCCTCCGCGGGCCTGGGAGAATGGAGCAAATTGAAAACACTGGACTGGGCTAGGGTCAGACCGGGTTCCAGACACACAGCCAGTGGCCTGAAGACCAGGGAGGGGGCAACCAGGCCCAGAGGAAAAGAGGGATTTAAGCCAGGAGCTTAGAAATTAAGGGAGGGGGAGGATGTGACAGACATGGAGGAGCAGAGCCGCCTTCTAGGAAGGATTTGCTGCCCATTCAGGCTCGGCCTAAGCAGCTGAGAACACCTCACCCAGGGGCCCCTCTCCTGGGAGGCCCCCATCTGGTGGTTGAACTGGTGTGGGGTGGGGCCATTATAAAGTGTTAGTTACTCAGTAGTGTCCAACTCTTTGAGACCCCCCTGAACTGTAGCCTGCCAGGCTCCTCTGTCCATGGAATTTTCCAGGCAAAAATACTGGAGTGGGTTGCCATTTTCTTCTCCAGGGGATCTTCCCTACACAGAGATCGAACCCGGGTCTCCTGCATTGCAGGCAGATTTTTTTTTTTTTTAACCCTCTAAGCCACCAGGAAAGCCTTTATAAAGACCTGGGCATTTTGGTTCCAGGCAGAACACTGTCCTGGACATGCCTCATGCCCCAGCTCTCTCCTCCAGGTTGGCTGAGTCTGTCAGGCTTGCATTTCAACTCGACTCCCCGCTCTGTCCAGTCCTGCTCCCCTCTACCCCCTTCCTTTCAGAGGGATTGATTCCTCCCAAACACGCCTCCACCCCCAAACTCCATCTCAGCATCTGCTTCCGGGGACCCCAGCCTGTGACAGAGGGTCACCTACACCTTGGATCATGGATTCCATCCTAGGGACCAGTGGGACTCCAGATGGCATTTTATTCTGGGGGTTTTGTCTCGTTTCCTTTAAACGGTTTCCAAAGTTTCCTCCACTGACTGGGTTTTATCTCCACTTGTTTTCAGAGATTATCTCAAACACGATCAACTCCTCCTTCGTTAGGGAAACTCCCCCACTGGTCCTCAGCATGAATGTTTTTTCACTCCCTCTCACCCTGCCCTCTGCCCTTCCTCCTCAGACACCCTGCCCCCAACCCGAGTCCAGCCCCTGCTCCCATAAAGGACTCCTCTGCCCGCTTCTGTCTGCTCTCTTCTTGGGCTGGTTCCTGATGGTTGTGGCTCTCTGCCAGGGTCAGTCATAAGGTGTCCCTCGGCACACAAAACCCCATCCCCTGCCAGACACCGGGCCTTTATTGTTGGCGTGGGGACAAGCCAAATCACTTGGCAAGGTCCACACCGGCCCTTAGTCACCGTCTCATCACTGTGGCCATCGCTGCTGCCTCTGTCTCCCCTCCTGGGCTCTCAGTCCTGGCGGTGTTTGCTGCCCGCTTCCCCTGGCACAGACAGGGCCAGCCTGGGAACCCCAGATGTCACCTCTTGAGGGCCCCTGGGAGGCCCAGCTCATCAGCCGGCAACTTCTCTGACCTTCTTGGCAGCCAACACCAGAAGCTTAATTAGTGGCTCAGGATCTCCTCCCTCGCCCCCCTTCGCTTCCTCCCTTTCCCGGCTCCTTTCCTCCACCAGGAGAGGGGTGGGGCTCACCTTTGCCTCCAGTCGAAGGTCACTGAGACCAGGGTTTTTTTTAGACATTGCACTGCAAGGGTGTGAGAGGAGATATTTCCAGACTGCGCCCCTAGCTCCCACCCCCAGTCACAGCCAGCTGGATTGAATTCGCCATCGATTTATTGTACACTGTTCGGTGGCAGTGGGTGCCATTGGCTCACAGCAAGTAGTCCCCGTTGTTAGAGGAGAACTTAGGGATGGGAGGGCATTGCCAAAGTGCGGAGTGACCTGTTTTAAGGCTTGCTAGTCACCCAGGGGCACGAGAGAGTCAAACTGAGGGCCAGGGGACAGGGCCCAGGCCACTGGCAGACCTTTGGGGGATCCTGGGGGATCTCCCCTCACCCAGACCTGAGACAGACTCCTGAATGCTTCTCTCTGCTTCATTTACACAAACAATCAAAAAGCCAACCCAGCCCAAATGAAATGCCCACATTTTATGGCTTGCAGTGTTTTAGTTCTAATTTGGCTTCATTTGGAAAAGAGGTTTTACTAAGTGGCATAAATTGAGCCTAACAAATTTTAAAACTAAAACAGCAGCACCCTAAATGTTTAAAACTATAATTGGAGAGAGATAAAAAGTGAGTTGTCGGGGAGGGGTGGTGAGAGAGGCAGAAGAAGGGGGAGGGGAAGAAATTCAATTTCCGTTCTACTTGGCAGGAGGTTAATTTCCTGCTCCCCCTCCCCCTGGGCCCCAGCCCTGTCCCCTCCCCCACTTAGAGAATGCACCCAGAAGGTTCCAGAAGCGATGCCAGTGCCCTGCGGGAGGTCTTGTATGCAGTGGGTGCTTAGGAAAGACTGGGTGAACTCACTCTTTTTTCTGATGTGTCAGTGGACAGTGGGACAATGGGGACTCCTTTCAGGGGACCTCTTTGCCCCGACAGAAGGGGGTCTGCAAGTTCCTTCCAGCGTAGGATGGGGGCGGGGTGGGGGTGGAGTGGGAGGTATGGGCCATTAAATAGCCAGCATATCTCTTTGGGGGATTTTCCTTTAGAGAACCAGCCCTCCTCCCAGGCAGGGTGCCATACACATAAATAAACACGGGTGAGCGTGGGAAGTGTCCCAGCGTGGGGGGTGCAGTGGGAACCTGAGAGGTCCTCAGGGCCTGGCTGCAGCCTCCCTACCTCCCACAGACTGTGGGTAGATAGATGCCCTGGCGATGCCAGTCTATATTGATCACCCTCTCCTGGGAGCTGTTCAGCACCTAGAGTCTTAGTCTCATGATTAAGCATGTACTTATACAATGCTTCAGCCTGGAGGCAGCAAAATGGGGTTGAGGGAAAAGGCCATTCATTTGGCAGCAAGCCCCTCGCCTCATGGCTGGGCTCTGCCTTTTGTGGTCAAAGTGACCTTGGCCAAGCCCCCAGGTTCTCGCACTATAAAATGAGAAGTGATAGCAACTAGGAAACTTTTAAAATCAAAACTATGCCATACAAGATGGAAAGGCTCTATTCTTTTCTTCAGCTGATATGAAAATTCCTTGTCTTAAGACACTCTTGATACCAAGAATAAGAACACTCCTTAAATTAGTACAAGGAGGTTTAGTAATAGGATTCAAAAGGCTCTTACAGAACCCAGCTAGAAAGAAACTGTTGGGGGGACAAGGGGGCAGGAGCTGAGTCTAGAAGAACTGGAAGTGAGGGGGCAGTCTGTCTGTTTCTCCCTCAGACTGTGGCCTGTGTCTGCTCCTCCCTGCCGGTGTCTGAGTGACTGCCGTGTTCTGTCTGCACCCTGGCTCTTCCTCAGTTCATTTGTCTGCTTGTATGTGGCTCTGTAGGGCTGCACCAAATGGTAGCGCCACTTCTGCAAAGTGATCTGATACCTTCAGGGCCCACCATTCTCTGACTTTATGTCTCTGAGTTCAAAGTCTCAAAAGAGAATCAACTTGGTTCTGCCCTTGATCAGGCATATTGCTGTGATCAATCAGCTGTGGCCAGGGAAGTTGAGTCATGGGGAATGTATATGGTCCCCTTGCCCACTCCTAAGGCAGGGACTATGGGTAGATATATGTGGGGATTTAACCATAGCCATCTCTAGAACATTCTTTATGTACCATGTCAATTTTTTTCTGAGTATGCTGGGATGCTTAACCTAGAACCCTGAACCAAAAAAAGTGCTCAAGACATAGTTGCTGATTGAGGAAAAGTTACCTTCTGCTAGAGCTCTGCTTTCTGTTTACTCCCTTTGCCTACTATTAAGCTTCTCATCTGGAGTGTATGGTTTCATGGAATGGTGATCATAGGCAAAGGGCTATCTTATTAATATATAAAGAGTTCCTAGAAATCAATAAGAAAAATAGTGATCTGATAGGAAAAATGGGTCACAAACATGAACACACAGTTTACTAAAAAGGAGGTCAAAATGGTTTTTAAACATATGAAGTGTTCATGTTTATGATAAGAAAACGCAAACAAAACTACACAGAGGTATTCTTTTTCATTTACCAGATTGAGAAAAAACTGATAACATACTATTTACAAACAAGTGCTCTTATGCTTTATTGTGGGAGTATAAACTAGTCCAATCTTTATGTAGAGACATTGGCAATATCTATCAAAATTTCAAATTTGCCATATCCTTTGATCTGGCGATTCCACTTCTGGGAATTTATCTTACTTGCCTCTATATTGTATGATGTATCTGTTAGTCATTGCTGCATAACAAACCACCCTACATTTTAGTATCTTAAAAGCACAACTCAATTATTTCTCAATACTTGGTTGTTGGGGGTGTTTCTGCTGATTTAAGGTAGACTCAGCTAATCTTGGCTAAGTTCACTTCTGTATCTGTGGTCAGCTGGCAGACTGGCTAGGAGCTGGCTTGTTTAGGACAGTCTCAGCTGGGCCACTGGGCCCTGCACCCCATGCTCTAATACTCCGGCACGCTAGCCTGAGCTTGTTCTTGGCTGGCCTGGGCATGTTTCATGGCAATTTCAGAGAAATGAAAGAAGAAATTAAAACCTCAAGAATGTTTTAAAGTTTCTGCTTATATCAAGTCTGCTAAACAAGTTACATGGTAAAGTCCAGATTTAAGGGGTCAAGGAAAGGCACTGTGCCTTTTTAGTGAGAGAAGCAGCAAAGTCAAGGGTCAAAGGGCAGGGACACAGGAAGAGCTAAAGGCTTGGGATCATCAATGCAATGACATATGTGTTCAATCCTCCACGCGTGTGCAATGACATTTGTGAATGGTCACTCACTGCAGCATTGCTTGTGATAGAATCAACTAAAATGGCCATCAGTAGAAGACAGACTAAATAAACTATGGCATCCATGAGCTGGCATCATTTGCAGCTGAATAAAGGATGAAGAATCCCCCTGTGTATGAATGGAAAAATACTAAGGGTAGCTGAAGTGAAAAAAGCCATGCGGGGGATGGTGTGGATAGTATGCTACCTTTTATGTAAATAGAGAAGAGAAATAAGAATATATGTATTTGTGTTTGCTTGTATTTGCATAAATTAACTCTGGAAAGAGAAATAAGAAATGAATAGTGTGGGGAGCAAAGAAAGGGAAAGTCACAGGCTTGCTTGGCTTTTAGAAGTCTTCGTAGATCTTAAAAAAAAAAAAAGAAAAAAAAGACGAGCCTGCAATGGGGAGGCTGAGTAATTATGCCTAATTTAAAACTCCGTACCTAACCTGCTTTGCCCTTTGTGAATCTGTTTTGGGAAACACCCTTTCTCTAAAGGTGAAAGGGCAGGTGTTTCCGCTTCTGGGGTGCTGTCCCTGAGGACTGACAGAACATTCCCCACCCTCGCTTATGACCAGGCGCTGACATTTCCAAAGGATGCCACAGGCATTTTCCAGACACGTTTGGGGCTGACTTTGCCCTGGCTCTTTGAATGTCAGTGTGCTGGTCTGTGAGAATAGGATCCCATTTCTCCGAACGTGTCTGGAGCCATGCGGTAATGGATTTCCGTGTGGTTATGTCGTCCTCCTCATCAGGCTCTGGCAATAACAGCAGATTCACTCCTGAGCCTGTGGTTGAGGTCAGCCAGACGCCTGCAGGGGCATAACTCAACCTGCACCAGGACCGAAGCTACTTAGAAGCGTCGCTCAAGCTGTCAGTGTGTGTGTGTGTGTGTGTGTGTGTGTGTGTGTGTGTGTGTGAATCGCTCAGCCGTGTCTGACTCTTTGCGACCTCATGGACTGCAGCCTGCCAGGCTCCTCTGTCCATGGAATTCTCCAGGCAAGAATACTGGAGTGGGTTGCTGTTCCCCTCGGTAGCCCCTTTCAAACTCCTAAAGCTCAGAATTAGACTGAATCACAGTGCACGTGCCCCTTCCTCCCCTGCTGCCCGCCCGCAGGGCACAAGAAGGGATGCAGGAGCTGCCAGATTGGGCAGCCTTTGGAGAGATGAGATGACCAGTCTGTGCCTGCACCTGTTCTGCAGCCGTGAGCAGCTGCCACGCTCGCTGCCACCTCACGCACACCGAGCACCTACCGTGACCCAAGCACTGCGCTTGGTCCTCTGATTCCATAGGGAAGAGGATGGGGACAGAAGCTTGCCCACTAGCAGAAGGCCAACTAAACAGATGCTTACAGTAAAGTCTGACATTAGCTTAATAGTTACATCTTGTTTGTTGCAAGGGACAAAACTCATTTCAAACTAGCTTCAAGGAAAATGGAGTTCAAGTTCCACCATTATTTCCAGGGAAACGGGCATCTCAGAGAACTCAAGGCCGTAGTAATGTGTCTGGGCTCAGGACACTAGGAACCCAGGAACCTCTTCTCTCCATCTCCCTGCTGCTCTTTAGTGGTTCTCTTCTCTCTCACAAAGACTAATTTTCTTCATGTGACGGAGAATATAATGTTTGATGCTTTGGTGTATTATCTCCCGGAAGCTTTAGCCACCCAGTCGGATTTATTCACCTTTCTCCATTCCAGGTCCAAGATTTCTGGGGAAGGTTTTCGCTGGCTTTGCTTGGGCAGGTGCCCAGCTCTAAACCAATCACTTCCGTGAAGGGGCAGGGCTATGAACGATTAATTCGATTCTGTCCATGGAAACCGAGTGAATGGGAAGGGGGCCACTTGTGGAAAATGGGCAGATAACACATGAAGTGTCCATTCCAGAGTGGTAGGGGCATTGACCCAGGCTGGGAGTCGGGGGGCAGGTGTTAAAAGACAGGGGTGTTTAGATGGAGAGCTGAAATAGGGCAAGCTGAGAGAGCAGGCTGCAAGGGGAGACAGCTGTTGGAGGCAGAAGGAAGAGCCTGTGTGAGACCCGGAGGTGATGCATTCAGTGAAGCTGGGAGGTGGTGGGTGGTGAGAAACAAGGCTGGATGAGAGCAAGGGACTGGGGCAGCAGAGCCCCTGCAAGCACGAAGAAGACTGGGTGTTAGCTTGAGGGTCACAGAGAGCCCCTCCGGGGCCTACCTCCTGGAGGAAGGATCAGAGGGGCCAAGACAGGAAGAGATGGGCTGTTAGGAGCTGTTTTAGTAGTCCACGCAGGACATGACTATGAGAGAGAGAAGATTCTAGAGGCATTGAGGGGCTAGAGCCAAGGATATCTGGTGGATCGGATGTGGGGGTGAAAGAGAGAATGGGGTGCAAGTTTGCTTCCATGGTTTGGGGCTTGGGCAGTTGGAGAGACGGCAGTGGTATTCACTGAGAAAGACCGCTCTGTGTCTTAGGGTGGGTACCCCAGAAGCAAGCCCCCGAGCCAGAGCGGTATGTGAAAGTGATTTGTTAGAACCTGCTTTTGGGGAAAACAAACTGGAGAGTGGGGAACTGGGGTGGGGAGGGGAGGGGGCCAGGCCAGAGTATGCTGCCATGCAGAGTCCCATGGAGGGCACTTGGACTCAGTCTCACGGAGAACTGGGAGATGGGGTAGGTCACACCTGAAAGTTGGCCCTGGTCTGGGATGAGGGGCCAGAATTTTACTGCCTCTTCCTTCAATGAGTGGTTCAGGGCTGAATTCACATCAAGCGAGTCCGGCAGCCTGAGGAGGGTCCTCTGGCCATGGGACACTGGCGCTGGCTTCTGGGCATGCATAGAAATGTGAAAGGGAATTGAGGGATACACGTGGGACATGGGTGACTTACAAAGAACAGACTCGCCAATTTGGTCTCTAATTGTCCCTGTGCTGGTAGTTACCCCAACCAGCATGCTCTCGATTTCATCTCTTCTTTCTGTTGATTTCCATGTGCTAGGTTTCAATGATCCTGTGTTCTTCTCTGAAGTTGCTCCTGTCTTCTGTTACCTCCTTCCAGAGAGTCCTCATCCTGATTTTAATTTCTTTTTTTTATCTTTTCACCCCAGCATGGGGGATTTTTAGTTCTCCGACCAGGGGTAGAATCTGCGCCCCCTGCATTGGCAGCACCTGGGATCTTAACCACTGGACCGCCAGGAAATTCCCTCCTCGCGCTTATTTTAAATGCTTGGGCCTTCGGTGCCGGTCATGCATGTCCGCTGCTGCTGGCCCTGACGCCTGGTTCCAGGGCTTTCTTTCGTGCTGGGCGTTCTTCTCGGGGGCCTCGTTGCTTTGCTCTGCAAGGTCATGTGCCATGGGGTAGGGCTGAAAGCCAGGCACCACAGAACCAGTGTCGGTCACCTGAGTTTACAGCCATGTCACCAGGTATATCTTCCAGGTGGTGGTTTTCCTTGCAACCCTCCAATGTTCACAGCAGAGGAGGGGGCAGCCTTGCTGGATTCTAGCCTATTGGTCCTGGGGGCTACTGCTCCACCCAGAGCCTTTTTTCATCAGTTCCTCACCCAGTGAGGGCTTGTGTCACCTGATTGTACCCCCATGACCCTGGGATTGGCAACATGAGCTGGTGCCACCAATTTCTGCCATGGGTTGGGGGCAGGAAATGCCAGTCCCAAAGTCTTGGGCAGATGAGATGATGCAAAAACCGAAGTTCAAAAGCTTCTTCTTTACCTGTTTCTTCATTTCTGCGCTGACCACCCCCCATCCTGACAGATTCCACTTCAAGGCTCTCCTGGAGTTTCTCACTGGGTCTTGGCTGCCTTCTGGAATACAGGATACCTTCTCATTTCATGGGCATTTCCAGGCTTGGGAGAGGGAGCAAGTGGCTTAGATAAGCCTGTCTCTTGTCTGGTTGGCCTTGACCTCACCCTTGTCCCAGAACCTGGTGTCTGCCAGGCATCCTACTCAGGTCTAACTCCCACTGAATCCAGCCCAGCCTCATGGTGGCTTTTGGTGGCTTCATAGACCAGGCTTTGACCTCCTGTCCCCTCTCTGCGCATTTTATCCCCACCTGTCTCTGATGAGTGACTTCACCTCTCCTCTCGTTGTGGATAGCTGACAGTATCCCTCCCCATCCTGCGATTGGCACATCTGCCTACATGTCTGCCAGAGGTTGCTGTCATAGGACGGTGATGCCCGAGGGGAAGGGACAGGCTGCCGGACTCAGCTGGGGAGGAGAAGGGTGAGTTGCTATAGCTGGGCGAGATTCGAAGGTGGGCACCGACCACCATTCTTGGAGGTCTTCTGTGCTCTGGAGTGGAATCTGGGGATCACAGGGGAGTAGCTGAGGTTGGCCAGGGTGGCAGATGAGGACACTCAGGAGCTGAGGACAGGGGCTATTTACTATACAGTGCAGAAGCCTTTCAATATTTTAACAACCTGTCCAGCTGTCGTAGCTGTGCATTGCAGCTGAATGTCAGCCCAGGTTGTAGGTGGCAGTGAGCAGCTGGGCTGTCACACTGACGTGCAGAGCAGATGGAGTGGTTCTCAACTGCGACAGGAGAAATTTAGGCTAGTCATTGGAAAACCACTATCACTACCTTTTACCAAGGTGGGCTGGTGACTGTTCTCTCTGATACTTTAGGGGTTCTGAGAGGTAGGCTTTCAACATGGACTAGATGTGGCTTTATCCGACTGGCCTGGCATCAGAGGATCAGCACAGATGACTTGCTTCTCATTTGCAGGCAAAGATCCCCAAATGAAATGCAGGAATGATTAATCAGAAACCTTTTTCGAGCATTTGCTACGTGCCAGGCACAGTGCTATGTCATAAGGTTACAAAAATGAATAAATCACCCTCCTTGTTCTCCTGGAGTTCATAACGGGGTCATGGGAGGGATGACCCTGCCCAAAAGATGACCACAGAACCAAGCAGTCGGTGGGATGAACTGGATGAATCATAAGGGGAAATGACGCAGAAACTCTATGGAGCAAGGGGCTGGCGTGACTGAGGAGCAGCCTTCATTTCAGAGCAGGGGTGGGATCAGCCTCTAAAAGCTTTTCCTTTGCCTCTAGAAATAGCAAGGTGGTGAGACTGGGTTCTGATTTTCACCTCCAGATAGCAGGACACATTTTGTCCTTGAAAGCACTCAAATCGGCTCTCTTCGCCAATGTGAAGTCACCGCTTGTTAGCAATGCACAACTGAAATCAGAATCTGTCCTCTTGCCAGCCAGCCAGCCAGCCAGCCAGCGCCGAGGCCCAGGGCCTCACAAGCTGCGCTGAAGGGCTGTTCGGGCACCTTCCTTCTAAGATTTCTCCAGCCTGAGGAGGAGGCAAAGGACAGTGTGGACATTACTGCTCCTTCCTACAAAGTGGTACCTAGGAAACAGGGGCAGCCCTCTGTGAGACTGCTACCCCCAGAGAGAGGGCTGGTCTCCCTGGGTGAATCTCAGAGGCCACCCTGGTGGGTATCCAGGCCATTTGTCCCCTCCCTGAGGAGTGTGTCTGGGAGGATGAGCTTTGGCTTGAGTCCAGAGCTGGAATGACTCCTCTGTACCATGAAATTTTCACAGATCTAGGATCCCCAAACTCAGTGCTTTGCCCTCACAATGGGACTTTTAGTCCTGTGGTCCAAGATGGTAGCTATGACACTCATGTGTTAAGGCAACAGGAGAGAAGAAGTGACTAAAAAGAAGCGGATGAAAAGGCCCTGCTGTCTTTTCAGGAAGATTCCTGGAAACTTATAGATCATGCATCCACTTATGGGACATTGACCAGAACTTAGTCAAGTGACCACACCTAGCCAGGAAATGGAGTCTTTCTCCTAGGGAACCAGGAGAGAGATGTTGAGGGACAGGTTCAAAGACTATGAAAAATGGCTCGGATTTCCCTGGTGCTCCAATGGCTAAGACTCAGAACTCCCAGTGCAGGAGACCTGGGTTCAACTCCTGGTCAGGGAACTAGATCCCACATGCTGCAACTGTTACCTGGCTCAGTCAAGATAAATAAATATTTTTAAAAAAATGGCTCAATGTCATCCAAATATTGGGATTCTTCAGTGAAAATGCTCTATAAATATCTGTTAAGATAAGAAAGGAACTGTAGGTTAAATAGAGCCTTACTTTAAATTTTGTGTGTTTGTGTGTGCTCAGTCGGGTCTGACTCTTGGCGACCCTAAGGACTGTAGCCTACTAGTCTCCTCTGTCCATGGGATTTTCCAGGCAAGAATACTAGAGTGGCTTGCCATTTTCTCCTCCAGGGATCTTCCTGACCCAGGGATCAAACTGGCGTCTCTTGTCTCCTGCATTGGCAGGCAGATTCTTTATCACCATGCCACCTGGGAAGCCCCACTTTAAATTTTAGCTATTGATATTTTTTTCCTCTCTCTAGCTATGGCTGATCTTTTCAACTCTGTGAATGCAAAGCATTTTAACAAATATTTCTCCTCTTTTTCTTTCCACGGACTTCTTTTTTAAACAAAAGTACTGCTACTTTCATCCTAAAACATTTCTGACTGATATAGGTCCTTTTATGGTTCTTCCTTCCACTGGAAGCTCCTTACGAGGTAGGTCTACACCCCCTGGGCACCCACTTTCAGATGCCTAGTCCCTCTTAATCCCTTGCCACCAACTTGCTCCTTCACCAGGTCATAGTCATTTTATTCTAATAAAATCTAATGACTGTTGTTCCTATCTTCTGTGTCCTAAAGTGTCCTTAAGCCTTCTTAATGAAATTCTTTTCCCCTTTGGTTTCTAGGATCCTAGATTTCATAGTTCACTTTCTATATTCTGACTATGACTTCTATGTTTTGCATAGTGGAAGCCTCTTCCTTGTCTTGCCCATAATTCTAGATACTTTATCCCCCTAAGCTTTAATAATTTTAGTCCTTTTATGATTCACTAGCACCACTATCATTCCCATCATCTGTCTCCATTACCACCACTAACAACTACCACCATCATCATTATCACCACCACCATCACCATTTCCACCATTTGCACTGCCAATTTACAAACATAATCACTAATCTTTCAATCATCACAGTAGCTACATAAGGTAAGTAATATTATTATCCACATTTTGCAGGTAAGAACACTGAGGTTCTGAGGAGTTAATGTATTTTGTCCAAGATAAAAAAGCTTGTAAGTGTTAGAGGTGGAATTTGAATCCTGGTTTTTCTGATGTCAAAGTCTGTGCTCCCAATACACCATACTTCTTCTTTCCTTAAGTTGTCACAGGATTCACTCCTCATCTCTTCCTCTGACAACAGTGGCTACCAAGCCCTCATCACTATAGATGCTGATAATACAACGACCTCCTAACAAACCTCCTTGAACATAGACATACAGGCCCCATGCCACCTCCATTGGCCCCCTGAATATCCATCTCTCCAGCATTAGACTAGTCCAGTGATACTTAAATCAGCCTTTCTCATTTCCCTGCCCTGCTCACACACTTACAGTGGCTCCCAGATACCTCATGGGTCATGTTCCGGCTTTCAAAATCCTTCTTCAGCTGAGCCCACACTCTCCAACTGCCCACTACTTTCCAGTATTCTGGAGCCAGGTGTGGTGGATGTTATTAGTGTTCACCAATAGCCTTTCTCCAGCATGGGGGAGATGATTTTTACAGTCCCTTTGCAGTTAGGTAGAGTCAATGCCCAGTTCTGGTCAATGAAATATTAATACATATGGATACATTATATTGAGGCAATAGGAAGACCCTGTAGGACTCTCTGACTTCTTTCTAGTCTTGCTGGGTGAGTAGTGGGAATGTTTCCGAGGGTGGAGCCTCCATTAGCTTAAGTCCCTGAGTGATCTGTATGGAAAAGAACACCTTTCCCCTTTCATCCACTGCCTTGCAGTGAACCTTGCAAGGGCAAGAAGTCCATTGGTTGAGCCACTGAGATCTGGGAGTTGTTTGTTATGATAGCACAAGCCAAACGTGTTGGTCAGGATAGGTGGAGTTATGCTGTAGCAACAACTCCAAATCTCATTGGCTTACAAGCCAACAACAAAGCTTTACTTCTTGCTCACGCTACAGGTTTTGTGTAGGTCAGCAGGAGAAGAGGCTCTTCCTGTCATAGTCACTCAGGTATCCAGGAGGATGGGGAGTCCATCTTAGTTTGTGCTCTGTGATCACCTCCAAGGGGGGAAAAACGTGGCGAATAGTGCCCTGGCTCTTTAAACTTTCACTCTAAGTAAGTTTCACAAGTAAGTTCCACTAACATTTCATTGGCCAAATCAAGCAAATGGCCACATCGAACTTCAAAGGAGGGCAAGACTATCATTCTACCATATGCCAGGGAAGCAGAGAGTTGGAAATATCTGGTGAATAGTAGGTTGCCATCTTGACTAATAGTCTAGATAAGCTAGTCCCTCCATCCTGCTTCTAGGACTTATTTCGTGCTAATTTCTCACCTTTTAACCACAGCTCCAGGCCTATCATTCCTCTAAAGATTTTCTTAATATTCCCAGCACAGGTCCTTTCTGCTTCCTGAAAGGTGGTCAAAATTCAATTGGTTATTCATTGGTTCGTGTATAAATAATAAGACTATTTTTCCTTTTCACAAACATACCCCCAAATCCATTTGCATATACATATATTTATATATACACACACGAATCTACCTTATCTCCTTCTTTAAAACTATCCCTTGCATGACGGTTCATTTCAATGATAGGTTCACTGCTCCAAGAGGTCTGTGAAACTAACTGCCTATGGAGTTTGTGGTACATCCGTGTCCTTATCTGTCAACAGGCTGTAATAATGGTGCCTCTTTTATCCAGATGTGTGCGAACTAAAAGACTTAGTGCATATAAAGTGCTTACAACAGCAGCTGGCATGCAATAAGCACTCAATAAACTCCAGCTATTATTATTACTCCCATAAACATCTCTGCTGATAGCAATCTTTACCTTGTGAAGGTGGATTGGATTTCTTGCTGACGGTTCGAAAGTCATCAAGATCTGTAGCAGGTGTTGTTGGTGCCGGTGTGCCCTCTGCCCACCCCAGAAGCCCCTGCTGACCGTTCTTGAACCTGCAGATGGTGTCCTGCATGTCGCTGCCAAAAGGTGTTGTCTGGCTTTGGAAGGAATGAAGGCCCTTCCAAGTGGCTTATGGGCGGGCTAATGGCTCTGCAAACGTTGGGGAATGAATACCCTTGGAGCGACTATTAACCAGTGAGGCAGAGGAGGTAATGCATCAATATCTGTTTCATCACTGCACCATGGGACAAGTCTACAGTCTCCCAGAGGGTCTCACCACAGGGCAAATCTGCTTATTAATGCACCCTTTTAAAAGAATTGATTGCATTGGGTCTTAATGATGGCACATGGGATCTTCATTGCATCGTTTGGAACCTGGGGAAGGGCTCTGTAGTCATGGCACATGGGCTCCAGAGCATGGGTTTAGTTGCTCTGAGGCTTGTGGCATCTTAGTTCCCTGACTAGGGATCAAACCTGCTATGCAAGTCCTCTGCATTGCAAGGCGGACTCTTTACCACTGGACCACCAGGGAAATCTCTAACATACCCTTATTGCCTTTCCCCTCTTTCTTATCTCACTTTCTCCACCCTCTCCATTGTATTTCCTGGGATCACTTCCCAAAGAGATTACCTGTATGCGTGGCGAATAATACTTTTGGGGAGGGGGACAATACGAGGCTAAGCTTAATGCATTGTAACCAAGTTTTTCTTGTGGTCTGGCGACTACCTCTGGCAGTGATTCTAAAAGTGGAGTTTCTCGAGGTTGTGAGCGATGACTGCATGATCAAAGTAAACCTGTGGCCTCGTCAGGTGTCAGCGGTGAGGGAGACACCTTTGGGTGTCTGTGAGCTGGGGTACCCTTTAGGGCGCTTGTTAGTTCTCCGGCTCTCTCACACTGCCCTGTTAGCGACTTTTTCTGAGAAGGCTCTGCTTTGCTTTGCTCAGGGATGGCAGGACACGGTTCCCTGCTCAGGTGGGGGCTTTTGTGAGTTCTGGGGAGCCCAGTGCAGAGTTGTTCCATGAACACCTTGCTTGACTGAGGTTCTCCCCCTGCAGTGGGCTGTGGACATCAGCTTTTCCAGGGTCTGTGACAGCTTCCTCCTCATGTTCTGAAAACCTGCAGGATGATGGGCATCAGGAAATATTTAGGACAGTTAGGCTGCTGTTCACACTTTGCAACCAAGAGGAAAGATATGAACCGACTGGTGCATGCTTGTAGTGGTATCAGAAAGAAACTTCCAATCAGGGATAGAGTAGCCAGAAAAAGAAAAAAAGAAAAAGGATGAAAGAGCGTACTTCCCCTGAACAGTAGGGAGACTGGTGCCCTTCCATCTCCCCCTCCCATCAGAGCCGGTCTCTGGGAAGACAGACCTCTTCCTGCATTGTTTTCTAAACACCATGATCTTTTAAGGTTGGTTTAGGATTGTGTCTGTTTAGGAAACACATAGGCCCAGAGAAGGGAGCTTTTGTAGTTGCAGAAGAAAAAGGAACTCCCAGGGAGGTTTCCCAGATTTCGGAGATGAAAATGGTGATCGTAATATCTGCCTTCCTTGTTCTGAGGATTAAATGAGGTAGTGTATGCAAGACTCAGAGCAGGCGCTCAAAATGTGAGTGTTGTTATTCTAATAGATGGAGTTCTATAGAATATGTTGGTTAACTTTCTCTGATGCCATTCTGAATGCTTTTGTTTTCGCCTGAGAGGAGCCTGAGTCTAACCTTGCCTGCTCAGAGAGCCACCTTGAGTTAAGCGCAGTCCAATGAGTTGCAGCCATTTTTCTGGGATCCGTTGCATGTGGTGGATGGCTCTACATGTGCCTGGCATGAAGTAACAAGCCACGAGGGGACCATCATCCCCAGCACACTCCCATGGGGCTCCGAGGCCGGCGGATTGCAAACGGAATGAACGGAACCCCAGACTACCAAGTTCCTATCATATCGTGGGGGGAGGAAAGCAGCTGAGAATGTATTAATAAATGCTCCAATGGGGATTTGGTGGTGGGGTCTCTAAGCTGACCAGTCAATGTGCAAAGACTTCTGGACCTAGAACCTAACTCCAGGAAGGGTCTATTTTGGGGTCGGGAAAGCCATCCAAACCCTTTTCCCCTAGCTGCATGTGAACTTCAGGGAGCAAAAATTATGCTTCTGCAGGAGCCAGCAGAAGAGCCAAACTCTCCAAATCGCCCAGGCAGCTGTCTCAAATGTACATGTTATTAGGCTGATTGAAATAATCAGAAAACAGCTCCAGAATGCTGGCTTGGAGAAAGGCAGGCACTTTCTGCTTGGCAGAGAGTGATGTCAGCCTCCTCAGCGGGGGGAAATCGAATGCTGTTTTTCTTCTTTTCCCTTCTAGAAATACTTGCCTGCATTGTTTGATTTCCCATCCATTTGGTGAGATGGGCTCTTGGCATATCTCGCCTGCTATGCCAGGTGGCCCCCGGGCATCCCAGGTCACCAGGTGAGGGGAGAGATGCAGAACGACGCCCCCCCCCCCCCCAGAAACACGTCAGCTTTGGATTGCAGGCAAGTTCTTTGTGCCCAGAGTCTGTGTTTTTCTCCATCTCTCTCTCTTGGCCTCTCCTTTACCCAGGTTGTCATTAAGCGAGCAAGAAAAGGCCAAACCCCCTGCAAATCTGACCTCATGAGGTAGAGCCAAGTGTCCCCATCAGAGGAGAGAGACGGAGCAGAAGCAGAGGACGGGAGACAAATGATCCCTGTCTCCCTGTGATGAAATCGAGTTAGCGCTGGCCACATTAATGCCCACTTAGAGTGCGGAAGGGACCGCGACCGGGTCAGGGCCGGGCTGGGAGGGTGGGGGGATGCCCACCCCCCACTGTGGCCTCATAGCTCTTAGCATCCCTTAGTCTCCTTTGCAACGTGGGCCCAGTGGTCCCCTTTCAATGCGCTGTCTGGCCCCGATTTGCATATTTGCAGGTGGGGGAGCAGGTCTGAGCGTGGGCGAAGTGCTAGCTTTGCATCCTGTCCTTCCTCAGATGGGTAGCCTCCTTCCTGGGGCTCCTGTGTGCCTCCCCCTTGTCAGATTTCCAGATTTGGGGAGAGACATGGGAGGGGGGATGGGTAAGGGCCATGGGTGGGATGGGGGTGGTGGAGAGTGGTGCTTGGGGTACCCAGCTGCCAGCATTAGCCTCAGAACAGCTCCTGGAGAGGTGGGGGTCCGGCCAGGGATGGGGGAGGGGAGGGGGGCCCTTCTGTGTGGTATTTGCACATCAGTGGGGAGCGTGCTGCTTCCAGGCTCCGAGCAATAACAAGGCACATTTGCTACTGCAGGTTCATTAACGAGGCCGGCGGGAACGAGGATTGGCTTGTCCACTGTGTTAACTGGACTGGAGGAAAAAAGGAAAAGTCAGAAAACAGAGAGCAGCATTTGGGTTTGTGTTCAACTTTCACGACTCCTCTGGACTCCTGCCGACCTCTGCCTTGGCTGCCACTGGGGGTGTGGGGTGCAGGGGGAGGAGAGGGATTGGCGGAGGTTGAGGGGCCTGTTGCTCATTCTCTGCATCCCCCTGTCCTCTATTTTTTTTTCTTTTGAATTAATGCACGTGTGGCTAAGTCACTTTAGTTGTGTCCGACTCTTTGTGACCCCAGGGACCCTAGCCTGCCAGGCTCCTCTGTCCATGGGATTCTCCAGGCCAGAATGCTGGAGTGGGTTGCCATTTCCTACACCATTTGAATTAATGCTGGGCACCATTTTTGTTGCTCTTGGGTCACAGTTGGACATTTTTTTCCCCATGTGTTGACTACAAGACATTCTTTTTCTGCAGTACAGACAACTTTCCCAGGGTTCTGCTGGCCCTGTCGTGGGGCATGAGGTGTCTGCCTCTCCTGCCCACTCAAGAGGAGGAAACACTTGAGAATCCTTGAGTGTGGAAAGTCAGGAAACTGGGAGCCCCTGGGGTGCACCATCAGAGAAGCCAATGGCACCCCACTCCATCCTCTTGCCTGGAAAATCCCATGGACGGAGGAGCCTGGTAGGCTGCAGTCCATGGGGTTGTGAAGAGTTGGACACGACTGAGCGACTTCACTTTCACTTTTCACTTTCATGCATTGGAGAAGGAAATGGCAACCCACTCTAGTATTCTTGCCTGGAGAATCCCAGGGACGGGTGAGCCTGGTCGGCTGCCATCTATGGGGTCACACAGAGTCGGACATGATTGAAGCGACTTAGCAGTAGCAGCAGCAGAGATGCACCATCTTGCCCCCCTTCCTGCTTTTTCTCAAGGCTTTCGCCTGCCTTAGTTGGGTCCCCTACTCTGGGTGGCCATCCTACACCGGGGGGTGCAGACAGAGATGCCCCTGGGTCTGTGGGATATGCGGTAGCCCCCAGGAGCCCTTGAATTGTTGTGGTCCCAGCGGCCCTTGCCCTGGGGCCTGTTGTCTTCCTTCCTACCCTCCAAGGCGGTGTGACTTTGCAGCCAGCACTTCTAGTTGCTGGGCAAACACACAGTGAAAATAGTCCAGTGCGGAGGCTTGCAGCCTGGTAGCCGCCCCCCATCCCCACCCTGGACTGGCAGGCAAGCGCATCGTAGGGAGTTGGGTGTTATTTGGGGCCTGCAGGCTTCTCCCTCTGTACCAGAGGTAAGGGTCAGGCCAACTGGGGAACTGGGGGTCATTCCACACCGTGACCTGTCAGGAGATCAGCAGTCCTGGCGAGAGGTTGCTTGGGGAAACTAGATGATATTATTGACCAAATTGGGGTTTGGGGATTATCTATGGATTTCATTTATCTGTGTTTTCCCGGTCTCTCTTGTTGTAGGTAATTAAGAGCTGATTGCTGGTAATTAAGAGTTGTTGAGAGAGCCAGCAGGATCCAAAAAGGAGACTCACACGTTTTTTGTCTGAAAGACTCCTGCTATCTTGCCCCTCCCCCTCTGCCTGCCCCCACCTGGTGGCTGAATCCCCGTGGGGGCATGGACCCCCAGAGAGCAAGTCCCAGCCTGTCAAGCGGATTCTACCTTCTGACTTCATTCCCTGCTGTGGTTTCCAAGCCTTGAGAAAAGACATGTAGGGGGGTGAAGTTCTAAAGTCCTGACCCTCAGGTGTGCTTTTCCCTATTTCTCCCAAACTGCAGGCTTAGCTGGGCTCTTGAGCCCCTGTTTCTGCTTGTGGCGGGCAGCTTGAACTTGGCAAGTCCAGGCACAACTCACTTGGGTTGAGCTCGTGGTCACTTAGGGGCCGAGCCTCTCTTGCCCTTTCTGCTCTGGTCTGAGTTGCAGGTTTGGGTTGCGGAGGGCTGGGTTGGGGAGGGCAGGAGGGAGTTCTTTGTGGTCCACGTGCTGTCCTGCTTCCTGCTCTCCCTCCCTCCCCTGGGCTCGCTGACCTTGGACGAATTGTGTTTGTCCTTCCTAGGCTAGAACACAGAGCCTGATGTCCTTGGCAGCCTTGGGTCCAGGGGCCTGGCATGCTGTTTCCTTACATGCCCCGGGGTGGGGGGGGTGGGGCTTCAGTTAACCCTTAGGGGTACTGTGGGTGCGTGGGTGCTCTTGGCTGTTCCTCCCACTGTGTTGGAGTATGCAGGGCCTGCGCCAACCTCGGGACCACTGCCAAGGCTCCTCATTTACTCACGGCCCCTTTACCTCTGCATGCGTGTGTGCTCACTCAGTCCTGTCTGACCCTTTGTGACCCCATGGACTGTAGCCCACCAGGCTCCTCTGTCCATGGGATTCTCTAGGGTGTGCAGTTGTCCTGACGGGCTGCTGTGGAGCAAGCCCCGGGCCCCTCTCTCCTCTCCACGCTGGTCAACCTCTCTGGGCTTTCTGTGCCTCTCCTGTCTCTGTACCGTTAAGAGCCTCAGGCCTGTCCCAGGCTTCAGTTGACCTGGAGACCTTTCTACCAGTTAACCAACCTCTCAAACTGGTGGAACTTTTATTCCCTTTCTCTGCGACAGGAAAGCTGCTCTCATGCCTCCCTGTTCTCCATGTTATGGTATAGAATGAACATTAAATCCCAGGCATCTAAGAAGGTAGGTTTTCAGAATTCCAGAACATTTGTTTTCGTCACGAGCCCTGGATGATTGCATCGGGAATTCATGGCTCTCGAGAGCAGCTGATCTTCTACAGATTTACGGAAGTCTACCTGAGACCCCGGAAGCTTTTCCTTCCCAGCAGATTGAGCCCTTCCAACACGGCCCTCACTTTGCATGGGTCATCTAGTGTAATCCTCACAACTCCTCTGTGAGGATTGCCAGTTTGCACATGAGGAAACTGAGACCGAGGGGTTAAAGAAGTTGCTGGGATTTTTTTTTTTTTTTTTTTGGTCTCTGGTGCCTGGAGTCACTTCCCCGCAGCCTGACCTCCATTTCCAGCTGTGGCTGCGGCCGACAGCTCCATGAGGGCTTCCACTCAACTCGCCCTGACAGCCTCTCACCCAAAGTGCGAACTTTGCATCTGTGCCTTGTGTTTTCTGCCAGGGGCTTCTCTGTTGCTGCAGACACTGAGGGAGCCTGCTTGTCAGGCAAGCGTGCTCATCCAGGAAGGAGGCTGGCTTGCTCACATGTCTGGCAATTGATTCTGGCTGTTGATTAACTGGCAATTGATTGGGACTGTTGGCCAAAAATCTACATGTGACCTCTCCAGGTGGCTTGGGCTTCCTCACAGCATGGCAACTGAGTTCCAAGAGTGAGGGTCCCAAAAGAGAGAGAGACAGGTGAAAGCTGTTTGCATTTTATGACCTAGCATGGAGCTGCATAGCACCACTTACACCCACCAAGGTTCAAAAAGACACCATCTCTTGATGGGAGTGGCAAGATTCTGGAAGAACCTATGGGACTGGAAATATTGCCGTGATGTATTTGAAAAACACAATTGATCGTAACAGAAGTGTCCAGGGAATAAGTGGGTAAGACATTGCTCAAACATGTTAAAAACTCAGATTTCAGGGAACCAGTCCAAGGAACACCCAGGGTTCCTTTGGGTCCAGACACGATATAAGGGCGGCCCACCTGCCTTGATCTGAGAGATGCCAAGAAGATGCTCATTCCAGGTGTCGGAACACAGGAGACACCCTATTCTGAGGTCCACGAGATCCTGTGATCCAGGAGAGAGTAAGTCATTAGAGCTGGCATTGCAAATGTTCTGGAAAGTGTACTCTCAGAGGGTCTGCAATGCAAGACCAAGACAAACTGCATCAACACAGTGGGACAAGTGTTCTGACCACGCAAGCACCAACTTCTGGGCATACAAGGGACAGGAATCTTCCCACAGGGCTCGGATTGGGGCCTTTCCCACTGAAGGTGACATCTGAGCTGGGTGGTAATTGACAAGTAGGTGTTGCCGGAACAGAAAGGGGAGATGAGGCAGACATCTCTGCAGAGAGGACAGCGTGCGCAAAGGCACGAAGCGGGGAAGAATGTGGTGAGGTGACTGGAGCGCGTGGGTGGAAGTGGTGAGGCAAGGGGAGGAGAGGGTGGATGGAGGCTGGGACCACATCCGCCAGGCCTGCCAAAGAGATGGGATCGATGGAGGGATTGATTTTTCTCTTTCCTCTGTCCAGGGCATCAGAACATTCCTGGTTTCCTTGGGAAGAATAGGAGCTAGGTGGGTGTGGGAAGGGAGACCGAAGAAGCCACTGGAGGAAGAAGGAGGAGGAGGAAAACCTAAAAGGGAAGGAGAGGGAGAGGGTGAGAAGCAGAGGAGAAAATGAAGGGAAAGAAGAAAGAGAGAGAGGAGGAGAGGAACAGAGACAAATCCTAAGACAAAGGACTTTTTCATAATGTGATCTTCAGTCACCCTGGGCCCCTCGGCCACATGTGAGAGGCTTTGCTTTGGAGACCTTCCCTTGTCCGTTAAACCTCTGTACTTATTCATTCATTGATTCTGTTGATAGGCACTTACTGTTTGCACTCTACTTCCTTAGCTTTCCTTTGTGTGTTTTCTCATTTTAACAAATCAATATGGGGACACAGTGGAAGTGAACTTAGGGGACAGGGGAATATTTGAGCTCTGATGGCCTGCTCGTCCCTGCCACACACCCCCTAACTTCCCTCCCTTTGAGAGCTTGCTCCGTGCCAGGAACCCGACATGGCAATTTGCACTGTCTCTCTTTTTTTTGTGTGTGTGTGTGAAAAGATGCTTTCTATCATTAGCCACTAAGGAAATGTGAATCAAAATCCAAATGAGGTAGTGTTTCATACTTCCTAGGATGGCTACAATAAACAAACAAACAAACAAAAAGACAATAATAAGTGTTGGCAAAGGTGTAGAGAAACTGGGCCCCTCATACACTGTTGGTGGAACGTGTGTGGTCAGGTGCTTGATCATGTCCAACTCCGTGGCCCCAGGGACTGCAATTTGCACTCTCTGTTCATTAGGGTCAAGTTGGGCTGAGGGTCACCGAAAAACCCCATTTGACAGTGGCATGTTCAGAACAGAGTTCAATTTCTCTCTCCGGTTTAAGAAGTTCAGGTTTAGGCAGTTCCGGCAGCTCCGGCATTGCTGAGACCCAGGCCCCTTGACCTTGTTGCTTTGCCAAGTATGACTTCTACCGTGGTTGAAAATCATGTCCGAACATTCTTCAACAGTCCTTCCAACCGGATGGAGTTTAAGTCCCCTCTCTTTGTATATGGGCCAGACTCTTCTTTAAAATATATATTAAAAAAAAAAATATATATATATATATAATTTGGCTGTGTCAGGTCTTATTTGCAGCATGTGGGATCTAGTTCCCTGACCAGGGATCGAACCTGGAGTCCCTGCATTGGGAGTGTAGAATCTTAGCTACTAGACTACGAGGGAAGGTCCTAGGCCAGACTCTTCTAATGAATTAAATGAGGCAGAAGTAACAATGAGGGATTTCTGAGGTGAGGTCACCAAAGGAGATATGGCTTCCATCTGGTTGTTTTTCTGCCCCTTCTCACAGGTCTTTGGAGCCTTGAGCTGCCATGTAAGAAGCTCAGTTATTCTGAAGCCACCGTGTTGGATTCAGATGCATGAGGGGTGTGTGTGTGTATGTGTGTGTGCGTGCGCACGCGAGTGCTTGAGCATTCAGTCGTGTCTGACTCTTTGTGACCCCATGGACTGTAGCCTTCAAGGCTCCTCTGTCCATGGAATTCTCCAGGCAAGAATACTAGAGTGGGTGGCCATGCCCTCCTCCAGGGGATCTTCCTGACCCAGGGATCGAACCCGGGTCTCCTGCATTGCAAGGAGTTGATTTAACCCCAGCCACCATCTGCCCACAAACACACAAAAGAGCTAGAACCACTGAGCTGAGGCCAGTCAACCCCCGGACCATGAGAAAACAAAACAAGACCATCAAATGATGTTCTTTTAAGCCACTAGGCTTTGGGGTGATTTGTTACATAGCAGTAAACAACTGGTTCAGTTCTTTTTCCTAAAGTCACTTCATGGCCCAAGATGGCTTCTGGAGCTTAACATTCATTGACTGAAATGCCAACTGGTCTGAAAATCCAAGGCATCTGATTGCTATGCAGATGGCCATAAGCACTTGTCTGTCACAAATGTCTGACTGTTCTGTTCCAGGGACCACATATTTCTGTCCCTATTGGAGCTCTCCCAGTCCCACTGTTCCACTTGAGGACAGCCTTCCTGAGGGCAGAGAGCTCTTTGAAGCATGGGATGGGGCCCCCCGAGTTCCTGGGGATATGGACCTGCCTGCTGCCCACATTGGCAGCTGCTCCCCACATTGGCAGCTGCTCCCCATCTCTGCACCAGCTTCTTGCTCACAGTCTCCAGGTGACGTGGCACGTGTGGTTGATATGAGCCACTCAATTTCCTGCCTCACCTCCCCTCTGGCCTCCTGGCTTGCAACCGAGTCTTCCTGTTTGGGGGGCTGAGGGTGCTGCGGCTTCGCACTGGCTTTCTCCGGCCCCTCCCTCTCCCCCCAGAGACAAGGTTTGGGGGGCAGGGCAGGAGGAACAGTGGCCTTTGTCCCTGCAGTGGGAGAGGCCCTTGACCGAGACCCAGGCTCTCACCCAGGCTCTGCCACTCACTTGCCACTAGACTCAGCAAATCCCTTTAAAGCTGGTCCCAGTTTCCTCATCTACAGAGTCTTCACATGTTGTGACTCTGTAGTATTGGGTTGGGGCTTCCCAGGTGGCTTCTCTCTAGTAGTAGAGAACCCGTCTGCCAATGCAGGAGGCTTAAGAGACATGGGTTCGATCCCTGGGTCAGGAAGATCCCCTGGAGGAGGGCATGGCAACCCACTCCAGTGTTCTTGCCTGGAGAATCCCATGGGCAGAGGAGCCTGGTGGGCTACAGTCCATGGGATTGCAAAGAGTTGAACATGACTGAAGTGACTTAGCACACATGCAGTACTGGGTTGCCCAAAAAGTTCATTCTGGGTTTCCCATACCATCTTACGAAAAAACCTGAATGAACTTTTTGGCCAACCCAATGTTTATTGCGTGTCTTTATTATCATGGGGTTAAGCTCTTTGGAGGATCTGAGGAAATTGTATCAGTTAGTGATATTTCCATTATAAATTCAGCTCAAACCTATGTTAGCAAAAGGACAAATGTATGGCTTTTTGTTACTGAATGATCCAGGGGTACCCTACTTCAGCTATGGCTTGATCTAGGGCTTAAATATCACTCTAGCACCCATTATTTGCTTTGTTTCCTCTGGATAAGCTTCAGTGGCTGCATATAGTGTTTGTGCCCTGCCCTGTCCCACCCAAATCCCTGGATCTTCTAGCACCCTGCCACACCCCATCTCCCCCACCTTTGTTGCAGCTGTGTATTCTAAGCCTGGCATTCTCCCTCAACCAAACCCAGCCTAGAAGAGAGACCCAGCATTTCCAGCCAAAGTCCTGATGTTCACTCTGATTGAACCAATGCGGTCATGTATGTCCTCTAACTAAACCAATCAGGCTGATCCCTGGAGCTAGGGGTACAGCCAGCCCCAACTCTCCAAACTGCCTGGCTGGGAAAGGGAGGAAAAAGATACTGGCAGTGTGTGTGTTGCAGGGGAGGGGGAGCTTTGGGGTTGTTATTCAGTCACTTAGTCATGTCCGACTCTTTTCGATCCCATGGACTGCAGCACGCCAGGCTTTCCTGTCCTTCACTATCTCCTGGAGTTTGCTCAAACTCATGTCCATGGAGTTGGTGATGCCATCCAACCATCTCGTCCTCTGTCGCCCCCTTCTCCTCCTGCCCTCAGTCTTTCCAAGCATCAGGGTATCCTGAAAGGTCTTACTTAAGAAAGTAGATTTATACTCAGGTCACAGAGCTGAACCCCAATGACCCTTCCCACAGGGCGGTGATGTTTGGCGAAAGGAAACCTCCATGCGAGCTTGGCAGTCAGGAAGGGCTTCTTGAAAGAGGCAGGACTTGGCTGCTGAGGAGAATTTGCATAGGAAGGAGCCTGGGGAATGGGCAGACAAGGACCCCCTTGTGTAGGTAGGGTCTGCAGTCCTGCAGCTCCTCCCAACCCAGCAACTGCATTGATTGGAGCGGGAATGGGTTGTGATTATGGAAGCAAGAGAGATATTCTGTCCTGATGTCGTGGGTAAATTGCGTCTCCCCCAAAATTCATATGTTGAAGCCCTTCCTCCCAGTGTATCTTAGAATGTGACTGTATTTGAAGATAGGGTATTTTGGAAGGTAATCAAGTTAAAAGGTGGTCACGTGGGTGGACCCTAATCCAATGTGATGGGTGTCCATGTAAGAAGAGATTAGGACACAGACCCACACAGAGGGAAGATGGTATGAAGACACAGGGAGAAGACAGCCATCTCCAAGTCAAGGAGAGAGGACTCAGAATGAAACCAACTCTGCTGATACGTTAATCTCTGACTTCCAGCCTCCACAACTGTGAGACAGTAAAACTCTGTTGTTGAAACCACCCGGCCTGTGGTTCTTCGTTACGACAGCTTGAGCCGACTAATATCACTGGTTTCAAATACTACTGGGAGCCCCACCTCTCCTGGCTCCTTCCTGGGGGCCTGGCTTCCTTGCCTGGAGCCTTGCTCTCAGCTCGCTGCCCTCCGGGGGTCTTTCTCCTACCTGCTTCACTCCACAGCTGACACCCTCGCTGCAGGGACTTGGCCAGTCAAGCCTTCCTAGTCACGGTTATTCAGAGCTTCCTTTTGGTCACCTGCTCTGAACTGTCCTTAATGTTAAATGCTTACCCTGTCCCTACTTTTGCAGAAGATGAAGCCAGATTCAGCTGTTTTCTGAAACGGGAGATGGAATTTTCCCCAATGTAGAAATAATGGTGCCCAATTCTTGTGGGAGGTGGATGGGGCTGGCGCTGGCACTGCTGGCCTTTCTTTCCCTCAGAAATAGCCCCACAATGGCCTCATTTTCTAAAACTTGCAACTCAGCGAGTACTTAGCCTTTAGCAAGAAGAATCCACTTTGCTAAAGTTGAAATGGGAGAGATCCGTTTGTCAATGTAGGCAGCCACTCAAGCAGTTCTTCCACCGGTCTCGGGATTAAGACATTCTACTTCCAAGGACTCTGGTCAAATACAGAACTGCACCCATAGATTTGGGCTTCCCCCTGGGGCACCTGATAAGCTGGTCCTGGAAAAAAGCTGGGGGCGGGGCTTAGAAGGGTAGATGCTATGGGCAACAGCCTGGGTCCTAGTGGAAAGAGTAGATAAGTTCAGCCTGGTGCAAACGGTCTTAGACTCAACCCAATAGATGGTCACCCTTGTAAGCACTGACCATCTCCCCCCAAAGATTTTGCACTAAAAACCAACAGAACAGGCCTAGCCTGCGTTTTTCCCGTCCTGGGGAGAAGCTAGAAGGATCTCTGAGCACTTACTTTTTAACAGAGTGATAAAGCTATACAAGTCAGCCTGTTTGGGGGGTGGGGTGGAAAAGGATGGTGAGGGTTAGCAGGAGGGGTGACTGTTAGTTGCCCTCTGTGCAATGGGAACCGGAAAGATAATCTTTCTGGAGCATTTAGGGCTCCAGTTAGAATCTTTCTTCTCTGACAAAGGGTTTCCTTCCATTGTTGTGTGGTCTTGCTCCCCTCCCCCTTCAACCTTGACTCCCGGGAGGGGATAGTACTGGTGGGGGGTATATGTCAAGGGTCCAAGGACTAGAAGGGGTGGCCCCGGTGGGTGGTTCCCTGGACTTCACAGCCATCGTGGGAGCAGGGAGGGCTGCCTGGCCTCTGAGAGGCACCCTTGAAATTTGAGATCTCCTACCGTTTCTAGCAGAGTGCAGAGCCCATGACCCAGCTCAGGACCCAGAGTCCAGGCTCATTCCCACTCCCTACAGTTATTGTGCTTCCTTGACCCTCCTCCCCACCTCCATCATTCTCTCTTCAACAGCCCCCCACCCCCGACACACAAGAACTGGCTGCCCTGGTCCTGCCACTTCCTGGCTTACAGCAGCCTGAGGAGGGGAGAGCGGCTGACTGCCACAGAAATAAGTCTCCTGGCAAATTAGCTGCAGGATTTGAAATCCATTTTTATTCTACCCATTATTAATTATTGTTATTTCTGCTGTTCATTACCAGCTCGTTTCCTTGATCAATTCCCGGAACAAAGGCTCATCAAAGCATTTCCCTCCCCATAAGGACCCACAGAGCCACCACCACTGGGCCCCAGCCCCAAGTATCCCTACCCAGGGCTGGAGATGGGGAACACTTCTGCGCCCCCCAGCAAGGTTTCTTCCCTGCTGGCTTCAAACGTGGAGCAGAACTGGGTCAGGTGCTCTCACTCCCAACCCCTCAAGCTCTGCCCTCTCCCCACCCCCTCACATTCAGAGCCACCAAGCTAGGAAACCTATTCTTACTCCTACTCTTGTACTTTGAAAACAATTAAGATTTAAAATATATTCGGTAAAGTCCACCAATCTTAAATGTACAGGTCTATGGCTTTTTACATAAGTATAGATTCATGATCACCCAGATCAAGGTACAGGACATAGGTGGGGGTGAGGGGTGAGTTAGGACTTTGGGATTTATAGATACACGCTACTATATACAAAATAGATAAACAACAAGATCCTACTGTATAGCACAGGGAACTCAATATCTTGTAATACCTATAATGGAAAATAATCTGAAAAACGATATATATTGTATGTATAACAGAATCACTTTACTATATACCTGAAACTAATATAACTTTGCAAATCAACTATACTGCAATAAATAAAGATACAGGACATTATCAATACTTGCCCAGAAGTTCCTTATGCCCCTGGCAGCTGACATTTTGACATGCCCGAAAGGTAACTATTCTGTCTTCTAACAATATAGACTTGTTTGAGAACTTCCATTAACTAGAATCATACAATATATATTCATATGGGTCTGGCTCCTTCCACTCAACATCGCCCAGGACATCCATCCATCCATCCATCCATCCATCCATCCATCCATCCGTATGGTCATATGGAGCAGTCATTTGTTCTTTTTCCAATGCTGTGTCATATCCCTTTGTATGATTACATCATGGTCAGTTTGTCTATTCTCCTCTTGATGGGCATTTGGATAGTTTCCAGTTTGAGGCTGTGCCGAATAAAACTGCTCTGTGCATTTGTAGGGCTAGGTGAACACAAGCCCTTGTTTCTCTTGGGTATATGCCTTAAAATGAAATTGCTGGGTCATAGGATATGCAATGAAACCATGCTTGATTTTAAGAGTAAGCCAAAAGACGGCAATGCTTAGACTGAAAGTCTAAAACTTACATGATGACATTTCAGGCACCGTGCAGGTGGGGAGATATTTTGCTCATGTGAGTGGGGGATTGTTACAAATATGGCCCCCAATGGATCATACCTGCCAGTATCCACATCCGTAGGTAGGCCTCTCTCACAGTGACTTTAGGTTTAGCCACATGACTTATTTTGGCCGATGGGACATGAACAGGCATGGTACAAGTGTTTGGGCATTGAGGTCTGTCTACTTGACCTGTTACCTTCACCATATGAAGAAGCCTTGGTCTAGCCTCCTTGAGATGAAAAGACTACAGAGAGAATGATCCAGGTTTGGGGGGCTGGGGGGAAAAAAATTTTAAAAAGTGGGGCTTCCCTGGCAGTTCAGTGGTTACAACTCAACACTTACCCCACAGGGGGCATGGGTTTGAGCCCTGGTAGGTGCAGTGCTGCAAAAAAAAAAAAAAAAAAAAAAAAAAGATTTGAAGGGACTAAGGAGTGAGATTTTGGGGGCCACTTGTTATTGCAGGATAACCTAGCCTATATAGAAGTTGGTACCAGAAGTGGGATTCAGCTATAACAAAAACTCTAAAATATAAGGTCTTGGCTTAGGGTTGGGTGGCAGATGGCAAAGAGAACAGAAAGATAGTGACGCACGTTTGGCAGTGGCTAAACATTTGCTAAAACTGCGACTGAGTCTTGCTGGCCAGAGGTGTGGGTGGGAGGTGGAAGGGGGCACACAACATCGCCACTGTGACCTTCCCCATCCACATAGCTTCCTGCTTCCCAATACGCCCCCGCCCCACTTTCTGCTTATAGGTCCCATTGCTTTGTTACTAGCATCAGTGTGACTCTTTTATCTTTTATCCAGTTTTCTTTGTCTTTTCTTCCTTTCTCTTTGATTTTTTCTGGCTGTTTAACTCCAAAATCCTCTGAGTCCAGGTTGAAAGAAGGAAGAGACGGGAAAATATTTGGAAGTAAAGGCATGAGTTTAAATTACAGAAAAGAACATTTAGAGTTATTTCTTTTCACAACCCAATGGGGCTGCTGAAGCACTGGGGGTAGAAGTTTAGGGACCTGGCTTACAAGAGCAAATTGTGGTTATCATATTTATTATCAGTTGATTCCTCCATGATGGCATAATATCCCCTCTGGTTCCTATGACTGTTGAACTTGGGGGTCAGCTTCCAGCCTTACTTACCCATCAACATGTCCTTTCAGGCACTGCTGCAGCTCTTTGAACCTTTCTTTTTTGTCATAACCTGTTAATGGGGGGTAAGAATACTGGTCCTGGCTTCCTCACGGAATGGTTGAGAGATTCATGTAGTAACGCCCGTGAAAGCAACATGGACTGTGCAAAGCCTCGTCCAAGTAGAAGCAATGCAGTATCATTAGCTCCAGGAAATGCCATCAGGATGAACTGTTTCATTTTGGGGGCAATGAGTTTTGAGTTTTTCAAGGTTATTTTGTTTTATGGCCTCCCTCCTTAGTAATCCACATATATTTGGTGTGCTTAGGAGCAACAGTAGGTTCTGGAAGATTTCTTTATCTCTGGCTATATTTGCAAACCAGTGGTTCTCTCTACAGCAACCATCATCTTTATGAGGCTCTCAGCTCGTTTCAGGAAGAATCACTACCAAGTCGATTTCCTTACTTGCTGGAAGCATATCCTATCTCTCTGTGCCACCAGAGCTGTTTTGACATCAGACTCCCTGTTGGAATAAAAGAAGGCTTCATTCTCAATCCACCACCTTTGGACAACCTTCTGGGAGCTTTGTGATTGTGTGCAAAAGTTCTGTGGGACCGGGGGTGGGCACAGCCCACATGTACACATACATGACTTGTTCTGGGAAGAGAAACTGAAGTTTCTCAGTCATGTCTGACTCTTTGCGACCCCATGGACTGTAGCCCACCAGGCTCCTCCATCCACTGAATTTTCTAGGCAAGAGTACTGGAGTGGGTTGCCACTTCCTTCTCCAGGGGATCTTCCTGGCCCAGGGTTCGAATCCAGGTCTCCCACATTGTGGGCAGACGCTTTACCGTCTGAGCCACCAGGACTTTCTAGGAAGAGAGGCTGTAGGTTAAAGTGGACCCCCAAAGACTAAACCCCTATCACTGTGACATCAGCAAGAACCTACTGGTGTTAAGTGCAGTTGTTCCAAGAAGGAAAATTGCCCAAGGTGTCTGGACCTACTTCAGCTAGACTCACAGATCTGCTTCACTGTCAGCAGGAGGGTCAAAGCTATGTCCCTCTGAAAATAGATGCTTTCCCTCCTGGTCAATCCAAGTATGCGCACTTTATGCCAAGCCAGCCATGGGTTTTGGTAAAAGGGTAGCTCAAAGGAAACAGATGAAAGGGGCCAGCATCCCCACGTTATATTGAAAAGTGGATGCATCCAGTAGACACTGTAGAGGGAGAATTATTTTATTCCCTTTTCTCTTTCTTTAGATGACTAGATTTCCCTTCTCTTTTTAAGGTACGAACGCCAACCTCACAGTAGAGGCAGCGGAGCCGAGCATTCAAAGTTAAACTGGGAATTTTGACTCAACAGACCTTGAAGAACAAACAACTCCCATGGAACACTTCCCACAATGGTGGCTCTTATTTATTTAGTTAGTTTTTAAAGTGATGCCAGCGATGGAAGGGGAGGTGCTGAATTCTACAAAGGATGCTGCAGTAAACACCAGGCCAAGAATCATCTATCAGGGGCAACCCACACTTAAGCCTTAGTAAAGGGGAATCGAGCAAGGGGGCTCAGAGCCCCAGCTTGCAGTGTGCACAGGTGAGTGTGGGAATAGCGGAAGGAGGGCCACGCATAACTGATCCTGTGGGCAGGTGTGGCTCCATGATAGTTGCGGAGTAAGAAGAATTTTATCCGGAGATGAACAATGCTTCCCTGTTCAGAAATCATCTCCCCACTCTGGGGGGTGGATTTGGAAATGGGGGCACATTTTTAGTTGTCACAATGACTAGGGGCTGCTACTGACATTTAGGGACCAGGGAGGGGGGCAAGGACACTTAACATCTTACCCTGGGGAGGATTGTCCCATTGACAGAGCTAGTAGCTACAAAGAAAGGAGGCCTCGGAAAGGCCTGAGGACCCACTGGCCACTTGGAGGCATGTGGGGAGAGGTCTAGGGGGAGAGGGGTGGTGCTATGTAGGGAAGCCAGTTACCACCAACGGACAGTGAGAAGGAAGACTGTGTGGGTAGTCCACTGTGAGGTTGGGCCGCCTCCTCACTCTAAAGTCCGAGGAGGCAGGGGTGTGTCCCAGACAGGGGATTTCAGGTGGGGCAGAATCAAGGGGTTGCCTCAGAAAAAGGCAGACGGGGCCCTTGCCCAGGCCAGGCAAGCCTTAGCTGGACAGAAAAGGGCCCCCGCTGCTGACTTCCTTCTGCTCTGCTCTCTGCTTCTCCAGTTCTTAAGGGGCAGGGCCTCTGTGTCTGTGGTTACCCCGAGGATTCCCACCACCCCCCCAGCAGGAACTAACCTGTACTGGCCTGGTCCCCTGCAGGCTGGGGGGAGCCACCTCCAGGAGGTGGGTCCCCGTGCCAGCAGCATGTAGAGGAAGAGGGCATCCCCGGGCTGTAACGTTAAGTCACTCCACAAAAGGGGAGACAAGAGGGTGAGGCCTGTCTAGCCAACTGTCGTCCTGTCGTCATCCGCTGCCGCCCTCCGCTGCCGGCCCATACTGCGTCCCATAGTTCGGTAGCTGGGCCAGGCCCAGGGACTTTAAAAAGAGGTCTCAGGTCAGCTGTTAGCTAGTGTTTTATCTTCTGCCAATCAGTGGTTTGCAAGGCAAAGGAGAGAGATGACAGTGGCAGGGAGCAGAGCTCAAATACCGCAGGGGGAGGGGAGCTGACTTCCCACAAGGGCTGGGGGAAGGGACGGGCCCAGCTGCTGACATTTTTACAAAACAAATAAGTGTGGGGCAGAGCTGGTGACCTCAGTGTGATGGAAAAAGACAGTCAGCAGAGCGTCTGCCAGAAATGGCATGTTTCTCAGCCCACCTGTTAGGAAGCGGAAAGAGCGATGTTGACTAAGATCATCACTGCAAGCAGTTATTGAGTGCTTACTGCATGCCTGGCACCGATCTGAGCACTTGATGTGGGTTATCAGATTTTGCTGTCATATCCATCCTGTTCTGTTCGGAAATGAGGAAACTGAGGCAGAGGTGTGTGAATTCACTCGTCCAAGGTTGTAGACCAGAAGTGTTGGAAAAGGAACTTGATCCTGGCAGCCTGTCCACAGGACCTATGTAGTGAGCACCCAGGGCCTCTAAACAGGTTCTGTGAAGTGGGGTTTTTGTGCACTTGTGTGTGTGTGTGTGTGTGTGTGTGTGTGTGTGTGTGTGTATGTGTGTGTTTTGGGCCTGTGTTCCAGTTATCTATTGCTATATAATGAATCACACTAAAACTTAGTGACTTAAAAAAAATAAAACAACTATCATTTCATTATTATCTCCTGCTGTTCTGGGAGTTGTCTGTCCTCAGCTAGACAGTTCTCTCTTTGTCTCTGTCTGTTTGGTGCCAGGGCATCAGACAACGCCTGGGGCTGAGGTCCTAAGGAAGGTTTCCTTCCTCGCTCACATATCTGGTCATTGATGCTGGCTGTTAGCAGGGATCTCAGCTGGGGCTGTCAGCTGGAACATTGCCATGAGGCCTCTCTGTGTAGTCTGGGCTTCCCCACAGCATGGCGGCTAGTTTGTAAGAGCAAGTATCTTGAGAGTGGAGGCCTTAGAAGTCACATAGTGACACTTGTACCACTGTCACAAATCCAGACAGAGTCAAAGGGAGGGACCATAGATCCCAGCTCTTGATGGGAAGAATGACATGAGATTGTAAAATGGGCTTGTGGCATGGGAGATCTTGTTGTGGCCATCTTGGAAAATGCAATCTGCCATTATACTTTTTCTCTTTAATTTTTTTAAGTAACCTTGTAAGAGCCTCTGTGAATTAAGTCTAGATTCATTTTGGAGTCACTTCCATTAGTGACCAAATGCTAAATTTAGGGCTTCCTTGGTGGCTCAGTGGTGAAGAATCCACCTACCAACATAGGAGACATGGGTTCGATCCCTGGTCCAGGAAGATCCCACATGCTGTGGAGCAACTAAGCCTGTACACCACAAATATTGAGCCTGTGTGAGCCCAGGAGCTATGACAACAGAAGCCACCACAATGAGAAGCCCATGCACTGCAACTAGAGAGTAGCTCCTGCTTGCTGCAGCTAGAGAAGAGTGTGCAGCAACGAAGACCCAGCACAACCAAAAATAAATAAAGTTAAATAAATAAATAAATAAAAAGATGCTAAATGACTAGGGACCCAGAGTCTTGCTCAATAGCCTCTGTTCTGTCCCCATCATAGCTTCCCCGTTAGGAGCCAGACACCGAGCTGGAATTGGGCATACAAAATTCCTGGTCCCAGGAAAAAACAGCAACTATCAGCCACAAGGAGAAAATTCCCCCAAACACATACCCCAGAGGATTATCTTCTTCAGTTTTTATAAATGTACATTGGTAGTGGTGGTTTAGTCACTAAGTCATGTCCGACTCTTGAGACCCCATGGACTGCAGCCCAACAGGCTCCCCTGTCCATGGGATTTTCCAGGCAAGAATACTGGAGTGGATTGCCATTTCCTTTTCCAGGAGATCTTCCCAACCTAGGAATCAAACATGGAGACGGCCCTAAAAAGGCAGGTAGTGGGAGTGGTTCACCCTGAACTGTCTCCACTTCCCACCCCTGTCCTTGTGCTGGCTTGGCCTTATCCTTCCCTGTTCTCTGTTGTTACAGGCTGAATCGTGTCTCCCCAAAGTCATATGGTGAAATCCCAACTCCCGGTACCACGGAATGTGACTGTGTTTGGAAATAGGGCCTTTGGAGAGGTGTGTGCATGCGTGCTAAGTCACTTCAGTCGTCTCCGACTCTTTGTGACCCTATGGACCACAGTCTGCCAGGCTCCTCTGTCCGTGGAATTTTCCAGGCAAGTATACTGGAGTGGGTTGCCCTGCTCTCCTTCCGGGGATCTTCCCAACCCAGGGGTTAAGTCTGAGTCTCCTGCATCTCCTGCATTCCAGACGAATTCTTTACCGCTGAGCCATTGGGGAAGCCCCGTTTAAGGAGGTAATTAAGATTAAATGTGGTTACAAGGGTGCAGCCCTGATCCAATAAGACTGTGTATCTTTATAAGAGGAGGAAGAGATACCAGGGACCTGCTTGCACAGAGGAAAGATCATGTGAGGACACAACAAGAAGGTGGTCATCTGTAAGCCAACGAGAGAGGCCTTAGGAGAAACCAACCCTGCTGACACCTTGATCTTGGACTTCCAGCCTCCAGAACCATGACAAATAACTTTCTGCTGTTTAAGCCACCCTGGTCTTAAATATCTCATAATTTGTTATGGCAGCCTGAACAGAAGATCACGTTCATCCTGCATCCTCCTTTAGAAAAGCCCTCTTCCAGCGAGGTGGCCAAGGTGGGTACAGACTCCCAGAAGGCCTATCCCTGGATGTATTACCTGGGAGGAGTGTGAGCCCTGGTGTTGGGGCACCCCTTGGCCTTCAGCACATAAAACTGCTTTGATTGGATTAACTGATAGCCATCTAGGGTGTCTGGACTCACCGGTCAGGGGTCAGCTGAGGGCAGGCAGGAGGCTGGTACAAAGCATCAGCCAAAAAAAAAAAAAAAAAGCATCAGCCAGTTGTGGGGTGGGAAGGAGACAGCAGGCAGCAGGAGGGGTTGTGGTCTGCAGGGACCCTCCAGGCTTGGCCCCTGGGGGTGGACATGCAGCCCTGACTCTATCAACACTGGAGGTATGGGAACCAGCAGAAGGGCAGCCCCCCCACCCACTGAATCCACTTGAAGCCCAGCCCACTCCTGGGTGCAAGGCAGGCAGCCTTCCTCCCCCAGGATGTTTCCACCACTCAGCAATCCAGGGCCCTCCTGGCCCCGATGCATTTTTTATTTTGCTATATTCTTTCCATTGTCCTGACGTGAATAATTTAAACTGACACAGAAAGGAAGGGCGGCCCTTGCCACAAAGGGGAGGCTGTCAACTCTCCCCCTACCACACAGAGAAACACACACACACACCACATACACACACACACTTACACTGAGCCTCTGTTTGGCTTTGCCTCCTCCTGCGTTTCTCTTCCTTGTTTGGTTTCTGTCTGCCTGCCTCATTCTCAAACCGTTCTCTGGTGCTCTCTTGTGCTCAACAAACATATGCATGGTGTACCCACACATACACGCTGGCACACACGTGTTCCCCTTCCCCCCAGGTCTCTGTGGGCAGAGGGTGTCACATTTGTGCAGGGATACAGTTTCTCCCTCTGGGTGAGAATTGTGATAACTCTCATCTGCATTTCTCTTTCTGTTTCTCATTTCCCTTCTTTCCTTTGATTGACTCTGCTGTTTGCATATGCGAGGGAAAAGGTACTTCATTTATGAAGTGGCCTTATTTTATGAGTCTCTGCTTTGTAATCACACAGTCTCAAGCTGAACTTTCTTGGGGGTGAAGTGGGGGCTGGGGGATGACAGACAGAGCCAGAAAGGATTCATCAGCCTTCTCAGGAAGACTGGGAATTTTCTGAAGATGTGAAGGGCAAGATACCCAGGGGCTTTTGGGTGCCACCTGGGCCAGCTGTAGCCAGGGTGTGGAGCTGCTGCTGGTCACTGGCATTGTCTGGAGAGCAGCCTTGGCCTCCCTCAGCCTTGAACCAGGAAGCAGGCTTTATTTGTCAGGAGAGGGCATAGCCAGGATTTCCTGAAGGTTCTGGCCTCTAGCCTGTAACCCAGTGCTGTCCAATAGAAATATAATGCAAGCCACAAATGTGAGCCGCATACCCCTTTTGGAATGTTCTAGTGGCCACATGAAAAAGGTAGAAAGAAACAGGTGAAACTAATTTGAATAACATGTCCCATCTAACCCACTTTATCCAAAATATTATCATTTCAACATGTCGTCAAGAAAAAAAAATTTAATGAGATCATTTACATTGTTTCGGGGGGGACTAAGCCTTCAAAATCCGGTGTGTATTTTATGCTTATGGCATGCCTCTATTTGGACTGACCACATTTCAAGTGTTCCATAGCCACATGTGGCTCGTGGCCACTGAATTGGATAGTGCAGGCCTAGCCTAACCAAGCCTGGGGTTCGGAAACTCAATTTGGGCTGCCTAAGTGGCAGCGCTGTTAGTACATCCTCTGTCTGTGTGTTTGATGGGAAGAACACTAGGTGATGAGCGGGAAGTTCTCCGAGCGATTATTCTACCATTAGCATCATTAGCAGTAATCATCGTCAGCTCGCTGGCATCGCCTGCGTCCGGCCCTGTCTCTTTCCTGATCAAGCAGCATGCTGTGCTGGGGCACCGCTGATCTGGATTCCTTTATTTGGGGGAGCTGGGGGGCACAGTTTCCAGGTGCCCTATAGACTCACCCCCTAGCTAGGGCCTCACCTCCTAGGTGCCTGTTCCTCTTCTTGGCTTTAGGTCCTGGACACCCCGCTGGCTTTCCCCTTCTATATATAACACTCTATGCTGACAGCTGGTTATCTGATGACTCATCAGTCACTGTGGATGGAGCCCTGAACATTTATTCATGGCGTGTTTGGGGCAGCTTTTGCCCTCTTCCTAGTAAGTGCTGGCTTTGGGGGGGTTGTCTTGAAAAAAAAAGCCACACTTATGGAGAATGGGGGAGGGTTGATGAGCCAGCTGGCCCCTAGCTGAAGACCTCTGGGTGCAGAGGCAAATCCAGCAGGAATTTGGGGACCTGGGTCCAGGTGAGCCAGTAAAGGCAGACACATTGATCGCTACACTAAGGGCTTGAATGGAGCTTTTGCTCTCTCCTTGGTCACCTGTCCTAAGCACCCGGCTGGCCTCAGAGATGTTAGCTCCCTTCTGAAGCAGCCGGGCTCCATGCAGGAGAGCCAGCAGCCCCCACCTCATTTCAGTGGGATGTCAAGGACTAAATGCTGGCTTCAGAGCTGGCAGCAGCTGGCTTTAATCTCGGCTGCTCTGCTCACCAGCTGTGCCACCCTGGGAGAGTCCCTTTCTGATTACTGAGTTTCCGCTTCCTCTTTGGGGTGGCATGCTCAGTACCAGCGGGGCCGTCGGTTCTGAGGACTGGATGAAGCACTGTTGGTATCGTGTCTACTCACGGTAACTCTTGTTCAGGTCCTGCCCACGGGTCCTAGAACTTCCGTTTCCCCAGGAGCAGACCCTGAGACAGGATTTGTGGGGAAGTGATTCCTTGGTGGGGGGGCGGCTCTGGAGGGTAAGTCACACCTCACAGTCTGCCCTGACTCCAGGCAAGAGAAGTGAACTGTCACACTCCCTCACGTGGCATTGTCAGCTGCTCAGGGCGCCCCTGGGAGTGGGTTTACAAACTCCTAGATTCACCTGCTCTCGGAGGACGAGCTGTGTCAGGAGCTGAGGGCGGCCTGCAGAGAAGTCCCAGGTGCAGGCTGTCACAAGTAGAGGGGCGGGCGCTTAAATTCAAAAAGGGACCCAGAGGCCAGCTGCCCGCCATGGATGAGACTGGTGTCAGGGACTGGGAAGATGGTTGGAGTCAGGAGGCGAGGCACTGCTCAGGCCTTGCCCCACACATCAGGTGGAAGGGTTGCCGGATGCAGAGGAGGCCAAAGCCTGAGGAGCTTCTGTCCAGGCTCAACCTTCGGGGACACCCTGACAGTGGGCATGGGGGCGGGGGAGCAGACCCAGGATGCCAGTGACTAAGTCTTGTCCACCCCACAGGCGAGGCTTCTGATCGTCGCTGCTGCAGCCTGGGGTTTCCCCGCAGCCCAGCAGCCTTCTTCCTTCCTTTCACTCCTCATCCTGGATCTCTCCTTCAGGTCACACCCGCCCCCCTCCCAGCCCAGGCTTCTTGCATTCCGGCTTCAGCTTCTTACCCCTCCCTGTTCCAGACCAGCCTGCTTTCTTTCCCATCTTCTGACTCCCAACTTCTTCCCTGCCTCCTTCCGGCTTCTTTTCTCTGCTTTTCTGGACTTTGGGCAACTTGGCCTGAAGACTTCCAGGGGTACTGCATCAGGCAGGCCCCCAGTCTGCTTTCTTAACCCACTAAAGTGTCTGTGCCCAAAGGAGCTGGGATGTGGGATCTGGAGTCCCGGACATCATCATCCCTACCTAAGTTTCCATTCACCAGCAATGATGAGTTTATTTTCCACTGTCAGGAATTCCAAGTGTGAATGATTTTACCACTGCTCTGTTCTTGGTACAGCTGGGATTCTATTTATCACAGGCTTAGGAATTTGACTTCCTGGCTTTTCCAAGCCCGGTAGAATTCTCTCCCCTCGTCTGCTCTCCCATCACCTCCTCTCCTTTCTCCTCTCCTCTCCCTTACCTTGGCTTCCTTTTTCCCTCTTCCCTCTTTGCTCCCTTTCCTTCCTTCTTCCTCTCCCTGCACCCCTTCCCAGCTTGGCTGTCCTCAGGGTGGCAGTGACCAAGGCAAGACACAGGGATGAACCGCTGCCTGGGAACGCACTCAAGAGCCCCCAAGCAAGCCGCCTCTCAGGTAAGCAGCAGGTGATGACTGTAGCTCTCACACAGCAGGGAAACGTGTTGACAAGTGGCAAGAGCTCCATTCCTGACTTCACTCACCCACCCTGCCAAGCGCCTTCACTACCTCAGCAGTTATTCTTATTATTTTTAACTTAAAAAAATTGCTTAACCCAGGGCATAGCGTATATTTGAGATTCTGTAGCAGCGGAATTGGAAAAGGATGCTTTAAAAGGGTTATTAAGACAAACGCTCTTTGAAAATTTTATAGAAATTCTACTTGGCTATTTGAAAATAAAAGGGTATTACATTGTCTTAGTAAAAATACCTTTCCTTTCAGCCACTCACTTATTTTCTCCTCCTGTTGCTCTAGTTTATTAAATGCTGTTTTTGTAGCATCATGCCCGGTCCGCGGCAGCCCTGTGATTTGGTGGAGCCCATCTTGGCAAGGGTTTTTGGAGGAACTGCGTGTGTTCTCTTGGAAACTCACCAAGGGCTCCAGAGCCGGAGAACCACCTGCCAGCCTCGTCTGTGAATCGGGCACGTGTCAAGAGCATGGTCTCCTCCTAATGTGACCACCCTTGGACAAAGGTGGGGCTTCCCAGATTTCACTATATGCACATCCTCCCCTCCTGGGGAACTGACTAGGTTTGAATGAGCCCTGTGAATTGCTAGGTGGCGACTTCAGGTGGGCCAGCCTCCCTGTTGCAAAGCTCAGCTGAGGTCATAGTCGCAGGGTGTGGTGCCCACAACTCCTGGCAGTTAACCTCACACAAAGAGAAAACTCTCCTGGGCACAAACAGCTCCACCTTGCCTGCCTGTGGGCAATTTTGCCGATGTTTTTCCATTAGTCACAAAGGAGGAGGGGTGGGGTAGGGGCTAGGGTGGGCAGTGTGGCCAGTCATTGCAAACCCATAGTCATTGGGAAGAAAACCCTGAATGCATTGCTATGGAAGGCTACATCCTAGGTGCTGACACTGGGGTGTTGTTTAGTGAAAATCCACAAATAAAACACAGAAATAATATGCAGTGTCTACAAATCCTGTGTTCCTGAGGCTTGAACTTCTTCTCTGAGAGAGCACTTGCTCAGGGAGGGCCACTTTGACCCTTGGCTCCAGAGTCAAGTGAGAGCTCCTTCCGCCAGCACTCGGGGCCCTTTGCCTGAGGCACTAACTGGATGCCTGAATGGGCAGTGCCTACAGGAGGGTAGCCTGCACTACTGCCCACAACTATGACTATTGGAATTTGGTGGGGAGATGCCCCAGTTTCTAGAGGGCTTCCCTGGTGGCTCAGATGGTAAAGAATCTGCCTGCAATGCAGGAGACCTGGGTTTGATCCCTGGGTCAGCAAGATCCCCTGGAGAAGGGAGTGGCTACTCCATGATTCTTCCTGGATAATTCCATGGACAGAGGAGCCTGGTGAGCTATAGTCCCTGGGGTCACAATCATCAGACATGACTGAGCTACTAACACTGCCCCAGTTTCTTGTCCTTCAGGTGGGATGGTCTGAGGTGTGTTCTACACTGTCAATGGGCGGTGATGCATTTGCCCATGTGGTACCCTACTTATGACTACATCCTCTGGCTTCCTTATTGGCTTTCTCTCATGCCCCATTGCCCTATGGTACTTCCAAGAATTGCCTCGAAAGAAACTCCTTACAGTCAAAACCTTGCATCAGCTTTTGCTTCTAGAGGAGCAAAATATTTCCCATTTAAAAATTTAAAAAAATTTTAAAAAATTCATTTATTTTTGACTGCGCTGGGTCTTTGTTGCTGTGCGGGATTTTCTCTAGTTGTGGAGAGTGGGGGTTACTCTCTAGTTGCAGTGGGTGGGCTTCTCGTTGTGGTGGCTTATCTTGTTGTGGGTCCTGGGTTCTAGAGCACACGCTCAATAGTTGCACAGGCTTAGCTGCTCCAAGGCACATGGAATCTTCTCAGACCAGGGATCGAACCCTCGTCTCCTGTACTTGCAAGACAGGCAGATTCTTTACTACTGAGCCATCAGGGAAGCCCTTCCCATCTAAATTAAGTCTCCCTCTTCCTTCTCAGGTCACCCCCCCTCCAACACTGGCTTAAGAGTGTTCATCATGATCTGTAACTATGCATTTGTTTGCATGTTTGTTTATTTTGTTTGTTTTTTGTGTGTTTATTTGTTTAATGTCTGTCTTCTTTAGTGGAATGCAGGCTACATGAAGGCAGAGACAATGTCTATTTTGTTCGTTCCCTTAAATCCTTACGCATCACCCAACCCAGGGCTTGACATGTGGTAAACACAGGATAAATTCTATGGAGGGAATGAATTCAAAATCGTTAGGAGATGGGGCTTTCTAATCTTTCAGCCTTTGTGGTGGTTTAAAAACATGGCATCTGGTCCCATCAATTCATGGCAAATAGATGTGGAAACAGTGGCTGACTTTATTTTTCTGGGCTCCAAAATCACTGCAGATGGTGATTGCAGCCATGAAATTAAAAGATACTTACTCCTTGGAAGGAAAGCTATGACCAACCTAGACAGCATATTAAAAAGCAGAGACATTACTTTGCCAACAAAGGTCCGTCTAGTCAAGGCTATGGTTTTTCCAGTTGTCTTGTATGGATGTGAGAGTTGGACTATAAGGAAAGCTGAGCACCGATGAATTGATGCTTTTGAACTGGAGAAGACTCTTGAGAGTTCCTTGGACTGCAAGGAGATCCAACCATTACATCCTAAAGGAAATCAGTCCTGGGTGTTCATTGGAAGGACTGATGCTAAAGCTGAAACTCCAATAGTTTGGCCCCCTAATGCGAAGAGCTGACTCACTGGAAAAGACCCTGATGCTGGGAAAGATTGAGGGCAGGAGGAGAAGGGGACGACAGAGGATGAGATGGTTGGATGGCATGGGTTTGGGTGGACTCCGGGAGTTGGTGATGGACAGGGAGGCCTGCCATGCTGTGGTTCATGGGATTGCAAAGAGTCGGACATGACTGAGTGACTGAACTGAATTGAACTGAACTGAAAAACATAACCCCAATATTTTCTGACACTTTTTCTAATGGGAAGTGGGATCTGTTTCTCCTTTCCTTGAATCTGATGATGGCCTCAACCAAAAGTATGACAGGGCTGGGACATGAAAGGCCAGGCAGCTTCCACCTTGGAGCCCTGAGTGGCTATCATGTAAGCACTCTGATCACCCTGAGTTGGCCATGCTGTGAGAAAGCATAATCTGCACAGAGACCACATGTAGGTGCTCAGAATGACTGTCCCAGCTGAGTCCAGATTTTGAGTCATTTCAGCCCAAGTGCCATATGTATGCCTGAAGGACTCTCCAGGTGACTCCAGCCCCCAAGCCTTCACCTCTGTTCAACTGAGACCTCAGGCATCATGGGGGCAGACAGACAAGGCATCACTGCCATACTAGATCCAAAATCCCAACCCTTGGAAACTGCAGGTATAATGAAATAGTCGTTAAGCTCCTACACTTTGGAATAATTTGTTATGCAGAAATAACTGGAACACCCTTTCGTAAGTTTATTAATTCCTCATTCATTCCACCATTGCTTATTAAGCTCCTACTATGTGGTGGTGATAGTGCTACAGTGGAGCACAAAAGAAAATCCCTTACCTTCCAGGAACTTACAGTTTAGGGGCTGCACTTGCAACTGTATCTTGCAAAAGCCTACATTAACAATAATGAGTCGATTTTTCAAAAACCACTTCCAGATGGTGTGGGGGGAGGGGCGCTTCCTGAGTGAATTGCCAAGGGAAGCTTCAGAGGTAGGTGGATTAGATAACAGAGACCCAGAGAGCTCTATTCTTTGCTGGCTGTCAAGCACGGCTGTCCTGCAAATCGTCCACAGGCTAGCTGTGCCCTCATACCATGGGGGAGCGATGAAGGGGAGTTGGAAGGTGCCATCCCCAAGGCAGAATTACTAGGAAACTTCTCACAGGTCCTGGGACAGAGATTGTGTCTGCCTCTTGGAGGAACGTGGCCTTGGCTTCTTCTAAGCTGGGAATAGGGAGACTTAGGTAAAACCAGGGCCGCTGATGGCACCCCAGCTCCCTTATCTAGTTCCACAGTGCAGGCGTGGATCCCAGAGTGCACTCTGTGTCCAGGCATGCCTATCTCCTGGAGTCTAGACTTGGGAAAGCAGTGTGACTTTTTATGACTTATGCCTCTATTTTTCATTCAGTGTTTAGCAAAGCTCATTTTAAGAATGTCTGCCGGTCTCGGCTCTGCTGAGGTGAAACAGAGAAAAGGACTCTGTCCTTCAGAATTCTGTCACATTTTTCCTGGAGCCTACTCATGGCTGCTAGGCGCAAACCCCAAGAGGAAGAATTGTTCCGGGAGGGAAGTTTGAGAGTCTGGCCGCCCCTGTCTGTCGGGAGCTTTTCCTTCCTAGAAACTTGCTTGTGTTCACACCCTGAAGATTCAGGGGCCTGTGTAAGAAAAAGAGGCCACATACGGGCAGTGATGAGTAAAATAAAAACTACTGTCCCTGGAGACTGGCAATGGAAGCTTAACCAGCGCCAAGGGACTGAGAACACGGCTGGACAATGAAACCTCAGAGATATCACATTCCCCTTGGGATCCTGGCGCCGGTCACCCCTGAGACTGTCATGCTGCTGTCACAGGCGCTTCATGTTTCTCTGCCACACCCTGAGTGGGCCTTCTCTGCTCCCGAATACTGAGCCTTCTCAGATTGAGTTGCTTGGCTAAATCAAGGCCTCTGCATTGAATCAGGGATCTGCTCTTCAGTAGTTCAACACATATAATCAGTGATCGAGGTGCCGGGCACATATATAGCTGTTCATGTGGCTGTGAACAAAACAGATGATGCCCTCAGCACATATCATCTAATATTAATGTTAATTTTTAAATATTAAAATATTAAAAATATTTTCATATTAAAATATTAAAAATATTTTCATAAATATTTGGGAGACAGGCACAGAGAAAATACACAAACACGAACCTGGAGCATCTGACTTACCATCTTCAGCTTGATGTCCTCACCCTAGGATTTCTTGGCGGGCTAACATCTCTCCCTGATCAGATGTCAGCTTGGAGCCCTACTATGGCAGGGTACCTTTAGGAATGTTCCAGCCCCGAAACACCAGACTGAGTGCCCTTTCTAGGTTGACCAAGGTCTACCTTCCAAATGCCAGAAGGGTTGCTTCCCAGTTTCAGCCAGATTTTTTTCTGAGCCACTGACAGAACAGGTGAGGCCGTCTCCAGGTGACCCGCCCTCCCATCTCCTATCTCTGCCCCTACCCCCCACATATACACACCTTGACCTCTAAAAGATAATATTGTCAGAGACCTTTCTTGATGACCCACAAGAGACTGACACTTTCTGTAATAGAAGGTGTCGGTTGCTTCATTACCAGGAGTTTGCTTGAGGTTCTAAAAAGAGATGAATGGGATTTTTGGCAGGGGGGTGGGCAGGGAATAGCATTTCCCTGAGATAACAATTGAGGGGAGCATTGCAATTAATGAGTCCCTCAGAAATAGCACCAAATGAAAGAGCGTGCTGAGACACAGATTCTGATTCAGATGTCAGGGTGCATCCTCTGTCCTGTGGTTAATTCCAGGTGCTCCTCTTTTTCCGATTCCCTACTTGCAGTGATAGGCCCTCTGGCTTCATCTGTCACACTTTGTCAGTCCTGATGGGGGCAGGGTTCTGTGTCCAGGTCCTGGTGGCATTATATGACCTCCACTGTTTCTTTTCCATCGAAAATTAGACCTGAAGCTGCACCGAGGTGAGGATCAAGGTTGATTTCTTGGACGCATTTCTCACTCTCTAGTGTCTAATTTATAATATTCCCAAAGTAGGCATGTCCTTGGCCCAACATTTTGAACCCCCAAGTAGCAGCCAAGCTACCCTTCTTACCTCCTCCCCTTCATCACTGTGACCGTGTGTGTGCATGCACGCTCAGTTGCTTTAGTCGCGTGTGACTCTTTGTGACCCCATGGACTGTAGCCTGCCAGGCTCCTCTGTCCATGGGATTCTCCAGGCAAGAATACTGGAGTGAGTTGCCATGCCCTTCTCTAGGGGATCTCCCTGACCCAGGGATTGAACTAGAGGCTCTTTTGTCTCCTGCATTGGTAGATGCGTTCTTTACAACTAGCGCCACCCTCAACATCACCCCTCCTCTCTTCAAAGAACAAATTGCTGTCTTGTGTCTGTAGTGGAGAGGTGTGTGTACCCATGTGTGTTGGAAATGGGGTGGGCCTGAGGGAGGGAGGGATTGAACACATTTTATGTGCTCTTCTCATTTGTGATGCAAACTGTTTCCCAGGAATTACTGTCCTTGTCTGTGTCTTCTCTGTCCCAGGGCACCTCTTCCCCACCATGGCCTCTCCCCTCCTACGAGCTGAGGAGCAGAAAGAGCATTGTGGGGAAGCAACTGGTCACACCCCCACTGGAGGGGTGTTGTACCAGGCGCACTCGGCTCCCTGGACTCTGAGCTCACTAAGGCCAGGGATCTCTGAGACCCCTCCCAATGCTTACGCTGTCATTACTGGTGGAAGTTTTCATCTGACTCCTGTGGCAAGCTTTGTGGCTGTTAGGAAGTCAACCTCTCACCCACTAGAATCACTAAAATGAAAAAGATGGGTGATGCCATAAGGCAAGGGTGCAGGGAGCAAGTGGGACCCTTGTAGGTTGTTGGTGGGAGCATAGAATGGCACAGCTGCTCCGGGAAAGAGCACCCGATGAAGTTAAACACACACCTACCTGTGACGAGCAATTCCACTCCTGGGCATTTACCTGAAAAAAATGACAGCCTCTATCTGCACAAGTTCCCTATATAAATGTTCACAGCAGTTTGTGCATAATAGCCCCAAAGTGGGAACAGCCTAGATGCTTGTCAATAAACAAACCATCATATAGCCGTGCAATGGACTACTACTCAGCCATACAAAGGAATGTGTTACTACCAATACACAGAACAACCTGGATGAGACTCACAGACATTATGTCGAGTAAAAGAATCTGCCTTCTGTGAAATGACAGACATCTGAGACCTGGAAGGGGCCCTCACCCTACCAGGCTGGTACCCTGATCTCCAACTTCCAGCCACCAGAACTGTGAACAACAAATTTCTGCTGCCCTTTTTTTTTTTTTTTTTACAAAAGAAGCAGGGACACATAGTATGCACTATATGATTCCATTTCTTTAAAGTTTGTGCTCAGTCGCTCAGTCATGTCCGACTTTTTGCGGCCCCATGGACTGTAGCCCACCAGGCTGTTCGGTCCAGTGGAATTTCTCAGGCAAGAGTACTGGAGTGGGTTGCCATTTCCTCCTCCAGGGGATCTTCCCGATCCAGGGATTGATCCTGTGTCTCCTGCATTGTCAGGTGGATTCTTACCACTGAGCCACCGGGGAAGCTCGATTTAAAGTTCAAGAACAAGCAAAACTAATTTAGGACAGTGTTTGTGGACCAGGAGTCAATCTCCACCCTCCCAACCCCCAGCAGCCCCCCCAATGGTGGACATTTAGCTATGTCTGGAGACATTTTCTGTCTGGTCAAGGCTATAGTTTTTCCAGTGGTCATGTATGGATGTGAGAGTTGGACTGTGAGGAAAGCTGAGCGCTGAAAAATTGATGCTTTTGAACTATGGTGTTGGAGAAGACATTTGAGAGTCCCTTGGACTGCAAGGAGATCCAACCAGTCCATCCTAAAGGAAATCAGTCCTGGGTGTTCATTGGAAGGACTGATGCTGAAGCTGAAATTCCAATAGTTTGGCCACCTCATGCAAAGAGATGACTCATTGGAAAAGACCCTGATGCTGGGAGGGATTGGGGGCAGGAGGAGAAGGGGCCGACAGAGGATGAGATGGTTGGATGGCATCACCGACTCAATGGGCATGAGTTTGAGTAAACTCCGGGAGTTGGTGATGGGCAGGGAGGCCTGGCACGGTGTGATTCATGGGGTCGCAAAAAGTCGGACACGACTGAGAGACTGAACTGACTGACTGAACTGGAGACATTTTTGGCTGTCACGACTGGGGGTAAGTGCTGTTGGTACCCAATGGATCAAGGTCAGGGAGCTGTTAAACGTTCTACAGGGCCCAGCTCAGTCCCACAATTATCTGGCTCCAAATGTCTATCTGAGGTGCAGTAGCCCTGGTATTGGGCGACAGAAGTCAGAAAAGTGGTTACCTCTTGGGGTGTGCTGACTGGAAAGGGCCCGAAGGAACTTTCTCGGCTGATGGGAATGTTCTCTATCCATGCTAACGTAGTAGACCTTAGCCACATGCGGCTGTGTACATTAAAATGAAATGCAATTGCAAAGTTGTCTTTTTAGTCACAACAGTGACAGTTCAAAGGCTCAGTAGCCGCATGTAACACATACAGAACATTTTCAAATTTGCACAAAGTTGTGTTGGACGGTGCTGCTCTATTTCTTGAATTAGGCGATGTAGAAAAGTCACTGAGGTGTCCAGACCCCAAATGTGCACGTTTCATGGCATATAAATTATACCTCAATGCTTATAACGGGGTAGGATGAGAATAAGTCTTTCCTGCAGGTGAGGAGTGGCAATGCTAGGGAAGTCACAGTCCCCAAGAGCATGGCTTCAGTCCTCCAGCCTCCCCTCTCCCCCGACCTGGGGCCAGGCCTGGTCGAGTATCCAGAAGCAGGGGTAGACTGTGAAGGGGGAGGGGCGGCTGAGGTTCTTTACAGGGGCCTCCCTGGGGGCAGAAAGCACCAAGGCCATTTACCCTCCAGGGAATTCAAGGGCTGCCCTGGCTCCCAATGGATTTACGAGCAGGTCAAGTGGACCGGAGCAAAGAAAGGGTTCCATTTCCCCCACCCCCACCCCTTTTGATAGGTAGCTTTCCCCACCGGGGGTCTGCAGGCTCTCCTGGCAGAAATCACTCCATTCCCCGTCACTGCCGCCCTCTCTCTCTCTCTCTCTCTCTCTTCTGGTGTGAGGGTTTTACAATAACAGCATTGTAACCACTTTGAGAAAACCAATAAAAAGGCGGTGACAAAAGAATAGCGAGCCGGCTGGAAATTGCACGCAGCAGTGAGGGCCTGGGCCTCTTGCCGCTGTGTGTTTAATAGTGTTCCTGGGCTGCAGGCTGCAAAGACGCACGTGTTTATTTGGGGGATGTACTGTTGCTTAAATAATCAATCTCGAATAAGCATTTGGATGAATGCAAGGAGTCCCGACTCCCACTGCCACTCAAGACTTCTCACCCAACTGGGGCCACTAAACGCAATAGCAAGCTTTCTTTAATGCCCTGGTCAGACCTGTAGAGCCCACAGTCCTGTGATGCCTAGGGAGGAGTATATTCATTCATTCATTCATTCAGCAACAAAACCGGAGTGACCGCCTACTAAGTGGTGAGCCCCATGCTAGGTACTGAGCCATACAGAACACTTTCCCAGCTGGCTTCACTGTATGTGCGGCAGAAAATTCCAGAGGCAGCTCTTGGCTCAGGTCAGCGCTAGTGCTGCGCCCTGTCTTCTCTTCTCTGCTGGGTCATGGCCACCCCATGCTCACCAAGCTCCAACCCCCTCCCTCACTTCCTCTTTGCTTGCATCTCCAAAGAGAAACCCAAAGTCCTTTGTATATTTATTAATCCATAGCTGAAGAAAATTTCAGGCTCACAGAAAAGTTGCAGAAATAGTACAAAGAATTCTGATATACTCTTCACCCAGATTCTTCAAAAGTAAGCATTTTGCCAATTTCCTTTATCCTCTCTCTTTGTCTCTCTCTGGACAGATGTAGATAGGCATATAGGTAGGTAAATAGATAGCTGTAGATACAGATATCTGTGAACTATTTGAGAATAAGCTGCAGACATGATGACCCTTTACCTATGATACTTAGGCATCGCTTTCTTGAGAAACAAGGATATTCTCTTACATTCCCACAATGCAATGATCAAAATCAGGAAATTAACATTGGTATAATACTGTTATCTAATCTACAGACATTCATATTTCTTCAATTGTCCCACTACTGTTCTGTACAGCAAAAGAAAAAAAAATTTCTGTTCCAACATCCAATTCAGAGTTGCATATTGCATTTCATTGTCATGTCTCTTTCGTCTCCCTTTAATCTGGAACAGGTCCACAGTCTTTTCTTGAATTTCTTGACCTTGACCTTTTTAAAGCAGACAGGCTAGTTATTTTGCAAAATGTCCTTTGACGTGGGTTCGTCTCATTCCATTCAGGTTCTGCATGTCTGGCAAGAAGATGGCGGAAGGAAAGCTGTGTCCTTCTCAGTGCTTTGTGTGTGTGTGGAGGGGAGGGGTTTGTTGAAGTCATCATTTGGTTAAGGGAAGTCTGCGGGACTGTCTCTACACTCCCCCTCTAACAACCTCTTTTCCTAACCCGGAGGTCAGAACATCAATCTGCAGAACAGTCAGTTCCAGGTCCACCAGGTGACACCTTTCCCACGGGAACTGAACTGTTAGTTACCCCACCCTCAAATAATCCCCGTTAGGCACTTCCTTTAATTTCTGTTCTCTTCTCTAATTCTCCTGGCTCCCCAGCTTGGCTGGTAGATCAGGTGTTAATATCACCATATTACAGAGGAGTCGGAGACCCGACGAGATTAAACCACGGTAGACAGACCTCATTGAGGTTTCTGAATTTATCTGTGATTCCCCAGCCCACTCCAGAATCAGTATTTACCTTTCTTTGAAGCCATCGAATGCTGGGCGGCAGCGCCGTAAACATCATTTAATTTCCAAAATGGTCGGCATTGTAACCTGAGTGTGTCTCATTGTTGATGATGTGGGAAGGAGCACCTTGACATTTCTGGCTGTGATTTCAAGTATCCTCATGTGAGTTATTGCTTTCATCCCCCAGAGCACATAGGTACTCAGAGAGAAGACAGAATACAAAGAAAGAGGCCAATAGAGAGACAGCCAACTTAGAAAATGGCCGGGCCCACTCCAGATGAGAACAAAGCCAAGAGCTTTCTCTTTGGGCCAAAATATGTCTTGGGTTACTAAATAAGAGATCCTAGTATCCTACTATTTGTTGTAAACAAAGCCCACTAACAGTTCAAAGGAGTATTTTGGTAGCCATATTCTTTGCATGGTCACAAGCATGTATGTGTGATACAGGTGTGTGTATGTGTACCCATGTGTGTGCCCGTGTGTGCACATATGCCTCCGTGTGTTCAGACATGGAGAGCTATTGACACTTTTTATGCTATGCAGGAATATATGAATCATATAGGAATCTATTTAAAATACTGATATTCTTTCCCAGTGAAGTCAACACTGCACAGTCATGTCACTGCATACAGAAACTCTATTTTGAAGCCAGAGATGGGGAACAGAGACTCTTTCTCCTCCAGAAGTGCTGCCTGGAACCCCCAGAATCGGCAAGTCACTACAATAAGCTGAAACGCCCAGAAACTACACTTGAACTAATGCCTAAAACCTGACGGAGACATACTTCATAGTTAATCTGGTTACTCGGGGTTTATTTCACAGTCAGAAGTTCTTATGATGGAAGGGGCTCCCGCTGGCTTCTCCCAGACACATGACTGAATTAATGAATGAATGAATTCAACTTACCAGAGCAGATTTAAACTGCTTACTGAAACAAAATCTCATCATTTTTCTTCCTTCCGTTTTCTTTTAAAAGATAAATATGAGCCTCATATGGATGCTGTAAGAGTCATTAATCCTTGATAACCGACTGTTTCATCTTTTGATTAAAAAAAGGCAGACTGACAGACAGCGAGCTTACCACCGCAGGCTCATTAGCAAGCCGGTTCAGATGTGGCCTGGCAAATAAACACCCTGCATTCCATTAACCAGGCAGCACCCAGGAACTAAGGCCTTCGTGCTCCTCCGGGCTTAAAATGCCAGGGACAGGTAAACCGGCTTTGTCTTGCTGAACCAGCAGAAAGCGCTCAAGTTTTTTCAAAATGAGCGCTTTCTGCGCTACTACCTGGTTGTCAAATTTTAATGGGCGCTTGTTAACTGGGACTCTGAAATATTGTGATGTATTTGACGGTCAGCAGCTTTCCGGGGGGCGGGGGCCGTGGTTGGGGCTGAGCTCGGTGTATTTTAATAAGCGCCTTCACAACCCCGGGGGGCGAGGGCTGCTTAACGGTGTCCTTGCCGGTCTCAGAGGGCCCGGCAGCAGGGAGATGAAGGGCTCTGGGAGGCTGTGGGAGTGAGGATCCCATAGGCTGCATTTCCTTAATATGCTAAACTCGGGCGGGGGTGGGGGATGGTGGTCGATGGGGATGGGGGGTTAGCACGTCCTGCCCCCGGAGCTGCCTGCATTTAAAACTGAACCTCCTTTAAAGACAGATGGGGTTGGGTGGGGAGTGGCATTTTCCTCCCCTCTTCCTCTCTCTCCTCCCCTTCCTTTCCCCCCCACCATTCTCCTCTCTCTCACTTCCCTAAGGCTCAGTCCACGTCTCAGAGTACGCACCCTTCTTCTGTCGTGTTGCTCGGGAAATGCCAATTCTCCTTCAGACTCCAGCCTGCCCGCTTGCCTTATCCCCTTGCAGCTAAGCCCTGCAAGGATGGGAGGTGGCTTTCTTGGCACTTTGATCTGTGGCTGGGACTTTAAGGGATTCAGGGAGCGAGGGTCAAACTAGAAGAGAGGAGGCCCAGTAACCGCTGTGAGGGTGCTGCTGACTTCTGGGTCCCAGCTCAGAGCACCGGTGCCCAGTTCTGCCCAGTTCATTCAGAGCAGGGATCTTCACCTGGTTAGTGAGAATCTGTTTTCACAGAAGGCCTCAGAATCAAGGTCTTGGAGGGGGACCGAGTTTGTCACTGGTAGAGTGTGTGTGTGGTATGTGTGTGTGCATGTAGGGTGTACCTGTGGTGTGTGTGTGTGTGCATTTGGTAAGGGCTATATGTGTGCCTGTGGTGTGTGTGCATGCACGTGTGTGCATACCATGCTCTGGAGTCCCTGGAGAGAAGGCATGAATGCTTTGGCGGGGGAGGAAGGTGACGCTCTGCCTAGAACACCCTAGAACACCCTAGAGCTACTGGGCACCATCGTGTGTTCAGAAGAGGCAAGAGTGCTTTGCCAGTGGAAAGCTTATTTTGCCCAGCAGGACCAAAAATCCAATTAAAGAAAGAATGAGGGAAATGTGAAGTCTGGACTGAGTGCTGGCACCTCCCTGGCCGACTTCCCTGGCAGGGATCTCTGCGGAGGGGAAGGCCAATGATGGCTATGGGGATGGCCGACCAGGGAGGCTCCCACGCGCCATAGCCAAACACAGGGGCAGCTGCCAGCGGCCGGTCCTGCCTGTCCCGGCTGCCCAGCGCCACGACCTCCCGGCGAGGACCCGCCGGTGGTCCTCAGCGGCGTGGAGAGCCGGGCCCGCCTGGCAGCAGTGGGAGCGCCACCCCAGCCCCGGCTCTCGGCTCTCGGGCTATTTGAGCCACCCACCCGCCCGCGCCTATTGACATCGGTGAGAATCGCACAGGCAGATTAAAGGCAGCATATGGCCCCCCAACTGGAAGCCAGCGGAGCTGAACCAACACTGGCAAATTGTGTTCAAACCGCATTGAGAATCCTGGCAGCTGCACCTGGCATGGGGAGCAGCCGGCGACCTGCATACAAAGGGAGTTTTATACACAGGGGGAGGCGGCGGCGGCGGCGGCGGAGGCGCGGCACTCCCGCCCCCTCCCTCCTGCAGCCCACTCTCTCCTCCCCCTCCATCCGGATCTGGGCATCGGCCCTGGGAGCTGGGAGTTATTTGTCCAGGTTTCTGAACCTGGAGAAAGGAGGACGAAAGGGTAGCTCCTATTTAGAGCTTCAAAGCCAGGATGGATTGATCAGGGTCCTCCACGGCCCCCCACTATGGACCTAGGTGCCCCCTCCCCAATATAACAATGGCCGGATGCCCCTAGGCATGAGGAGATCAGGAGCTCGCAGGGAACGGCAGGAGGACTCCAGCCTTGCTAGCCTGAACCTTAAGGAGAAGGTGGCAGTTCATCCTTCCCCGCCTTTGTGGGACAGCCCACAGGCGGAAGCTTCCGCATCTCCCCCAGTGCCAGGCTGACATCACTTGTCTCCCTCTCTCCAGCTCTAAGTCAAAATTGGGAGGCAGAGACGTTTTTTGTTATCTCATGAAAGAGCGGGGAGACATTGTTTTCTGATATAGAGAAATTAATTAAAACATAACGGAGTATGATAGAGTTGGGTGGGGGTGGGGAGACCAATGAACTTGCAATAAATCAACTGAACGGGTGGGGGCAGTGTTTAATGACTCAACATGCAAAATGAGCCTGGTTTTCAGCACCTGGGTAATCTAGGGTGCATTAAAGATCAGCTCTGGATGATTGAACATGCTCAGTGGTAAATCTGGTGAACCAAGGGGATGTGATTTATGTATGTGTGTGCAGGGGGTGGCTCTTTGGTCGTGGTAGTAGGCTATCTGCCTCATGGAATGGGATGAGAGAACACCGAAAACCATTTCCTGGCATCAAATTCTTTCTCCAGCTGATGAGAATACTAATTTTTTTTTTTTTTGCCCAAAGGATGCTCCATTCTGGAGGACATTGCTACCATATAATGTCATTAAAAATGCCCTCTCGTCCCTACTCCCCCCACCCCCCCGCCCCCGCACTGAGATGGGCATTTGATGGGGGTGGAGGGGAAGGTCTGGGCTTCCCAGATGGCGCTAGTGGTAAAGAATCCACCTGCCAATGCAGGAGACATAAAAGATGCAGGTTCCATCCCTGGGTCGGGAAGATCCCCAGGAGGAGGGCATGGCAAACCCACTCCAGTGTTCTTGCCTGGTACATCCCATGGACAGAGGAGCCTGGTGGGCTCCATGGGTTTGCAGAGTCGGACACGACTGAATTGCCTTAGCAGGCATGCACAGGGGAAGGTCTACAGAAGGGAAAAATTAAAATTCTTTCAATAATGCGGCTTCTGGACTTTGGAGAGGTGGTGTATGGGGTCATGACTTGACTGCTCTCTGGAACCTGCCGGGGTGCCCATTGACAGTGGCCTGTGACCCCTCACCAACCCCACCATGACCATGGTGATACCTCCTTTCTGTCAGATGTCTCCCCTATCTCTGCCACCGTGAATGAGAAGTAGGCTTTCCAGGGACTGTTGGAATATCCTTAGACTTTTGGGATGGCTCCTGGCAGAGGAGGGGAGCTGTCTGGAATCATGCTGAGGGCAAACTAGATATGCTGCCGAAACAAAAGTTTAAAACAACATCTGTGCTCTGTTCCCCAGGAGCTTTCTTGTCTGGTGGCTTGGGGGAGACAGCCATTTTGAAAGACAAGCCGTGGTTGTTAAACATCTTCTTTGTGCTCTGGACTGTCTGTTCCATGCAAGGGTTCAGGCATAGAATCTTCTGGATGGCCCTGCAGGAGGGCTTATTCTAGTCTTTTTACTTGTTGTTCAGTTGCTTAGTTGTGTCCGATTCTTTGCAATCCTATGGACTGCAGCACGCAGTGCTTCCCTGTCCTTCACCATCTCCCTGAGTTTGCTCAAACTCATATCCATTGAGTCGATGAGGAAACTAATTGGATGAGACTAAGTAACTGAACTTGCCCAAGGTCTGTCAGCAGTGGTTGGTGGGGCTGACGCAGGTCCTCCACACCCCTGTGCAGACTCGCACTGTGGGTGTGGCCACCCCTCTTGCCACCCATTTAGCTGTGGTGGTGGCCTTCCACAGGTGACTGGGGCAGGACAACCCCCTCCCCCTTCCACCCAGATGGACAGGGGGTCACCTATGAAAGCACACAGTCAGGCATTCTCTGGCTCTTCTTTCCCAGAGCTGGGCAGAAAGGAAAACTGTGGAAAGACTCATTTTCTACTGCCTTCTCACTGCTTTCCAATCGTGATTTTTAGCATGTCAGTATTGATGGGGGACACAACCTGGGAATCACCATTTGCCTGTAAGGAGCAGATGGGTTGGAGAGGATGGCACGGCCACAAAGCGGTCTGGGCAAGAGCTGGGGGCACCCGGCTTGCTCCCCTAGACTTGCAGAAAACCCTAAGAGCTGAGGATGTGGGCTCTGTGCTGGATCTCCGTGGGGAGACTTCATGCCAGAATGCTTGCTCTCTCTGGTCTGCGTTTTTAGAAACCACACTCCTGCCTGGAGGCATCTTGTGCCTTTAATGACTAAAGTAGCTGCTGGTTTGGGCAACCAGCTCTCTTTTCTGGTTTGAAAGCGAATGTGCCTGGGTGATCACACGCGTGTGTTGTTGTAGTTGCAACACTAATTCATGAACAAGCTGTGTGGCCTCATATTTATCCCCTGGTGTTTTCTCTCATACTGACTCTGGGCTTGGCAGTGTGACTTGCTTTGACCAAAAGGGTGCTACCAGACACGACTAGCAGAGGTTTGCAAAGTGCTTGTGCATTGGGACTTACCCTCTCTTGGTGTTCTCGGGACCTCCCCCCCCCCACCACAACTGCTAATCTGTGAATACACCTTGGTGATGGCAACACGTGCCTGGATTAGGCAGCTGGAGGCATGTGGCCCAGACTGCCGACAACCAGTACCTACCACCAGATGGGAGTGAAGCCCTCTCTGCCAGCTGGTGCCAGGCAACCTGCTGGCTGGTTATGACTATATGAGCGAACCCGGTGTGTCCAGTAGAACTGCTCAACCTTGCCCAACCCAAGCTATAGACTCACAGGCTCATGAACTGATAAAGTGTTGCTGTTTTAAGCCACTAAGTTTGGGGATTTTCTTTTATTGTGGTAAAATATATGTTACATAAAATTGGCCATTTGAACCGTTTTTTTTTTTTTTGGCCTCACTGCATGGCACGTGGGTTCTTAGTTCCCTCACCAGAGATCAAACCTGTGCCCTCTGCAGTGGGAGCATGGTGTCTTAACCACCAGACTGCCAGGGAAGTCCCCACTTGAACCATTTTAAGTGTATTGAGTGGCATTAAATACTTTCACATTGTTGTGTCACTGTCCCCACCATCCATCTCTAAAACTTTTTCATCATTTGTGATGGTTCTTTACATAGCAAGGCTCACTGATTTATATGCTGTGGGGGTTGCCCCCACCTCCCTGACTGTCTTGCCTTTTGAGTAATGAGTCTGCCTTTTGAGGGGAGACAGACAGGAGGCTCAGACTGGGGCATGGGGGTCTGGACCGTGACTCAGTCTGAGTTGAAATAAAAGGGCCAACCTCCACCCCCACCTTCACCCCAACCCCCATCCTCCACCAGCTCAAGGCTTCTGACAGCCCCACTGTGGAACCTGCCTACTTCACAGGAGTCACTGGCAGAGGTGGTAGGTGATTAAGAACAACAATGGCCTCTAGGCCTCAGGCACATTCATTGAGGATCCTGAAGAAGCAGGAAGAAAGACCTATGGCATCTTCATAGTGGAAGGATCTTGCAAAACACAGGCAGGCCCTCTGATGACCTCAGGGAGGGACACCCTGGGACTGGTGTTTACAGAGTCACCGTCCCCAGCTCAGCGCCTGACCTTGTGCTCAGGGGATGAGCTGAGTGACTCTGAGTGAGTCACTTACATTTTCCCAGCCTCAGTTTTTTTACCTGTTAAGTGAAAATAATGGCAGCACCGTATCTCGGGGTTAGGATTAGATGGACACGTTAGCAGATGCTCAGTTAATATATGTGGCAGGCCAGGTCCTCCACCCCCACCTCAACTTACCATCTTTCCTCATCCTTTGTGGAAATGGGTCTTTAGAAAGAAGAGAGATAGGGACTTTGTCAGCATCAGAAATTATGCCTTGAGAGGCGCCTTCAGTACTGGTTGGAGAAGCCCTCATTTGTCTTTTGGATGTTCAGGCTGAAGATCTATAGTTTTTTCAGCCTTGATGTTCAGGTGGCTGAGAGTATAGAAATAAATGTGGGGGGAGGGGAAAGGGAGGAAGGCAAAGAACTTTTGGCTGTGGGCCAGACCTTTAATCTTCATTTTCTTCAATAGTAGAATTCCTGATTTTTTGTTTGTTTGTTTTTTGGCCCCACTGTGTGGCATGTGGGATCTTAGTTCCCCAACCAGGGATCAAACCCATACCCCCTACAGTGGAAGTGCAGAGTTTTAACCACTGGACCACCGGACAATTTCTAAGAATTCCTGATTGTTAGTTTTGCACATAGTCATCTAGAATAAAGATGATGTTTTCCACCCTCTCTTACTACTAGGTATGGTTACATGACTAAATATTAGCCAATAGGTTGTGTCATGTCCTGAGACACCTTTCATGAACTTCCTTAATAGGATCATGTCCTTTGCTCTTCTTCATTACTCTCAACATTCTACTGTCTGGAATGCAGATGTGATTGCTGGAGCTCTAGATACCATTTTGAACAATGAGGACAGGGCCATGCCCCACCCACCCACCCAGGTATAGCAGAGCAATGAACTGGATGGAACCTAAGTCCCCACTCCCATTGCTTTTGGTGTGTAACACCTCAGACTTCCTGGCTTAAAAGAGCCATTTTACTGTGCTCATAGATTATGTGGGTCAGGAATTTGGGCAGGGCTTGGCTGGGCAATTCTTTCACCCTTGGTGGTATTGACTAAGGTCACTCAGTGATACTCAGTGGGCTGAAGGACTAGTCTGGAAGATCCAACACAGCTTCATTTGCATGTCTGGGCCCCAGAATGGATGACTAAGATTAGGACTGCCAACCAGAGCATCTACACATGGCCTCTCTGTGTGGCTTTGCATCCTCACAACATGGCAGCCTCAGGGTAATTGGGTGTCTTCCATGAGCCCCAAGCAGGAATACTCCAGTGAACAAGGAGGAAACTGCATGACCTTTTATGACCCACTCCCCCAAATCTCTCAACATCAGTTCTGCCAACTCTATTGGCCAAAAACAGTCATGTCTGCTCAGGGTCAAGGGGAGGGGAATTAGACTTCCCATCTTGATAGGAAGAGGGTCAGGATCACATCATACAAGAGCATGAGGGATGAAAGATACGGTGGTGGTCAGTTCTGGAAAATGCCACCTGCCTAGTTCCCTTAGTTTCAGGGAGAAAGCCACCATACCAGCCCAACCACCTAGCTTGGAATTTGAGTGAGAAATATACTTTGACTCCTTCAGACACCTACTTTTTTTTCTTTTTTAAAAAATGTAATTTTTTAATTGAAGGATAACTGCTTTACAGAATTTTGTTGTTTTCTGTCAAACATCAACATGAATCAGCCTTATGTGTACATATGTCCCCTCCCTCTAGAACCTCCCTCCCATCTCAAGACACTCTTATTTTGGACCTTCGTTACTCAGAACTAATCCCTGTATTAATCACAGAGACCTGCTCTGTGTGGACTTTTAAGAAACTTTAAAAAAAGTGAAGGACTGTTTAGCCATCTCCCGGACTCGGTGTGAATTAGTGTTCAACTCAAAGTCTCCTTTTCTAAGTGGTGGACAGGACTTCCACCTTCCTGCCCTGTCCTGCAGGGGCTATGGACTGGAAAAGATCTCCTTTAAACCAACACACTGTGCTTGTCGTTCTCAGGCTTAGTTGGAGAGTTGTGTGTTGGGCCTCGGGGTTTGGAGATAAGACCTTATCCTTAGGCCCTTATCTCCAAACCCTCAGGCCCTGTCCCTGGTGGAAGTGTAAAGGTCCTGATTTTATTATTTGCCTGAGGTAAAGAAAAGCTATGACCAACCTAGACAGCATATTAAAAAGCACAGACATTACTTCGCCAACAAAGGTCTGTCTAGTCAAAGCTATGGTTTTACCAGTAGTCATGAATGGATATGAGAACTGGACCATAAAGAAAGCTGAGCACCGAAGAATTGATGCTTTTGAACTGTGGTGTTGGAGAAGACTCTTGAGAGTCTCTTGGACTGCAAGGAGATCAGACCAGTCCATCCTAAAGGAAATCAGTCCTGAATGTTCATTGGAAGGACTGATGTTGAAGCTGAAACTCCAGTACTTTGGTCCCCTGATGCAAAGAGCTGATTCATTTGAAAAGACCCTGATGCTGGGAAACACTGAGGGCAGGAGGAGAAGGGGATGATAGAGGATGAGATGATTGGATGGCATCACCAACTCGATGGACATGAGTTTGAGTAAGCTCTGGGAGTTGGTGATGGACAGGGAAGCCTGGTGTGCTGCAGTCCATGGAGTCGGACACGAATGATCAACTGAACTGAACTGAACTGAAGTTTCCAATTCCAGTGTGTGTGTGTGTGTGTGTGTGTGGCGGGGAGGGCAGTGAGGTCCACTGGGAGGCCAGTTCCCAGGGCAGCCAGGACCTCTGTCACAGGGCCACGGGCACGCTCAGTCCCACAGGTTGCTTATGGCAGCCTTGGGCTGAAACTCAGGTGGCTGTGGTCTCAGAAGCGGGTGAGTGCTGTGGTGGTGAGTGTGGGTAGGAATGTTCCAGGCACCCCATTGCCCAAAGCAAGTCACAGATCCAAGCCAAAGTCAAAGAGTGGGAAATAGACTCCACTTTCAGTGAGAAACTTGGAGTAGGAAATGGCAACCCATTCCAGTATTCTTGCCTGGAGAATTCCATGGACAGAGGTGCCTGGTGGGCTACAGTCCATGAGGTCACAAGGAGTCAGGTACAACTGAGTGACTAAGCACAGTGAGAAAAACTGCAAAATCACATGTCAAGGGGCTTGAGGATACTATTCTAATGCAGGGAGGGGAGAGGAATGGGGGAACAACGATCCATCGACCGCTCTATCCAGCAACCTGTAAACCAGCCATTAAAACTGTATGAAATCTACCTGAACCAACCTCCCAAATTCCTATGTTAGTGGTTCCAAAATATGTGTGTGTGTGGTGGGGAGTGAGTAGGGAAGATGAGGGGCCCTCTGTCCAACCCCCATGAACCCCAGCCCTAACCCAAATACCTTGTAACTTGCTGCTTTGGGCTCAACAAATATTTGTTGACTGACTAATAAATACAGGCTGACATTCACGGGGACAAAGCGAATCCCACTGGGGCTTGAATGGAATGTCAATGAGTCTGACAATCATCTCTTTGCTGTGAGTACAGGCAAGACACACCCCACACCCCACCCCCACCCCCGCCACTCCAGGTGCTATGGCAGGAATGGAGTTTCTGGTGGTCCTTCTTGCTTTTTTTTTTCTTTTTCTGACTATCTCAATTGGCCCATCTGGTGGTTCTGGTACTTCTGGTCCAAGACACATACTTTGCCCTTGATTCCCCCCACCTGGGGAGAATGTCTGGGGCTGGCACGATGCTCCCACCCACCATAAACTTCGGAGCTGTCTGCACTGCCCAAGTGTTTCTGAGCTTCCGGTGTCAGTGTCGGGCAGCCAGCAGGGAGATGTGTTTTCGGAGGTGGTTATCTATGTCAAGACGTCAGCTGCTGCGGGTGACGGCAGGATGTGTGCAAGGCACGGTCTGCGCCGGGAGCATTGGGGATAAGACACACGTGTCTGCCAGATGCTGGGGCTGTGAAATACAGGGGGGTGTGCGGATGATGGGGTGGTGGAAAGGATCGGGGAGTGGCTTGGCGTAGGGGAAGCAGCTGCCTCTCCGTAGTCATTTAGGACCTGCGGGTTCAGTCAAATACTGATGAAGAGCTGCCAAAAACAGAGGAGGGGGCCGTATCCCTGTGCTTTCCAAGGGGTGAGCCAACAGTGGAAACCAGCAGGAGCCAGGATGGCTGGTCTCATTTGTTTTGATTCTTATTTTAAAATAATTATTATTTCTTCCCAGTGATCAAAGTAAATCATGCCCTATTGTGGAAAATTTGGAACCTATGGAGAAGTGTAACAAAGATGGGAAAAACCACCTATAATCCCTAACAAGACATCAGGGCTGTGAACATTTAACAGATCTCCTTCTAGATTGTTATACATGTACACACAGCATAGTGGTTGAGAGTATGGGAAAGGAATCTTGCTCTTTGGGTTCAATTGTGTGCCCTGTGTCATTTTTGCATAAGGTTTTTAACTTCTCTGTGCCTCAACTTTCTCATCTTTAAAATGGGGATACAAATAGTACTTACCTTGGAGGGATGTTGCAAGGATGGAATGAGATGATTCCGTAAGTGCTAGCACACAGTAAGTGCTCAATAAATGCTACATCTTATCAGCCAATTTCCACATATCGAAATTGAGATCAAATCCTTAAAAAATGTTGACTGCTACCACCGAATATTTTACTATAAGCATTTTCCTGTGTCATCAAAAACTCAAGAGCATCATTTTGTTTTTTACTGTTATCTTTATTTTATTGAAGCATAGCTGATTTACAATGTTAATTTCTGTTGTACAGCAGAATGACTCAGTTATACACACACACACATATATACATTTTTTTTCCATGATGGTTTACCACAGGATATTGAATATAGTTCCCTGCGCTATACAATAGGACTTGGTTGTTTATCCATTCTATCTGTAATAGCTTACACCGGCTAATCCCCAACTCCCAGTCCATCCTTTCTTCACTGCACCCCCCTCCCCTCGGCAACCACAAATTTGTTTAGAGCATCATTTTAAATAGCTTTTTTGCACGCCATGGATTCATCTTAATTAGCAATTTTCTTGTTGCTAGACATGGATGCTGTTCTCAGTTTTTGTTAATATAAATAATACTGCAATGAACATCTTTGTCAGGGACTCCTTGAATTTGCTAACATTTCTTGTTTTGAAAGTACAATATACTTGGTATAGAAAACCATTGGAAAATACAAAAGAATATAAAAAAAGAAAATAAAAATTATCATTGAGAGAGAGAAATTGAGAGAAGAGAGTTTCTTACCAGGAAGAAGTTGTCCGGGCCACTCTGCAGTCTGTCCTAAGAGACTCCACCCAGCCCTGGCAGCATAAACACAGCCAGAGTTAAATAACAACTCAAGACAATATGTAGGACGTCATAGGGCTTTAAGTGATTAATTGCCAAGTCAGTTTCCTAACCAGCAGTGTTTGCTCCAAGTGACCAGCTGGGACGGGGAGAGCCTTTAAGGTTTTTAAAGAACGCTTTGTTCTGCTATGTGACAGGTTTCTCAGAGTCTTTACCAGCCAGGAAGCTTTCTTTCCTAAGGGCCTCTAGGACAAGTTCAGTTCAGTTCAGTCCAGTCGCTCAATCGTGTCCGACTCTTTGCAACCCTATGGACTGCAGCGGGGGGCTCTAAATCATCCTCCATAAAGAGGGCCCTCTCCCTCACCCCATCCTCTGGTCCTAGTCAATCTGGGGACTGCCCCAGAAGTGAGAGCCTGCTCTGGCTTTGGCCATCTCCCCAGATCTCCTCTGAAAGCTCTCAATATTCTGCTGCTCACCCCGCTCTCCACCACCCACTGGAGGAGGTTCTAGGGCAGCTCTGTAAAGGATGTACTCAACCCAGAGTGGGTTCAGAGAGGGAGAGATGGCTTTGAAGAAATAACCTGGGGTCTGTACGGAGCTTTGAAAGGGATATAGGGTATAAAGCCCCGAGGAGCTCCGATACAGGGGCTGTAATGGCAGACTCAACAAAATTGGCCACCATTGATTTCTCCCAGTCCTGTGAGTGCCTGCTGTTCTTCCCATTCAAAAGAAGAAACAGTGAGTCTGTTATCCCCTCCCCTTGAATCTGGGTTGGCCTTGTGACCTGCTTGGGCCAACAGAATTCAGCAGAAGCGTTGTTATATGGCTTCTGAGCTAGGGCCTTAAGAGGTCTGGTAGCATCTGTGTTGGTTCCCTCAAACAGAACCACCAGGTTAAGAGCCCGGGCTATCCTGTTGGCAAGACAGGCAGAGCGGAGAACAGAGCCACCTCAGCCAGCAGCCGGCACTGACTGCCAAAGACATGAATGAGGCCGTCTGGGATGTCCCAGACCCAGCCAAAGTCCCAGTTGAGTGTGGTCGCACAAGTGACTCCAGCCAATGTGGAACAGAAGAACCGCCCACTGAGCCAAACCAACCCATCAATTGTGAGAAAAAGTCAGTTGTTTTATGGCACTGAGTTTCAGGTACCTCTCAGGCAGCAGTAGATAACTAAAATGCTGTTATTTCAAATACGGCTGACCCTCTGACAACAGCGGTTTGAACTGTGAACCTGTGTCCACTTACATGCAGATGTTTTTCAGTAAACGCGTACTACGGTACCACACAATCCATGGTTGGTTGAATCTGCAGATGCAGAGCTGTGGAAATGGTGAGCTGATGGTAAAGGTACATGTGGATTTTTGACTGTGTGGGTCCAGCACTCCTAACCCCCATGTCATTCAGGGGTCAACTGTACTTGAAGGGTTGTTGGTGGCAGGGGAGTGAGATTGTCCCTTGCAGGCCCCCTGGGAGCAGAGCAAGGGAGCAGCCCCTTTTGGCCCAGTAGAGGTGGGGACTCTGAGACACTGAGAGCCGTCTAATTAGACCACGTGAGACCTTGGCGCATTCCCTACAGGGCACAAGAGGAAAGCCCAGGCTTGCTTGTTGGCATCTGGAAGGGGACCCTGGGGACCAGACAACTGGCACACTGTTCTGCACGAAGCTTCTTCAATTCCTTGCTCTCCTTTACATTCATTCCATCTGCTTCTCCCACAGGGAACTCTGCCACCCCATCACAAGTCCCTGTTGGAAGGCAGAGCCAGCCCTCCTCCCTATCCCATCTCCTGGGGCTTTTCTTCACCTAGGTATTTTTCAAGTTCAAATGTCACATCTTTCTGAAAGCTTTTCATGTGACTTTGACTTCTTTGGAACATATGACCTTTACCAACTACAGTACCTGGATGGTGAGTTCTCTTAAGAAAGGGATCCTGTTTCATTTATTTCTGCATCCACCCAGTGTCCAACTCTTTGCGACCCCATGAACTGTAGCCCACCAGACTCCTCTGTTCATAGGATGTTCCAAGCAAGAATACCAGAGTGGTTTGCCATTTCCTTTTCCAGGGATGTGCTCAGTTGCTCAGTCATGTCCAGCTCTTTGCGACCCTGTGAACTGTAGCCTCCCAGGCTCCTCTGTCCTAGCACAGGACTGATGACTTGGGCTTGATCCAGGGGTTTGGAGTTAGCAAGCAGATCACACGCCTGGAGGCTGAATCTTCACTTCCTCACTACATTCGGGCAGGACCTGCAGCTCTGAGGGGACTGGCTTGGAACAAGGGGGTGAGGACAGGGCAACTCCAGGAGGGATCATCTGAATTCAGCAGCCAGTGGCTGGTCTGTCACATTTGTTCCCCGCGTCTGTGGGCCCCGCGAGTGCTCAGGAGGGCCTCTGTCAAGTCGGCTGTGGAATCTGGAGAATCTTCCTCAGAGAAGCAGGATGTGCGTACACACACACACACACACACACACACACACACACACACACACACACACACACACACAGACTCAGCACTCAAGCACGAAGACTGCCTCAGGGGAGACAGTGTCTGCAGGAACCAGACTCCACAGCTTCCCCAGGGACTCGTCATCACGTCGCTCGTCAAAGTGTCACTTGTCAGGCGCGGTTCTAGCTCAGCGGAACTCACCCCCTCGCTCACACTGAAGGAAGGGCCTCGGAGGGGAGTGGGCTCCGCAGAGTTTGCCGGCAGACGCCGCCTGTCTTGTCCTTGGCAATTTCTTGGCCCGGCCCCAGAAAGCCTAATGAGCCAGCGGCATGAAGAACAGCCACTGTGGTGGTTATCAGAGGTGCCCACGCGGGGCTTCGGGAACCAGCCCTGTCCTCTGCCGCGGGCAGGTGTCACTCCATCTAATTCCCAGCAATTCCTGGAGAGAAGAAGGTTTGAGCAGGACTTGTTCTCCCCTTTGTGCACAAAGAGAAGGAAGAAGAAAAGCAAAAGGGGTCTCGGGTCACTCAGGCAGTGGCATGGAGGGGATGGGAGTCGGGGGAGATGGTCTGAGGGCAAGTGAGTTGGGCAGTGGCCTTTAGCTTCCAATGGCCTCAGGCCAGCTTGGAGCGGTCTCTCTGTAGACAAGAAGCCCTATTGCCAGTTTTGCTTTAGGAGCCGCTCATGGAGCTCAACTCAACCCTGAGCAATTCTCCTCCCTGCCCCAGGGGTCTAACCAGCAGCCCCCTTGCCCCGCCTCCCGATGGCCCAGAGTGGCCAAGCCTGTGCACACCCTTCCCTGAGAAAGGCCTGCACCAAATCGTGCAAACGCTCTTGAATTATACATGTAGTGAGTGCCTGGCCGTGTAAGGCCTGAATTCTAGAAGGCAAACAGAGGAACGAACGCTGAGCCAGACCATCAGTCTCCCCCATCAGGTTGGGACTTTCTGTCCCCTTCTTCCCAAGGCATTTCTTCCACAAATATGTCCCGAGTCTCCGTTATGGGCTTGGTCCAGGCACAGGGGTGTGACGTTGAGTGAGGGAGCTTGGCCTCTACCCCCGTGGGCCAACCGGTCTGTAGGGAATATTATACGTGCAGTCCTGGGGAACTGGGAACCATGGCAGCACACGGCAGGGACCCCCAACCTATTCGGGGATGGGGGTGTCAGGGAAGGTTTCCTGGAAGAAAGCCTTTTCTTTTATCCAGACTTTTCAGTGGAGACTTCAAAGAGAATCAGCATTCTCAGAGTTGACAGTGTGTACAGACCTGGGGCATGGAGGGGTGCCGGAGTGGGTGCTGGGTGGCCATGGCCTGAGATGTGAGTTGGAGAAGAGCACACGTTAATTGCCGGTGGGGAGGGTTAGGCTGGGGATTAATCTCTAGAGTTGCACTGTACAATATAGTAGCTACTAGCCACGCTCAATTATCTCAATTAATTAAAATAAAACTATCCAGTTCTTTGGTCACACTAGCCACATTTTAAGTGCTGAAGAGCCATATGTGGCTAGTGGCTAGGAAAGCATAGCACAATTCCATCATTGTGAAAAAGATCTACCATAGATCTCTGCCCTAGAGTTGGAGCCTCTGGGACTCAGAGTTCAGGAACGGGATTGGCTGTGAGATGACCGAGAGGATGCTTCCCCCTTGGCACTGGAACACAGATGAACAGGATGGTATGTCAGACAGACATATAGTGGTGAGATGCTGGGGTGGGGGCTGGGCTCTTATTTATGACTCCCGAGGTCTCCGTGAAGTTGGAGCTGAGTAGAAAGAGGGGTAGGTGTGTGGAGGGTGAGAGAGAGAGCTGGTTAGGAAGATGCTACAGGATTAGCACGTGTGGTGGTGCAGACCAGCAAAGCAGAGCGATTTTTTTCCCATTGAGCTGGGCCATATCTTGGGAGTTGACCCAGAGAATGGCCAGCTTGGACTCATAGTGGGCTGATATGTATCGAAGTAGCTGTGGCAATGGGCTATGTGAACTGAGGACCCTCAAAAATAGTGGTGGGCTGAGTGGATGGAGCCCCGAGGGGGTGATTCTGTGTACTGTGGCAAGCAGCTCCTTGGTGTGCCTAGGAGATAGGGGGCTGAAGAGAAGTCACTTGAGTGCTCCCACTGTCTATTATCTATAACTCCAGCTATCTATTTACTACTACTGGGTAGCAATTTCTCCCCAAACTTAGTGACTTACAACATCAACATTTAGTTTGCTCATGAATCTACTACTTAGGCAGTGCTTGGCAGGGACAGCTTGTCTGCTCCACTCAGTGTCAGCTGGGTAGCTTAAAGGGTCATGCCACTTGGCATTGACTAGGGTGGATCAAAGGAATCATTTGAAGGCTCACTCTTTCACGTAACTGGTGGCTGGTGCTGGCTGTCAGCTGGGACATTAGCTGGAACATCAGACTGTTGGCTGGAACACTACCTTGGCCTCTTCACGTGGCCTGGGCTTCCTTACAACATGGTGGCTGGATTCCAAGGATGACCATCCCAGGAGAGAAACAGAGTCAGATGGATGCCATATCACCTTCTATGACCTAGACTAGGAAGTCTGCAGTATCACTTGGGCCACATTCTATTCATGGAGGTGTAGTCACAAAGGCCAGACCTGGCTCAAGTGGAGTAAGACTCCTACCCTTAAAGGGAGCTAGTGGTAAGGTTCTAGAGGGGCATGTGAGACCAGAAATATTGCTGTTGCCGTATTTTGGAAAATACTATATGGCACAGAACCCAAGGGATGAGAAGCCACTGCTTCCGAGAGAGATGAAGAAGTTGGACCGAGTTCAAATTCCTTCAATTCATTCATACAACTAATATTTATTGAGCATCTCCTTCATTCCAGGCTCAGTTTCAGGTGCTGGGGATACAAGATGGACAAAAATCCCAGTCCTTATGGAGATTACATGGTAGTGGGGAAGACTGATAATAAATAAACAGGAGCTTACTATATCAGGCAATGCTAAGCATGAATGATGGTCAGCAATGGAAAATGCAGAATGGAGGGAGGGTAGAGGTTGGGGGAGCCAGGGCCTCCCAGGAGTCTGGATTTTCAGATTTTCCCCAGAGGGTGGAGGGTCTGCATACTACAGGGAGGAGCAATAGTTTCCAGCCATTCCTTTGAATGCTGTATCCCAGTCTGGCTTCCCAGGTGGCTAGTGGTCAAGAATCCACCTGCCGGTGCTGGAGACACGAGAGACACAGGTTGGATCCTGGGTGGGGAAGAGCCCCAGGAGGAGGGCATGGCAACGCACTCGGGTATTCTTGCCTGGAGAATCCCGTGGATAGAGAAATCTGGCGGGGGGCAGTCCATGGGGTCGCAGAGTGGGATACGACTGAGCACACACACATTCCAGTACCCCAGCTGGCCGGCCCGGATAAGCTTCAGCAGGGTGTAGCAAAAGGGGCCCCCAGACGTTGAGTCTTCGCCCAAGGTCATCAGCTAGTTAGAAACAGTGCAGGAACCAGGCGGGCAAAACTGGGGGCGCGTTTGGCCCCGCACAACCCAGGGAACTCGTCGCCCAGTCCAGACCCGGGGCTTCTTGGAGAACGGAACCCCGGGGTGTGTCTAGCCGCCATGGTTCTTTTAGTACAAGAAGCTGAAAGGGCCGAGGAGGAGCGGGTTTGAGCTGGGAAGGGCTCACGGAGAAAAGAAAGCGGGGTTTAATTTGACTCAGCGAACCCTTTCCCGACCAGCGGATGCAAACTCTCAGAGGTGGCTGCCCGTGCGGCTCTCCCCCGGGCCTGGGGAGCTCGGCGGAAGCATGGTCTCGGAGGAAGGGTGGAGGGGGCAATCCAGAGTCTGTCCTTCCCCTACATCTTTGCGCCTGCTCGACAACCTGCCCTGGCTGGAAAGCCACGGGGACTAGGCTGCGGGTGATGTGAGGCTAGGAGGGGACGGAGAGTCTGGGAGGGGCGGAAGGGTGTCGGGGGAGGTGGGGGCCGCCCCGGGCGGGGCAGAGGCTTCGTGGGGGGCGCGGCGACGGGGGGAGATTGGGGGCCCCCGCGGCATCTCGGACCACAAAGGGCGGGGGAGCTCGGCCAGGCGGTCGCAGCGAGCAATATTGATCGAGGGGCGGGTGCAGCGAGCGCGCCGAGAGCGGCTCCATCCATTAGGGCCGCTGTTCGCCTCCAATTAGAAAAAAAATCATTACTCAGCAGCCAGCAGCGGCCTGCGCGCCGCCCGGGACCGCCTGCGAGCGAGCGAGCGAGCGAGCGAGGGAACGGCGGGCCTCCCCCCACCCCCGAGCTCCCCACCCCCAGCCCCCGGCGCCCCGCCTCCCCCGGCCCTAATGACAACTATTAGAACTGCCTCCCCGCACCCACCGCCCGGCGAGCACAAAAGCGCGAGATTCATTTGGTAATCGGGGTAATTACAGCGGGGCGCGGGGGCGCACGCTGCGATGGCGGGCGCGCCGGCGGAATGCTAAGGGGCTGGGCGCGCCGCCCGTTCCCACCCCGTCGCCCTCCCCGCCCGGCCCCTCGCCCGATCGGCGCCCGGGGCCACGTCTCCTCCGCCCCCGCCCTTCCCCCCACCTTCAGCCGCGGGGAGGGGGCTCCCCGGGGGCTCTTGGGCGCAGAACCAAAAGCCTCCCCCCGCACCCCGCTCCCGCTGCCATCCCCCGGGCCCCGACCGGCCAGCCATCGCCCTCGGCCACGCGGCCTGCGGCGCTCAGGACAAGATTTGCCACGTCCGGGAGCCAGAGAACCCCTCCGAGGTCCGGACGCATAATAAATACCGTGTGTAATGTATTTACTCTGCTGCCCCCAGTTAATTTACACACCCGAGCCGCGCCGTGGGCTCCCCCCGCCCCCCCGCTCGCGCCCCGGCCTGTCGTTCCTACTTACAGGCGCGAGGCGCTGTCCCCCGAGAAGGCCTTTTTTTTTTTTTTTTTTTTTTTTTTTTTGAGAGCTTTAGGATGGATGCAACGTGTCATTAAACCTGAAAGGGGCTGTTACTTATCTGTAATGGTGTTTTCCACAGGCCTTTCTCCTTACCCGCGCAGGGCCCAGGTACCACCTGGGTGGTGGATGGGGGGTAGGATTGCTCCAAGGCTCGGGTGGGACGGTTAAGCCGTTTGTGAGCCCAGCAGGAGGTGGCTGAGGCGTCGCTGGAACCCACCCAGTCCCCAAATTGCGGGCACACAGATGCCGAGGCCCCACTGTCCACAACCTGGGGGCAGCCCCGCTTTGGCTCTGTACTGTGCTGGACCCCGGGGAGGGTTCCTCCTCTAGAGCAGCCTACACCGGCATTGTGTTAGTGAACCCCCTAGAAACGCTCAAATGGTGAGGGCCAGAGGAGCCTGGCCGCCGCAGCCCACGAGGTCGCAAGGAGTCGGACACACTTAGCAACTGAACAACAACAGAAACGCTTCCCCCTCCTTAGCCTACAAGAACTGCAGCCTCGGGGTTGGCCGCTCTTGCAGCGGTAAGGCCCCGTGTGACTGGCACTGGACGGCCCTTATCTGGGGCGAGTTCCCATCTGGCTCTCTGGGAAGCAGGCTGGTCTTCTGCACAGGACTTATCTTGTTGGGAAGCAGAGCTGTGCGCTGGAGGCAGGCCCGGGGAATGGAATGCTCACTCGGCCTTGTGTGTTCTTAATGACCCAGAACAGAGTCCTCCGAGGTGAAAAACAAAACCCTTCCCCCTCCTCTCCCCTTTAACCCTTCCCTGCCCGTCTCGGCTGGGAGATTCCCTTATCCTGCTGTAATGGCTCGGAGATTCCTCGCCCATCCAGGGGCTGTCCGGTAGACTTCAGCTCCAGCCGGGCAAAACTTTAGCCTGGCCTCCTACCACTAGGGGTGGGTGGGGTGTTCACCCCCATTTTGGAGGGTCTGGAGGAGGGAATTGTAATGCCCTGAAAGCCTTGGTGAAATTTTGAGTTGGTAAGCATATATATATATAATTTTTTTTTTCCCTGAGAAGAGGGTTCTTAAAGGGAGCTGAGATTGCCCCAAAGGTTAAGAACCACCTACTGAGCCATTTCACCTTGCTCAGATCTTATCTCTGAGCCCAATTTCATTATCAGGAAGAATGAGGCTGCTCCACAGTGGTTGTTGTGATTAAAACAATGAGATAATGCTTTAATATTTGTAAACTGTACAGGGTTCTACAAAGATAAATTATTCATGATGCCAAAGATGGCTCTGTGTGTGTGTGTTTTGTGCATGTGTGTGTGTGTGTGCGCATGTATTTGTGAATCGGCAGTGCAGAGGGAGTGTGTGTGTGTGTGGAGGGTCGTTTGGATTACACTCTCTATTTTAGGGAGCTTCTGAACCCCTCATCTCGGTACCTCGGTGGTAGGGGTTGGGTGGTTAGATCTTCCTGCTGCAGCCTCACTGGTCCTCAGGAGACTCGCAGCCTCTCTTGGGCACATAGTCCTTACTTGCTCAGAGCAGGTACTTAGTGCACCTTTGAGGAATAATAAAATCAATGGATAGCTGAGTGGTCTCAGCCCACCCCACCTCCCTTCTGGACTCGCAAATACGACTGGGACCTTTTCCAACTTGAATGTATTTATCTCTGGGGGTAGAGGCCCCTCAGTCCCTGAGTCCTTTCTGACTTCGAATCTACCTTCGAGGAGCTCAAAGGTGAAAACAACCAGAATCCAAGGGTGTTCAGACTTGAGACAGGACAGATGAGGTGACGGCTGATTCTCTTCGTCCACACACTGAGACAAAAAGGGGGGAAAGTTTGTCTGCGGTCAGGAGACCAGGCTTAAAGCCAGGGCTGTAACCCTGTACCATCCCTGATATATCCTCTTGCCTTGGCACAGAAGCACTGTGGCAGCCGTGGGAGGGCACTACCCAGGCTTCCCTTCAGTGGAGAAGGTTCTGGAAGGGGTGCTCTTAGCTGACAGCCCCCAACTGCTGCACCTTCAGCATTCACAGCAGCTGAGGGGGCCACAGACCCCACCCAGGGACAGCAGAGAGGGCCACCAGAGCTGGGCCATTGAGCCAGACATGGGATGTCTCTGATGGGCAGTCTTTGCTCCGGGGCTCCCTCCGCATTAGCCTGACGGAGATTTTCTCAGAGTTGTGCTGTGTCTGAGGTTCTTCTCATCGCGTCTTCCTTCCTTTCCCCTCGTTTCTCAGGGATCAGACCTGCGTCTTGGCCTGAAGTCTCTCCCACCTGCTCCCTCCTTCTGACCCTTCTGGCACATTACTCCCAATACACATCCTGAACTTGATTCCATCTTGGTATCTGCTACCTGGAGGACCCTAACTGCCACAGGGATGAGCACTCAGACTCCTGTGCCCTCCAGCATTTCAGATAGAACCCTTGTGTGCGGAGGGTCACATAGAGTCAAGGGTGGAGCTCAGAGCTCTCGGTCACTCCTTTGCCTCTGTTGCAGACTGTTGTAGGCATCAGACGTTCTCCCACGCATCTCTAAGGCCAGGTTGTGCGCTGCCACACTTGGGCGATCATGCTGCTTGTGACTTGTATTTATTCTTCCTGGGTATGGTCGGACTCATCTCTGCCCAGGGCCCCTACTGCCAAAAAGGCTGGCTCTACCCATCACCTTGCAGCTCTTGGACAGTCCTCAGGCCAGACTGAACTCTGAGTGAGGCCCAGGACTCTTTTTGAATGGCCACTTTGAGCGTGAATCCGACAGTCAAATGTGAACCCTGCAAATTTGTACATCAAATCAGAGGCTCCCCTGACTGGCTTTCGCCTGATGTCAGGGTGGGCAGGAGTCTGGGTAGCCTTGCTCTTTATAGAGACACGGAGCAAAATCAGATTGAAAGGATCTGATTTTGGGGGATCAGGAGATTTTCTCAGGAATCAGGAGATTTTCTCAGGAATCAGGAGATTTCTCCAGGAATCAGGAGAAAAAGTATCATTGGAAAACAAAAGAACTGCTAGACTCTCCGCCTGCTCCAGGAATGGCAGTCAGCAGCCCAAAGACAGATGAAGTGGAGAGCTGTTTTTTTTTTAAGGCGGGGTCAGAGGTCATTAGCTCGGACAATGTGTTATATTTGACATAAGGAGGGTGGTAAATTTGAGGCCGGGAAGCACTCTTTGGTCTGGGTGAGGCAGTCCACAGATGCTATTCGCCAAGGAGAAAGGACAGTCTCCTGTCCTGCTGGCTTTCCCCAGGACCTCTGTCTATCCGTCCACCTTTCTAAAGAGGATACACCCGTGAACTCTCACTTCTGCCATCACTGGCAGCTCTGAAGTCTTGTGGGACCAAGGCCAGCACCCAGTAACCCGGGTTGTAAAACTTCGGAGACAGATAGTGCCAACCCCCCCCCCCCCCCCCAGACAGGCTATTTGTTTTGTTTTCAGACTGTACTTGGTGGAGCTTGGCTGCAGCCGCATGGCCAAAGGCTTGGGGACAGTACCTTTGGTCATACAGGGGCGGTGGTGTTTGGGTGTCAAGGGATATCTCCAAACCCTGTCAGAGGAGCCCCGGGCACTGTGGCTCTCCCCAGTTGTGGGGTGAAGAGACCCAGGGGCCATGGGGGAGAAACTCCAAGAGGATGTGCTAATCCCGTGGTCCGCATCCACTCCTGCCGGTCCCCCAGACGTCGGTTACAGATGGAAGGATGCAAGGGGGCAGCCAGCCAAACCTGCGCAGAGCTGGGCAAGCTGCCTCGGATTGCGGCGCGTTAGCTCTGAGCGCATCGTCGCCCCGGGCCCTCTGGATCAAAGGCCCGCTCCTCTAGCCGCACTCAACTTCATCCACTTCTCCAGACTTGTCCGGGGCCTTCACTTGGGCTGTGCCCTCAGCCTCAAACACTCTTATCTAACTCCTACCCTTCCTTTCGCTTTCAGCTTAAGCTCCAGAAGTACCGGCAACCCCCACGGTAAACAAAGCCAAACGTCGTCTTTATCTGGCGCCTTTACTATGCTAATGTACATTCTGAATCTTCGGGGCGGGGTAAACTGCCAATCTTCTCCAGAGTGTTTGGCCACAAAAGGCCTCCGCCTAACCCCTTGTATCTATTAACCCTCTCCCTGAACCGGGTGAGAAGGGAGAGTTTGGGAAAGGCTCCTCTGAGAGCAGCTGCGGCTGCAGAGGGCTGTGGGCTTCTCTCCTAGACTCCACTTCTTAGGAGAACAACTCGTTGTTCAGTCGCTCAGTCATGTCTGACACTTTAGCGACCCCATGGACTGCAGCAGGCCAGGCTTCTCTGTCCTTCACAATCTCCCGGAGTCTGCCCAAACTCATATCCATTGAGTCGGTGAAGCCATCCAACCATCTCATCCTCTATTGTCCCCTTCTCCTCCTGCCTTCAAACATTCCCAGCATCAGGGTCTTTTCTAATGAGTCGGCTCTTCGCATCAGGTGGCCACAGTATTGGAGCTTCAGTTTCAGCATCAGTCCTTCCAATGAGTATTCATGGTTGACTTCCTTTAGGATGGACTGGTTTGATCTCCTTGCAGTCCAAGGGACTCTCAAGAGCCTCCTCCAGCACCACAGTTCGAGAGCATCAGTTCTTGGGTGCTCAGTCTTCTTTATGGTCCAGCTCTCTTTCTCTTCCAGATGGGGGTGGCAGGAATAGAATCCCCGTCTTGTGGCCTGAAGATTAAGTTTTATTAGCATCAAGGTAAAGTACACACCCGTGCAGCGGCTTAATTATAGGCATACGTGTAGCTGAGACACGTTCATTCGTTACGTGTAGGCCAGGTGCATGTTCTTGGACAGAGCTTCTTTGGCTCTTTGGTATAGATCTGCCTGGCCATGGCCAGCCTGCTGTTTGTTCTGCTGGGCCAGGCCTCATGCAGGTGACTGGTCTCTGGCACACCTTTTGGGGGACTGCATCCTGGTGAGGGCAGTGCCATATTGTTGGGTGGATCCGTTTCTTCCTTCCAGATCTGCTGTCCATGGACCCCAGGAGGCTGCTCCCCATGGGCCAGATCAGTTGGGTGGCCTTGGCCACTGACCCCCAGTTGGGTTAAGGTTTGGCAGATGAGATGCATCTTCCTGGCTGGCAGGAAGACTCAAGAGGTGGGAGTATTTATTTCTGTGGCTGGGCTACAGTTTGGTGTGTGCTGCCCATAGCAGCCTTCAGCCATTGCTCTCTGCTGTTAACAGCCCCACACCTCACCCCTTAGCCCAGGACCTGGTAGCAGCTTCCCACTGTTGCTAGTCCCAGGGCACTTTCCTATCCCTTGTGGTTTCTGTAATCTGCCCACACCTCTGTAAATAGCTCCATTCGATGATAAACACTTTCCAATTAACGGTCTGGTAGAGTGTGCCCTGGGGTCCTGCTGGGACCCTGACTGAGGTATGCTGTGGGCGGTCTCAAAGTCATCTCACCAATCACAGACAAGATAGCTTGAGCACCTTTGGTCAGTTTGAATATGCAAATGCTTGGTGTCAATTACTTGGGGGCAAACTTTTCACAGCAGTCTAGAGCCTGATTTTGGACCACTTGAAATGGCAACCCACTCCAATATCCTTGCCTGGAGAATTCCATGGACAGAGGAGCCTGGTGGGCTACAGTCCAGGGGGTTGCAAAGAGTCAGACAAGACTGAGCGACTGTCACTCACTCACTGACTCACCCCTGTTGTGGCATTTAGCACTGAACTGGCTTATCTGTGCCGGGTCTCCATTCCTGTATGTCTAGATGAGGTTACGGGAGGAACATGAGCCCTTCCTCTTCCAACACTCTGTTTGTTTTTTCGAGGGAGGGGGACGCCATCATCATTTTGGGGGAATGTGATAAAACTGTCCAAAGTACATGAAAATTGGCCACATAAATTATGAACTTAAATGCTAGTTCCAGCAGTGTGTTGGCAAATGCTTAACAACTGTCTGCCCTACCCACCTCCCTTCCTGATCTGTAGCATCTGTTGATTTCCATGATGTAAATACTCCAACTCCAGCGGGTCTCAAGCTACTCAGGCGCTGACTCTTGACTGTGGAGTTGAGGAGCTATGTGCAATAGCACACCATTAAGTAGCATTTCCCCCACACAGATACGACAGATTAGCTAATCTCTGAAACACATAATAGAAACGGCAGCAAAGTCATCAGGAAGGCGTGAGTGTTGAGTGTTTATCACCTTTGTGTTTAATATGGTTTATTCAATGTTCAGTTTTTAATTATTTTAATTGTAATTTAATTTTAGTGATTTTAATTTCATTTGTATTGGGGGTTGTGTTTAACGATTGGCTTACAAAACTCCTGAAAATTTAATGATCAGCTCTCGCAAACCGGTAATATCCAGCTCCAGCACGCCATGGAAGGCTTCTATTTGCTCCGTGGCAATGGAAGAAAAATTAATTTTCATCGATAGAAAACAAAAACAAAGAAAAGCTACCTACGAGTACTTCAATTGCGCCACCTTGTGGCACAACCTAACACTACCACACCCCCACTGTCGGAACTCCCCCACTTTGGTCATGTTGGAGCTCTATCTGGAGCGACCTGGTTTGCCTGGCTCAAGTCCTGCCTTAAGCCTCCAACCTTTGTTTAATGACCAATCACACACTGTTTATAGTCTCCAAAGTGTCCTGGCTTGAACAGTAAATGGTGTAGTCTCCCTCCCCATATGCTGCTGGACTGTAACTTCCTTGAGGGTAGGATCTGTCTTATTGGTCCCTGCATCCCTTTTGCCGAGTAAGCCTTCGACTGGGATCTGTTGAATGAGCCGTGAAAGTCAGGGCTACAGAAAAAGTTGGTTCACTGATTCCATTGATAGCGACTGGGATTTGGAAATCTTTTCGTTTTGCAGAGATTTTTTTCTTGTAATGTGGTTGGCCCTGTCATCTCTGACCCTGCCGCCCTCTGCGCATGAAAAGCCAGGCGGATAGACGTCAGAGCCTCGTCTCCCGGGGGCGTGCGGCAGCCAGAGGGTGTTGGTCTGGCCATCTGGTGCAGAAACAGTGGAACCATGTGGGAGCCCAGCTGGCACAGGGATCCTTGGCTGTCCCCGGCAAACAGCATGGGGAGGAGAGCTGTGGGATCAATAGTAATTTCCTTCAGAAGAACGGCGATGTAGCGCAGTTGGCAATGGTACTGGGCTTTCCCTGGCACGGAGGTCTCTAAATGCGCTGGGTCCTCTTAGCTAGGAGGTGGACCCACAGCAGACATGCGGACAGGGAAGGAAACAAGGACAGGACTCTCTTGGCCTGAGCCCAAGAAAGGTTGCCAGGTTGGCTGTGGGAGCAAGTTTTCTCTGTGCCTGCCTGTCATGGGCAGAAACCACGTCGATACTTTGAGGCAGTGACAGAGTGGAAATCATGGAAGCTGGAACATTCCCATGGACCTGCCGGCATCTCCCATGCCATAGCCATCTACTCAGCACTTAGAGAGGGACATCTGTGTGCCAAGAACCATACTCTGGGCTCAGGGGGCTCCCTAGGAAGTAAAGGTGATCCCTGCCTCTCACTCTGTAGACACAGAGAACAAGGCGTGAGCTGACTTTTTGAAGCAGGGCAATATGTACTGAACCCAGGGAGTAGCCCATGTCTGGCAAGAATGGGGCAGGCTGGAACGGCTAATGGAAGGATGAGCGGCATTTGGTGAAGGTGGGGTAGTGGATGCGGTGGTGTACTCCTCAGATCCCCTCTTTGGGGGTTTCGAGGGCACTGCTGCCCACTTCAAATTGCCTTTAGCTGATGGGTGCTGAGTTGCCTTACCCAATGTAAGGCCCCCTTCCCCTGGGGGCCAACTTGTATTCAACTTGTATTCAGGGAGTGGGGTACAAGGGCTCACCTCCTTGCCGCAATTCGAGACATCTCTGAAGGGCCATCCCAGCACCAGAACTTTCAGAACTTTCCATGAAGTCGGCTGAGGCCTTTGTTGCCGTTGCACAGTAGGTCAAGTTCTCTGCCCTTCAACGCCTTACCCTGATTTTCTCCTGTGCATGGGGACGGGGTCTGTGATGGGCTGGTGACAGAGATTGATAGTAGGTCCCAGGAAGCTCAGAGGAGGGAGGGAGTGTTCGGATGGGCATAAGGAAGATTGGGAAGGGCCTGTGGGCACAGAAGGTAGCAGGAAAGTTTGCAGTGCAGTTGGAGGGGACAAAAAAGACAATCCTGGGAAGCAGATTCTTGATCCCTAATTTTTGGTGGTCATTGAGGATTCATGGCATAAAGATCTTGCATTCCTGTGCTTCTGACAGAGGTGTAGCCCATAAGTGTTACTTTTAGGTGCCTAGTTAGACTCTGGGCTCTTCTTGATATAGTTTATATGTTCCTACAATGAGCCCCATGTCCCTTGGCCTCTGTCTTAGGTGGCTTTTGTGCCTGGTGTGAGCTGAGAAAGGGAGGCTTAGATAAAGTAGGTAGGCATGGCAGATATTGTGGAACTAGGGGCAAACGTCTTTAACCCTGCAGAATCTGTTTCCTGCAAAATGGAGATGTCTTGTAAACGCTTAGCGTGAGGCCTGCCATCTGGTAAACACTCCATAGTTACCTTCTTTTTCAGCCCTGCCATTTTGGATTCATTTGTTTTATTGTGCACCCCTTTATCAGAAATGTTTGGTGTGTGGGTCGGTGTGTGTCCGGAGGTATTAGTAGGAGGGGGAGGGGCAGAAATCACAGACCCCTAAATAAGTCCTTTAAAGATCCAGCCATTTTCCAAAGGCATCCTGACAGCGACAGGGCAACCTAATAGCGGAAGCCGGCTTGTCTTTATTGCCTGCATTTTCCAGAGGGGAAGCTGAGGTCTGGAGGGAAACTGACTTGGGCACGTTACAAAGGACAGCTGGAGGTGCTGAGCCTGGGCCTTCCAGGGCCCCGGCCTTTTGCCCGTCAGGTCTTGTGACACTGTGCACAGGTTTCTGTAATTCCTGGAGGCTTACCCTTGCTGTTACCCTTCCCAAAGCTGGTTCTCCCAGTCTCCCCAAAAGCTGTGAAAGAAACTGCAGCTTTGGGACGTGGGCCGGGCTCCCCTTGGAGCCAGGCCCTGGGCCAGGATCTGCTCCTGTTTGTTCCTGAGCTCGCCAGAAGGACACCTCCCTCCTCCTCACTGATGTCAGCCGATGACGTCTGGGCTGCATTCAGGCCATGCTGTCGTTTGTCCCATGCTCATTCAGCTGATTAAAAGTCATCAATTGTTTTTTAAGCCAGCAGCAGGCGAGCCACCAGGCGCCATTTGTTATTGCTCGGCCATGCTGTGCGATGCTGTTTAAACTCACGGAGCAAAGCTTTCGCCAACCAGAGGCCAAAAGCATTTTGGGGAGGAAAGAAAATAGGAGAGAAATGAGTGGGCCCACATCTCTGCCAGAAGGAACAATCAGGCTGGGCAGCTGAGGGGCTGGTCTCCCTTTTAGCAACTCCCACACGGTTCTTTACAGGGCCTTTCTTTTGGGGCTAGAGCCCCAGGGAGCCCCCTTCATCTCTCTCCCCGGCAACATAATTGCCGCTGTGGCTAGCAAATGGTTCATTTGGGGACTTTTTACCTTGTTGTCCCACCTCCAAGTTATCCCCATGCTTTTTGGCCAGGTTAATGTTCCCCAAACACAGCTCAATGCCACCCTTGCTCCAACACCTTCAGTGACTCCCCATTGCTTATGAATGAGGAAGAAGGTGGCTGCCTGGCACAAAGGCCTTGCCTTCTCCATGGAGTGACCCAGCTCTCCCCTCCGACCTTCCCAGCCTCTGGGCTTCAGCCAAGTTGCCCCTTTCGGTCTCCCCTAGACATGAGCCTTGCTTGCCTATCATTGTTCATGCTGATCCATCTATATGAAATGATACACCTTTTCCCCACTCACCTCAATCCACACATTGGACATTGGACAGCCTTTTCGAGGACTGTTTTGAGAACCCACTTCTGTCCTGGTGTCTCTACTGAGGTTACAAGTCCGGGGCATTTTCCCCCCATTTCAACCACATGTGCAGCAGACGTTATGCTTACCTCAGCACCATCCCCTTGTGCTCACCATTTCTTTTATTTTTTTTGGCCGCAGCATGCTGTATGCGGGATGTGGGATCTTAGTTCCCCAATCAGGGATTGAACCCATGCCTCCTGCCTTGGAAGCCCGGAGTCTTAACCACTGGACCACTAGGCAATACTGGAGTGGGTTGCCATGCCCTCCTCCAGGGAGGATCTTCCCAACCCAGGGATCAAACCCAGGTCCCTCGCATTGCTGGCGGATTCTTTCCCAGCTGAGCCACCAGGGAAGTCCCCATGTTCACCATTTCTGTTCTCAGCTGCCAGCACTTGTGTCCCCACACCTGGGGGCTGTCTCTAGACAGGAAGTGTCAGGGGATCAATGCTCCCTGGGAGCAGCCCTCAACCAATGACGTCTGGGCTAAACCCTCCAGCTCCCTCACCCCGTGGTGGAACATTCTGGAGTGACTGTCCTGTGCTTCCCCACTGGGACTGAGCAGGGTAACCTGCTCTCCGGCTGCCTTCATTTCCTTGCCTCCTACCAGATAAACCACTCGTCTTTGTTTCAGTGGCAGCTACCAGGGGACCCAAACTCAGATGACATGTCATTTTGTTTCGGTCCCTGGTCCTCGTTTGCCCTGTCCTGATCTTGCTGAACCAGCCTCAGATCCCCTGAAGGTCCCAACATGATGCCAGGCAGTCATATTGTAACTGTCGTTCAGTTGCTCAGTTGCGTTCAACTCTTTGTGACCCCGTGGACTGCAGCACGCCAGGCTTCTCTGTCCATCATCAACTCCCGGAGCGTTCTCAAAGTCTTCAGATACCTAGTAAACGTTGAGTGTCTCCAGTTTGTATCAGAAAATCCTCTACATGGAGTAAGCAAATCTCGTTTTTCTGTGGGTTGTTCTCTCTGCTCACACAGGCCAAGGGCACTCCCACCTCTGCCTGGGGCTCCCCCTCAAGCGGGCCTACCCTGAAAGCACTGGAATCGCTATTGAATTTAAATGGAGCCATTCAGCTTTGCCCTTGCACCTTATTTGTCACCCGTGTTAATTCTCTGTCTCACTCTGGGCTCTCGAATTCCCAGGGGTGAAGGCCCACAATCCAATCCCAAGGGTTTCCTGTTAGTCACCTCTTCTACACCTGCGAGGAACCAGAAGGTCTGACTCCCTATGAATCAGGGAAGTTCGGTGTCATCGGCAGAAACATCTGTTTTTCCAGCCATAGCTCAGACTTCTCCTGAGTAAGAAACTTATAAGCCAAGGCAAGGCCAAAGCCAAGTTTGGCCAAAGTCCACGGGGGCAGGGAAGGTAGGATGCAGTGAGATGGGAAGGGGGAAAGGGTTGAACAGTCAGTGACCATGACCTGCCTTGGCTCCATGAGCTTTATCGCCCTGTTTTTGGACTTCAGCGAGAAGTCATGAGTCGCACGGGAGTGGGGAGTGTTGGGGGAGTGATGGGGGTGGGGGAGTGTCTATTACCCTGTTGAATGCACCCCCTTTCAGCTGTCCGGCCAGAGCTGGGCTGGATTAGGCAGCACAGAAAGCCGATATCCATAGGGGAAAAAACTTTACATGGACAGTGATTCCCAGTGCTTGCCCGTGGGCCTCCTTCTTCATTTCCAAGTTTCCTTATCAGATGGGGGAAAATGTGTCTTGTTCAGGCAAGAAGGACACTGATGTTTTATCTTCACGCCAAGGTCAAAGGGGTGCAGTCAAACTCTCTGGGCCTGGAGTCGCTCAAGCACCTGGAAAGAGCATTCTTTCCCCTTGGAGACATGGTTTTCATTTCCACCTTGCTCCAAACAAAAGCCAGGAGGCTGGCCTCGAGCACCACGGTGGAAAAACAAACTCTGAACCAGAGTCCCTCTCACATCTCGGCCGACTTTTCCAGACCACAAATGGGGACGTGCTGACGGACAAGAATGGGTGGATTTATGGCAAGACAACAGGAAGAGGCATGGGAAGCAGGAGGTGTGGCTTCTGGCACGCCCGGACCGGTGATGTGTCCTCATCGTGGGGCAAGGGCGGGGGGAAGTGTCGCTCGGGCTCCAGGTCTGTTTCTCCACAGTGGCCTGGACTCCAAGAGGCGAACAGGACAGGAAAGGCCTCGCTTCCTTAGTGTGGAGCTGCTGTTACCCTGGAAACGGCCCTTCTGGCCTACGGGGCCTAATAACATTCCTCAAAGTTTTTAGGAGTTGTGAGTTTTGGAATGATTACATAAACGTGGCTTTGTGGGCGCTGAGCGCTGCATGGGTAATACCCTGCCTCTTGAGTTGCGAAGAAAAACACAGCAAAACAAAGGAGAAAATGCAGCCTTGTGGTTTCAAAAGACTCTGGGGTTGCAAACTCCGTAGCTGCCGGATGGGAAACTTCCGTGCGTTTTTCTGCGTCCGAGATGGTAACTGTTGGAGGTGCCTTAGTGCAGTTGGAATGGGGGTACAAATGCTGGTCTATTAATTTTTTTTTTTCTTCTTGGCCATGCCACGCAGCAGTTGGGATCTTGGTTCCACCCATGCCCCCTGCAGTGGAAGCGGGGAGTCCTAACCACTGGACCCCAGGGGACGTCCCCACATGCAGGTACAGTATTTAGAATGGCCTCGGCCGTGTGCGGGGGCTCCTCATTCTCCAAGCATTTGCTTTCTGGATCACTGCAGCTGTGTGATTGGGCAGGAAAGCACAAGCTGTCATATTAGAGAAATAGTCAGTAATGAACTGTCTATGTGAAATCAGTTTGTACTCAAGCTTAACCAGTCGAGTCCCTCCCAAGTCCCTGAATCCCCAGGACGTGGACTTCAGCCCCACACAGGGCACTGAATAGTAAAGCGAAGTCAATATAGCTGCTGGATTTCTTGAAGTCAACGGAAACCATGCTAGAGAATTGCTCTCATCACACAAGAAGCCACTAATTGGGGTCTGGTCGAGTTGGCTGGATTCTCAACTGGAGAGACTATTCACAAACAGAGAGCATGATGGGAATTTCCCAAAGAGGACCCTTTGAAGAAAGGACTCAAGAGAGACTTGGACTAACTAATGGAGGCCTTGAACCTTTTTGCCAAACAGCCCTCTTTATGATGGCGTGTGAAATTCAAGGGTGAATTGGAGGCCATTGTGCCACCAGATGTCTTGGTAGGAGTCAGGGTTGGGGGTGGTTGGGGCTGGGGGGGAGGAAGAGAAAAGCTTTGAACTCCCAACTAAACTTGTTAGCACTTTGCTACTGCTAAGAAATAGTACACAGTTGCACTTAGAAGCTCCATTTTATTAAATCAAAGATAAAATAACTTATTTTTACGACTCAAGTGTCATTTTCCAGATCAAGTCCCAGTTGAAACATTTTCCCATACGGCCTTGGGAACGTTGATCTCTATGTGAAGTGGTTTCACAGTAAGTGAATTTGCCTCATGTTGACTGACTTCTGGTGACAAAGGTCTCCAGTATTTCCAGGAGCCGATGAGCCTGGGGGCTCTGTTGTTCTTTGGTGGAGGGAGAGGGCAAAGGCTCCAGAGGCTGGAGGAATGTAGGCTGTTTATGCCCCAACCTAGGATGGGGGGTGATTTCAGGTTCCAAAGCTCAGAAACAGGGCCTAGAAGCCCCGTCAGGCACCAGTTTCCTTGACATCACTAAAGAGATGTCAGAAAGGCCCTCCAGCGTGGCCTGGTAACCCTCTCCCTAGCACCTTTTCCTCCATCTTAGTAAACAACTACCCCTTTCTCTGACATCAAAGGCCCAAACCCTTTGAGTCCCCCTGCCTCTCTTTCTTTTCTATTCCACATCTGCTTGCCTAGTAAACCCCATGGGCCTCACTTTCAAAACACCGCAGCCTGTTTTTAATGGGTGCCTGCCTGCACCAGCCTGGGCTGAGCCCTGATTCTCGCTCCACTGTGCTGCCTCGCTGGCCTCTCAGCTTCACCCCTGTCCCCTGCAGCCGAATTTCAATGAAGAAGCAGTGGGCCCCTGTCAGGTCATGTCATTCCTCTGCTCAAAGCCGTTCAAAGTTTTCCATCTCACTCAGAGTGAGAGCAGTGTTGAGGGCAATTCTATTGTCCCTTGGTGGTGTCCCATAAGGCCTACACGACCCAGACCTCCACCGGTCTGACCTCATCTTTTAGTCTCTCTTCCTTGATGTCTCTGCTCTGGCCACTCTGCCCTGCCTGGAACAAAGCAGGCTGCTCTGGCTGGCTCCTGCCTCAGGGCCTTTGCACTTCTTCTTCCCTTTGCCCAGAATCTTCTCCCCACTGATGCTGGCAGATACCTTCCTCCCTTCAGGTTTTTATGCAGATGTCAGCTTCTCAGGGAGGATGTCCTTGGCTGTCGTCTGTGCCCCTACCCTAGCAGTGCACACCCTGTCCCCCCTCCCTGTTTCTTGTACCCCTTGGCATTTATTACCATCTGAACCACAATATAGTTTACTCAGTTATTTTGTTTCCTTGGTTATCTTATCTCTGGCCTTACTCTCACCAAAATGCCAGCCTCCGTGGTGACAAGAATTTTTTAAATAAAAAAAGCTGTTTTGTTGTTTCTCGCTGTATATTCAGCATCTAATTCAGTGCTTGGCACACAGTAGGTTCAAAATTTTTGTTGAGTATGTGAATGTATGGGGCTTGGGGCAAGTACTGTAATGACTCATAAGTAATAAAGTAGGGCTGGATGGGGCGAAAGGACTATTCTCTCCCCACACTCAAGTTCCCAATCCCCATGTCACTGACTGAGGCATTGCCTGGCCACCATGAAGTGCCCTGAGAATCCTGTATGCAGTGGTGTCATGAAGGCTACCCCTCTTGCCACCATGGCTGGAGCCCCCAACACCCCCCCCCCACACCAGTAGAGCAGACAGCTCAATGCTGGGCTCCTGGAAGGCCCTCTGGGGCTTTCAGGAAATACCCGGGGGAACTTTGGCTGGCACAGCTGAAAGGTAGGGTGGAGGAATGACTCGGTGGCATTTTGCTATTGCTGCTAAGGCTGCTTTCTTTACGTACCCTGGCTGGTAAGGTTAGATGCATGTGGATCATTTTATATCTACTGAAAGCCCTAGACCAGTTACTTGGGCCTTTGCAGACACTTTAGCTCTGTTCTTGTTGAGTGAAAGAGGAAAAGAAAACAGCAGATGTCTACACTGGCCCATACCGGTCAAAGCAGGACAGGCAGTCTGATTTCAGAGAGTTCCTAAAATTTACTTCTCATCTTCCTTGCCCCTCCTTTGCCTCCTTGCAGGTTTCTTCTTCTGCCCTGGAAGTGCCCCTCCCACACCCACAGGTGGAAGAGGAAAATTGATTTTCCAGTCTGCTGCTTCCGGGCATCACTGCCAGCCAGGGTCTGAGGTCTTGGCCCTGTTTTCCAATCATTTGGGAGGGGAGCATTAAAAAAAACTAATCCCTGCGCCTGGACCTTACTCAAATTAAATCCGAAACTCTGAGGATGGGACCCAGGCAGCGCTGGTTTAAAAAGACACAATGAAACAAGACAAAAACCCTAGGTGATCCTTCTGGGTGACCAGGTCTGAGGCCCAGGGGGTGGTCACCTGTGTGGAGGGATGTACCTGATGCCTTGGATCTGCACCTACTGACCTTAGCCAGTTCACATCTGGTCAGCTTTCAAGGCCCGTCTCCGGCCCTTCCATTTGCGAAGGCTGCTGAACACAGGGTCTGTTCCCACCTCTCGCCATGTGTTTGCTTTTGGAAATGGGTGTAGGGTAATTAATCACTCCCTCCTGGACCTGATCTGACCCTTGCACTATTATTTATATTCCCTGGTGTTTACTGCTTTGACTTGAAGCTGGGTTGCATACTCCCTCCGCTCACTTAACCCCGTTTCCGTTGGGTGAAGAATCAATGTGATAAAGGATTTTGAACCACAAATGCTCCTGCTTGGGAATGAAAGGCGTTGAGAAATGAGGAGGACCGTCCTGGTCCTTCCAGGTGGTCTGGGGGCCATGAGAGCCCCCCATGGATCATTCCATTGCAAGGCAGGTGGCAATAAGGGTTTTGGGAGTTGCACCAAACTCCAGGAAGGGAGCTGGCCAGGAAGGAAGTCATGCATTTGGGGCTTTTCGCTGACTCCTGGGTTCAGAAGGGAAGACCCGATTGCATTTAGGAAGCAGAGGGGCACCCCTCTGGGGCTTCCAGCCTCCTAGCACTGAGTGAGCCCCTATTAAACATGTGTTGATGGGTTGAAGACAGCCCCAGAGGCAGCTGTGGAGCTTCTGGGGACACGCACACACCCAGAGGCTGTGAAGAGTGCCTAAGTGCACCCTCCTTTCTTCCTCAAAGGAGGGGACCAGAGCCAGAGGGAGGAAGTGTGTTCTAGAGGCCACCCAGTGAGCTCCCGATGGAGCCAGGTCCTGAATCCAGCCCAGCTGCCCCTTCTTCTTCCAGGGCCGCTGGCTGCTTCCTGGAAGGCAGGATTATTAAACTGATGGACGCCAGGAGGTCCATGAACTTGGATGGGGGAAAAAATTTACATCTTTATTTTTACTAACCTCTAACCGACATCTCGCGTTGCCTTTAATGGGTGCAGGAGAGAAACCACAATGAGATTGGCAGTCACTCTAAGTTTGTCACCAGCAGAAATCACAGATATTTTCGTATTACATTATGGTTATTGCAGATAGTTCCAAATATCATTTACGGTCATCAGTATTTTGAAATTCTAGCAGTTATTTGGCCTTGCTACTTAATGCATTAAATAAGCACATATATGGCTGTATCACAAAACACTGGGATGCCTATTTCAGTATAATTGGCTGGCTTTGCAATCCATGGTTGTTTTATTGTATGTGTTTAAAGCATTATACGGAGAAGGGGTCCATAGGCTTCACCAGCTTGTGGATGCCTCAGGGGTCCATTCTGTAAGAGAGTCTGACCACTTCTTAAGGACCACTGTCTGTAAGACACACAGGACACCTGCTGTAGACTCAGTCTGATGCGAGGGTTAGTGCTCAGCCTTGGTGACCGGAGGGCTGGGTTCCCTTCTCAGCGGTTTCTCTAGTTCTCTGAACCTCATCTTCCATGTCCATGAAATAGGATAATAATTGTCCCCACATTTCCAGGCTGTTACAAAGTGAGGGCACACATGTAGTGTTGGTGGAGGCTTGGTTCAGGGTAAGCATTTAATACATACTAGCAGTAGTGGCCAAACCCCAGCATGCTTGGCCAGTGGGGTCTTGGGTTGGCGAGAACCATTTCTTTAACTTGGCTGATTCAAGAAGAAGAAGAAAAAAAACCTTTGCTAATTTGTCAAGCTTTTTCAACCCTTAGTTCCCAGGTATCAAAAACTATCATCCGAGGTCACATAGGCCTAAAATAACTTTTTAAATGGAAACTTTAACTTATGTATCATAAAGTGTGCTAATCTTAAGCGTACAACTCAGTACATTTTTACATATGTCTGGATTCATGTCCTCACCGCCCAGATCAAGATACAGAACATTTTCAGCATTCCAGAAAGTTCCCTCTTGCCCCTTCTCAGTCAATGCAACCCCAACCTTTTAAACCACCATCCGGAATTCTATCACTATTGATTAATTTTGTCTGATCGAGAACTTCACGTACATTGAATCAGAGTGTAGGTACTTTTCCACGCCTGGCTTTTTCCAGTCCAAATGGCTATAAAAGTCTATCTATGTTGTTACCTGTGTTACTTGCTCTTTCTCCTGCATTGCTAGGTGGTATTCCATGAATATACTACAATTTATACCCTCCATTCTCCTGTTGATGGCAATTTGGATTGTATCCATTTTCTGGCTCTTATGAAGAAAGTTGCCATAATTGTTCGCATCCGTGACTTTGGGTATGTGGACTCCTTTGTCTTGGGTAATCCTAGGAGTAAAATTCCTGGGTCAGAATATTTGTGTGCATTTCTGTTTAGTTCCAGTAGGTTTTTTTTTTTTTTTTTTTTCGGTCGTGCTGTGAGGCATGTGGGGTCTTAGTTCCCTGACCAGGAATTGAAGTGTAGCATCTTAACCAGTGGACCGCCAGGGAAGTCCCCAGTTACTTTTTTTTAAAATAAAATTTTACAAAAAAAAATTTATTTATTTATTTTGACTGTGCTGGTTCTTCATTGCTGCAAGAGCTTTTCTCTACCTATGGTGCATGGGCTTCTCATTGTGGTGGCTTCTTTTGTTGCAGAGCATGGGCTCTAGGGCACTCGGGCTCAGTAGTTGCTATTCCCAGGCTCTAGGGCATAGGCTCAACAGTTGTGGTGCATGGGCTTAGCTGCTCTTCAACATGTAGGGTCTTCCTGGACCAGGGATCGAACCCGTATCTCCTGCACCGGCAGGCAGATCCTTTACCACTGAGCCCCCAGGGAAGGTCCCTGCCCCCACCCCGGCCCAATTAGCTTTTTAAAAGATGGATTCTGTGAAGAATGAGTTAGTGCGGTAGGTGAGACAGCTGCTCATAAACCAGGGGTTTTCCCATACCTGCCTCCCCAATCACACCTGACGATTTTCCAGACACAAGGCAACAGAATTCCAGTCCGGAAGCTTTACAAAAAGTCGATATGATTATTAATAACCAGAATTTGTTTGCCAAGCACGGCTCCCTATTTCAGTCCTAGAAAGGGGCTGCAGCGCAGAAGCAAATGAGGATGAATTTGAGATAGACACACGCAGGAAAGAACTTCCGAAGGGAGTTGAGAAGCCTCTGCTCACCTGCCCACCTGGTGGCAAATCCCTCAAGGTGATCGCCTAGGGCTGATCAACCTGGCCTCCCTCCCCATGAATGCATTTTTAATTAAGCAGGTGTCATGTCACAGCTCAGTTGCCTTTCACTACCAGGCTCCGGCCTCTCCTTCCTAACAAATAGCTTCTTCACGGGAGGGAGGCTTTCTGTAAACCCCAACTCCAGGGCCTTCAATTAAGTAAAAGCTTTATGCCTTGCACCTTCTTAATCAGGGTGAACCCCAGGAGGTTGACGCCAGGCAGGTTTTTCTAAAACGCTGAATCTCAAAGTGTGCTCGCTGAACCGGTAGCCTCAGCATTACTTAGATGGTGCTTAGGACTGCTTAGAAATGCCAATTCCTGGGTCCTACTCCCAGGTCTCAGAATCAGAAGCTCCAGGCGGGGAGCCCAGGAATGGATGTTTTGACAAGCCCTCCAGGGGATTCTGATTGAGAACCACTGACCAACCCCGGTTTACAACCGTCGCACCACATTGGAATCACCTGGGGATTTAAAAAATACGGTAGCCTGGTCCACTTCCAGGGATGCTGATGTAATTGGTCTGGGATGTAATCTGGGTCTATGCATTTTTAAAGCTCCCTGGGTGATTCCAATGTGTGACCAAATGGAAAACTTTGCATCTAGGAGAAAGGTCTTTTGTTCTGTTATCTCCCTGAGCTTCCTGGAGCCCTGGTTTAATGCCTTGAGGATTCAGAGGGTGAGCGGCAGTCTGGAGGCAGTGACCACCTGCACACACAACAGACAGTGGCCTTCTCTTCTCTAAATTGCCTGTGGTGGGAGTGTTTACATCACCAAAGTGGGTACACGCTACAAATCAGGGATATCACTCCTGGAGAATCGTTAATCATCAGCAGGTCACCACTGGGCCCAGGTAATCACTGGGCCGGTACCTCGACTGGAGAACCCAGGCATGGCTGCTAAAGGGGAGGGTCAGGGCCCAGACCAGAGGACCCAATACGGATTAAAATCAGTGAGGAGCAATCTAGAATCTGTGTCAGCACTCAGATTACCCAAAATATGGGTGAAACATGGGGACAGGACTAGCTACATAATTTGGGGGACCTGGTATAAAATGAAAATTCAAGACCCCTTATTCAAAAAGCAAGGAAAAAGGTGCTGTGAAAGGCACTAATATAAGAAACTTTTCCCTTTCTTCCCTGGTGTCTCTTTCAATCTGACAGGTTTTTTATTTGCTACTTAATGTTGAGTCTCCTTGGGTATGGGGATACTCCTGGGGCATACCCCTGTATATACGGGAATATACGGGGATACCCCTGTATATCGTCACAGGGGCCTGGGGGTCCCCCCTCTTGGTTTTGCACCCTTGGCCCACTGGCTGCCGGGTTCCCCCCTTGTACAGCCAGACCTACATGGTCTTTGGGCAGGGGAATCAGTGTCCTATTTTCACATAGGAATTTCCTAAGCTGCCTCCCTGGTGGGATGAGCTCAGTATTTGGATGGTGGTGTCACCAGTCTGAGGTGGGTGTGGCCTCCACCATGCCCCTCCCTACTCTTCTGGGAGAGCCCTCCCACTAGGGATGAGAACCACAGTGGTTGCTGAGTAGATGGGCAAGGGGTGGGGGAGACTCTCATGAGCTGAACCTCTAAGTCCCCAATTCTTGCTTTATTGTCCTATTAGATTTCACTTAGCAAACAAAAATCCAAAGATGAAACTGTTCAGCATTTCAAGATGGCCACCACAGAGCACCCCAGCACAGCATGCTTCTGAGCCCAGGGCCCTCTGCAACTCAGCATGGAGCCTGCGCCGCCTGATGATACAACTGTTGCTCAAAAGGCTCAATTTGGCAAGACTTGCTCTTAGAGGGGTTGCCTGTATCTCCTCAGTATCTGGCCTTTAGGTCAGAGTGCAACCCAGCCAGCTGGACACCACCCCTGGGTGGTGGGGGTCCAAAAGAATAGATTCAGCTCATGCTTGGACCAGAGTAGGACATGATGTAGCCATTATTGATTTTCCTATAGAGAGTGAACTTTTCATTAAAACAATCACATAAATTATTTAACGAACCCCCACATAGCAGTCTCTTGTAGTGTATAACCAAGAGGGACAAGATCAGGGTGATCCTTGAATAAAGACTCCAGAGCGTGTGGTCCATGACTTGATGGGGGTTGAGACCATGACTTAATCAATCTGCTTTTTTTTCTCTCTAGAGCACTGGGATCATACTGGTCCTATCCTTTCTGTCTCTGGAACTGCTTCCATGGCAGCTTGGGTATTGGGGGAGCCAGTCTATTTGAAATGAGACCATCTTCAGCTCCATCCTACCCTGGGCACCCGTGTTTTAAAAGAGCAGCTTTGTCAGCTGCAGGCAGTCCTCACTCCATTTTTTTCTGCCTTGGTCAGAAGAGGGTGGGACTGGGACCAGTGAAGCACAATAGGCAAAATGCTACCCTTTCCCACGATGTTGCAGAAACCCTCCAGAAGTCAGCCTTGCAGAGCAAGCAGAAGGATTTCCTTGGAAACTCTGTTCATAACTTTTTTCAGTCACACGTCCCCCACTGTTGTGCCAGCCTGGAGAGAAAAGTGATTTTTTTGTATTGAATAGTTAATTATGATCGTTAAGTAGTCAACAGCTTCAAACCTGCTTCAGGCCTTTCGTATTTTTAAAGGGATTTTTACCACTTGTCCTCTAAACATTTCGAATTATAGTACATTTGAAGGAAACAATATTTTTTTTAGACAATAGGTTCTACAGTACTCCCCCTGCTTGTGTGCGTACTTTTTTTTTTGGAGATCCTGGTGTGAAAAGAAAAGCCATTTACTTCTATCCAGGAGGAGGAGGGTGGAGGCCGGCCTGTTGACTGAATGGCCCCCATCTCTGCCTTTTGTCTCGAGCTGTCTTGGGTGGAGGGCTACTGCACATGGGGTTAATTGCCCAGTCGTAACTCTGGTCGTTAAAATTCAAGAGGTGTGCGCTCTAAGACACTTGAGGTAGATGAACTGTCCCGTAACTTTTTATATATGGCACCCTCCCCCACTCCCATTTGTGTTCCCACACTACTGTTGGACTAAGCCAATTAGAACTCAGGCAGGAGGCCTCTTACCAGTCCGGGAGGCCCCAGCCAGGGTCCTTCTCGTCTTGTGTTAACTCTTGTTTCCAGCCACAAAAGGCTGTTTTAAATATGAATTTATTTCTTTGGCTGTTTTAAATATGAATTTATTTCTTTGGCTGTGCTGGGTCTTCGTTGCAGCATGCAGGATCCTTTGTTGCAGCATGCAAACTCTTAATTGCAGCATGTGGGATCTAGTTCCCTGACCAGGGATCGAACCCAGGCTGCCTGCATTGGGAGTGTGGAGTCTTAGCCATTGGACCACTCAGGAAGTCCTGGGTTTGTGTTTTCAATTATAAAATGAAACTACCTTCTCCTTTCCCTCTAGTCACAGGTCATTTTTTTTTCTCTCTCCCAGTGACTTTCATGCTCCTTTTGGAAGGAAGTTCCCTTTGAAATTGATCTTCTTTGGGTCAATACTTCACAGTGGTCGAAATGGAGAATTTTTCATCAATACAATATAACAAAAGTACTCCCCTCTCCCCAAAAAAAGAGCCCAGAAGATTGCCCCTTCTTCAAATTGGCCAGCAAATGGCCTCCTCATTGGCTCTGTCACTTGGGAGTCCTCCACTTTCAAGTGGTGCCATCTTGTGAACATTTGAGAACAAAATGGAGAATGAGGAAACTTCATCTGCCAGGGCCATGGAGACGGTCACCCATCTGGGATGAATCTCTAAATTCACTGGCTGGGTTCCTTCCTTCATTCAGGATTACAAGTCACACACATCAGGCTTGTAGTAGCCTTCCATTGATGAGTTTAGCACCCCATTCTCTGTATCATCTATTCCCCGCTGTGAACTCTTATCATCCCCCTGTCTCTGGGTTCTGCTCTTGTCATCCCTCTTGCCTCCTGCCCTGTTAGAATGTTCTGTCCTCAGTTTCTCTCACATATGCCTCAGACTCCTTTCTCTCTTGAAAAAGACACTTTCCAAATTCCAACTCCTTTTGGGCACACAAATCATCTTCCTTAATAGATTGTACATTTCTTGACAGCAAAGACCAGTGATATGAAACTTTCTCACAGAGTAACACGCCAGGGGAAGTTCTAGAAAGGACTTATAACAGGGAGCCAGGCCAAGCACACTGCTTTTCTTCTGCATGATAACCCTTGGGTCACCCTGACTGCACCCTGAAGGGACTGGGAAAGTTAGGGGAGCAGTCTTCTGGCCTCTATACCAGCCCTGGGGCTCTCTGAGAGTTACTTCATCCTCTCCCTACATTGAGAGTGTTTCCTGTCACTGGATTGCTGGTAGTCAAACACGGGTTTGGGGCCCTGTTTTTGTAAATGAAGGACTCATCTGGAGCTGGTTCGACACAGTTTACCAGCAGCTAGGAATACTCCAGCTAGGTTAGTGATGTTGTCTTCTGCATCAGAGAAGGTTTCAATTGAAATTGATGGGGGAAAAGCTACCCAAACTTCTTGGGCCCCCATGAGTAAAAAGCTAACAAGGAGAGTGGGGTTCCAAAGGGACTTGATTCAGGGCTGTGATGCTACCACCACCCCAGTTCTTGGCTTTGCTCCCTTGGGCAGGCTCCATCTCTAGCTCACTGTGGTTGCCCTTGCTGGCTTCCAGCCCGCCCCTTGAGGCTTTCCATGGTGGTACCTCTACACCTCCACTCAGATAGTGCTCAATCCTGTGGAAGGGAAAAGCTCTCTCCCCAAATCCTGGGCAAGCATTTCCTTCCATCTCACTGCTCTGGGCTGAAGCTGGGTATCAGAAACATTCACTGGCCCAAAATCCTCAGGGCTTGCCCCCAGGGTCTGGGGATGTGGTGAGTTGAATTTCTTAAGAATGGCCCTTTAAGATCCCATGCCTGCTCAGAAGCTGTAAGTATAATGAGATTTCACTCATGATTTTGTTACATGATGTGGCCCGGTTGACCTTGGAAAAGGGAGATGATTCCATGGACCTAATCTAATGACATGAGCCCTCAAAGGCTGAGAACTGTCTCTGACTAGTGCCAGAAGCCAAAGAAGAAGGAAAAATCCTAGAGATTAAAAATAGGAGAAGAACTTGATGTACCCTGTCTGGTCTGAAGATGGAGGGGGCCAGGTGGAAAATCTGAGGAGGAGCGAGGTTCGGTCAACAACCTGAAAGAGCTAGGAGTAGATGCTTTCCCAGAATTTCCGGAAAGGAACGAAGTCTTGCCGACATCTTGGTTTCAGCCTTGTGACCTTCTAAGCAGAGAATCTGGCTGAACCACTTTGGGCCAGCATTTCTGACCCATGGAAACTGTGAGCTAAAAAGAGGTGGTGTTTGCAGCTGCTAAGTTTGTAATATTTTGTGATGCAGCAAAAGAGAACTAATACAGGGTTAAAGCCGACTCCATGCCAGACACGTGGCTGAAAATGAAGGTAGAGTGGTCTCCTGGGCAGGGTTGCCAGGTAAATACAAATACAAGATTCTCAGTTAATTTGAACTTCAGCTAAATTACATATATATATATATATAGGAGTAGGAAATGGTAACTCACTCCAGTGTTCTTGCCTGGGAAATTCCATGGACAGAGGAGCCTGGTGGGCTATGGGGAGGAGCCTGGGGTCGCAAAGAGTTGGACATGGCTGAGTACCCATGCACGCATATACATTTATATACACATATATATATTTATATTTACTGAAGTATAGTTGATTTACAATGTTGTGTTAGTTTTAGGTGTACAGCAAAGTGATTCAGTTATACTGAATATATACATATACTGAATATATATCTATATATACTCTTTTTCAAATTCTTTTCCATTATAGGTTATTGCAAGACTACCAATATATTTTTAAGCATAAATACGTATTCTTTTTGAATTTCAGATAATTACTTTTTTTTAGTATCAGTATGTCCTATGCGACATTGTGCTCAGTCGCTTCAGTCATATCTGACTCTGTGCGACCCCATGGACTGCAGCCCGCCAGGCTCCTCTGTCTGTGCGATTCTCCAGGCAAGAATACTGGAGTGGGTTGCTATGTCCTCCTCCAGGGGATCTTCTTGACCCAGATATGGGATATACATATACTACCAACTGATTCATTAAACAATTGAAAAATCAAACAATTAATTGAACAAATGACTGGTACTCAAATGTCATAGCCCAAGTCCACATATAGGCACTCTGGTTGACAGCTGACCTCCCAGATGATGGTCAGCATCCACTGCCAGGCCTGTGCGTGTGCCACCTTGGATGTCTGGCCCAGTTGAGCCTCCAGAGGACTCCACCTCCAGGGAGCATCTGATTGCAATCATTACTGTTTGGTTTATGTCACCACATTGTGGGGTGGTTTGTGATACAATAAGAGATCATTGAAACAGGAAGAATGTTCTCTTCATGGACATGACAATTATTTTCAGGGGGACAAGCAGGAATTTCTTCCCCCTACCACCACCCCCTCCCCACCTTTGAAACTCACTCCTTAGCCATTCCATACCACTGTGGGTGAGCTGAACTTCCCACATTCACAAACGTGACAGCATAGCGGTTGAGAGCAAAAGCAGATCAGTCAGACAAATCTTGGCTTCTATTTGATTTTCTATAAATTGCTGCACCTCTTTCAGCCTTGGCTCATCCATCTGTAAAATGGAAATTACGGACTGGCCCCACCCAATTAGAGCGAGATTGTGAGGCTTGCATGAGAACATACAGTGCCTGGCATATGATAAATGCTTAATGCGCTCCCTCAGTCATGTCTGACTCTTTGCGACCCCATGGACTGTAGCCTGCCAGGCTCCTCTGTGCATGGGATTCTCCAGGCAAGAACACTGCAGTGGGTTGCATTTCCTCCTCCAGGGGATCTTCCCACTCCAGGGATGGAACTCGTGTCTCCTGCATTAGCAGGCAGATTGTTTACCACTGAGCCACCTGGGAAGCCCAAATGCTTAATAAATGTTAGCTATTGTTATTGTGAGTAACGCCATCCAGCAGTGATTTTCATAAAAAACTTCTATCTAATTATTGGCAGAAACAGCTTTAGTTTAATTGTTCTGAAGCCATTGTTTGTGGCAGAGATTTTCCAGCTTGTTCCTGGTGTTTGGCTTATAAACAGGGACACTCATCACCGGGTCACGTTGGAGCACATTTGGCACTAGTTGAGCATGGAGGATTCATTAGGAAGTCACACTATCAAAGATTAATGACTTAAAAAAAAAATGATTTAGGTGGTTGTTTTGTTACAATTGTCTCAAATGAGAAAAAAGTTTTCCTGGTAGAGATCATTGTAGCCCTGCTTGATGGTCTGGAATCATGCTGGCACCTTGGTCACTGTGTCCTCTCAAAGTCACCCTGCCCCTGGGGGATCCTCCTACAAGTCTCTGAGCAAGGGTGGGAGTGGGGTCTTCTAGCTGGAAATGGTTCTCATCAGCTCAATCTCACAGGAGGATCCCAGTTCTACCTACAGTACCATTCAGTGTTAAAGCTACACTTCCTCCCCTCACCAGCAACCAGAGGAGTTACGTGCCTGGAGCCTGAGGAACACATTGATGGAGAAGGTTTTTTTTTTAAATTAAAGTATAGTTGATGTACAATGTTGTGGTAGTTTCTGGTGTACAGCAAAATATTCCATTAGAGCACAAGGAACTATATTCAATATCTGGTAACAAATTATAATGGAAAGAATATGAGAAAATATACATATATTATTCATGTACATATTATACACATACAAATATGTACATTTTCTCATATTCTTTTCATTATAGTTTATTACCAGATATTGAATATTCCTTGTGCTATACAGTAGGACTTTGTTGCTAATTTTATATGTACTAGTTTGTATCTGCTAGTCCTAAACTTGTAATTTATCCTCCCTCCTTCCCCTTCAGTCACCTCGTTTGTTTTCCATGTCTGTGAGTCTTTTTTAAAAAAAGGTAACCCTTAGGAATCAAGTATTTTTATTTTTATTTATTTATCATTTATTGATTGATTTTTCTGGCTGCACCGCAAGGCACATAGAATCTTAGTTTCCTGACCAGGGATTGAACCTTGCCCCCAGCAGTGGAAGCGTGGAATCTTAACCACTGGACTGCCAGGGAAGTCCTGTTTCTGTTTTGTAAATAAATTCATTTGTATCATATTTTAGATTCCACATATGACAGATGTCATATGATATTTGTCTTTCTCTGCCTGATATGTTTCACTTAGTATGATAATCTCTAGGTTCACCCATGTTGCTGCAAATAGCATTATTTTGTTCTTTTTTATGACTGATTAATATTCCATTGTATATATGTACCATTGTCTTCTTTATCCATTCATCTATCAATGGACATTGAGAGTGCTTCCATGTATTGACTATTATAAATAGTGCTTCTACAAACTTTGGGGTGCATGCATCTTTTCAAATTATAGTTTTGTCCAGATATATGCCCTGGAGTGGGATTGCTGTGCCAACTACAAATTGGCACTTGCCATCTACCTCTACAAAGATGAAAATCAAGAGCTGTTGTAGCTGCTGACCTTCAACACCCCCTGAAAGGAGTTCAGGGTGGAGAGCAGAAATGAGGCACTCTGTGCTCAGGGGGAAAGCTGGCAGGACAGCTCTTCAGATAGTTAGATATTTTCAGGAGATGATTTTATGAGCCCAATTCTTGCATCTCTTTGTATCTAGAAAAGCACTGAAATCATTAACGGTGACATCTGCTCCTTGTGAGTAGCAGCAAGCCTCTGCCAAAATCTGTGCTTCACTGCACGTACCCCTTCACTAAAATCATATATAATATTAATAGTGACCTTCTCCCCTGCTCTTTGGAGCAGTTTCTCAGAATTCTCTGAAATACTGTCTCCTGGGTTATTGTCCTCATTTTGCCCCAAATAAAACTTAACTCACACACACACAAAAAAACTTAACTCACAACTCTCCCATTGTGCATTTTTTTTCAGTCGACAGCTGGATCACATGGTAACTCTATTTTCAGTTTTTTAAAGGAACCTCCATGCTGTTTTCCAAAGCGGCTATACCTTACATTCCCACCAACAATGTAGAAGGGTTTTCTTTTCTCCACATCCTTGACAGAGAAGTTTTGAAACCAGTGCTGCCTCTTTTGGGGGGTGTTCTTCTCTTTCTTCAGATTCACTGACACCTTTGCGAATTTAATGAAAGCTATGGACCCATTCCCTGGGAAAAAATGCACATACTTTTGCTGATAGTGCCAAGGAGTCCTGAACCCCCTGAATCCTGGTGTGTGGCTTCCAGGCTATGAATCTTTGCCTTGAGTTTTCTGAAGTCTGTCCCATGGGAAGCCACCCCAGTGTGAAGGCCCCTTTTGGTCCTCATAGAATGTTTTTCCTTGAACGGCATCTAGAAGTTCTTCATCAGCTGATTTCAAAGGAAGTTTTGAGAAAGTCCCTATGGTTGTGTAGAGGTGTACCTCGATCACCTTCACTGTTGTATAGCAATGCACATGTGAGTAGAAAGCCTTGTGTTCCATTGTTGTCTGTAACATGAGAATATTGTTCATGATATATTTATAATAATCCATGGTGGAAACTTGCCTCCTTGATCTGCATGTTAGGAATAGTTGTGCTTCTCCTGACTGTTGACTTTGTTTGTACATCACTAGTTCTGTAAATCACAGTGTGACTCGGCTTCCTTCTTTGCGTGGGTTGCTAGGGAACTCAGCCTTCACTTCTATAGTGAGAAGAACTTCTAAAGGGAGTACAGTGAGTTTTGTGGCAAGTATTTTTGTATAGTCACCTCACTCTTGGCTCCATCTTACTTTTCTATCCTTGCTTTCCCTTTATCTCCTTTGTTCTTATTTGTTTCTTATTTACTTGTAATTTATTTTATGCTGTTCTATTGTATGCATCTTTGCAAACCTTAAACACATCTTTGGAACAGGGCAGACATAAATCAATAAAAATGTGTAGTGGCTAATGGAAGCTCTGGACAGCTTTCTCCTTGTGAAAACAATTATCCCTGAGTATAGAGGCCTGTTTCATGGGGCTGTGGAGGGCAGATGAGAGAAGAAATGAGGTAAGTCTTGAGGACTCTTTAAGCCGAGAAGTGCACATGGCTAGGAAGCCTACCTGCATTGGACTAGAAAGAAGTAGGGGGCATTGAATTAAGATCTTTCCCCCTATCTTCCAATTAAAAACAATAATCTCAATCCTTCCTCATCCCATGGGGGAAAAGATGTATTTAGAAAAACAAGGTGATTTTTAAAAAGTTATTCTATTATGAAGAATTTAAAATAAACCTGAAAGTAGATTAAACAGTATAATGAGCCCCAATAACCATCAACCAATGGCCAGTCTTGCCCTATCCACTAGCTTCTCTTATGTGATTATGATTTTTAAGTTTTAAATAAAAAAAAATATGTGTACATGCCGTAAGTAGGCACTGAATTTCCTACCAAGTAAGGAGTGTGTTGGGGTTCACAGCAGCCGCTGAAGGCTGGCTTGGAGGGAGGTCCCAGCCCTTCAACCCCACATCCCTGCTTTGGGTGTTTTCACCTGGACAAAACACTTTGCTCCATAAAGTATCTCAGGCAGTACCGTGATTGTCAGTGACTCTTTTAAACAGGGGAAAGGAAGGTGCCTCTCTCCCTCCCCGGCTGTCTGAGATTCAGTGGGCTAGAAGACTGCCACAGGAACAACTTAGAGAAAACACTTTATTCACTAGCACTTGTGATTCAAACACTGACTTTTTTACTTTCTTCAAAAACTTTTAATTATGGAGTGTCTTAAACATGCTCAAGAGTAGAGAGAAGAGTGTAATGAACCTCCATATATCCACGACCCAGCTTCAATAACTCCTCCTCCTTTTTTTTTTTCTGACCTCGCCTCACGGCGTGTGGGATCATAGTTCCTCAACCAGGGATCAAACCTGTGCCCCCTGCAGTGGAAGCGCAGGGTCTTAACCACTGGACCACCAGGGAAGTCCCTCCTCTAGTATTTACGAAGAAATAAGCTTGTGTTTCAAGATTGCCACTTTATCATTTGTCTTCCCTCTTCAAACTCAATCAAAATGATTGAAAAGTAAAAATTAAAAAAAAATATGTTGGGAAGTCCTGAGGGGAAGTGTGAAGTTGGGTGGTGGGTCCACTGGGATTCATTACAATATTAAAAATATTTAATTGTAGTAAGATTCACAAAAATAAAATTAACATCTTAACCATTTTTTCTTTTTTAAAAATTAATTTATTTATTTTAATTGGAGGTTAATTACTTTACAATATTGTAGCAGTTTTTGCAATATATTGACATGAATCAGCCATGGGTGTACAGGTGTCCCCCATCCTGAACCCCCCTACCATCTCCCTCCCCATCCCATCCCTCAGGGTCATCCCAGTGCACCAGCCCTGAGCACCCTGTCTCATGCATTGAACCTGGACTGGCGATTTATTTCACATATGGTAATATACATGTTTCAATGCTATTCTCTCAAATCATCCCACCCTTGCCTTCTCCCACAGAGTCCAAAAGTCTGTTCTTTACATCTGTGTCTCTTTTGCTATCTTGCATATAGGGTCACTGTTATCATCTTTCTAAATTCCATATATATGCATTAATATACTGTATTGGTGTTTTTCTTTCTGACTTCACTCTGTACGGTAGGCTCCAATTTCATCCGCCTCATTAGAACTGATTCAAACGTATTCTTTTTAATAGCTGAATAATGTTCCACTATGTATATGTACCATTTTAACCATTTTTAAGTGTCAAGTTCAGCAGTGTATAGTCATATTATTGTACAACCAACCTCCGGAGCCCTTTATTCACCTTGAAAAACTTGAAAACTTTTCACTCTCAATTCTCTTCCCATTGAACACCACCCCCACCCCATTCTCCCCACCTGCCAAGCCCCTGGCAACCACCTTCTTTCCACCTTCTGTCTGTATGATTTTGATTACTAAGCAACTCATATACGTGGACCCTTACAGTATTTGTCTTTTTGTAACTGGCTGATTTCACTTAGCATAATGTTCACTAGACATTTTATCTATGTTTGTGCATACATGAAGTTTTCCATGAAATGTAACATTTTTCATGAAACCTCCCTGGGTAAGCTGAAAAGGTGTTATCAGTTGTTCAGAAATTTGGGAAAGATATAAAGGACATAGGATCCTCACAGTGGTGCTGAAGATCCCAGAATTCTACATAGGAGAAAGAGGCTCTCCCCCTCAGTGGTCAGTTTTCTGGAAAACTCTGGAAGAACCCAAAGACCGAGGCAGTAAGGGCTGGAGGAGGGGAGGAGGAACTGTGGGACTACTGGTGAGTTATTGGTGAGTTAAAGTCTCTGTCCCCAACCCCAGTTGTCAGAGAGCTGGCTCCAGATGCTTGCCTCCAGGCTAAAGCCACGAGGAAAATTCTCCTGTCACCCAGGAACCCCCTCCATACCCCAGCAGCTGGAGAAACTGCACACCACCTCAGGTGGTGGGCAGTAGGGAAGGGTATCCTCATGCTTGGAGAACATGCCAGCAAATGTTAACAAGGAAAGGTGGCTTGATCTAAGGCCTTCGTCACTAAAACAGTTCAGAGAGTTTCGGCTTCCCTAACCAGACTGGCTTTCACAGTCTTGAGGGCAGGCATTTTTCACTTTTCTCTAATAGGAACAGACAGTACAGAATTATCAAATGTATTTGAGGAAAACCAACATTGTAAAAGAGAGGCACCAAACTAAACAAACAAGAGAACTAATCCCCACAGAATTCTCCCAGGATATGGAGAGAGATTTCAATTAAGTAAAAGTGCTATCCATAAATAAAGAGCTGATTGCTGTCAGAAGAATATATCAGAGTTCTGGAAATGAAAAAAAACTCAGTTGCTGACATCAGAGGCTCATTGAATGGAGTGGCTGACCAGCCGTGGTCAGAGGCTGAGCTGATGCCTGGGCTGAAAGATTCCCTCAACAGATATAAAAAGGCAAGCAGATTAAAAAAGAAAAAAACTACTAGAGAAAAATTAAGAGACATGGATCACGACCTGAAATTCACATATCGATCTAATAGGAATTTTCAGAAGCAAAGAACAGAGAGCTTGTGGGAGAGGAACTTATCAAAGTAATAATAGAATAAACACTTTCCCTGAGCTGAAGAAAAACTTCAATCTTTAGAGAGCCAACCAAGTACCCAACAGGAAGATTTATAAAAGACCTGTCCCTAAAGGCATCACGATTCTGAACTCCAAGGGTAATTACAAAAGAAATCCAAAATTTCCAGAAAGATAAAAAATAGTACCCTAGTGTGAAACACCTCAGCTGGAAACCTAGAAGACAATGGTGCATTGTCTTCAAAGTTCTGAGGGAAGATTATTTTGAGATTTGAATTCCATGCTTATAGCAGTCAGGGTCCAACCAGGGACAGGCAAACCAGGGGCTGCATCCTGTTGGAGACAGAAACGTCAAGTTCTTCCCTTTCTCCTGTTTCTCACCTCCTGCCAGTGCCTCCTATTGGCAGAACCTACTAGAAAGGCAGCTGGGAAATGTTGTTCGCAGTCTCCCAGCTCCAGCAGCCTACAGCTAAGTTTAAAAGGGCGGGTTTAGGGCTGAGACAAGTAAGTATTAAAGTGGGGTGGGAGGAGGGCAAATGAAGGACTTTTTTCTTTTGGCTATGATGAGTCTTTGATGCTGGTTGGTTTTTCTCTAATTGCGGCCAGTGGGGGCTGATCTTCATTGCAGTGCATGGGCTTCTCATTGAGGTGGCTTCTCTTGTTGCAGAGCAGGGGTTCTAGAGCACCTGGGCTTCAGGAGTTGCAGCACACGGGCTCAGCAGTTGTGGCGCAAGGGCTTAGTTGCCCTGAAGCATGTGGAATCTTCTCGGACCAGGGATCGATCCCGTGCCCCCCCTGCATTGGCAGGCGGACTCTTTCTTTCTTTTTGGCTGTGCTGGGTCTTCATTGCTTTTCTCTAATTGCAGAGGGAGGGGGCTACTCTCTCGTTGTGGTGCACGAGCTTCTCACTGTGGTGGCTTCTCTTGCTGTGGAGCATGAGCTCTAGGGTGCCTGGGCTTCGATAGTTGAGGCAAGTGGGCTCAGTAGTTGTGATGCACAGGCTTAGTTGTTTCACAGCATGTGGGATCTTCCCAGACCTGGGATCGAACCCAGTTCTCCTGCAGGCAGGAGATTCTGCAGGCAGAACACATAGAATCTCCTGCAGGCAGGCAGATTCTTAACCACTGGACCACCAGGGAAGTCCCAGTGAAGGATGTTTCCAGATACAAACGGACTTGGGAAGTTTCTAAATGAATTATTCCAGGTGTTCTCCATCAGACTAATACAGTGAACCAATGGAAGAGAGAAGATAGAACTGTCAGACACACCAAAGATGGAGACAGATGTCCCACGTCTGTAGCATCCCCGGCGAGGAAACCAGTGTCACAGCACGCGGGGGTGGGGTGGGGGAGGCAGAACACCCCAGTTCAACTGCCGGTTCACTTCCTGTGAAAAAGCTTGACGGGCGGGGGAGGGAAAGCGAGTGACTGGATGTGCAGGAAAGTGACCTCTGAAGGTGGTTTCATCAGAGGTTGAGATGGGGTGGATGAAGTACTGCGTCTTCCCTGGGAAAACAATGAATCCTGACCCCAGCCCCTTTCCACATCCCCGTTTAGCAAAGAAGGATGAGCCCAGCAGTGTTCAGGGACCTCTCTGCTGGTAGCATCCCTACCTGGGCCTCCTGTGCTCTGGTTCTGGCCTCTGGCTCTTTGGTACCTGCTGCCCAGCCATCATCTCTGGCCCTGCCCCGTGACCTCCCCATCACAACCCGCTCTGGGTGGACCAGAGCTATATCATTTGCCATTTAATTTGCACTTTCATAGGAAATAATAGATTAGCTAAAGGAATGAAGCACCGACTTTAGACTTTCAGGCTATTTATGGCCAGTGGAAGGGAGGGAGGGCTATTTCAGGACTTCGCAAATCGTTCCAGAGAGGCCACAGTTTTATATAAGCATTTCCAGGGAGGAGAGTCATGCAAAGACAAAAGAGAAATGGAGGCTGGGGGAGAACTGGTTAGGGAGGGGTGGGGATGGTGCAGGCCTCTGGATGCCATCTGATGAAAGCTATCTTAAAAAGGATCTTAAGCAGCTCAGGGAATAAAGGCTAGGAATTCCCCAATGTGCCAGGTACTGCCTATCCCTGACCATTTCTGTCTTTTCCTTACTTCTTGTCTTAGTCTGCTTGGGCTGCTGTAACAATATGCCACACACCAGGTGGCTTAAACAGCAGGAATTTATTTTCTTACACTTTGTGAGGTCCAGGATCAAGATGGCAGCTCTTTGGCAGGGTTGGTTTCATTCTGAGTTCTCTCTCTATGGCTTGCAGTTGGCCACTTTCTTTCTGTACCTTCACGTGGTCTCCCTTCTGTATGTTGTTGGTGTCCCAATTGCCTCTTCTTGTAAGGACACTAGTCACACTGGATTAGGGCCAGCCCTTAATGACCCCATTTAACTTAATCACCTCTTTAAAGACCCTATGTCTGAATCCAATCGTATTCTGAAGCGCTGGGGGTTAGGACTTTAACATATAAATTGTAAGGAGATATCATAAGCCCCTAACATTCATAGAACTCCAATTTTATGGATGATGGCAATGTACCCAGTTAAAAACTTAGATTTGCCAGCCTTCCTTGTAGCTATTAGTCAATGAGACATTAAGCTGGAGTTCTTGGGTGGGATTTCTGGAAAGCTCTTTAGAAGGATGGCCGAATCAGCTTGGGAGCCCCCTTCTGCCTTTTCTCTTTATCCTGCTTGAAATTCTGATGTGAAGGCTGGCGTTCCAGTGGCCATCTTCAGAGCAGGGTGGGTGGGGGGTGATGGTAACTTCCTCAGAATGGAAAAGAAAAGGGCTGGGTCCTAGGTGGCTGTGCGGAGGAGAAAAAAAAGAAATCCCTCTTTTTTGAAGCCACCAGTTTTTAGGCTTGTGTTATTTTAGTTGAACATAATATCTAATTGTCAGGGCAATAAGTACTTTGATTTTGCCAGTCCTACAATCGTGTTCCCTGCAGCCTGACAGGGCAATCTGTAAGGCGGGGGTCTGGCAGCAGTAGGACTGGATTGGGGAAACCACGTCTCTGCCGCTGATAGAAAAGAGACCGAGGAGCGACTCTCCGCGCTGATGACTCTGTAGCTGAGAAATTGGCAGGCGGCGTTAGCCCCTCTGAGGATCTCGAAACAGACGGTGTTTGAAGTGGGGTGGGGGTGCCATCCTGCGTCTTTCGAAAAGCACCTGAGGATAAAAGCGCTGGAAGCTGAGGTGTCTGTAAAAGTGACATGCCGAGAATCACTAAATGGCTGCGAAGCCTCCTTGGGTCCTTTATGTTCCCTCCGCGTGGAGCGTCAGACCCCTCCGCTTAGGCAGACGTTGTCCTACTCTCGAGGGGTCAGTGTGAGTGGCGTTCGTCTGGTGGGGTGTCACCGGTGGAGGGGGGGGGGCTGCCGCTGCACGGAGCACATGGGCCAGGCTTTCAGCAGCGTCCTCTCCCCCGGCACGCACTCAACATACCAAATGAACCTGAAGCTGGGATTCCTACATGACAGCAGGGAGATAAGCAGGGAAGAAAAGGCACACGAGGGGATGATGAATATTCTATTTGTGACATTTTTCCTGTATTCAGTCAAATAGAAGAAAGTGTTCAAATAACGAGCAGTCACTTTGGTGGCTAGTGTGGCAGTTCCTTGGTAACGGGGCGCTTAACTCGCTCCTTTCCAAGGAGGGGTGGCCTTGCGCAGGGGTTCTGGGGGTGGGTGGGGGTGAGCGGGAGTGGAAACAGGGTAGAGATTCTGGGGGAACATGCTATATGCTCAGGTCTGCTGTGACTTTTGCTGGAGGGGCTCCCCTGAACCTCCTTCGCTATGCTCTTCCTCACATGGAAGGAATGGAAGCTGTTCTGCAGTGGGTGGGAGGAGCCAAATAAGGCCCTGGCATGTGTGTGTGTGTGTGTGTGTGTGTGTGTGTGTGTGTGTGTGTGTGTGTGTGTGTGTGTGAGAGAGAGAGAGAGAGAGAGAGAGTGTGTGTGAGCGGCTTATGAATCCCCAGCAAAAGACACAGGAGTGCCTGGTCCTCAGCCTGCCCGCTGACCCTGACCCCTGGTCTGTTGCTGCTTTGCCCCAGAGTCACAAGTGCCAGCTGGGAATTGTATAGGGATGTCTGTCTTAGCTTGGATGAAGGAGTTGATTTGTGATGGGAATAGATATGAGAGAAGGAAAGGAAGTTGACACGAAGGTGGTATGACGAGCAGATCTGCCCTGGGTGCCATCATGGCTTAGTCCCACCGAGGACCTCTAAGAGACAACGTAAAGCTTGTTCACAAGGTGAAGGGTCTGTCTGTTTGTCCATTTAGTTGCTCAGTCGTGTCCAACTCTTTGTGACCCCATGGACTGTAGCCCGCCAGGCTCCTCTGTCCTTGGCATTCTCCAGGCAAGAATACTGGAGTGGGTTGCCATTTCTTCCTGCAGGGGATCTTCCTGATCCAGGGATTGAACCCGTGTCTCTGGTGTCTCATGCCCTCAGGCAGAGCTGCAGCTGTCTTCAGAAGGATACTGGTGGTGTGGGATCAGTCAGTGCCAAGGGGTATGGATGGGGCGCTGGGAGTGACTGCTACCATGTTTGGGCAGTGAGTTGCCTGGGTGTGCATACAGGTTTGGGCCAAGTAAATGCTGTCATATACACCAGTTTGTTTCCAGGTCCATCCCTGCCTTTTCTACCCTGCTCTGTCTCATGGGGAACTGCATTTTCCTGCTCCCTTGCTTTCTGACTTCCTGGTGTGTTTGGCCAACAGGAGACACTGACGGAAGTCCCAGGGCCAGAAGAAGCAATATGCCAGGGTATTTTCCTCCCACAACCCTGTGGCAGTTGGGTCTCCTCCACAGCTTCAGTTCCCTCTGATAGACTGTGACTGCAGCTTTTGCCAGGTGGCCCCCGCTTCTAAGGCTGTATTTCTATCATTTCTTCCTTTTGACTTTCTAACTGGAAATGTGGTTGTACAGTTGGGCGTGCCCTTTTGCTCTTCTGTCGTTGCCATGAGAAAGCACTTTCCCCATAACTGCCACTCCTCCTGGGACCCAGAATCACACTTGACCCCAATCTGTGATGAGGAGCCACACCTGGGCAGACTGGTAGCCAGAAGCAGAGCTGCCCAGTGGAGCCCAACTGAGATAAAAGCAAGCATAAATGAGTAGGGTCATTTGTTAAGCTTGGGGTGATTTGTTACACAGCACACACTGACTTATATACCACCCATTCTCAGTTTCCTTTATAATAAACACTACTGTATCATCAGGGAAGGTTGAAGCATGAGAGAACCACCCAGAGTAGTTAGAGAGTTCAGGGAATACGAGTTAACATTTTGTGTAGCTATTATGTGCCAAGTACTGTGCAAGAGACTGTGTGCTTACGTGTTCTTGAATTCTTGTGAAAACTTTGTGAGAAGTGTACTCTTTGCACTATTTTACAGTGAAGAAGATGAGGTTGAATACCGTGTGTTTTCTTCACCTCTCTGCTTGCCACACAGATGCCCATTTGTTCTTTGGTCCGGGTCTCTGGTCATGCCCATTTTCTGTGGCCACGCCCTGGAACCACCCACCATCCCTCACCCTCAGCAAACCTGGCTCCATTCAAATTTCTCCCTGAGAGCTGCCAGATCAAAACTGCTTCCCAGGGATGAAGCCATTTCTGGGAAACTTGGAGCGAATTTATTTCACCAGGATGTGTTCATCGTCTCTCTCTGTTTTAGTACATTTTCTACAAGGATCAGATTAGGTCCATTGAATGCTAATCACATCCAGTGATGTCTACATGACATCAAGGCTGTAGCTTTGTTTGATGCTTCAAATTTATTGGTAACTCAAATTAATTCATTTCGCAAATAATTACTGTTCGCTGCCTTGGAGGCAGGCACCATGTGAGGGGCTGGGAAGGCCAGGATGCATAAGTCATCAGCTAACTGAAATCTGAATTTTAAGGATATCATTTTTCTTTTGGTATGGCTACCTAAAATATGCATACAGTTTTTAGTTCCCTCTGAAGAAGTAAAATCAAGTGGCGTTTTGGGGCCACCCATGCCTCTTTTGGGAATGATAACCCAGAGGAAGAGTCTAATGTGGTTAGAAGATGGGTGTTTTCTCTCTGTCACTCCCATGTGTGGTCCACAGAATAATTCTTAATGGTTGCATGCCTTTTCTGAAAATTCTGCTTAACCAGTAATAAGAATAGTTTGTTGTTTGTTTCCTCCACTGGTTTTCAAATAGTAGATGCGGCAAGTTCTGTGATGGGCAAGTCTATCTTTATTCCAGGTCACCTTCCCAGGCCATCATCAAGTTCTGCAGTTTGGGGTTGGGGGGGGATCTTCTGACTCTGAAAGCAATAACCCCTTGACACTACGTATTAATACCCCTTGAAGCAGCATTTTGCAAACTGCGGTCCATCAAAAGCCTCCTTCAAATCATGCAGGGAGGGCTTATAAAAGGAGTGATGCCTTGGCTATACCCCAGATTTACTGAATCCAAATATGGGGGGCCGGAATCAGAAGAACTGTATTTTTAATGTGTCCCCAATCCTCCTCATCCCCTGTGAATCCCTAGGACACTAAACTTTGAGGTTATACTCTCCTGCTTCATTGCAGCTTGCCTCTCACTCTGATATTGTCCACTTAGTATTCTCATTCTTGGGGGAAAAATCTAGAATTTTCTCTGTAGGATCTAAAAGCATACATTATGAAAGGGGGAGGATACTGTTGTAGTTGTCTGTTGCAGCGGAACAAACCATCCCAAAGCTTAGTGGAATTAAACAACAGTTTATTATTATTTCTCCTGATTTTGTGGTGGTTTTTGCCTGGGATGTTGTCTCACAAGGTTGGATTTAGGATGCAACTGGGGCTGGAGTCATCTGAAGGCTCAACTGGGCTGAACTTTCAAGGCAGCTTCTGCACTCACATCTCTGGTGCCCCAGGACTCTTGCACGTGACTTCTCTCTCTAGCAGAGTAACCTGGACATCTTTTCTGGTGGTTCAGGGTTCCAAGAAGCGGGAAGCAGAAACCTCCAGTTCTGTTAAAGGTGAAGTATACAGCCAACAAAGCTCACTTCTACAGAATTCTACTGGTCAAAGCAGTAACAGGCCAGATTAAATTCAGGAGGTGAACGAATAGACTAACTCCTCAATGGGGAATGGCATGGACAGGGCTGGCTCCACTCCACAATTTGTGGAACTCTGTGCAAAATAAAAATGTAGGGCCCTTTGTTTGAAAAACCAGGAAAAAGCTGTTAAAGATACTTAAATATAAAGCTTTCCCCCTCTCTCCCAGGGTCTCTCTTTTGACTTGTGTGGTGTCTTAAAATTTTCTATTTAATATGGTTCTAAGTAAAGAATAAAAGATTTAAATTATTAATATGAATTTACCATTTATCTATATATTGTGCAATGTCAGTTTTATGTGCAAGTATAACAGCATTGCACTCTTATGCAGAATTGCTGAAATTACACAATTTGTTTTGAAGCTTGTACACCCATATATATTTTGTTCTTAGCAGAACAGTGGAAACTCTGCATGAAACTAACTAGACAGTTTTATTTGACTTCTTGAAATGCGTGCATCCTGCCAATACTACCTTCTGCTCACTGATAAATAAGAAGGGGAGGGAGTGAAAGAAAAGGAGCTCTGGGGTGCCCTGTGTTTCCGTTTTCTTCTACATCATCATTTTCAGTGCACGTCTGTGCCTGCTAAGTTGCCTCAGTCGTGACTGACTCCTTGTGACCCCATGGACTACAGGCTTCTCTGTCCTTCACTATCTCCAAGAGTTTGCTCCAATTCCCGTCCATTGAGTTGGTAATGCTATTGAACCATTTCATCCTCTGCCGCCCCCTTCTCCTCTTGCCTCCTGTCTTTCCCAGCATCAGGGTCTTTTCCAATAGGTCATCTCTTTGCATCGGGTGGCCAAAGTATCGGCGCTTCAGCTTCAGCATCAGTCCTTCCAATGAATATTCAGGACTGATTTCCTTTAGGATTGACTGGCTTGATCTCCTTTCAGTCCAAGGGACTCTCAAGAATCTTCTCCAGCACCACAATTTGAAAGCATCATTTCTTCGGTCCTCAGCTTTCCTTATGGTCCAACTCTCCTACATGACTACTGGAAAAACCATAGTTTGTGTGTCTTCAAACACTGTTGCTTTCTTTCTGCATTTGGAGCAAATACTGTTTCAAATGGAACACATAGACTTTTAGAACTGTCAGCTCCCCAACTGACTCAGTTGTAGACATCACAGATTCACTTTGCATGTGTGTTGAGTCTCGCTGAACTGTGCCTTGTAGATTCACCAAAATTCTGTGCTCATGGGAAACAAAAAATGGCGGACATACATCTTTTATTTATCTCCTGTCGTCACATGATATCCCATCATCCTATCAGACTTCACTGACAAAGCACAGGTTCAAATATAAAATTATTAAGAATTTCAAGGTGGTGACAGCAGCACATTAAATCAAGCATGATACCATTTTGATCACAGGCCCCTGTGCAGCTGCTCGATTGCATGCCCATGAAGTTGGCCGTGGGCTTATATATACACAGCAGTATGCTGGTAAACGTTTAATAACCGGATATCTAGTGTGTGGGGGGAAGCCCTGAATGATAGCATTTACCACCGTGGCTGATTTCAAGCTATCAACAGGATGTTGCTTAGCACAGAATTGGGAAGAAATGCCCACAATCAGCTCTGGAGAGTTGGTAGAGCAGCTTCTAGAACAAGAGGGCTCGAAGACAGAAGGGGAGGAATTGATGATGAAGACAAGCTAGCACATATATAGTGACCCTAAAAAAAAAAGATAAATACGCATATTTGTGTGTAGAGAATGAAAAAAGACTGAAAGACTCTATATTAAAATGTTAACAGTGATTATTTCTTGGTCATAGGATTAGAGGTGATAATAATATAATAATTATTTTTGCTTATCTGTCGTATCCACATTTTCTAAGATAGATAGGCATTACCTTCGTAATAAAAACTTCCACAAAATGTCTTGAAAAAGTTAGTACAATCTTTAAAGCATAGGTTTGGAGAGTGCAAGCCTGTAATAGTTGCTACACGCCATGAATAATTTACAAATTAAATTGATTTTAAAGCACAGCTAAAATAAATTTGATAAGATGGGCCACAGTTATGTTCTTTCTTATCATTCACATTTGTACATTTTATAGTCAATGAGGAGTGACAGCCATTATTTAGAATTCCAGCAAGAGCGACCATAACTGTTTGTCACCTACTCAGCATCTAAACAATGGCCTGACGGCTCACCTGCCTGGCCTGGTCCAAAGCAAGGGGAACCGGAGTCTACACTAAATAACCGAGTTTATGACCGCTGCGGCAGAAAGGAGGAGAGAATGGTCTCTTCGCAAAACTGATGAGAACAGTAAGGAGCATTGAAATATGTCAGCCAGACCTAAGGGGAGGGCTGAATGAAGGGGGTGTCAGCATGTATCAGAATCTCACACCGAGGCCATGAAATAGAGTTTCATAAAGATGAGGAGACAAGGAAGCGTTTCAGCCCAGGAGCTGGGGAAGGAGAAACAGAGCAATAAGGGGTGGAGGACAAGGACTCAAATGACAAATCCCAGACAGCCCCCGGGGAGTAACTGGTGTATAATGAACCTGCTTCCTGCGTCTACGTGAATGTTGGATGAACACAGGATGGGCCAAAGATATTCCTAATTATCTTGGGAGTGAGTAGCGGAGCTGCGGCATTGTAGTAAAATGAGCTGTGGTCACAAGGAACCTAGCTGATCCTGCTAAGAGATTCCTTACTCCAAAGGAGAGTCCCTGGAAGGAAGCCCCTCAGCAAGGGAGCAGCTCCCCTCTGGCTTGTGGGAAGGGAGGAGAATTGAGCATCTATCTGACACACTCAGGACAACATCAGGGACTCTGCCCACTTCTCAAACTCTAGTGTGCCCACGGATCATGCAGGGAGCTGCTTAAAATGCAGCTTCGGATTCAGCAGGGGTGGGGCAGGGCTGGAGAACTGGTATTTCTGAAAGGTTCCCAGGTGATGCTGACGCCACTGCTGGTTCATGGACCGCAGTTAGCAGCTGGGTCACAAGGGCTACACAGGACAGTTCCCTCCTCCATGCTCGGGTTCTAATGAACTGACAGAGCATCAGCCCAGTGCTGTTGGCTTTTGCAGTCCGCCTGGCCAGGCGGTGGTGGGGAGAAAGGAGCGAGGGCAATTTCCCCACATCCCTTCTTCCCGTGTGGGTATTCAGTATCTCTCCCACCTCCCCGGTCTTTCCTCCTCTGCACGCCTTCCTCTTTGCAACATCCTCGTCATTATTGCAGGAGATTTATTTTTAGAGTCAAGGCCACAGAGTTGCAGATTCGGCAAGGCCTAAAACAAATCGACAAACGGAAAGTGTTTGTCTTTGAAGCGGTGTGAATGAGGGGCCCACTAGCCAGGCCTGGCGTGAAGCTCTTATCTCGGCTTGTTTTCCCAGTCGCCAATGTGGGCCGCCTCTTCCCCCCTCCCAGATCACAAAGGAGGTTGAAACACCAGAAGCTACTGAAATTGCCTCATCTTTCCCCTTTGAGATCTTGCCCTGTGCCCCTTTCGCTGGCCACCCCGACAGAGGTGGCAGGCTCCAGAAAAGGGGCAAAATGAAACAAGACAGTGTCTGGCCCCCCAATCCCCAGTGGAGGGATCAGGGTCAAAAGATAACATTCATACAGTAAATACAAGGGAGCGAGGTTTGAGGGGGAAAGGATGGAGTTTGTGAGAATTTTCTTTCATTTTCCTCAAGCTCATAAGTGGGGACTCAGTGAAGGACATAGAAGAGACAGCCTCGCTATGTGACAATGACTGTCTCAGAGCATCTCAGAGCCTTTCCAAGCCCCGCCCTTGGGGGACCGCAAGGCAAATGGGGCAGAATAGTGGCTCAGCTGACTCTTGTTTTTCCTTCCAGAGGCCCCACCAGTAAAGTTTGCCTCCACTTCCTTCTTGGGGTTCTGGAGCCAGCTCCCCCAGCTCCATGACTGTGTTCATCTTCAGTTCAGTTCAGTCTCTCAGTCGCTCTGCAACCCCATGAACCACAGCATGCCAGGCCTCCCTGTCCATCACCAGCTCCTGAAGTTTACTCAAACTCATGCACATCGAGTCGGTGATGCCATCCAGCCATCTCATCCTCTGTCGTCCCCTTCTCCTCCTGCCCCCAATCCCTCCCAGCATCAGGGTCTTTTCCAATGAGTCAACTCTTCGCATGAGGTGGCCAAAGTACTGGAGTTTCAGCTTCAGCATCAGTCCTTCCAATGAACACCCAGGACTGATCTCCTTTAGGATGGACTGGTTAGATCTCCTTGCAGTCCAAGGGATTCTCAAGAGTCTTCTCCAACACCACAGTTCAAAAGCATCAATTCTTTGGCACTCAGCTTTCTTCACAGTCCAACTCTCGCATCCATACATGACCACTGGAAAAACAATAGCCTTGGCTAGACGGACCTTTGTTGGCAAAGTAATGTCTCTGCTTTCATCTTAGGCGGTAATTATTGGGTTGGCCAAAAAATTCGTTCGGGTTTCCTGTGCCATGGTATGGAATAATCCGAACAAACTTTTTGGCCAACCCGATACTTAGCAGTCGGGTTCTTCAAAACCCAAGAGACCCCAGAAACCAACTCACGACCACCTTTCCCAGGTCCTCTAGTGTGCCACATGCATCCTGATAATACAAAAAAAGAGTCCTAAGCTAACATTTATGGAAGGTCTACCATGCACAGGGAACAGTGATGAGTGTTTTTATGTGAATTTAATGAGCCCCCTTAATTCTCACAACAGTGCTCTCAGATGAGCATTCCTTCCATTTTACAGAGGAGGAAACAGAGGCCCATGTGGGATTAGATTGAATTCCTTCTAATTTTTGGCACTCATGATTGTGCTTTGAACTCAGAGTACAGAGGGTTTCCCCTCACCCCTAAGCACAGTTTCCCAACTCAAGATTCTGGAGGCCTGGCCAGAGATCATTGGCTGGGTAGGTGAGAGGTTTGTGGGAGTTGGCAGGGTACGAGGGAATGGGGGCAAGAAGCACTTTTAAAGGCTTTTCTTTTTTAGACTCTGAGCCTGCAAACTTGGATGAACCCTCCCCTACCATCCACCCTCCAAATCCATTTTCCTCTGCTTTATATGAAGATGCGACTACTCCCAAAGTCACATCATCATAGAGATGGAGGTGCCCAGGTCTGTTCACTTAACCAGTAGCACCTACTATGTGCTCCAGAAAGCAGTCCCCGTTCTCAGGATTTCTCAATGGGAAACCAGGCAACAAACAAGTAAATGATGTCAGGGGATGGTGGTGGGCGGGGGGGGGTGTGTGTGTGGAGGGCTCTTATAGCCAAGCAGGTCAGGGAAGGGATTTGGAATTGAGACCCAGATAAGGTGAAACATATGGGGAACAGTGTGGAACAGTTGGGTGGTGGGAAAAGCAAGTGTCTAGAGGCAGGATCAGGCTTGAAGGGCTCAGGAAACAGGCCAGCCCAGGTGAAACAGAGGCTGTCTAGTGTTGAGGGAGGGAAAGATAGGGCCTGATTGATAGGCAGGACCAGATCAGGAGCGTCTTAAGGGCCACAATGAGATTTTGGGATGCTTTGGTGGCCATCACTTAGCTAGAGAGTGGGTAAAAAAATGTTCATTCCAGCCCCTCCTCAGTACTCAGAAGCTGAAGCTCTGCTTAGCTGGGAGAAGGCATAATGAATCACACTGGTGATTCCCAAGTGGAAGGTTTGAGAAGCTTGGCTCTGAGCTCTGATGTCTGGTGGAGCAGTAACTGCTCATACCCCACCCATTGCTTCCTAAGTCTTTCCTCTTGAGGCCGTCTGTGATTGGCTGCCTGCAGTGGGGGTTAATGACCAATGATCATCAAGGAGTTGATGGATGAGTACTTTGCTTCCTTGCCCCTTGGTGGGCCAGTTCACAGGTGTGTTCCACATGCTCCCCAGTGGTTTTGAGCCCCAGGTGCCCGCAGTGGGAACCAGCTCATAAACTCACCCTGTATTGCCTTTTCTCTTCTCTCTATCTCACTTCCTCATTTCCCAGCTGATGCTCTCTAACCTCACCTCCCAAAGTAAACCACTGATGCCCAAAGCTTTGTCTCAAGGTCCACTTTTGGGGAACCTAAGTTAAGACATCTGGCATCTATGATAAGCAGGAAGCTCCCATTTAATAGTCTCTTTCTCACAAGTGATGGCACAAGTCAGTTGTCCAGATATCTTCTAGGTAGAAGGTAGGGGCCATTAGCTGGAGAAGAAGACAGAAAAAGCAGTTTGGAGAGTCACAGGCCAGCATTGTGACATCTCATAGGCACAAAGAAGAAAGAAAAGTTTACATAGAAAACTGAACATAGTATCAGCTCCTTGAGAGGCAGGGTGTAGTCTGTTTGCTTCACTGCAATAAATGCATCTAGTGGGTGCTCAATAATATCTGTCGAATGAATAGATGTAGCAAAGGAAAAAGGGTTAAAAACCACCGAGTCCCATAGAATGGGAAGCTATGGATGATCTCTGCTCTCTTGTCCAGTCCCTCCTGAGTCTCCTTGATCAACTTTCCTTTGGACTCTGTGAGGTATCCAGCATCTTTTTCGTCATTGCCACCCAATATTTTCATGCCTCACTTAAGCTAGTGTCACACGCAGCTTTACTAGGACAGTAGTATAACATTAATGGCGGTGGCCATGCTAACACTGTTCCCACTGTATCCATGCCCTCATCTTCCTGATGAGGCTAGACTACATTTCCCAGCCTTCCCTGCAGTTAAGCCGGGGCCATGTGACTGAGTTCTAGGGACAGATCTGAGCCACAAAATTCTCTCACTCAGCAGCCTCCATTTTCTCTTCCTGTTCTACTTTGATCTTGGGAGCCACATATTGAAGTTCATATTTTCCACAAGATGGAGGGAGCCTGGATCCCTGAATCACCATGTGCAAGGCTGCCCCTGGAATGCTTGATTGGCATGTGACATGAATGAGAAATAAGCCTCTTGCACATTCTATTAAGCCATGGAGATTTGGGGGATGTTTGTTATAGCTCCTTGCCTGTCTCCACTAACTGAAGGACCTTGTAGCTCAGACGTGGCTGTTGACCTGAAAGGCAGTGGGGAAGATTTCTTGGGCAAAGGAGCAGCTCCCCACTGGAAGCATCCTGAAAGCATTGTCTGTGATGCCGAGGGAAAAAGAGGCGGGATCTGCCATTTACCCTACCCTGCTAGAACTCATCAGGGGGTCTTTCAGAATAAAAACAAATAAGAATTCGGCACAGAACCTTCAGTCATGCCAGTTACAGAGAATCCACTGGGAACAGAGCCCCCTGGAGCGGCAGTAGCCCTGCTTCCCGCCCCCACTCTATCAAATGGCGATTTTGAATAGGGATGAATTTGCAATTTGTTCCCCTGACCTGAGACAGATGGTTACGACGCCAAAATCTTACATTATTTATGAGGCTGTGCCATGTTGGGGAAAGGACCGGCTGGGTGGTTCCAGGTCTGTGTCACAAGGAGCGGGTCACGCTGCCCCTCCCAGCCTGTGTCCTGGTTTGTATAGTGAAGGGTGGGGGTGGGGGAGGGATGGGATGTGCTTGGAACAGGCAATTTTTGGAGGTGTCTTCCAGGACAGATAACTGAGACTTCAGCATCTGCATGCCCAAAGGAAGGAGGATAGATGCATTTTGAAAATGAAAGGCAAACAGCAAGGTGAGCCCGAGGACTGTGCGCCAGAGATTGAAATCTCCAGGCTGTCTTTCTCCCCCCGCCCTGAGTCTGAGAAGCCGGCAACCAGACGCAGCAGCAAGATATCCACGAAGCCTGCCTTTCAGGCTCCTGGGGGACAGCGCGGCAGAAGGGCAGGGTTGCTATAGGAGAAAGAAGGCTGGAGCCAAACATCGGGCTGCTGTGTTTATGACCCAGACTGGCCATTGCTGTGGAAGGCCAAACCGGGAGGCCTGGCACATGGCCAGAGCTGTCACCGTCTGGGCATCTGAGCCCAGGGAGCCCCCGAGGTCAGCTGTCTCCCCAGAGTGGAGAGCGGCCAATTTGCACTATCTCAGCTGCCAGTTGCCGCCAAGTCACAGCAAAGCATACAGGGTACCAAAGACAGCCCGCATTGCCCACATCCGCTCCTGTGACTGAAGCTGAGGGTGGGAGGGGCCCTGGCACATGGGACTTGCCAGTAGCCAAACTTGGCAGGGTTTTTTTTTTTGTTTTTAACCTATCGTGGACTATGCACCCCTTTGGAGCCAGTGAGCTCCTTTTCAGAACCATGTCTTTAAATGCATAATGTAGCATTACCGAGGAAACCAATTCTATTGAAATGCAGTTCTCCAAATATTTAAAAACAACTCTGTGAGGGAGTCATAGATGTGCTTCTTTCTCAATGCATTCAACAACAAGATTTAGGGGCCGATCTAATAACTACTCTCATTTCACCCTAGTGAGGAGGGTAAGCGATCTTTAGAGATAGTCTGTGACAGTTCTGATGTGCTGTAAAGATAGCTGTGGTTTCTGCTGGTGACAGTCACAGGGACTGCTGATGCTTCTATGGTTTGTTGCCTGTGTTCATGATGGAAGGAAGTACTCGATTTCAGTTAAAGGTTAGTACAACTGAAGATGTAATTTCCCCCCCCCATCCGAGTTCACAGATCCTTGAATGTCATGCACAGAACCCCTTTGGCTGGTAGGGAATGGCTGCTAGGGACAGGAGTCGGCTGGGGACACAAGGACTGTGGAGCAGTTCTTTTCTCCTCTGTCAGCAGGACAAGTAGGACTTGATCGGGGTTGGCTAATCGGTACAAAGTGCTCCCTCCCAGGCCCTATCCCCCCCACCCTGCCCCCCGTGGTAAGCGTCGCTAATTGATCCTGGCTTGGCTCCCCACAGAGCCCAGAGATGGGCAGCCTGCTTCTCGGCCCAGCGCTTCAGGCAGCCATTGCTAAACGATCGGAGCTGGCATCAAAATGAAACCGATTTGCCATTCCAGGGCTGGAAGCTCTCTAAGGCCCGTTTCTGCCCTGACATGATATGATTACCCGTGATTAAAATATGGTCCCTGCCCTCAAGGAACTTCTGAACCCGTGAGCATCTTAAAGATTGGTGCGGAGTGAGGTGGGGGTGGGGGCAGCTCTACACAGTTCCTCACCAGGCATTCAGTCATTTCACAGTCAGGGCATCGATTTTACTTTTCGACTTGTAATTTCCACCTCCTGGATTCCATTATCACTCGCTCAATATCCGACGACTCGCCATTTCTCTGGCCACCGCTCTGAGATGCGTGCATTGCTGAGCATAAACAGAAGACTTTGCCTGAAATGCATTACTACCTGGAAGTAATGATTGGGTTTTACACAGCCAAGACCTTGCTGCTTCTGTACATAAGCAATCATTCCACCTTCCTCATTCCCATTCACTTGGACTCGGCAGAAGGAACCCAGAATTAACCCCCTGTGCTCAAGCCCCAGACCCAGGACACCCCTGTCTCATCTTTAAGCTCCTTCCTTTCATGTGTGAAATACCCTGCAGCTGGAGGCTGAAGCTCCTGCCTTATGTTTTAGATATGCTGCCATTAACAGTTTTTTAAACAAAACAAAACAAAACAAAACACCCAAATCTGTCCATCCCTAGCTGCTGGAAGCATTTCTTTATTAACCACAATGGGCAGGTATAATGTCATGGCAAAAGTTCTAAGTTCTCGAAGTATGGACCCTCAGCATGGTCTGGAAACTTGTTAGGAAAGTGAACTCTCTTTGGGATCCTGATTTCATTTCCCTTGGATGATTGTGGCGATTATTTCACAATGTATACGTTTAATAGGGCTTCCCTGGTGGCTGAGCCATAAAGAATCTTCCTGCAATGCAGGAGCTGCAGGAGCCACCGGTTCGATCACTGAGTCAGGAAGATCCTCTGGAGAAGGAAATGGCAACCCACTCCAGTATTCTTGCCTGGAGAATCCCATGGACAGAGGAGCCTGGCAGGCTACAGTTCATGGGGTCGCAAAGACTTAGACATGACTGAGCGACTGCACACACAACACACAATACATTTAATAATGCCATTTGTAGCAAGTGGATGGACCTAGAGATTATCATACTGAGTGAAGTAAGCCAGACAGAGAAAGCCAAATATCAAATGATAACATATGTGCAATCTAAAAATTGATATAAATGAACTTCTTTACAAAACAGAAACAGACTCACAGACTTAGAGAACGAACTTATGGTTACCAGGGGGGTAGAGTAGGGGGAGGGGATAGTTAAGGACTTTGAGGTGGACATGTACACACTGCCATATTTAAAATGGATAACCAACAAAGATCTACTGTATAGCACAGGGAACTCCAGTCAATATTAGGTAACAACCTAAAACAGGAAAAGAATTTGAAAAAGATGCATATGTATAATTGAATCACTTTGCTGTACGCCTGAAACTATCACAACATTGTTCATCAACTATGCTCCAATGTAAAATAAAAAGGTAAAAAAGTAAAAAGAAAAGAAAATGCTTTGCTAAAGTCATTCAGGGAGTTTAGGGTTTTGGGGGATAAGAGCCACCCATTCTCCTTGCATGGCCCTTTGATAAACCTTTTTCTGTTTCAAAAAAGAAAAAAAAAAAATCAAGTGTGACCCCTGAAATATGTACACTTTTTAATTTGTTGGTTATACTTGGATAGAGATGAGGAGAGGAGAAAAAAGAAAGAAAGAAACAAAGCTAATTCTCTGTAAGAGGATTCCAGTTTCTCAGCCCCAGGATGGACTCAGTACATCAGTAACTGCGGGGGTGGGGCCAGCTCCTGAGGCCCTCTAGGAAGTTCTGATGCACTAAAGATGGAGAACCCTTGGATTGAGACCCAATGCTGCCACACCCAGACCTACACGTTCATCTTTTGGGGCCTCAGTTGATTCCTTTGTAAAATGGGAGCAACAACCGTCACCTCCCTTGCCTCGCGAGAGGAATGACTCAAACAGTGATGTAAGAACCATTTGCAAGGCCAGCTATTATTTTTGTTAGGCACTTCGTTGCAGGATTTTGAGGGGTGGTGGGGGAGAGTTAGGGGAGAGTTCATTTTAAGCTGAGGGACTTGAGTTCCACTCCGGCTGGAGGAACATGGAGATCATTATTTTCCACAGCTGGGATACTTGGCGGCTCAGCCCCAGGGTTTGCCTGGCTGAGACCGTGTCACCACTCTCCACTGCCTGCCTGTCTGGGGACTTGACTTTCCCCACCTAAAAGGCATAGACATTTGAATCCCCCTCAGATCTTCCTCCAGTGACTCTGGTTCACAGAGTTTCTAATTCAGGTCAATTACAATTCCCGGGTCTGTGCTGCCTTGTGGGGAAGGAGATGACAGTGCAGCAGCTTTGGCAGTGGAGACCAAGTGACCAAACAAGCTGGGCTGTTTGCATCCCCAGCCACCTCCTCAGGGTGTAAAAGCACAGCCAAATGACAGGCTCAGGGCAGGTAAGCTGGCAGATGGGATGAGCTTACAGCCTCAGTTTAGGGGGCCAGGTGGTCTGTCAACCTCAAATCAAACCAAACAGAAGGCAGGAGAAAGAAAAGCTGGCAAAGAAGCCCCATGAGCCCAGAGGGTTGTCTTCCCTAGCTCCTTGCTGAACCAGGCTGGGACCTGTTTGTGGCTCTCTCTTTGGGCAAGATCAAAAGGAGCACCCATCTCATTCTTCTACTTTACTTGCCACGGTGATCTGAGGCTCTGGACATCCAAAACTTTACTTAGATAAGCTTAGATATACTTCAGGATGATGCCCTGGAGGAGGAAATAGCAACCTACCTCAGTATTCTTGTCTGGAGAATCCCATGGATAGAGGAGCCTGGTGGGCTACAGTACATGTGGTTGCAAAGAGTGGGACATGACTACATGACTAACGCTTTCACTTTCAGATCTACTTAGGGTACCATTTAGTTTTCTCAACAACCCTATGAAGGGGGTACCGATTAGTATTCCCATTTTATAGATGAGGAAGTTGAGGCAAGGAGAAGTAAGTAACTGGCCCCCTTGACAGAGCTGGGATTCAAACCCAGAGCAGTCTGACTTCAGAGCTCAAGCTCTTAACTGTGAAGCTAAACAATTCCCCCTCCCTGGAAGGACCTTGGGGACAGGAAGAAACCAATGTTATCTAAGCTGTCAGAGGGATTTTGCAATTTCTTAGGTGCTAGAACATTTTCCTCTGAAGAGTCTCATCTTGAAACCATGTTCTGCCCCCGGGGAAGGACTTTTTAAGTTTGGTTGTGATGGAAGGAGTCAGAAAATAGAAAGTAAAAGTTAACTGCACAGATAATCAAAGATGCTTAACAGAAAGACAAAAAACTCAAACCACATTTCAACCAGCTTATGAAGAGAAAGTAGACTGAGGACAACAAATATAGTTGATACAGTTATTTTAGGAAAGAGCTCATCCAATTCGATGAGAAAATATTAAAAAATGAGCAAAATACACATATAACTTAAAAAAGGAAAAGATAATCTGTAATTCTTACGTCTATATTACATTAATCTAAGATAAAAATATAAAGCAATTTTATATGCCATTACCAGAAATATTTAAAATACCATAATGATAGCCAATACTTGAGAGGTCAGAAGGATTAACCTGCATACATATGTAGCTTATAGTGGCTTAAAAGGGGGCAGCAACAAGAACTTTTATCCTCGTTGTCCAGGTGATCTGAATTCTGAGAATTTATTCAAAATAAGGAAAAAAGTAGATAAATTAGCTGGTATATGCCCCTCCTTTTCTGTCTGTGGGCTGCCAATGGAAGTCACTGCTCCTAGACACCATGCTGGCCCACATTCTAGGCCCTGGACGTCATCCAGTGACTGTGATGTCTGACCAAGGGATGGAGATTCAGGGCTTCAGAAAGTCCACAGTCCAGTGGCCTCAGCCCACTCTTAGGTATTGGTTTAATTCCAAGGCAATTATTACTGGGAATGCTTGACATCTTAAAAAAATATATGGGTCAATGAGCACATGAAAGATACTCAACATCATTAATCATTAGAGAAATGCAAATCAAAACCATGAGGAAACATCACTTCATATCCACAGAGTGGCTATATTTTTTTTTAATGGAAAATAACAAGTGTTGGCAAGGATGTGGAGAAATTGGAACCCTCTTACATTGCTTCTGGGAATGTAAAAGGTATAGCCACCGTGAAAAAGAGTTTGTCAGTTCCTTAAAAAGTTAAACACAGGGTTACCCTATGACTAGCAATTTCATTCTTAGATACACACCCAAGGGAATTCAAAATGTATGTCCACACAAAAAAAGTGTACATGAATGTTCATAGCAACACTATTCATAATAGCCCCAAAGTGGAAACAATCCAAATGCCCATAAACTGATGAATGGATAAACAATATGTGGTCTTTCCACATAGGGAAATAGCTTTCCACCATAAAAAGGAATGAAGGTCTGACACATGCTACCACATGGATGAACTTTCGGGACATTGTGCTAAGTGAAAGAAGCCAGACACAAAAAGGCACAGAGTGTATGATTTCATCATATGAAATGTCTACAATAGGCACATCTACAGAGATAGAAAGTAGATTAGTGGTTGCTAGGGGTGGGGGTGGGGAGAATGAGGAGGGACTGCTGAATGACCACAGAATTTCTTTTGGGGTGATAACATATTCTAGAATTAAATAGTGGTGATGGTCACACACCCTTGGAAATATTCTTAAAGTCACCAAATCGCATTCTTTAAAGTGGTGAATTATTTTTTTTTGATGTAGACCATTTTTAAAGTCTTTATTGAATTCATTACAGTATTGTTTCTGTTTTATGTTTTAGTTTTTTGGCCACGAGGCTGGTGGGATCTTAGTTTCCCAGCCAGGGACTGAACCCACATCCCCTGCATTGGAAGGTGATTCTTAACCACTGAACGGCCAGGCAAGTCCCACAATGGTGAATTTTTATAGTATGTGAATTTTAATTCAGTAACACAAAATATGATTCACTACCCCTTTTGTGGACCAGGTACTGTGGTAGGCAGACTACTCTGTTACTTCTAATTCTTAGACCAAGTCATTGGGGATTGAGGTAGGTTTTCATAGCCTCATTTTATAAGCAGCAAGGCATCTGGCAACCTGTCCCAGGCGCAAGGTCACAGGGTGGTAAATTTGGGAATTGGATCCACTTTGGGCATCTGCTCCCAAGGTGTGGGACCTTTCTGAGAGGGTCCCCACCTACTTAGCGTGTGCAGCAACAGGGATTTTCAGGGGTGCCTCCATTCTGAAGTTGGCACAGAAGCCCAAACCCCATTCTAGTGGTACACACTGATTCATGTGTGTGCATGTGGGATGGCCGTTTCTACCCCCACCTCCCCCCATCCCCCCATCCCCACTCCCAGCTGTTTGACTTCCTCACAGACCAGCTGGAGGGCACTGAAGAGTCTAATCTTAGGTACCAGGATGGACAGCCAGTGCAGGGAACCTAGTAGGACCGTGGATTCACAAAGAATTGTGGTCAATTTCTGCAACAGATGTCCCCGGTGCCTGGCCCAAATTCCTTTGGTATTCATCAGTCTAGAACATTCTCGAAGGATGTAAGAACCCCACCTGAAGCTTTTGAGGCAATGCCTCTGGGAGCACCTCCCAGGCACTGATGAATGGGAACCAGAAGATGAAGACTCCAGCTTTCCCATTCCCCAAGTGAATGGGTGATGCTGAGATGTCTTATCCAGGGTCTCTCAGAGAAATCTATTGGGTTGACCCTCAGTGTCTCACTCCAGAGACTGGCTTGACAATACTTCCCTTACCACCTACTTCCCTTCTCCCTGCCACTCCCCTACTCCCAAATCAGTCACTTGGTGCCAAATCCTTTTCTCAGGTCTGGAAGAACCCAGCCTAAGACTTGTTCCCTTGGTCACTCTTGCTTTATGTCCTTGGGTAAGCCCCTTGATCTCTTAGAGCTCCTCAGGGGTGAGGAGGCCAACCCAGGGGATGAGCTCAATTACGTCTGGATTATTCATCTGACCAAGGAAGAGACCTAGAAGGAAGATAAACTATGACTAATTCTACTCCTGTACTTCTGAGGGGTTCAGTATAAACCAGACCACAACAGCTATGTCTCCTTTCCACCCCTCACCCAGCCCCCAAGACAGTTTCTTGGTCAGCGCAGGGAGTTGGTAAGGGGTATGAGTGAGAGCGAGTATTAACAGTATCTGGAGGGATAAAGCCCCTCTTTTGGGGCCCCAAGTGTTCCCATGGCAAAACCACCCAAACGACAATGACTTTGGGCTAGCCTTGCTTGGACTCCTCCTGGGCTACCCAGAATGTTCCAGAACAAGGCTGACAGGTCTGGAAGCTATAGCTGGACTTCCAGTGCGGCAGATGGTCTCACTCGACTGGGCTGGGTTAAGCTGGCCTTGGAGCCAGGATGCCTCTCACCCTCCCTCTTTCTTTATCTCTAGGCCCAGGGCAGGCTTGGCTGTAAGCGTGTTCACTTTCTGTCCTATGTGCTTGTTCCTCGTCTACACAGCTGACTGACTTCCTTTTCAGAGGGTGCGTGGGGGGTGGTGGGGGCTTGTCTGTAAAGGAGAAAGAAGCAAATGAAATACCTCAGGAGGGTGGGTCCGTGTCCCTTGCACTTAGGCCGCCAGCCTGGCACCTGCCCTAAGGACAGCAGGCAAAGCCCAGGCCCCGGGAAGAGCAGGGCTGCCTGGGCAGGGCAGAGGATGTCTCTGAGTCTGTGACCTTGGCCTCTAGGCCTTTGGGTGACTCTCCTGAGTGTCTGGCTGATTTGGACCAGCTCTGTAGTTGCCGAGGCTGCCTGGGCTGCCCGGGGCGCCTCCCGCCTCTCTGCCACATTCTTTTTTGCAGACAAACAGATTCCTTTGCTCACTGGAACAGCCGAACTAGAGGAGCAGCTGTGAAAATAAACACATGGCAGCTGATTGGAGGGCTGCGGGCTGTTTTCTGGGGTCTGCCTAGGTCCAGAACTCCCCAGCCTCAGTGGGTGCCTTGGCTTGAACCCAGGAAGGATAGGGTGGGTCTGTCCCTTTGCTGCCTGGGAGTCAGCCAGCCGGCTCTCTGGGTTTTCTTCACAGTCGTCAGGAGGCTCTTGGCAGGCCTGGTCTGCTCTCCAAGCCCCCTGACTGGCCATGACTGTCTCCAGCCAAACCCAGAGAGAAAATATTTAGAGAAGGGCCTTTCCTAAGTAGAGTCAGCTCTTGGGTCATTGGGAGTAGTCCTGGACCTCTGTCCTGAGACACCCTGGGGTGCCTTGAGTGGGTGAAACAGATCACGTAGATACTCCCTGAGTCTGTGGGCTGGAAGGACAGCATGTTATATCTCTAATTTTCTTCCACAGTGGGTGACGAGCCATATGCATGTTGTAAATGAGAAACCTTTCTGCAGAGGTAAGGAAACAGATGCAGACGGTGGCAGTGGCCCAGAGCCACTCAGAACATTCTCTCTTCTCCCATTCTTGGTTTGGAGTCACCAGCCACACCATCAGGGTCCCAGCCAACAGCTCTTGGCCTTGCTATCAGTGCGCACCTTCCCTTCCTGTGCAGCCTTCCCAGAGCCTGGCTGTGGGGTAAGCGGGAGGCTGGCCTGGCCTGGAGCCCACGCTCAGCAGCTACAGATGCTCGGCCAGGAGCCTCTCAGCAGCGTCTGGGCCTTCGCATATGGAACGAAGCCTTCCAGGGCTTAGGTTTGGAATTTTCTATACATTTTATCGACCAGGGTTATTAGTCTGTTCAGGCTGCCATAACAAGGACTACAGACTGGGTGGCTTCAACCACAGAAATGTACTGCCTTCCAGTTCTGGAGTCTGGAAGTCCAAGATCAAAGTACCAGCAGGGCTGAGTTCTTCTGAGGCCTCTCTCCGTGGCTTGGAGACGGCCACCTCCTCCCTGTGTCTTCACGTGTGGGTCTGTGTCAATAAGGACTCCAGTCAGATTGGATTGGGGCCCACCCTTGTGACCTCATTTTACCTGAGTCACCTCAGTAGAGGCCTTATCTCAAATTTAATCACAATCTGAAGTCCTGAGGGGGCAGGACACCAGTGTAATTTTTTTGGGGGGGACAGGAGGCACAATTCAGTCTTTAACAACCAGACTGCCCCTGACCTATCTGGAATTCTCTAATCAAGAATACTGGAGTTGGTTGCCATTTATCCCTCCAGGAGATCTTCCCCACTCGGGGATCGAACTCCCGTCTCTTAGGTCTCCTGCATTGGCAGGCAGGTTCTTTACCACTAGCGCCACCTGGACTTCATCATCATCATCCCTGCAGGGGGCGCTCTGACACCTGCACCCCCTGACCCCCTCAGCCCTCAGACAGGAAGAAAACCCAGAGAGCTGGGCTAGCAGACTCCCGGGCAGCAAAGGGACAGGCCCACCCTACCCTTCCTGAGGGCTCCCAACCCCACAGGGTCTGCCTCAGCTACTGAGAGCAGCTGTGCCAATGTGGCACCCTCTGGGGGCAGTGCACCCCCACTGACTGATGGCTGCAGGGTATCACCTGGGGACAACTCTAATGGGCCATTGAGCCCCACAGCTCCCTATGGGCTTGGCTGAAGTGCTGTTGGTCCAGATCTCAGCTTAGCTCCTCCTTCCGTCCTCTCCCACTCCTGCTTCCTTCCTCTCCCTTCCTCAGGTGTGGATCACCAGGGCCCTCCTTAGTAAACCAACTGCAGCTAAACTCCATCTCAGGCTCTGTTTCTCAGAGAAGCCAACTCTCATCACCCTCAAGGCCTCAGAAATGAGAAGACAAGATGGGAGAGCAAGCCATATTTTTTCCTCGGGTCCTGTTGAGAAAGAGCAGGGCCACAAGGCTGGGCCTGGGATCAACCCACCCCTTCTGAAACTGACCAGGATCCTGCGGGGCTCCTGGACACACAAGCATTTCCATGTCCCCCATTTTTGTTTGTAGGGAACAGACTCCAGCCTCCATGACTTTCCCTGAGTTCCAAAGGGTGGATTTGAACAATTTCTAATCAGGGAAGGGATCGAACCTGCATCTTTTATGTCTCCTGCCTTGGCAGATGGGTTCTTTACCACCAGCGCTACCTGGGAAGCCCATCGCCTGGTGGACTCCATGTTAAAGAAAACTCAGAGAGTGGCACGTGTGGGGAGCTAAGGTGCCCTTGGTTCCCAGGGGCCGGCAGTGGTGCCCGCTGGTTCTTTCAGTGGAAGGTAGTTGTGTTGAGGGCTAGTGGGCCTAGGCCAGGGTCCAGATGGGGGACATCACGGAGTCTTCTCCATGGTACCAATGAGTACCGAGGGGAGGTAGAGATGGCTGGAGTGCTGGGACTGTGACTTTGCCTAGAGAGTTGGACCTGGGGTTCTCCAGGCCCAGACTTCAGTCAGGGAGGCAGGGCCATCCACACCTGAGCAATCATCATTCCGGGAGCAGCCAAGAACAGCCACTCCATTGCAGAGATCTGGAAGCTTCCGGGAGGGGGGCTGGGGGACGTGGGAGGGCATGTCCTAGGACCTGATTCCTCCCTCTGCATAAGCCCCTGATTCCTTCCCCCTTCATAAGCTATTTGAAGTGCCATCTCAGGACCAGCAACCTCAACATCATCTGGGAGATTGGTAGGACTGCCTACTCTCAGGTCTCAGCCCAGATCCTCTCATTCAACATCTGCCTTTTAACAATCTCCCCAGGGCATTTGTGTGAGAGGTGAAGAGTACAAAGCTGAAAGAGCCCAGGCATTTGCCTGAAAGGACCAGCTACACAGTCACACTGCACTCTGTCTCCTGGATCCAACTGAAATTTCATCACCCCATCCTGTCCAGTGATGTTGAGAAGGAAGGGAGAAGCTATGGGCCAATAAAAAAAATCGGCATTTTTCTTTACTCATCTGACTGTAGTGTGAGTTGATTTGTGGGTCTGCTATGTGTAAGTGAAGGTGGTGGCTCCAAAGGGGAGGCCACACAGACAGTTAATGTTGGAGATGGCAGGAGAACCCACATGCTTTGACCTTGACTTTTTGCCTCCGACCCTCAAAGTTTTGGGCCAGTGTCCATTCACAAACTGGCGCCTGTCCACTGTAGGCTAAGTACAGAAACTTGGGGTGAGTGTTTAGAAACTTTGATAGCAGCTTGATGGAGTATGTTTATGTCTGCTAAATCGAATGATAAAAGCTGGGGCTTGTATTTTATAGCTTGTAGTTCCTTTTCATTTCATTTTTTCTAGCAAATCATTTTTATTGTACTTTCCAAAAGTATCCGTCCGTGACGGATTGAAATTAATTAGCAAGGAAACAAACCCAAACCAGACGGGTCCTACGTTTGTAGATAGTTTGAGAAACCCTGCTTCATTGCCATGCCATTTTAAGTCGAAGGGAGAGATTCTGGAAATCAGAAAGCCATCATAACTTGCCCCTGCCTGGACAAAGCTCGTGAGCGTTGCAGGCTGAGGGGCAGGCTGACTGGGAGGGGGAGGGTCGTAGCAGCTCTATATCTCTAAGACATACCATAGAGAAGCAGGGGTGGTGGGGGGAGACAGGTATTAATGGGGGCTTCAGAGGCTTCCCAGGTGGAGCTAGTGGTAAAGAGCCCTCCTGTCAAGGCAGAAGATGTAAGAGACGTGGGTTTGATCCCTGCATGGGGAAGATCCCCTGGAGGAGGGCATGGCAACCCACTCCAGTATTCTTGCCTGGAGAATCCCATGGACAGAGGAGGCTGGCGAGCTACAGTCCACAGGGTCACAGACAGTCAGACACGACTGAAGCAACTGAGCAGGCACAGGCTAAGTCATTCCATCTCCCATCGTCCCAGTTTCCTCACCTGCAAAAAGACCGGCAGCTCAGTCCTCCCGAGATGTTGCTGCCGCCACCTGTCCCGAAGAAGCACACGTGTTCGCCGACCTCCGCGTCTGAGTGAGAGCCGACTGGTGATACTGCCTTGGGCGGGAACGTCCCGGCACCAGCGGTGCCCTCCCTCTCCCCGCCCAACCCGATGCGTTGTCTGGCAGAGGGACAAGTGCTTTCTTTTTGTGAGCCTGCAAACCTCCAGCTCCCAGTTGGTCGGGCGCCAGGGACCAGGCGGGACATGCAGGCCAACATCACCACCCAGCCCCATGATGCTGCTCCCAATTCTGGAACATCTGAGTCAGCCCGCCTGGGCCGTGTCCATGAAAGACTGAGCAAGAATAAAGGCACGGGCTCTCCCGGGGACCTGTCGATGACGACCTCTCACCACGTGTACACTTGGGCCTCCGTTTCCTGTGGGCTGGGAATGCCTTGAATCCAGCAAAGAGCGTTGTGGGTGTCAAATTGTGAACTGCTAAACCGGGGAAGGAGGCCCAGCAAATGTGGGATGTGTGAGCCTCCCTCGTCCTTCCTGACAGCGCTGTTTGTTTCTGCGTCTGATAAAGGAGGGTGGCAGGCTCCGCCACGTTTGTCCGGAGTCAGCAGACCACCCAGCATCCTGAGTGTTCAGGACTCAGGCACACCGTCCACCCCAAGGTCTGATCCTTCATTTTCTGGAACCTGCCCTATCTTGGATCAAAAGGATCTTGACCAAGGCCAGCTGGCACCCAGAGAACCTTATTTCCCAAGGGGCTAAGACTGGCCAAAGGGGTGACAGGCAGTGTTGGATGCTCAGTGTTGCAGGTAATGAGGCTGTAGTGGTTGCAGCCAGTCTCTCCTTCCCCAGATGGGCCTCCCAGAGCCAAGTACTGGCTGCATTGCTCTGGCCTCCATGGGCTTCCACTTTGATTGCCTTTCAAGTGTTGGTGGCGAAGGAAAATTGCAGTAACTGTTTGGCAGGCACTGGCTGGGCCCCTGGTTAGCTGACCCCTGGGGGACCGGTGGCTTTTCCTGAGATCCTGATTTCTGAATCTGGTCTGAAAACCATGGTCCTCGTCTCCTCCTGCTGCTCCTGCCCCCAATGTTTATTGTCTACACAGCCACCAGAGTGAACTTTAAAACTTTTATTTTACAAACTTGATTTTGAAATAGTTTCAGTTGTGGAAAGCTGCAAAAATGGTGCCAAAATTTCCTGCATCCTCTTCGCCTAGATCCCCTGAATATTAGCATTTTACCAATTTTTGAGCTGTCTCTCTCTCTCTCTCCACACATGTAACACACACATACACACAGACACACTTTTTTCCCCCCCTGAAACTTTTAAGATTAATTTACAGACATGAAGCTCCTTTGCCCCTGAAAATTTCAGGGTGTATTCCCTAAAAAAAGTAAAAACAGAACAAGGACATTCTCTTAAAATAACCATAGTATCGTTTATCAAAATCAGGAGATGAACACTGATATAATACTGTTTCTTGATTGACAGATCTTATTCAGATCTCATTAGTTGTCCCACTCCTGTTCTTTATAACAAAAGAGAAAAAAATTTTTTTCTTGCCCAAGAGCCAATCTAGAATCGCGCATTGTATTCAGTTGTCACATCTCTTTAATCTTCTTTAATTTGATGTGGTCCCTTAGCCGATCTTTGTCTTTTGAGACATGAACACTTCTGAAGAGCACAGGCTGGTGACTTTGTAGACGGTCCCTTAGTTGGGTTCTGATATTTCCTGACTAGATTCAGGTTCTTCGTGTTTGGCAGGAACCCCCACTGAGGTGATATGTGTCCTTCACATAATGTCCATTTGATCCCTGACTGGCGATGTTCACTTTGGTCATTTAGTTAAGGTACTGTCTGCTGGGTTTCTCCACTTTGTTACTAGTTTTCCCTTTATAATTTATATGTATCTTGTGGGCAGTGCAACTTTTTAAGAACTAGAAATCTGATTAGGTCACCTCCTTCCTCTAACCTGGGGCTTCCCTGATAGCTCAGTTCGTAAAGACTTCACCTGCAATGTGGGAGACCTGGGTTCCATCCCTGGGTTGGAAAGATCCCCTGGAGAAGGAAAAGGCTACCCACTTCAGTATTCTGGCCTGGAGAATTCCATGGACTGTATAGTCCATGGGGTCGCAAAGAGTCGGACAAGACTGAGTGACTTTCACTTTCACTTTCACTTTTCCTCAGTTGAAATCCCAACTCCTTACCTTGGTGTGCCCAGCCCAAGGTCTTGGCCCTTGTTGAGGCCTGTGCTGTCATCTCCTTATCACCTTTCTGGGAATTGCAGTCATACTAGGCTTCCTGTTCTTCCTAGAACATATCAAGGTTGTTTCTACCTCAGGGCCTTCGTATTAGCTGTTCCCTCTTCCTGGAATGCTCTTCCACCCAATCACTGCATGTCTTTATCTTCTTTTTTAAAGAAGATTAAAAAATATACATATGCTCTTCATGCCTGGCTTCTTTGTGTCTTTCAGACCTCAGCTTACAGGAAGGGCGGCCTTAACCTGCCCACCCAGCTAACGGAGCTCCCAGTGGCTCCCCTGCAGCACCTGGTTTGGGCTTTTAGCATAGGACTTACTACCATCTGCCCCTTGCTCATTTGTTTGTCTCCCCCAGAAGAAAGCAGGGATCCCATGTAACTTGCTGGGGGCGCCTAGCACAGGGCCTGGGCCACGGCTGTGGGGTCAATATTGATTGAGAGTTTGCTGAATGAACTCCTGACGAAGGATTGCTTAGTAACGTGTTGCAAGCTGGGGTCCTAACCCGGAAGTCTTGGAGTTCTGCCAGATGGTCTATGCTGGACGCAGTGCAGCTCTGCCGGGCTTGTGCGCCAATAGGGCAGATGGCAGCCTGGTGGCTTAGGGGTCCCTGCATGGTGCCCTTAAAGGGGAGCTAGAGGAAACAATGAGAAGAAATGATGAGATGGGGTTGGGGGATGGAGGGCTCTTTCAGCCCTGCAGTACAGATCCAACCTCCCTCCCTCCCTCCCTCTCTCCCTCCCTTTTTTCCTTCCTTCCTTTCCTCAAAAGTCTGGAGAGTGGGGGTGGGGTGGGGGTGGGTAAAGGCTGGGGAATCAGTCATAAATACACTTACATTTAAAGCACAGAGGCAACCTAGAGGGAAGACTTACAGATGTTGGCAGCTGCAGAGCTGCAGAATTGCCAGGCCAGCCGGGCCATTAGAACAGAGGTGGGTGGGCTCCTTCTGAGCAGAGGAGAGGCTGCCAAGCTATCAGCTTCAGGGAAAGATGCAGGCAGCTGTCTTCAGATGTCATCTCCCCTACGTTCTGGCCAGAGGGTTCACCCAGCTGCCTCTAGCTCTTGTCGCCTGGCAGATAAACATTCACGTGGGGAGGGTGTGACACCCCTCTGGGAGAGTTTGCATCTGACCATAGAACTGTGAAGACAGAGGAATACTTAACACCAGGGGCAATTTTAGGGGAGAGATGTAAGGATGAGGCTTTCCCAGCGAACGCCCCTCCAGTCATGCTGGCTGCTGGGGATCCCTGTGTGGGACTGTGCTGCCGAGTGTATGCCAGGACAAAGCCCTTCCCTGGGCCACCAGCAGCCAAGCTACAAGGGCCTAGGGTGGTGTCTCTCTCATACTCCTTTCCTCTTTGTTTCTCTGAGGGAGTGTCATAGTCAGCTGGGGCTGCCATAACAAAATACCACAGACTGGGCAACTCTACCAACAGACATTTATTTTCTCACAGTTCTGGAGACTGGAAATCCCAGATCAAGTAGGGTTTGTTTCTTTTGAGACCTCACTCCTTGACTTGTAGATGGCCACCTTTTTGCTGTGTCTTCATATGGATTTTCCCCTGTGCACATGCAGAAAGAGCAAGCTCTCTGCTGTCTTTTATAAGGACACTAATTCTATTGGATTAAGGCCTCACTCTCATGACCTCATTTAACCTTAATTACCTCCCAGAAGGCCCTATTTCCAAATATAGTCATATGGGGGTTAAAGCTTCAGTATACGAATTTGGGGGAGACACAATTCCCCCAAATTCCCCAAATTGTACCCTAGTGGTGACAATTCAGTCCTTTGACTCTTAGCAGAGTTGTGTAGATCCTCCCACCAGATAGATGTCTCAGGAGGCATCTCATCCCTCTCTTAATGCTGCTGGGGCTCGGGGATTCATTCTGAGAAATCCTCCCAGAAATGTCAGGGTCCACCTAGGTAATGCTGCTAACCTTAATGAAATGAAACCCAGACCCTGTCAGGTGGCCTTAGAAGAAAATCTTCAGATGGCAAGATGGAAGGTGAGGAGTGCTGTATGTGAGCCCTGGGACTGGGATTCTGGCCTGAGGTTTATCTTCTTCCATGTCTCTCTGTGTGTGTAAGTGTACATGTGTGTGCACAAAGCATGCACAAGCTCTCAGATTAGTGCTGTCAGGCAGGGAGTGGCTACTGACTCCCTCTACCCAGCTCTCCTTCACTATGGACACTAGACATCACCAACCTGTGCTCCCTTTAGCCCTCTAGCATAGGTGTGGCTCAAGACCCCTGCTTTTTTCTCAGGAGCCCACTAAAACAAAACTGGAACTTTCTAGAAATCTTTGTGCTTGCAAGGGACTCACATATGCTGGCATATAGGCTTGTGGGGCAGAGCAGGTGGCTGTTGCAATGATCGTTGGCTATATAACAAAGGCTCCCAAAATTTAGTGACTCGAAATAATGACAGTTTTGCTCATGAGTATACAGTATGGGCAGGGCTCAGCAGGGACAGCTCGTCTCTGCTTCATTTGGTGTCAGCTGGGGTGGCTTGAAGCTAGCAGCTGGATTATCTGAAGGCTCACTCACTCATGTGATTACAGGCTGAGACATCAGTTAGATGGTCGATCAGAATGCCAATACGTGACCTCTCCAAGTGGCTCTTGGCTTCCTCACAACATGGCAGCTGTGTTCCAAGGACCAGTGTCCCAGGAGAGAGAGCCATGTGGAAACCATTACACCTTTTACAATCCAGTTTTGTAGTCACCTAGTGTCACATCCAGCAGATTCTATTTATTAGAAGCCATCACTAAGGCTGGTCCACATTCAAGGAGAAAGGATTGGATTCTACCTCTTGATGGGAGGAAGGTCAATGAACTTGCAGCCACGCTGGAAAACCACCACAGTGGTTCACAGCTTCCTTCACATTCACACAGGACTTGGGATCTCGTCCTTTTCAATGTCCGGTCTCTATCTTCACAGGATCACCCTCAGATCACCTACCACCCAGCAGTGCCCTCATGGAAGCCAGTCCAAGAGAAACCACACTCTTTCTGATCAAGGCCACACCAAGACAACAGCTCTCTGCCTGGGGGAAGAATTTTGTGCCCTTTCATACTGGGAAAAAATGGATTTCCTAGCAGAACAGCATGGGCTTCCAGTCACAGAGTAGTATATTGAGGCAGAGGTGTATTCCTCTCTCACTAGTGGTCCACACCTGGCATGAAGTTCTGCTTTACAAAGCCTTTGGGAACACACGCTTGTCTATTTTGCTGCTCTGCCACGCATAGCCTCCCATGGTCAGGGCACCTCGCAGTCCAAGATGACTGTTGCAGCTGCATTGGGATCTGAAAGGATCAAGAAGAAACAGCAGAGGGTTCTCAGAATAGTCACATGATATTTTTGATTGTATCTCATTGGCCAGAACTTATCTACATGGTTACTCCTCGCTGTTGAGTTGGGAAATGGAGTCTATTCGGGGTGGCTGTGTGCCCAGCTGGTATTCTTAGCACAGAGAAAGGATACTGTGGGCTGAGAAGCAGACTCTGCCAAACTTATTAATTAAAACATTTTCTGCAGACAGATTTACTCACTAATTTACCTCCCCTGGCTATAGAAAAAAAAAATTAATGGTCTAAAAATACGGCAAAAATCTCTGACACTTTTTGTAGTTCTTTAACTCACATCAGTTTCCTTTGGCAATTTCTCAAGGCAGACAATTTGGTGGCAGAAGCATATTGAAGGGTGTACAAATTATATGATAAAATGAATTATTGTTTGCGGTAAGTAAGAAAGTTACGCCACGCTTTATTTGGTTTCAGGATTTCAATGATCGCAGCTATATGGGTGTATTACAAAAATACCCAAAGAGAGGGGTCAGCGCCAGCTAGGGGTGTTTTTAAAATTTCCATATAAGGCTACTGTTTACTTTGGTAGGAACTTGTGGAAACTTGCGTCAACCGGCCTAGGTATTTCTATTTATTCCAGCAGTATTTTGGACCCTCTAATAGACTGGGGTTGTGGACAGCCGCCCAGCTGGCCTGCCCAGCTAACTTGGTGTCTGAGGATGCTAGGAGGCATTTAGCAATTTAGAGAAGACCTGGGCCGTATCTGAAATGTATGGCCTTGGCCTTATGGTCCTCAAGGTGAACTCTGTCTCTGGATATGACACAAACCCTGATATTCATCTAAGAGACTGGATAAAGTTCCTCAGGCTGGAGTAACAAATCATGACACAGTGGGTAGGTTGAACTACAGAAATGTATCCTCTCACAGTATTCTGGAGGCTAGAGGTCCAAGATCAAGGTCAGCAGGGCTGTGTTCTCTCTGAAGGGGTAGGGAAGGGTCTGTTCTGGGCTGCTCAGCTTCTGATAGTTCCTTGGAGTGTGGCAGCATAACTCCAGTCTTCACATGTTGTTATGTGTCCAGATTTCTCCTTTTTATAAGGACACCAGTCATACTGGATTTTTGTTGTGGTTGTTCAGTCTCTGAGTCATGTCTGACTCTTTGTGACCCCATGGACTGCAGCACACCAGGCCTCCCTGTCCTTCACCATCTCCTGGAGTTTACTCAAACTCATATCTATTGAGTTGATGATGCCATCCAACCATGTCATTTGGATTAGGGTCTACCCTATTCCAGTATGATCTTACCTTAACTGATTACATTTACAATGACTATTTCCAAATATAGTCTTGTTATGAGGTTCTGGGGATTAGAAACTTCAATATATTAATTTGGGGGGGAGGGGGACACAAGTCAGTCCATAGCAAAGACATCCACATATGAGATGATTGTGTGTGTGTGTGTTGTCTCTGTAAACTCTGACCTAATGGGTCCTGAATTTTGGGTGGGGAGGGTGGTTTCCACCAGTGATAAAAGATGTCGGTTGGGAAAGTGGTTCACAGGGAGGCCTTTGGTTCTTTTCCTATAGAGCAAAGGCGACTGGCGTCTAGGGAGAGTCTGAAGTTGGACAACCACATACAGTATGTAGAGCAGGGCCATTCCCATCCATTGGAACGGGCATCTCTCTGGAGGGAGTTTGAGTTTGAGCTGGTTATAATACAGTGGAGCAGGATGTTTGTAGCTATATCCAATGCTTTCAGTCCTAATAACAAAAAACTCACTCAAAATGGCCTGGGCAAGAGGAAGATGATCATCTCCCATGACCCAGAAATCTAGAGGCAGGATCATTCCTGAGGTGGTTAATTGGCTGCTCATTGGTGGCATCAAAGACCCAGGTCCCTCCACTTTTCTGCTCTGTCTTCCTCAGCATGCCACTGGTGTCCTCTGTCTTGCCTTCTGGTGGTCACAAAAGAAAGAACATCACTGTTTCCAGGTGTCACCTTCTAACACAAGTCCAAAGCCTGGATGAGAGACTGTTCCTTCTTCCTAAAGAGTCCTAGCAGACTTCCAGTCACACCCACTGGTGGAAACAGTGTCACTGGGACAGGAAATGGAGTTGCCTTGACTAGCTTTAACATAACAAGCTTCACCCTCTAGAGTTGGGAGGGGGCCAGTTGCTCTTATCACCTACTGACAGCCCTTTCCCTGAACAAAATGTGGGGTAAGTTGGCAGGGAAGAAGGGGGGTAGTTCCAAGGGGAAGGCAACTGTCAGGATCCACCACACAGGCCCTGAATTAAGCAGAGGGGTGGGAGGCTTTTTCTGACTGAGGTGGGGGTGGGATGTGATGGCAGAGATGAGGAGAGTGAGGGAACGCCACGTAGAGTGGCCAGTCGATACCTTCTTAGAATAACAGTTCTCATCAGGCACTGGGTCTGACTTTCAGCTGACAAATGATTTTCCTTCACAATAAAAGTACAAACAGAATCCTAATTAATGAATTTGCCAATAGCTGTTGCCTATTTTATGGGCCTCAGCCCAGATTCAGTCTGTGGACAGGATGAGTGAGTGTGTGTATGTGGATGTGGCCATAAATCACCCAGGGCCTGAGACAAGGGCAGTCTGGTTGGGATCTTCCTAAGCAGCCCTTCCTGAGGGAGCTGAGACCGTCATGACAACCATGAAAGCCACAACTGCCATGTCAGCCGCCAGAGCTAGGACACCCATGGGAAGCCTGTGACAGTGCAGGCTGGCCCCAGTTCACTGCTGCTGTTGCTTCTTGTGACTGAGATGACTATCGTTTTCCTTAAGAGGTCATTGGCCCCATGTCCCGCCACCCCTGAGGGCATATTTCACCTTTGACTCTTTCCGCTTAAGGAGAGGCCATGGTGCCTTCAGTAATTTACCTGCTTTTGAGGAAATTTCTGGAAGCAGTCATTCCCATTGGGTTGGAGGCATGCCTGTGTCATTCACTCAACGATCTAGTGTCTGACTATGTGCTGAGCCTGTGCAGAGGCCAGCAGGGCAAGGATACGTGGAGGCCATCTTGGTCTTGTTCTGGGGCCTCCATGTTCTTGCCTGGTCAGAGGGACCATGGGAGAGGAAGAACTCTCTGGCAGCCCTTTGTTTTTCATGAGAACCAGCAGAAAGGGGAGGTGTGATGAGGCCCACTCTCAGGACGTGGAAACAGCTGTTTTGACAAGACTGTAGGACAACAGATGTCAGATAGCAAAGTGAGGATGAGCTAGACATCCTGAGAGATTTGCTACAGCTAGAGGCAGCATGGGTCACCGGTATCTTGATTCTGATAGAATCTCCTTGCCCTCCTTACCCAGCCCCACCACCCACACTACCTCAGCGATCATCACCAAATTACCAGGAAAGAACTTATCACCTCTCACACGCTTAAAGATGGTTGAGCATTTCCCCCTTTCCGGAGGCTTCTCCATCCCATTCCCTTTTGTTTGCCTGCACGAGCCTTTTTTCCAACTATTGTTAATGATTAATCATTTGTTTAGTATTAACTGAGCTTTCCAGGGTTTCTGGTCCATATTTTCCCAGCCATTTGTTCCAATTCTTCTAAACCAATTCTTTGCCTTTGCATGACATCAATAAATTCATTTCCTTTATTTTTTGTCCTTGATGTGGCCAAGAAAGTCCAGTGTTCTGTTGGCAATACCTGGCCCGTCGACATTTCCCTTGTCTTCCCAGGAGTGAGATAAATTCTGCAGGTTGGCAAATTCATATATTGAAGTTTCTAATCTCTGGGACAGCCCCTAGATGAACCTCCCCTCTCTAAGTAAACATACTGCTGCTGCTGATGATGCTAAGTGGCTTCAGTCATGTCCAACTCTGTGCAACCCCATAGACAGCAGCCCACCAGGCTCCGTCATCCCTGGGATTCTCCAGGCAAGAACACTGGAGTGGATTGCCATTTCCTTCTCCAATGCATGAAAGTGAAGAGTGAAAGTGAAGTCCCTCAGTTGTGTCCAACTCTTCGCGACCCCACAGACTGCAGCCTACCAGGCTCCTCCGTCCATGGGATTTTCCAGGCAAGAGTACTGGAGTGGGTTGCCATTGCCTTCTCCGAAGTAAACATACTAGGGTGGCACTTTTCTCATCCTCATGAACAGGCACTGTTGAATAAGTTTCTCATCTCTGTCTACATCACTGCCATTTAAGTGCCTCATTTCCTTCAGAATCTTAGAATGATCATCACTCAGTCCTATGGACTTAGAAGAGTAGGGTTACCACTGTCTTTCCTAACTTTGTCTTTTGTGACATGTTATTACCCAGGAAGTTAAACAGGGCTGCTATTACTAAGGCTCTCGAAAGAGTTCTTTCTCTCTGTCTTCATTTCCTCTGGCTGCTGGGCGCTCTGGGGCCTGGAAGGCTCTGAGTTCCACCAATGCCCTATAGACACCATGGTCCCATGTCTTCATGCCTGATACCTCTGGCAAAGTGAGTCTTGGTGACTCACCACTTACAGCTGTTAGTTACTAGTCTGGGACTCTGTTTCCTCATCTTTAAAAAGATTCTTGTGAGGCACTGTGAACAGTGCTGCAATGAATATTGGGGATGCATGTATCCTTTTGGATGCTGTTTTTCTGCAAGACATGGAAGCAACCTAAATGTCCATTGACAGAGGAAGGGATAAAGAAGATGTGGTACATTTATACAATGGAATACTACTCAGTCATTATAAAGAATGAAATAATGCCATTTGCAGCAACATGGCTGGTCCTAGAGATTATCGTACTGAGTGAAGTAAGTCAGAGGAGGAGAAATATCATATGACAACCTTTATATATGGACTCTAAAAAGGAAAGATACAAATGAACTTACAAAACAGAAAGACACTCACAGACTTAGAGAACCAACTTAAGGTTGACTGTAAACACTACTATATTTAAAAGAGATAACCAACAAAGACTTCCTGTATAGCTCATGGAATTCTGTTCAATGTTATGTGGCAGCCTGATTGGGAGGGGAGTTTGGGGAAGAACGGATATGTGTATATGTATGACTGAGTCCCTTAGCTGTTCACCTGAAATGATCACAACATTGTTAATTGGCTGTACCCCAATACAAAATATAAAGTTAAAAAAATGGTTCTTGTGAGGATGGAACTGATAATACTTCTAGGTATCTAGGGGGTGTATCTGGGACTCAAAACATCCCATCTCCATTCCATTTCCATGTAGGGTCACCTACCTCCAATGATCAAAACTTGTATCTCCTCACTTGAGGGCTTTCTTCAGACACTAGAGTGCTCTCTGTCTGTGTGCACAGCACCCAGATGTGCAAAAGAATAAGTGTTCCCCAGAACAGCCCACAAGCAAGGACAGATAGGAGTCCATGTGTAAGGACCCACCCTCTCTGCTCTCAGATGGGAACACTCTGAGGCGCATGCTCGATACTGCCCCCACAGGTCCCCCGCAAGACTGAGCTTCATTTGCCTGCAGCGCTAATGTGCTGGAGAACTCACCCTTGCTTGGTTCCTTCCTTCCCCATCTCACATCCCTGCTCCCCTCTCAGTGTTCCCAGAGACCGTCTCCCCATAAAACACCAGCACACAAATCCTTATCTCAGAGTCTGTCTCTGGGACAACTAAGGCATTTTCCTCTAGTGATTCCCCTTCACTTCTGGTGGTACTCATTCTCAAACTACCTCTGGACCACCTGTGCCTGCATCAGACTTGACCTCTATAAAATGATACTTTTTCTCCATCAAACTAGCCTGTTCTCCCATTTTCCCTGTGTCTCACAGGAATCACATCATTTCCCCCAGTCATTCAAGGCAGAGATGTGGGCTTATCCCACCATATCCAGTTGTTATCGTCAACAAATATTTATTGAGCTCTTTTAGTGGGAGAACTACTCTGTGCTACTCCTCCCAGCCATGGCTGTCTTTGCTTAGCGATTCCCCTTCTCTCTTCCTTCATGCCCTCCTCACCTCACACCAGTCTACCAGCCTCGCTGTTGACATCATCCAGAAGAGACTTCTGTTGACTCTTTATCATTCCTTGTCTTTGCTCAGTGCCCATCCACCACTCCCCACTGGCTGCTGGACAAAGTTGAAGCTCTACTGTTGGGTAGAGAAGGGCCCTGAACCTCCTTGTCTCAGAATAAACACCCTGACCTAGCCCAATTGCCCCACCCTTCATTGCACCCTAGAGTCATCGGAGCTTCCTGTGGCCATGTCTTTGCTTGTATTAAATCCAACCTGTACCTTAGAGTTTGGATTAAATCCCACTTCCTTTGTTGCAGCCCATCCCCACTGAGAAGGCGGCCCTTCTCTGATTCCTGCGGAATCAGCAGGATTGGAAACTCTCAGCCATGTTTATTCAATAAAGCACTATGAGCCAGGCACCTTGCTTATTACCCTTGGGGATATACTGATGAACGAAATAAGCATAGGCCCTGCCCTCATGAAGTTCACAGGACAGCAGGGGAGGAAACAGAAATAAAATAATCACAGCAATGTAAAATTATAAATCAGGTTAAGGACTATAAGGAATTGACAAGGTGTGTCAGAAAACCAAACGAGGTGGAAGCTAATTTGAATGGGAGGTACTGGATGCTCAGATGAGATCCTCTCAACGTGAAGTATGACTGGGAATTAGCTAGAAGGAGAGTAGAAAATAGTCCAGGTAGAATGAGTATTTCATAAGAAGACTTGAAACCTTTGAGGCACTAAAAGAGATCAGTGGGGCTAGAATTGGGTGAACAAAAGGTCACTATAAAGGGAGATGGGGCTGGAAGGATTGTCAAGGGCCAGATCATCCAGGGTCTTATGGACTGTACTAGTCAGGTTTCTGCTGCATAAATGCTGCATAACAAACAGCCTCCCAAATCCCCATGGCTTACAGGATCAAGTATTTTATTTCTGGCTTATAGGTCTTATGATTGCCTGTAGTTCAGTGGGGCTCTGCTGTGGCTCTGCAGGTCCTGGTTTTGGGTTTGGCTCAGAACTGGGGGCTCAGATGGTAAAGACTCTGCCTGCAATGCAGGATACCCAGGTTCGATCCCTGAATTGGGAAGATCCCCTTGAGAAGAAATGGCAACCCACTCCAGTATTCTTGCCTGGAGAATTCCATGGACAGAGGAGCCTGGTGGGCTACAGTCCATGGGGTTACCAAGAGTCGGACATGACTGAGTGACTAAACACTTAACACTTAACAGGACAGCTCCATGTTTCTCTCTTTCTGGGACCAAGGATAAGGGAGAAATAGGTACGTGGAGTCAGCTCTTTTCATGACTGAGGGTAAACTCTAGAGGGTAATTAGAAAAATGCTTTTTTTAAAATTTTGTTTAAAAATTTTTTTAAATTTATTTTTTAATGATGGATAATTGCTTTACAGAATTTTGTTGTTTTCTGTCAAACCTCAACATGAATTAGCCATAGGTATACATATGTCTCCTCCCTCTTGAACTCCCCTCCAACCTTCCACCCTTTCCCACCCCTCTAGGTTTTTACAGAGCCTCGGTTTGAGTTCTCTGATTCATATAGCAAATTTCCATTGGATATCTATTTTACATATGGTAGTGTATATGCTTTCATGCTACTCTCTCCATTCATCTCACCCTCTCCTTCCTTCTGGCCAGGAAACAATGCTTTTTAAGGACAAGGTTTAGAATTGATGTACTGTGACTTCTGTCCACATTCCACTGGTCAAAGCCAGTCATAAGGCCTAAGTCAGTGGACAAGGAGACCTCCTGGATCTTGTCCACCAGAAGACATGCAGTCAGATGGCAAAGGGCATGAGTAGGTAATTCTGCCTCAGGTAGAGGGAAAAATTGGGCATAAGAATCAGGTTAAGAATTGTGCTTTTATTCTAACACCAACTGGAAACCTTTGCATCTTTCTTTCTTTCTTCTTTCCCACTTGCCCTCTCTTTATCGCTTTTTTCTTTCCATTTTAAATTACCCAACTAACAGAGTCCATTTCCATTGTAAATTATTCAAGCTGTGTGGATAGAGCCAGAGTCCCCTTTGTTATTCCTGGTGGCCCCCAATCCAAGTCCGTTTCCCAGAGACGACCACTGTTATCTTGGATGCTTTTTATCATGTACTTAGAAACCTAGGATTTTTGTAAATGGGTTTTAATATGAACAATATCATATTGAATGTACTATTTTTAGCAAATAACTTTTGAGCTCCAAACCAGCACCTAGGAAGGTTGTTTCATAAAATTTTCAATGCTCAGGGTCTCCAAAGGTCTTACTTTGACCTTGGTTAGAAGGTGTGAGCATGGTCCAAAACAAGAAGCCCTGGGTAGCCACATTAGCATTTCCAGTCCTGCATGCTCTTCCAGAACCTTGACATACATGCCCCTATCAAGAGACACGTCTATGTCCCTTCCCCTGCGTGGGTCTTTGCGGCTGTCTTGATTAAAAGAGAAGTGGTAATATGTGACTCCTGAGTCTGGGACATAAGAGGGTGATTAGCTTTCATTCGGCTCTCTCTCAGAATGCTTATCCTTGGGACCTGGCCACCATGCTGTGAGGAAGCCCAGGCTACCTGCAGAGGCTCAAGTGCAGCAGAACCATGGCCCCCAGTCCTCAGCTTTGCCTGAGCTCCATGCTCACTACCAGTCCTAGTTTGTCAGCTGGGAGTCAGTCCTCAGGTGAACTGCCCCAGATGACACCATGAGGTTCAGAGGTGAGTCCTCCCCACTGAGACCTGCCCAAAGTGCAGATCCAGGAACAAAAAGAATGATTGTCATGTTTTAAACCTCCAAGTAGAGGGGTGGCTTATCATGCAGCAAGACACTCAGACTTATTAGAACTGGGTTTCCAGGTGGATGGTGAAGCCGTGGCAAGGCTGAGTCTCCATGCTACAAATTCCGGAGTCCTTGGTTTCCCCTGAGGAGGAGGTTCATGTTTCCCATAGACTAGGGCTGGGCTGAGCCTCAGGGTGGGCTGCAGGGACCCCAGCTGTGAACACTGGGGGCCTCACTACAGTAAGTTTGGCTTAGTAGGGCACAAGGAGTGTGAAAGGCAGTCCCTGGAAGACTGATGGGTTTGGTTGTAAATAGGAAGAATGTGAGAAGGTTGGGGCTTGGGTGGCCACAGCCAGTGGAAGCAGCATGAAATGAGGAGTCCAGGGTCTTGGGCCCAGATCCTTGACTTTGACAAACCACCACTGTGACTTCAAGTTCCTATGCTTCCTTGGGCCCAGTGGTAGGGGTACTGGATAAAATAGAGGCCATTCAGTAAAAATTGAATTTCAAATAAACAAGTAAATAATTTGACTGTAAATATGTTTCAAATATTATATGGGGCATCCTTATTCTCCAAGGGCTTCCCTGGTGGCTCATATGATAAAGAATCTGTCTGCAATGCAGGAGATCCAAGTTTGATTCCTGGGTCAGGAAGATCCCCTGGAGAAGGGAATGGCAACCCACTCTAGTATTCTTGCCTGGAGAATCCCATGGACAGAAGAGCCTGGCAGACTACAGTCCACGGGATCACAAAGAATCGGATTCGTCCAACACTTTCATTTTTTTAACATAGCTGCAAAATACAATAAAATCAGAACTGAAACAAGGCATTCATCCACAGAAAACCCAAGTGCCACAATGCTAACAGGCCCACCAAGTGATCTTTTGAAGAGCAAGGAAATTAGCAATGTGGTTGGTTGCCCAGAGGATAGAGATAGTATCAGTACTTCACTTTTATCCATCCACCAGTTTATTATTAGCATTTGAGTTGTTTCCATCTGGGGTTTCCCAGGTGGCTCAGAAGGTAAAGAATCTGCCTGCAATGCAGGAGACCCAGGTTTGATCCCTGCGTCGGCAAGGTCCCCTGGAAGAGGGAATGGCAACCCACTCCAGTCTTCTTGCCTGGAAAATTCCATGCACAGAGGAGTGTGGTGGGCTATAGTCCATGGGGTTGCAAATAGTCAGACACCACTGAGCGACTAACACTTTCACTTTATTCTCCAAAAGTATATTTGGAGAATATTTATTATTTATCTGAAATTCAGCTTTACCTGGACAGCCTGTGTTTTCATTTGGTAAATCCGGAATCCATCCTCAGGGGCCATGTTTGTAAAATGGGGGCTTAGACAGCATGGCCTCCAAGGCAATGAAGTCTTGAGGCAAAACAGCTCCTGGATCCACACCCTACCTAGGTGTGACCCCTGACAAGTGTCAAACCTCATCTATAAAATGGGAATAATAATGGCCCTTCCCTCACAGGGTGGTTGTGAGGATTCAACGAGATTGTGCATACAGAGAACTTAAATGTTCCAGGCACAAAATCAAAGTGAGATATTATTACTCTCCAATGCTTTAGTGCTGTGGGCCGCATGCAACCATTATTAAGCAAATGATGTCTTTGCACCCTTGTGGATAAGGCTGTGTGTGTGCGTGTGTGTGGATAAGGCACCTGATGCCTGGCCAGCATTCGTGTCTGCCCACAGTCTCAGAAGTCCCACACCCACTGTGTTCAACTCCCACAGTTAATAACATTACAAAATGAGGGCTGTAGAGGCATTCTCCCTTCCTCGGCATCTTTGCAGGCAGGTTTTTAATTTTAAGCAGGAGAAAACCCATCAGGTATTTGAGGCTCCTGGGGGGCAGCTAATGCTTCCTGTCAAATGCTCACCCTGGGGTGCTTTGTTACCCTGACACCTCCCAGAACTCCGAGTCAGCGGCAAATTGCAGGACAAAATTCTTAGGCTGCAAGTTTATTGCATATTCATAGAATTTAGGCCATTAGGCAACATTAGCTTTTTTTTTTTTAAACTTTTTATTGAAGTATAACCTACATTCAGAGAAGTGCACATATGCTAAGTGTACTCTTGGAAATTCTTACAAGCTGAAAGTTTGCAGGCAGGAGCACACGGGTCGGGACAGAGAATATCAGCAGCCCCCAAGGAAGCCGCTCTTCAGTCCTCTCCAGGTCTCTGCCTCCTCCAAGGGAGGTCTCCTGACTTTACATGGGGAGCAGTTTGCTTATCTCTGTTGTTGTTATTCCAGTCGCTCAGACTATTTCACAACCCCATACACTGTAGCCTGCCCGGCTCCTCTGTCCATGGGATTTCTCAGGCAAGAATGTGTCTATCTTTGAGCCTTACATAAACGGAATCATACAGTGTCATCTTTTGGGTCTGATATCTTTTACTCAACATCGTGATGCTGGGATGTCTCCACTTTATTGTGTGTAGTTTGTTCATTTCTGTTGCCGGCTAGTGTTCTGCTGTGTGACCATTTATCCATCTGGCTGTGGACATTCTATGACACGCTTCTTGATGGAAACTTCTAAATCCCACTGTGAGAAGATAACCTAGAGGGAGAACTAAGGAGGTATGTTTGTCCAGCTTCAGTTGAAGAGGCCAAACTATCTTCTAGAATATCGGCTTTTCATTCCTAGGGCTGAACATAGTAAAGAAAGGAAAAAATTCAGCTAAAAAATTTTTTTGAATACTTTTATATTCTAATAAATTCTGGAAGAAATTAGCAAAGTAATCAGGGCAATGAGAAAGGGAAATTCTGGTTTTCACCTGTGCGGTGACAAAAGCTTCTGTGGTGCTTTTAAAAAGTAATCTGTTCCACCTGCTCCAGGGGCTTTATCTGCCAGAAGCTTCCCCTGGTTTCTTCCCCAAGGAAACAGGTGCCTAAAAAGCGCAGACTTGCCGTGCACACAAATCCCCTGGGATCTTGTTCAGCTGGAACTTCTGATTCAGCAGGTGCCAGGGAACCTGAGATTTGGTACAACCTCCCATGTGATGCAGCTCTTGCTGGTCTGGGGACCACACTTTGAAGAGCAGGAGCCACCCAGTCTGGGGGTCACTGTCAGACTGTCCATCCCCTCGCCTGCTCTATCTGCTTCACAGGCATGGGTGGTATTTTCATTTGCTCAATCTGGAATCTCTGGCAGGCACTGGGAATCAAGAACCTGGGATACAGCTTCTGGCACCAGCCCAGTATGGGGAGAAAGGGGTAAAAACGATGGGTTCTGGAATTTAAGAGTGACGATTGTGTCTTGGCTTAGCCTTACTAGCTGTGTGACCTTGGGAAGGATTCCTAACCTTCTGGAGCCACAGTCTCCTCATTTGTGAAATGGAGTCATAGCTCTGCACCCCCCACCCTGTACTCACTGCAGGGGTGTTGTGGGAAATACCTGTGGGGGGCCTGGCACACACTGGGTCACTGTTACTGGTTATCATTCTTCCTGATGCCATCACAACCAATTTTTTAGGCAGGCAAGACGGAAATAAGACAATTATGCAAGTATCTGTGCATACAAAAAGTTAGAGTCCATATCAAGAAGCTCACAGTCCAGTAACGCAGGCCAAAGACACATTCTCCCAGTAAACATAAATTGCCACAAGTGATATCTGTGTGTGTGTGTAAGATATTGTGGGGAGACAGAGGCAAGAACCTCTCTATGGAAGGAATCAGAGGCCTTACGGAGGAAGGGAAAATTGGTTTTGAAGGGTGAGCAGAGGCTTGCCAGGCAGATAAAGCTGAGTGTAGGCAGAGGCAGAGGGGTGGGGTGGAGACTTGCCTGTGCAAAGGGGGCATGAGGATGGCCTGACTGATGATAAGCTGCCAAGTTCAGGGGGAGAGAGTAGGTGGGGGCCTCACTTGGAGGACCTTGACTGCTACACCAAGGAGAGCTGATCTGTAACACAGCAAAACTATAAAAAGGGTACAGGCCCCTGGCCATCCTTTCTGGGCCCCCTTTTTCCTCCTTCAAGGAAATCCTGCCCCTCTCTAGCTTTGGTGTACCTAACAAGCCAGTGTTCTTCCTCACCCCTGACAAAGCATGGTTGTCAGGAAACAATCTGAGATGTACCCTGTGATTCTACCAGGGGTACCTGTCTGCTGATCAAGGACCCCAAGATCGAATTCAGAATTGGGGGCTCAGAGTCTGGGTGGGGGCCTGCTGACCTGCACCACTTCCTGGAGGTCCCAGGGTGGGCTCAGGCAGGCCCCACACCTTAGCCCCACTGTCTCTCCCAACTTCCCCAGCGGGATGGATTGCCCATTGAGACACCCCAGGCCTGAGCTCAGAAAGGGGACCCAAGACACTTTTCTGGTGTGTCCAGTCCAAACAGCGCTCCTTCTGCCCATTGGTCACATCCTCTGCCAAGGAGTGTGTTGGCACAAGCCAGGAAGCCAAGGAGACTGTTGGGCTTGGCTCCTGCAAGCGGGCCTTGGGCCAAGGCATTGTGTCCAGCCAGCCCTTGCTGGAGGATAAACTGTGGCATGCAAGGCCTGGTGGCCGCTTGGGAAGGAGGATCAGCAAGGCCTTGGAACCTTGAGCCAAGCCAGCTTCCCCCGCTTGTCCTTGGTGCTTTCCAGGCCAGGGGACACTTGGTTGGGGGAGGGGTGGCGGGGGACCCTCTACTCTGGGGCTTTCTACATTCTTAAGTTTGAAATAGCAGAATCCCTTTGCTAAACAAAATCATATTTGTCTGTAACCCCAGGCCTCAGTCGTTCCCTGGTGGGACCCCTCTGGGAGAAGCAGGGTGGGGCGCCTATACCCACCCTTGGGCTCTCTGACACAACTTTCAAAACCAGACCTCAGCCCAACTCCTCAGTCTTCAGTTAGGGAAATAGAGGCCCAGAAAGAGCAGGGGAGGTCAGAGAGTGGCAGAGACAGCACAAACGCAGATCAGTGGTCTCCTGGGGTCAGCCTCAGGGATTGCCAAGCCCCTGGTCCAGGGTTCCATGAAGAAAGTTCCTTCAGCCTGAGAAGGCCCCCTGTCCTGAAGGAGGGGGCATCAAAACCAGATGCTGGGCAGTGGTCCTTGGGGTGGGGGTGGGGCTTTCTTCTCCCCAAACCCAAGCTGGCTCTGTGCCTCTCCTGGTTGGATGCAGAAACCCCTCCACCCCCTGGGGACTCCTGACTGAAAGGCCCCTTCCTTCTAGCGTCCCCTCCTTTGGCAGCCCTCCCCTTCCCCTCCCCCTTCCTTAGCCATTAGACCGGAAGCTGCTATATTAATGTCCCTTCTTCATTCTGAGCAGACCAGTGGTATCACTGCCAGGTTTTTTTTCCCCTCCTAATGATTTGTCCTGGCAGCAGAAATATTACAGCGATGATTTCATGTAGAATTTCATTTGCTGGTTTTTTTTTTTAAATCCCTTGAAGAAGGGGCTGAGCGATTAATGGGTCTTTGCAAGATCAAAGCTCTGTGTGGCAAAGAGCGAATAATAATCATAGCTAGCATTGATTGGGGACTTTGCACGTGCCAGGCACTGTCTCACAGTTGCAACAACTCTTTGAGATAGGCACCGGTATCACTCCTGTTACTGCAATAGAGAGAGGTTAGGCTGGGGCCTGAGGTCACATGGCCCCAAGTGGTGGCATGTCTCTGGTATTCTCCATCACCTGCTATGGTGCCTCGTAAAGGTATGGGGAGAGCACTGGCTTGGGAGTCCAGAAGACTGGACAAAATTAGCTCTCAGGCCCCGCCCACCCTGCCAGCTGCAGCCAGTTGGAGGTCAGGCCGAATTCTAATCAGGGCAGCCTGAAGGGCTGCTGGGTGGAGATCATGCATGGTGGAATGATGTCCCCAGTGGTGTTTTGGGTGGCTCACGGGCCATGTGGAGGCCTGGACCCCATCACTCTTTCACTGACCAAGTAGGTCATTTTGTGCCTCAGTTTCCCCACCTCCTTTCACAAGAGGTACTAAGAGCTACCATTTGTTAAGCACCTACTGTGTGTTGGGAGCTTTACAGAAAATATGTCTACTGCTCATGGCAACTCTGAAAGGTATGTATCATAACCCCTTTCTGTAGATGAGGTTCAAGGCTGCACCAATCAGTGGTCGAGCAGATTCTAGCCCAGACCTGTTTAGATGACAAAACCCAGGCTATTTTCCACTACCTCTCACTCACTCCCCTGAAAAAAAAAATCTACCACATGCCAGGTACTTCTTGGGAATGATCTTTCTCATGACATCCCTCGGAAGTCATGATTATGACCCCCTATTTTACAGATGATAAAATAGGTTCAGAGAGGTTTTGTAAGTTGCCTGAGGTCACACAGCTCAGGGGTATTGGGTCTAGTTTCAAGCCTGGGTCTGTCTGCCTCCACACCCTCCTTCTTTCCCTGATGTCATATGTGTGGAATGGCAGTTAACTACGAGTGACTGTTTCTAACAGGAGATCAGCTGGCTCTGTGTTGTCTCTCAGGGAGCAGACAAAAGGGAGTGCTTTAAAGCTGCAGTTGGCAGAGAGTAGGCGAGACATTTGCAAAAACCTCCTGATTGTAACAGGAGTGAGGGTGGGGGCAGGGGAATTCCACTCACCCAACTGTCTATCCATCCATCTATCATCCATCCATCCATTCATCCATCCATCCCTGATCTTTGAGGAGCAATCAAGAATTCTGGGGTGTTCTGCCAGCTTATCTGCTTGGTAAGCCTGTGTCACCTGTCCTGGGAGTGACCTCAGCAAAGGGAGGTGCCTCTGAGGAAATAAGGTAAATATGCAGGGGAGCCTCTGACTCCTTAAGTGGTGCCCTCCCCACTGTGGGGCAGAAGGCAGGTCTTACAGAATGCTCTAGGGCTTAGATGTCTAGTCACTTTCATCTCAGGTCTATCAGGGAGAGACCTGAGGCTGGAGAGCATGGAGTGGGGAGGGAGAGGAGTTGGCAATTTTCTGGGGTGACCCTGAGGTCCCCTCATCCTTCAGAGCCTAGGATTTACATGGGAGAGAGTCTCTACGTCATTTCTCCTTCCCACACAGATGTCTGTGCAGCAGAGAGGAATTCAGGGTGTGGTGGGGGCAAGGGAGAGGCACGGAAAGACAGCTTATTCAGGAACCCTACTTGGCATTTGTGGCTGCCAGTTTCACTTCATTGAGCAGATTTTCACCAAATCTCGAGCCTTAGAAGATTGACCTGAAAGGCAGCTCAAGGCGTTTTGGGGACTGGTCCTGCAGAATCTACCCAAGAACCTCTGTCCCCTTGTGATTCTGGTCCCGACCTACATGGCACTCTAGATCCTGCACTGTGAGCGTTTACACTGGGTTCTGCCCCTTTCCTACCCTCGCTCCATGCCACAGGCCCACATTTCCCTTTGAAAATCTTCTGTAGCCCTCACAGTTTTATCTGCTACCTTCTCCAACACAAATATTTACTGGGCCTGACCGGTGCCAGACATCACACGAGGCCCGGGAGGCAAGAGTGACTTGGGCCTGAAGCCAGACTCTCCTGTTACCAGTGGAGCAACTCTGGACCGGGGAACTTCTGCTCCTCTAGGCAGGCCGACCTGTGTATCCCTTTTGGGTGTGCTAGCTCAGGGAGCCCTTACTAGACCTTATTTAGGTCCAGTTAATGCCCATTTCACTGATGACAAAACTGAGGCCTTGAGAGTTTCCCCTTTACCCTAGTTCACCCAGCTAGTGTGGCAGAGTTGAGATTTGCACTCACACGTGGTTTTGAGTTCCAAATCTCTCTTTCTTTAACATTGCTTTGATTCCCTGAGGCTAGTCGATTTCCCAGGGCCTCAGTTTTCCCAGATGTGAAATGGGGACAATCTTATTAGCAAGTGTAAACCAACATTGTGAGAATCAGATGGGGGCTTTGGAAAATGCTACCCAGTGTTGCTTTCTGATTATATTACAAAGTGGGATCTCTAGGGGTCCTGGGAAACTGCTCTGCTCTGTGGAATGATAACTGATCATATGACCTCACTGCCACCTCAGGAAAGCCTTTGCTGAGTAGGCATTTGTATCTTTGCAATGAGCAGTGCTGGCTGGTCCTTACTCCCCCTGCTGCTGCTGCTGCTGCTAAGTCGCTTCAGTTGTGTCCGACTCTGTGCGACCCCACAGATGGCAGCCCACCAGGCTCCCCAGGCCCTGGGATTCTCCAGGCAAGAATACTGGAGTGGGTTGCCACTTCCTTCTCCACTACTCCCCCTACCAGCATTTTATCATGAGCCTGGGACCCCATAACTGGACATTGCTTCTGCGTTTTGATTCCTTAGAGTTCCATGCAGGTGTCCTTGGCAGGAAGAGAGTCATCTATATCACAGAATATTCTAGGAGGTCCTTCAAGATGATCTGGTGAACTTCCAAGCCCATCAGGATACACAAGCAGAAGCTGAAGCCCAGAAAAGGGCAGCAACTTGCCCAAGGTCACACAGCTGGTTAGCAGTAGAGCTGGGGTAACCAGGCAGCTGTTGAGAGTCTCCCTATGGGGCTCAGGATTTGTTGATCAAGTTCATGTTTCATGTTGCAGCATGAAAGATTGAGGATCCAGGGAAGGATCTGGGGAAGGCCCCCGAGGAAGGTGCCTGCAGCAGGGGGAGGGGAGGAGCAGAGTTGGGAGGACTTGGTGGGGGACTCAGGCCCTGCCTTCTGAACACCAGTGAATCCTGGAGCTGATCTAACCAGGCAGATCCCCAAACTGGCCGGGCGTCCCAGGACGCCCACCTGTAGCGAGCCAGGAGACTGGCATTGGAATCTGTTTATAAATGAACTCCCCGGGTTCCGAAAGCACTTGTGGTGGCCCAACCTCTCCCTTTTACAGAGGAGTACCTTCAGGAGGCAGGACCTCCAGTTCCTAGCAATAGGGCTGGTCCCAGCCCCTTCCCCCGCCTCCAAGTCCCCAGTTGACCAGAGCCCTCTTGGCCCGCCACCGCCGTGGACCCCATAACAAACACACGGGGCCCAGGCCTGGAAGATCTATTAGTGCCACTCCTGTCACCGCCCGCAGAGCGGGAGGAGAGGCAGCCAAATGCTGTGCTAATTATTCTAGCTTCCAGCAGGGTCTCGGAGGTCCCAGCCATGGTAAATCTTAACTTTCATGCTATGGTGCACCGGGATGCAATTTACTTCAAAGACAGCATAAATCCCCACTGCGGCGTGTATCAGAGGAGTGTTACATAAAAGTGGTCCATGTGCTTCCCACCCTGGCTGCCTGCGCTCTTTCCCCTCCCCTCCCTCCCTCGCTCTCTCCTTGTAAGTTAGAAAAAGCCAGCCTGCGGTTGGCTACACATCTCGCACGCAAAAACATTTACACACACGTCTGCTCCCAGCCTTATAAATCACCAGGCTTGGCGACTTGGCAGTGGGAACACAGGCGAGCTCTATTTTTACCAGCACAGTCCTCAGACAGCCCCCGGGGCCCCTCCTTTCCTTATAGTGACACCTACTGGTGTCAGCTTGGGCCAAAGGCAGTCTTTCCACTTCGGACCCATTTCTCAGGCTTTGAAAGATGGTAACTGATCCTGGCCTGGACCTTCCCTCCATTCCTCCTTTCTCTGCCCCCTCCACCCCTGGGGGATTCCTTCAGCAACAAACCCCCACGCCACCCCCCCAAAGCCCCGCCCCACTGCCATCACCCCCAATCAGGCCAGCCAGAGGGGCAGGCGGGCATCGCTGACATAATAATTAATAATTATCTTCCGGGCCAGCTCAGCTCATTAGGATGTCAAAGGATCATGGGAACTGGGGAGGGGGCTGCCTACTAGGTCACCCCCCATCCCCTGAAGCCAGGCTCCCTCACTCTAATGCAACCTCCTGGGGGGTTGTCCAGTTGTGTTTCAGGCAATTATTTCCCCGTGAAAGACATCTGTTATCTTCGCTGACACACACGAGACTGGCGGCCGACGTGGTTTCTGCGAAGGGCTCGTGAATCCTGGCATTGTCATCTCCGCCGGGCTGGGAGCGCAGGGGGTGGGGTGAGACAGAGGCGAGTCTGTCTCCCGGCCCCTGGCCCCCCGCCCCGGCCTCCTCCCAGCGACCTCTCCGGAGGCAGCTGTGCCAGGTCTAATGCTTCTAATGTCATTTGTGATTCCTTGACGCTGTAATTACCGAGGCTTCGCTCCCCTTGCAGCCGCTGCCATTAGCCAGGCAGACCGCAGGCTGCGGAGACAGTGATGGTGACGTGGCCCTGGCAGCCTGGGGGGCCTCTGCGGATGGCTGGGGGTGGGCAGGAGCCGCCCAGCAGGCCCAGAGTTGCCCAGAGTCTCAGAGGAGGCTGGTGGGGGGTGGCTAAACGCTGGCGATTAGTGGCTTTCTCCTGAGTGTAACCCCTGGCGGTCAGTCCTCTGTGGACATCCGCCTTGCCCTGCCCCAGGGTGACCAAGCTTAGCCACTGGTACACTGGTGACCCTGGGCTGTGAGAAGGATGTGGGTGGGGTCCCTGGGCCAGAAGGTCCCTTCCAAGCCCTGATTTGGGATCCTTCTCCTGTTACCTATCTCAACACCTGGAAGGGTCTGTAGAAACATTGAGTGCTTTTCTAGAAGCCCAGGTGGGCCACCAGGTGCACCCCTGGGGCTGCAGTGGAAAGCAAATACCCCAGAGCCCTGCCTTGCCAAGAACTCTGGCTGTCATCTCAGATACTCTATCGCTTTCTATAGTCACACTCTCCTAAGGACAGAAGCCCTGGGAGGGAGTCAGGGCTCTGCTAACCTGGTCTGCAGTCAGGCTTTGAGGGTCAGAAGAGAGGAAGGAGGGACTTCCCTGGTTGTCCAGTGGTTAAGACGCTGTGTTGTCCATGCAGGGGGGTGTGGATTCAATCCCTGGTCAGGGAACTAACATCCTGCATGTTGTACAGTGCAGGCAAAAATAATAATAATAATAAAAGAAGAAGAAAGGAAAGAAGTGAAATGGCTTTGTACCTCCAACTTGACCAGGACCCCTCCTGTCTAGATCTCTGCTATCCCCGGGCCACCAAGAAACCTGCTTTCTCCAGGCAGGCTTCCTGCCCTTCTCTCCCCCCATACTCTGGACCACGACAGCCACATTTTCTGCACTCAAAATGTGGCTGTCACATGGCTTATCCTTTTCCATCTACTTTGGAAGAAAATGGCAAGGGGGAGGGTCTGAGGGAATTTCATATACCCTCAGAAATGAGGGGAAATAATTAGATGTTGATAAAAGAAACCAAAGTTTTGCACTTCACCCTCCTCTCCTCCATTCTCCTGCTCATCTTAAGTGTTGCCCTAATGGCATCACCGACTCAATGGACATGAGTTGGAGCAAACTCCAGGAGATAGTGAAGGACAGGGAAGCCATGGGGTCGCAAAGAGTCAGACACAACTCAGTGACTGAACAACAACAATGCCACTGATCCTCATGGAAAAACGTTGCCCTAGCATTCAAGTGCCATTGAACACCTGGCTCAAGGTGAAAGCGGGCACCATACAAAGGTCAGCCTCCTAGTGGTTGTGAAACATGGCAGCAAAGCCTTTGACATTCTTCTAATCAAGTCATGGGTTCTATGACCCTTCCCGTTGAAACTGGGTGGGCTTGTGACTGCTCCAACCAAAAGAACACTACAAGAGTGATGCTGTGTGACTTAACTGTGTGACTGGGTTATAAGAGGCCATGCAACTTCTGCCTTCTTTGCTGGAACACTTGGAACTCCAGGCTGCTATGTGAGAAGTGTGGTTATTGGCTGCCATGGTATGAGGAAGCCCGATCCACACGAAGAGGCTACATGTGGGTGGGCCCATCAACAGTTTCAGCTGAGCCCAGCTTTTGAGTCATTTTAGCCCAAGAGCCAGACACGTGAGTGAAGGAGCCTTCAGACAATTCCAGCCCGCAGTTGTTGAGTCATCCCTCAGCCATTCAAGTTTTCCCAGCTGAGGCCCCCAGACATCACAGAGCAGAGTCAAGCCACCACAGTGGTGCTCTGTCTGAATTTCTGGCTCATTGAATCAGGAGCAAACTAAAATGGTTATTGTTTATACCACTAAGGTTGGGTGGTTTATTAAACAGCAAGAGATAACAGAAACAGCCCGTCAGCCCAGGGTCCTGCCTGACATCCAGCCTAATGCATGAAGACATGGACACCTGTTTTCCATAAAGGAAGGAGGAAGTTTTCTAGAAGGCTGAGAATGGCACTGGGCCAAAGATCTGCTGTGTGGCTGCACACTTAGCCCCCCCGGACTCTGGGCAGGCCTGTGGTCGCTACCTCAGGGCTAGCCAGCATCAGTGTTTAAGTAAGACGTGACAGTTGGTGGCTTTCTTGGGGCTATTCAAGTCTCATTTCATTTCCTGTGTACCCAGATGCCTTCTAGCTGAGCCTGGGAGGAGAGATGTTCTGATCCTCTTATCCTCCCCCTGTGTGTAACTTGGCCGCAAGGGAGATGGCTTTCAGGACTAGGGGGGATTGAGCAAGAACAAGAACAAGTCCTCATCTTTTTGTGGTTTATCTGTCAGAGGAGGGAAGACAGATTCCCGTCCGGGCACCAAGAATGTCATCTGGCACTGTGATGTTCAAGGCCTTGGCCGCCACTTTATAGTTTCAGGAACGGGTGGGGTGTAGACACACATTTGGTTGCTTATAACCAGAATCAGCCTGCTGGTCTGTGACTCCTGCAGTTTACAAGGAAATCAGATCTGCTCTCCTGATCCTTTGGAACCATCAAAAGACTGACTGTGAGTTCAATATTTAAGTGCATTGCAGACTATCCGACAATGTATTTAAACATTTACTGGAATTGATAATCATGGAATGAGCCCATTATGACTCAATTTTATGTATAAAATTCAACCAATGACAAATTCCTATTCACTACATGGACTTTGATGATGCTGCGTCAGAGGGCTCTGTTCTTTGATTCTGAAAGTATTTGGGAGCCTAGGTTGATTCATTGTTTCTGATAGAGTCAAGGAAAGCAACACTGATAGGAAAATGCAAATCTTCTCAAGCTAGTTTTGACTTGCTGTCCAATGGAACTTAGGAATTCTCATCTTTGAAGGGACATATTTTGGCTAAGTGATAAACTTGACTGTTAAGGCTCAGTAAGCCACTAATGCTGGATTCATTGGGATAAAGATTTAGAAATGAAGCCTTGGAGAGGAGGAGAGCAAATGATTTGACTTCTCAAAAGATGGTACTGCAGGACTAGGGGAAGAAGATGGACACCATCAGAAGGCAGCAGGGATGGGGTTTGGGCTGGTAATTAACTGATGTCCTTCTGGTGTCCATTCTCCTTTTTCATGTCCTAGGAAGCAGTCACCTGTCTTCCAGTTGTCTGGGACTGTCTGTTGGAGCAAGTGACATCACAGTGACCAGAAACCACCTCCCCTTTGTCTGGAGCAGTTATGATGTCATTCCCTATGGCAGAGAACCAGGATGTCGGCAGCTGGGATTCCTTTGGGTCCTCCTGAAGTGATAATTGCCTTAGATTTTGTTATAAAGTGCAGCTGCTAATTATCTTGTTAAATCACAGCCATATACTTTTTGGATTTTTTTTCTTTGCAATCCATTTAAACAGTCTGGGAGATTAAATAAAACCACATACCCTAAACAAAAACAAAAACACAACCCAGACGCATGCACCAAAAATTGCTGCTTCTTTCAAACACCGTAAGAATAATTTTTAAAAAAATGAAAAGGGCGCAGATATGGCATAATTAGATTGCTTCCATTAAAAAGTCATCATTTCAACATCCTCATATAAATATCTGCATCCCGCTGCATATTTTAAGCAATTGCATAATAAGCCCCCGAGTAAAAAACAGAGCAAAACTCATTTCCTGACCACAAAAGGAAAAAGGCATCACTATGTGTTCTGAGTTCCAAGCAGAACTGGATTACATTCCTCCCACACAGATGGAGGGAGACCAAGTTCATTGCTCCAGGGGAGAGAATTATGACAACAGTTAACCGCTGTGACCCACACTGCTCCCCACCTCTCCACGCCACTGAGGTCACAGGGAGGAAGTGGAGGACCTGTCCCTGTCCTTTTGGGAAACCTGCCCTGGGTTCCAGCATCAACAGGTGTGGCCCAAGCATCCCTTTCTCTTGATTGGCCATTTTCAGGCTTCTGATTTTTGCCAATCTGCTGGAAGTCTGCCAAGCAGGGGTGGACGGGGGAGTCAGGTGTGAGGGGAGTGGTGGTGACTAAGGAGACCGAGTGGTACAGCTCAGACCCAGGTCTACATCCTCGCCCAGTACTCCCAGCTAAAGATCATTGCCTCACCTGTAAAAAGGGAATCAGGCCACTCCCTAACTCATAGACCGATTGTAAGATTTAAATGGGCTCCTATTGAAAAGCACCTATGGAAGGTTGGCCCTTAATCAGCATCAAAGCCAAGCCCCTATCACGGATGTGTTGAAAGGGGGCGTGTTGATTATGAAGGCCACTCTCAGGGTGGGCCTTGTTTCCAGGAGAGGCCAAGGTCAGGACTGTGTTGGCCCTCTGCCCGCTCCACGGCTGCTCGGGGCCAGCGGACCCTTCTCTCTTTGCCCCTCCCCTGCACTGCTCCTCCCATTAGAACCTGCTCAGCCAATCCCTCTTGTCCACTTCCTCAGGGGGCGGGGCCACCACCCAGGCCTGCATCTGGTCCCGACCTGGAAGGAAGGGTCAGGTCAGAGGCAGGCCAGGATCCCATATACGGAGATGCACTGCCCTGTTAGGTGGCATTTCCTTGTAACTTCTCCCTGAGGGGCTGGAGGCTCCTCAGAGAGCAAATGGTTCCGAGACAGCCGTCAGGAAGCTCTGTGGAGCCCAGCCAGTTACTCTTCCTTGGCCTCCCTGCAGCCCCGCCCAGCCTGGCCTGGCCTTTTGGTGGGGATGGAGGTGAAGTGGGAAGGGGATGAGGGGGGGGCAACTGAGGCAGGTCTCCTCCGGGGTCAAACTAACCCCCCCTCTAAACCACAGAATAAACACCTAGAGTCACAGACCCTAGAACAGAAGGCATGCATTTGTATCCAAAGGGCATGCGGAGGAGGGGCAGAGACTGGTTTACAAGTTGGCTTGTATATCCATGCAGGGTCTGTGGAGAAAGGTTAAGACCCCAGTACTAGTGGCTGCCACAGCAAGGTGACCCGGTGGCTAGGAGAAGGATCAGAAGGAGGCTTCACTGTGTATTCATTTGTACCTTTTGAATTGTGAGCCATGTGACTTGATGAGCTGTGTAAAATTAACTAAATAGAAGTAAATACATATACGTGGTAGTAGGTATCTGTTGTTAGTGTCTACACATCACCCTGATGTTGTTTGTGGGTAACCTCTACCCCCATTCTCAGTTCCTTTAGTTTGGATGGTGTTGACATGAACACCTCCCCCACCCCCACCACATACACTTCTGAGGGTGGGTGTATGACGCAGGCCTGCCGATCAGAATTCAGGGAAAACCCCTGGCTGCCATGATGGGTTTGGGCTCAGGCATAGAACACAGTAAAGACCATGAAAGCCTTTCCTGCAACTTGGGTTAGGGTGATGAGTAAAGAGATATGGGCTGATGCCTGGTATTGCTGACTGAGCAGACTATCAGGCTAGTTCAGCCAGCAACTATCTCTGGTGGGAGAGAGGAGAGATCCTGCCTTGGAATAAAGCCAGCACTGAGGAAAACAGAGGGAGATGAGGGAGGGGAGAGAAAGAAAAATAGAGGAACACACACACACACACAGGCAGAGAAAACAGGCTATCTTTTGCCATTGCTCAAAACTCTGGATCCAGCCATACCTGAAGTAGGATTTATTCTGTGAATTGACCAGTTATATCAGCAGATAACCCCCACCTGGTGTTTTTTTTCCTTCAGCCCATTAGAGTGGAATTTCTGTCCTTTACAACTGAAGAAGTCCCGATGACATACATATTTACATGAAGCTGAGTTAGGATGAAAGGAAATATCTGGAACAACCTAGAACAGCAAAAAGAGTGGCAAAGAAAACCTCCTAAGAGGGTCTCTGAATATGGGGATTGTATACACTCAAGCCTTGGTACTCTTGCTCCTTTGCTTAGCAGTGGCTACCAGCTACTGTGAGCCACCGCCCAGCTGTCTGACCTGGTCAGAGCAGGTCCACATTCACTTAACCAAGTCTAGTTGCTGACTTTCTTTCTCCCTTCATCCTTTTGGCCACCGTCTTGATTATCTGACACAATGCTTGAATTTGGGCCACTGAGAATATACTGCTTCCTTGCATTATAAGAGGCAGAGAGAAGAGCCTGCACCAGAAAAGAGAAGACCTGGGACCAAGACTCTCTTCATCTGTGACCTTGGATGAGTCCTTCAGTGCCTTCATTTTGACCTTCATTATTCTCCTCTTTAACCACAAATACTGTATATGAATGCATCTATATGGGATCTAGAAATATGGTACCAATGATCCTATATGCAGGGCAGCAAAGGAGACACAGACCTAAAGAACAGACTTTTGGACTCAGTGGGAAAAGGAGAGGGTGGGATGATTTGAGAGAATAGCATTACAACATAAATTACCACTATAAGATAGATAACCAGTGGGAGATTAATCGGAGAAGGCAATGACATCCCACTCCAGTACTCTTGCCTGGAAAATCCCATGGACGGAGGAGCCTGGTAGGCTGCAGTCCATGGGGTCGTGAAGAGTTGGACACGACTAAGCGACTTCACTTTCACTTTTCACTTTCATGCATTGGAAAAGGAAATGGCAACCCACTCCAGTGTTCTTGCCTGGAGAATCCCAGGGATGGCGGAGCCTGATGGGCTGCCGTCTATGGAGTTGCACAGAGTTGGACACGATTGAAGTGACTTAGCAGCAGCAGCAGCAGCAGGGCACCCAAAGCCGGTGCTCTGGGACAACCTGGAGGTGTGGGGTGGGGCGGGAGGTGGGGGGGGGGTTCAGCATGAGGGGGCACGTGTATACCTATGGCCGATTCATGTTGATGTATAGCAAAAACCATCACAATATTGTAAAGTAATTATCCTCCAGGAAAATTCTGAAAGAGATGGGCATACGAGACCACCTGACCTGCCTCTTGAGAAACCTGTATGCAGGTCAGGAAGCAACAGTTAGAACTGGACATGGAACAACAGACTGGTTCCAAATAGGAAAAGGAGTACGTCAAGGCTGTATATTGTATAATAAAATATATTTAAACAAAAATTAAACAACAGAATTCAGACATAAATAAGTCACAACATAAAAGAGGCTCTACCATACCTGCTCTGTACTTCTTGAGGACAATGACCCTGTTGGTTGGCTGTCCACTCTCCTTCTTTCCTTTCCTTCCTCTCTTTCTTCTCATCCTTCTGTCCTTTGGCCTTTAGATGCAGAATGTTGAATTAATCAAACAACATAGATCATGTCACACTGCCATCCTCATTGATTCAGGCACAGGCCCCTCTTGTTTTATTTATTTTCTGGTTCTCCTCTACATCCCCCATCCCTACTCCATTCTTCTTTCCCCAGCCTACCTTCAGGTCTGGCACCTACTCTAATGTATATTCTTTGAAAGATACAAGGTATGTTTTGTGTGATGTATGGCATACATGTGCTTTTAATTTATAAGAACAGTCATTTAACATAAAGCCATAGATCTTGTTCCCTTTTCACTCAACACTATATCTTAAAGATCTGTCCATGTGTTGTATGTAAATCTGGTCCATTGCTTCTGACTGCTACGAGAAATTCCATCATCTGTGTCTACCACCATTGTATGTATCCCCTTGTGAGTGATCCCTAGGTTGTTCCTCACTTTCTGGCACTGCAAATGCCCCTTCATGGGCTGTATGAGTTTCTCTGGGATGAAGAGAGGATTGCTAGGTCATAGGTTTTGCCCTGATTTCATCTCTCCAAGCCCCACCAGATAATCCTCCAGAATGATCATGTCACTTTGAAGTCCCACCAGTAGTCCTGAGAGTTCCCATTTCCCCACATCTTTGACAGCGTTGGGTCTTACTCAATTCTGTGAGTTTTGCCAATGTCTTTGGTGTAAACTATTTAAATTTGCATTTCTCTAATCACTTATGGGGGGTAATTATCTCTTCATCTTCTTGCTAGCCATTAAGGGTTTCCTATCTAGGAATTGCTTACCTGTATCATTTGACCTTTTCCCCACTGTTTTGCCCTGTTTTCCTTACCTACTCAGATAAGAGTGAACACAGACAAATACCTAATGAAGACCACAGACAAAGGCAACTTATGACTATCTGTGATTTGAATATTGTTTATTATTTTCCCTTAGAAATCTGGTTCACTTCTTACTTTTTAAAATAAAAAAACAAGCAGGATGGTTCTGAAGCAAATGAGTAGCGACCCCCACCCCACTCGCCCACCCACAAAAGAGTGTATGTTCAGTGTTTTTCAGTTCCTTGTCTAGTTCTGTCAGCTATAGAGGAAAAAGAGATTGAAGGATGAAAAGACAGGTTGGAAGAATGGAAAGAAAAAAAAAACCCAAGAGAATCTAAAAGCGGAATTCAGAAAAGGAAAGAGACTATGATAGGGAGTGAGCCAGACAGAGAGGAGGAGGAGGAAAGTGGGAGTGGGTGGGGGAGGAGGGGGACTCCACAGAGCTCACAGCAGTACCCCTGCTGCTTCCTCAGTTAAATTCCTTTTTTACACGAGTCCCATGTGCATGTGTGTACGCTCAGTCAATCGCTGCAGTCGTGTCCGACTCTTTGTGACCCCATGGACTACAGGCTGCCATGTTCCTTTGTCTATGGGATTCTCCTGGCAAGAATACTGGAGTGGGTTGCCACGCCCTCCTCCAGGGGATCTTCCCAACCCAGTGACTGAACCTACATCTCCTGTGTTTCCTGCACTACAAGCAGATTCTTTAGTACTGAGCCACCCCGTCCCACAGTGTATTGCAAATATCAGATTGGCCTCATTCATGATGATGGCTGAGATACTTAACATTACATAATGCCACTTTTGGTGAGCCCAATATGTTGCTCAACATTCAGAAAACTAAGATCATGGCATCTGGTTCCATCACCTCATGGGACATAGATGGGGAGACAGTGGAAACAGTGTCAGACTTTTTTTTTTGGGCTCCAAAATCACTACAGATGGTGATTGCAGCCATTAAATTAAAAGATACTTACTCCTTGGAAGGAAAGTTATGACCAACCTAGATAGCATATTAAAAAGCAGAGACATTACTTTGTCAACAAAGGTCCGTCTGGTCAAGGCTATGGTTTTTCCAGTGGTCATGTATGAATGTGAGAGTTGGACTGTGAAGAAAGCTGAGTGCCAAAAAATTGATGCTTTTGAACTGTGGTGTTGGAGAAGACTCTTGAGAATCCCTTGGACTGCAAGGAGATCCAACCAGTCCATCCTGAAGGAGATCAGCCTTGGGTGTTCATTGGAAGGACTGATGCTGAAGCTGAAACTCCAATACTTTGGCCACCTCATGTGAAGAGTTGACTCATTGGAAAAGACCCTGATGCTTGGAGGGATTGGGGGCAGGAGGAGAAAGGGACAACAGAGGATGAGATGACTGGATGGCATCACCGACTCGATGGGTATGAGTTTGAGTAAACTCCGGGAGTTGGTGATGGACAGGGAGGCCTGGCGTGCTGTGATTCATGGGGTCGCAAAGAGTCGGACATGACTGAGTGACTGACCTGAACTGAACTGAATATGTTGCTCTTTCCTGCTCCTTCAGAACTGAATGGAATGCAAGAGGATGTTTGGGGCTTGGTTCTCATTGTCCCATGGAGCAACGCCAGGTTGGTAAGTCAGCGAGAGCTCAGAACGCCTGTGGTTCACAGTGATCAGGACAGTATTCTTTACTTCTTTTTAAAAATATTTATTTATTTTGGCTCTGCTGGGTCTTTCTTGCCATGTGGGCTTTTTCTTTAGTTGCAGACGCTACTCTCTAATTTCAGTGTATGGGCTTCTCATTGTGGTGGCTTCTATTGTTGTGGAGCTCAGGCTCTGGGGTGTGAGGGCTTCAGTAGTTGCAGCAGGTGGGCTCAGGAGTTGCAGCTCCAGGACTCCAGAGTGCAGGCTCAGTAGTTGTGGTCCACGGGCTTAGTGGCCCTGTGGCATGTGGGATCTTCCCGGCCCAGGGATCGAACCTTTGTCCTCTGCATTGCAAGGCAGATTCGTAACCACTTTCCCTACATGGGGAAGCTGCTATTCTTTACTTCTTAATCCAACTTTACTCAGTGTCCTCATATTGAGTCCAGGAGTGTTCAATAGTTCAATTCTTCACCCCCTTTGCTCTGTGATACTAATTGGTTCAGGGACGCATGGATGGGGTAAACTGAGCCAACTGGAAGGTTCCCTGAGATTTGTTATATGAATGTTGTTGGAGACTTTCACTTTCTTGGGAATCTCAGACTGTAAAGAGCACAAAATCCTCAGGCTGACAAGCCCGACTTCCCATGACACAGAAAATTTGGACAGAAAGATGGAGAGAGAACATTATTTAAGCCTTTGGAAACAGACAAACTGGAATTCAATAAAATCCCAGCATTCCTAGTTAGGTAGGCACTCATTGTATATGGGGCCAATTGTGCGTCTAGATAGCTGATGAGATCCTCAAGTGCCTGGCATGGTGCCTGGCACATCAGTTCAGTTCAGTTGCTCAGTCGTGTCCGACTCTTTGCAACCCCATGAACCGCAGTACACCAGGCCTCCCTGTTCATCACCAACTCCCAGAGTCCACCCAAACCCATGTCCATCGAGTCAGTGATGGACCCTGAGTCCCAGCATCAGGGTCTTTTCCAATGAGTCAGCTCTCCACATCAGGTGGCCAAAGTATTGGAGTTTCAGCTTCAGCATCAGTCTTTCCAATGAACACCCAGGACTGATCTCCTTTAGGATGGACTGGTTGGATCTCCTTGCAGTCCAAGGGACTTTCAAGAGTCTTCTCCAACACCGCAGTACAAAAGCATCAATTCTTCTGTGCTCAGCCTGGCACATAGTGGGTGCTTAATCAATGACTAGTTGACTAACTTGATGTATGTCTCAGCTGTTCTTTTTGCTTGTTGATGGGGCTGGGGCTGGGGTCCCCCTCTTCCACAAGGAGGGGGAACCTCCTTGCTTTACCCTCACATAAAGTCAACTTTGAAAAGAGAAGCAAAATAGCCACGAGCCCATTCAACTCTGAACCAAAAATTTGGTGCCATGTCTGATTCGCTTGATTGAGTTACTTAATCCTTCTCAAATATCAGTTCCCTTATCAATAAATCAACTCTACCTCAGAGGACTTGTAGAGAGGAGTAAATAATAATAACAATGACAATAGTAGAAAACATCTTTAACTCTTACTACGTGCCAAGTACTTTATTAGTATTTATTAGTATTATCTCTTTTCACCATGGAGACTGTTCTATGAAGTAAGTATCTTGCTATGATTAGTATTATCTCTTATTAGTAGTATTATTCCCAGTTTATTGAGGAGAAAACTGAGGCACAAAGAGCCTGTAACTTGACCAAAGTTACACAGTGATCAGTAGCAGAGATGGGACTTGGACCCAGGCAGTCTGGTTCTAGTTTTTGCTTTCAAACATTTGTAAAAGTACCTCAATGGTAGTAACAGATTGATCAGAAACAAGATCCACATGCTGGCCACTAAAGGCTATTTTCAAATATCCCAATATAATATCACAAAGGTTTAATCAAGTCATATCTGTGTGATGAAAAACATGGGTTTGAAAAATGGTGCCTGTGATGTATCCGGCTGTCGTAATGATGGAGCTGAATCTCCCGCACAGCCGATCTGATTGTCTCGAGAAATCATCACTCATTAAGGCATCGGGAGAAAAATGAATCGACCCCAGAGGCCACATGGAGAGGCAGCTCCCGGGTGAGATGCTCTAGGACAGAGCAGAACTAGGCCCCAGGCAGCCAGGGAAGCCAAAGAGAATTATATTTAACATGAAACATAAACACCATCTAAAAAGGTGGATGGTGCAGAAAAATAGAAATGTGATCATTGTCTGGTAAGTCAGAAATCCAGTCACCTTAGAACCCACATCCACACAGGACTATCTCTACAGCATCTCAGATGATGAAATAGACTTCATTAAAGATCACTGCAAGAATGGTGAAATGTTCCTGGTGATATTTCTGAGATGGGGATGAGTGGAGGACAGAGGATGATAACATCATAGCAAGGAGCCCGTGTGTTCGTTTCTGTGAACATGGCCACATGACTAGCTCTGGATCCTCAAAACACTGTCAAACACAGAACCAGTCACTCTGCTGTGGGTGGTTGCCCATCCAAGCTACAAATGATACAGCCCCGTACTGCAAGCTGATTTCCCTTCTTCCACAGGCTCCTGAGGGCTTCTCGGTTGGCTCAGTGGTAAAGAATCCTCCTGCCAATGCAGGAGATACAGGTTTGATTCTTGGGTTGGGAAGATCCCCTAAAGGAGGGCATAGCAACCCACTCCAGCATTCTTGCCTGGAGAATTCCATGGACAGAGGAGCCTGGCCGGCTATAGTCCAAAGGGTTGCAAAAGTGTCAGACAGGACTGAGCGACTCAACGACAACAACAAAGGTCTCCTGAGTTTTCCAGAAACAGAATATTTCTCTGTGGATTAGGCAGGAAGTGAGCACAGCCCTCCTCGTTTTCATAGAGGCAGGAATGTCCATACTGAGAAAAGCCAAACCGTCCCCAAGGTCACGTGGCCACAGCATGAGGAAATGGGGTGCTCAGACTTTGGCCCAAATTTCCAGGGGTGGCAGGTCCCCCCCTGCCTAGCCAACCCTAGAGGAATGCTTTTAGAAAGTGCTGGTTCTGTTCCAGCTTTCCAGTACCTCTGGGGCAGTACCTTGTCGGTGTTTTACAAAGGAGACGCCTTGGTCTCAGTCTCCTGAGGGTGGCCACACACACACACACACACACACACACACAGGTCGAGTGCCCTCCTCACTTTGCCTCCTGAACAATCCAGAGCCCAGCAGGGAAAACGACCCACCTCATCCCTCTCAGCCTCACATGAGAGCACCAGACTGACCTGGGAGCAGGGGACTCCCAGCTCAGCATATGCCATGTTAGTTCCCGTCGTACACTGTTCCCAGATCTCCTGGCATACATTTTTTACCACTTGTTTTCGCATCTCCTCACCCCTGCAGTGTGCTTTTCTATAGCCAGCACTGGAGGTTCTTTGTCAGAGCATCTCCCCCCAGGCGACTGGAGCTACCTTGCCTGCCTGGCATCACCTCTGCTCCCCCAGCCCCCAGGCATACATTAGTTAACCCATGACTGGCACTGAGGGAATAGAAAAGCCCAGCTCCCTTGCCGTTGGTCAGGAAGGCTCTGAGGTCTGAGTCATACTCCAGAGCCGCCAAAGGAGCAAGCTGAGAGGTACCCTCTTCCAGGACCTTTCTGGAAGTCACATTTTATTGAGCACCACCCCCTACCTACCCTGTCTTGCTTCCTTCCTTTCTCATCTCAGGATCTGCTCCTGGGGATCTCAGTTGAAAACTGTCACTGTTCTGGATGAGAAAGATGTGGCCAGGTCTCTGATGGCTGGGCAAATTTTCAATCTATACCACGGACTGCAAAGTGGGTGTGATGTCTAGGTTGAGATGTGAGATGAACAATATGTCTATTTCAAGTTGTGTTGCTCTCGCCCTTTAATATTTTTTATTTTTCTGCCTGTTTCATCATGAAGATAATATTAGGAGAATGTTTTTGCTTACTCGCTTAAGTTGGGTCTGACTCTTTTGTGACCCCATGGACTGTAGCCCACCAGGCTCCTCTGTCCATGAGATTTCCCAGGCAAGAATACTGGAGTGGGTTGCCATTTCCTCCTCCAGGGGATCTTCCCAACCCAGGGATCGAACCCAGGTCTCCTGCACTGGCAGAGGAATTCTTTACTACTGAGCCACTGGGGAAGCCCAGAAGAATGATATAAGTTAAAAGTAAATAACTTTAACCATATTATGGAGTAAATGCTCAATAGGTCCTTACTAGTAGGGAACTGAGAGCAAGAAGTTTGAACATAAAAGGTGGCCACCCTGGTGGTAGAGGGTAAGTGTGTCTCCAGTGGGGTGGGGCCCCCACGCTGCTACTTTCCAGCACAGGAATATATTGAAGACTGTCATTAAGGCCCCATTCAAGGTCTTTTTCAAACAAGCCCCACCTCTCTAGTTTTTCTTACCAGTGTTATCTTTCTGTCCCTTCATCATTTCCATGGCTTTTCTTTGGGCCTTCTCCAAATTCTACAGGCCTGGCATTAATTGTACAGCCCAATATTCCTATAATTGCAGGGTAAGTATTTTTGTGCAGATCACAAGCCTGACCTCCTTTGTTATTTAGTTTGAGCTGGATTCTCCGTGGACAGAGGGAAAGGCACGAAATGAGTAAATATTTAATTCCGGAGACGCCTGCGGCTTCAAAATGTTTTCCCATTTGCTAGGCAGCGGCCCACATCTTGAAGCTGCCTTGGTCAAGCTCTGGGTTGTGCCTAGCGATCAAGGTTCAGACCCTGCCCCAGGATCTTGAGCCGCCCCTCTCAGCAGCACCTTGAAGACAGCTCTGAGTGTGTGGGCCAGTGGGAGCCCAGGAAATGACTTCACAGCAAATGGAAATCAAGGAACAGAAATAAATGCCTTGACATTTGCAGATATTTTTCACAGTCACATTAGCTATGCTGTCACCACTGGGAGGTCCTGGACCAGGGAGAAGACTCATCTGGCATGGGGCAGGTGCTGAAGTTAAGGATTGAGGTGGCAGAGGAGGGCAGGTGGCAGACAGGAGGATCGTCAGGCAGGTGTGGGCATTCAGAGCCTAGAGACAGGACCAGGTAGTGTTGAGAGAAGTGTGGGTATCAGAGAGGTAAGGAATGGATCAGAAAGAGGAAATATTCAGAGGCTACTTGGTATTTGGAAAAATTTGCTCTGTCTCTGATTTGCGATGCTATAGGCAGTCACGTTCACCTGGATGTGCTCAATGCATGAATTTTCCAGCTTTCATGTCATCTTCATGACCAACAGCTCCAATCTGAGAATGAGCTGACTGAGGCTCCAGTGTACTCTGTCATCATGCAGCAGAGAAGCTGTTTTCCGAAGCCATCTGGTTCACTGCACCCTCAGCTGTAACACGCCTATACTCATGGACACCTTAGCATTTAGACTACAAAAAATAGAAATTAATGAGACTGACAAATGACAAAGAACGGAAGGTATGAATACCATGGCAATTTAAAGACTGCATTAACATTCCATTACACAGTAAGGTCCTAGATGTCAGAGAACTTGCTTTAAATGAGTTCTGTTAGTTAGTAGATAGTGGAGAAAGCTCCAAAATGTTATTAAATGCTAGCAATGATGTTAAAGATATTTGAGCACTTATACAGAGTGATTTAAAGAACCTTAGATGAAGTTTTTATTTAATAGGATTATCTCCAAGCAAAAATATCTCTTTTCTGTATAAGGTTACACTTCCACAAATTCCAAGAAGTAAGTATTTATCTGTCCATCCATCCATTCATCCATGTAACAAAGCACAGAAGATGCACAGAAGACTAAGACATTCTTCCACTCAAGGAGTTAAGGGTCTAGTGGGACGACTTTGCTTCATGCTTTCGATTCAAACCTAAGTAAATTTTGGTTGCATACAAGAATTATGTGCTTAAACCTAACACAGTGCTGAGTGCTCCGGTGGATAAAAGAAGACCTTTGAGGAGAAACAACTCTAGGCAAGAAGAGACACCTGTGTTGCCTGATTTTCTCTCCCTGAATTTCTGCTTTTTCTCCCAGCAACGTTTTTATATTCATTTCCATGACACTGCCTGGACCCCAGGAGTTCACAATTCCTCTTTTTCTCCAGGCCTATTGTGGACACAGATTTTTTTCTTTTGTTCTTGGCAAAGTCAACAGGCCACTGCAAAAGCCAAGGGGGTAAAAAAGAAATCCTAAAATATAAGCATTAAAAAAGGCATGAAACTATCTGCTTATGGAGTATGAATTCCCTATTTCAAGAATTCTAGTAAGATACTTTGAGCTTCTCAGCACACAGCATCTCTTAATCTAAGATTATATCACTCTATGTGTTTTCCGGATGCTTACCACCTCCAGGTGAGCTGATTTGTCTTCCTTCCTTTTCCAGCTCCTGGTCTCTTGTCCTTATAGTCTCTTGGCTTGGTCCCATGTGTCATTAGTCAGCTATTGCTGTGTAAGAAGCAAGCACACAATCTCAGTGGCACAATCATAAACATTTATTTCTCTCACATATGTGAGTTGGCTGGGATGGCCTTGTTAATGTAGATTGGATTAGCTTGGCTGGGTTCTAAGCAGCGGTTGGGGTCCAGATTGGCTTTACATGTTTCTCATGCTCTGTGGGCGAGCGGGAGAGCTGGGGGCACGTTCTTCCAAGGGCAATGGCAGAGGCACAAGAAGGCAAGCAGAAACAAGTGAGGCCTCTTATATCTGAGCTCAGAACAGACCATTGTTACTTCCAGCAACATTTTATGGACCAAAGCAAGTCATATGGCCAAACCCAAAGTCAAGTTAAGAAAAGGACAATGGACTGCAAGGTTACACACAGGCAAAGGGGAAGAATTGGGCCCAATAATTCATTTCCTACAAGGGAAAATGGAAAATTTCTAAAGTGAATAGGTAGCACATAGATTTTTCTAATCTTCTCAACAACTCCAAGTACAGGTGATTATGATGTCCTCTTTTAATTTATTTTATTTTATTTTTCATCTTCATTGAACTATAATTGACAAATCACATTGTAAGATGTTTAAAGTATACAATGTGAAGATTTGTTATATATATATATATACATATTGTAAAAAGATTCTCTTCATTGAGTTAATTAACAAATACATCAGATTTTAAGAAGTAACACTTGAGTGTAAAGTAACTAAATGACTTGGCCCAAGTCCCCCAGCCTGTCCACAGAGTTCTCGGCATGGCCCAGGAATAAGTCCCGTCCACTGAGCCTCCTTCCTGAGCAGATCCAGGCCCTACTTTCCCATTTCACATGGCCTCACCCCCATGGGCATTTCCTTTTTTCAGCCCAGGAGTGGGCTGTCTGTGATCTCATTTGCATAGCTGAGCTGATTAAGGTCTGCTGACCCCTCAGTAAGAGCTTAGCCATTCAAGTCTTGGAAGCTTTGCTCTATTCTCTCCTGTAGAATTTTGTATGGCTCCCCCAAGAGGAAAGGTTTGCAAAGCTCCAACGTTATTACCCATAATGTATAAAGCCCTCAAACACATATTGATTGACATTAATACAACATGTAGTAAAATGGAGGGTCATTCTTTCACATGGGTGGGAATGTTCTGGGTATAAATTACCTTTATAACTATCAGGCAAATGCCTGTTAACATTACGGTGGCCTTTCATCAGCCTCCAGGCTATGTAGTTTGGAGTCCTCTCTGCTACTTGAGGCCTTTTCATTTTATCTACAAGTATTTGTATAAAACATTGCCTTTCAAGTTTATTTTTTACCTGTATATTAGTGAGGGAAAAACAGTTTTTAGCATTGGCTTTGGATTGTCAATGAGAGATTTTTGTTATTGCAGGAGAAGTAGTGTACTTTGCTTTCAAAACACTGGTTTCTATTTTTGTTGTACCACACGCACATATATTTTAAACAGTAAAAGAGTTCTATAAGGCTTTTTAGGAGCAAACAGAAGTCTCTGGCAAACCTGTCTCCCTTACCCTTCATCTCCTTTAACTATCTCTTTGGGTATTTGCTTCTCCAACTCCAAATAATACCCTCACCCCGTGATTTCATGATTTTTCCTTTAAGGTGTTACTATCTTTTAATTACTGTTGACTTCCTAGGATGGAAAATGAGTATTTAGCTCTCTTTCACCACCATCACCTAGATTCATTCTTTCCCGTTGCACTTCCTCTCAAAATACTCGTATTCTAATTTAGTTTAGATCGACAGTCAGTGTTCACATGATTATGACTATGTCAACAATATCCACAGCTGAGTCATGTACTATACTGTGGCATTTACTCACTTCTTATGGGGGTAGATTATTTGTAAAGATGGCTGCAATAACTCCTCCCTGAACGCACACCCCATTGCAATAAGATCTTGCCACCTCTCCATCTCTTGGTTGGTCTCTCCACTTCTTGAATCTGGGCTTGTCCATGTAACTTGAAGGAAGGCAGGCTAGGAGGAAGGATGAGAGGGAGGGAGGAAGGGAGAAAGGAAGAAAAGAGGGAAGGAAGGAACACTGTAAGATCCTAACATGGGAAAATTTATGCCAGATAAATAAGACAAACGGTGGTCATTTGATGCATTAATTGGGCCTTGAGCAGTGCACTGATGCCTTACTTTGCAAACTCTGAGTGGCGAGCACATTAGGAGAGTCAGATTATCCCACCAAATCCCACTTTCACCTCTTCAATTTCTGATGGTTTACTGGGAAGCAAATTTCTCCAAAGCCTAGCTTCCTATGGCTATATTAATGTGAAATGTAATAATACATAACTGTAAACTAGTTTATGTGATTCCCAAATGAATGAGTAGGGGGAAGGTAATTTATTATCAATTTGCATCAAATTTCAGTTAATGTAAAAAATGCAAAGCTTATTTTAATATACTTATTTCTGGCAAAGGCTTTCCATTAAATAGAGTGTCAAGTGGGGGTAACAATTTGCCTGGGGAAGAGTCTTTATGGTTTTGATGTCTGGGCTCCCTGGGAGAAACCATGGGCTTTTGGAAGGTTTTAGGTTAGGCCCCAGGTTCAGTGCACAGCGGAAAGTTGTGCTTTTCCTCTTCCATGCTGGCTGGCTAAAACATCATGATGGATGATGACAACAGGTCCAGTGGTCTCTTCTTGGCTGACATGAGGACCAGGGCAAGGACTAACTGAAGGGATCAGGCTTGGGAGGAAGTGAAATGTATGGCCTTGATCTACAGTGTGTGTGTTAAGTTGCTTCAGTTGCGGCCGACTCTGCGACCCCCATGGATAGCAGCCTGCCAGGCTCCTCCGTCCATGGGAATTCCCAGGCAAGAATACTGGAGTGGGTTGCCATGCCCTCCTCCAGGGGATCTTCCCCACCCAGGGACTGAACTTGCGTTTCTTAAGTCTCCTGCATTTCCAGGCGGGTTCTTTACCACCAGTGCCACATGGGAAGCCCTGATCTACAGCTGGGGTTAGCAAACGATGGCCTGACAACCAGATCCTGCTCACCACCTGTTTTTACAAATCAAGTTTTATTGGAACCCAGTCACACCCATTCTTTTGCTTATTGCCTATGGCTGTTTTCATGCTAAAATGGAAGAGCTGAGTAGTCACAACAGAGACCACATGTCTTGCAAAGCCCAAAAGATTTACTATCTGGCCCTTTACAGGAAAAATTTGGCAGTCCGCTGGTCCATAGAATATGCTCTCACCTATGTGAACGTACTTCAGCTACAAGTGCTGGGCTTCCCAGGTGGCACAGTGGTAAAGAATCTGCCTGCCAAGCAGGAGACCTGGGTTTCATCCCTGGGTTGGGAAGATCCCCTGGAGGTGGGCATGGCAACCCACTCTAGTATGCTTGCCTGGGAAATCCCATGGACAGAGGAGCCTGGCGGGCTACAGTCCATGGGGTCTCAAAGAGTCGGACACGACTGAGCGGCTAACACTTTCACTTTCCTGAGGGTTTTAGAATCCAACTATCTCAGCTGGTTGAAACATCCCACAAGGCTCTGAAAGCTAAGCGGTTTAGGACAGTATTTTCTAAATCCTGGTCCACAGATACGTGCCAGAATCTCTGACGATGCTTGTTCAGAACACAGATTCCCAGACACCACCCCCAGAGACTCTGACTCAAGAGGCCTGGGATGAAGCCACTGAGGCAGACACAGGGGTAGCCTTGGACTCCTTTAGCAAGTGCTCCCAAGTAATTCTGAGGCCCAAACAGGTTTGGAAACCACTGTTTTATGATTCGAGATGCGATTAAAGCCATCTGAAGATGATGAGAAACAGCTGGGGTAGAGTTTTTCGTTAACTCAGTAAATCCCTGCGAGGGAACTGTTTGCTAATTCTTGTGGCGTTTAGCTCCTGAATGGATGCAGGCACTGGGAATCCTCTTTAGGCTTGACATTTCCTGGGGCCCATGGTTGTCTGTCTCCCCAGAAGTGGGGACCCTCTGTAGTTTTTTTCAGGAAATCTCTTGAAGGGGTAATTGTGAGGTTACTCCATTCTCCACAGCACTCATGGGGGGCAACAGCCTGTCAACTTGGGAGCTCCCTAGGGACCTTGGTGTGGTGTACTGCTTGGTATGTTATACTTGGTGTATTATACTTGATGTGTTCTACAGTAACAAGTGACCGTAAAGGTAGTAACTTAACACAAATTTATAGTTCTGAAGATGGAAGTCTGAAATGGGTCTCACTGGGCTACAATCAAGGTGTTAGTAGGGCTGTGTTCCCCTCTGGAGGCTTGGGAAGAATCCATTTCCTTTTCACTTTTAGAGGCTACCTACAATCCTTGGCTCGTGGCCCCTTTTCTCCATTTTTAAAGGCAGCAATGGTAGCCTCTTGACCTCCTCTCCTGCTGTCCTTTTCTATTTACAAGGACCCTTGGGGTTACATTGAACCCAGGGGATAATCCAGGATAATCTCCCCATCTCAAGGTCCTTACCTTAATCCCATGGGCAAAGTCCCTTTTGCCATCTAAGGGATTAGGATGTGGTCATCCTTGGGGGCCCTTATTCTGCCTACCACACCATGCAGCACTGCTAAGAGTCATAAAAGAAAGGACATGAACTTTTATGATTCAAGAGCCATCCCCTTAGCTGAGTTGTCATTTCTCCCTTAAGAAGAAGGAGTTTTCTTGGAACGTTTTGCTGAGTGCACCATTGCTTTTGGGAGTCAGACCAGTTCAAGGAAGGGTTCTCATTCAAGGCAATTCCTCTTTCCTGTACTGGGGCCAAGGTGGGTTTGTTGCCCCAGGACATGGTATGAGAGCAAGAAATTCCCTAATGGAAAGTCATTTATTACATGCCTTTTCCTTTCTTAAACCTGGAGATAGTTCTTTTAAGCACAAGCCGTTTGGTTCTGTTGCTTTCGAATAATAAAAAATTGAAAAACGTTGCCCTCATGCTCTATGGAATTTTCTTCTTCTCTTTTAGGTTTTGAATATCATAGCAAGCATACTGAGAATCTTTCTTTTGATTTTCGTCATTTGTATCTATTTCTTCTGCTAGTATTGTCTACTGCCTCTGTCTTCCTTGGGGCACCCCAAGGGGTCTCAGCACCTCTGTGACACCCTAATCCTAGGAAAGGGAGTCACCCTGATCTGATTTAAAATGAGAAGTGTTTTAAGGGCAGAGACAGTGCTGTCTGTCCTTGTTGTCTCGAGATTTCTAGTTACCATGGCCTCCATCTATAGTTACTCAGCCTCCTGCAGAATGTAATTTGGTGCAGCCACTGTGGAAAACAGTATGGAGGTTTCTCAAAAAACTAAAAATAAAACTAGTGTATGATTCAACATTTCCATTCCTGGCTATATATCTGAAAGAATCAGAAACACTAATTTGAAAAGATACATGCACCCCAATATTCATAGCAGCATTATTTACAGTAGTTAAGATCTTGAAGCAACCTAAGTGTCCATCAACAGATGAATGGATAAAGAAGTGTGTGTGTGTGTGTGTGTGTGTGTGTGTGTGTATGCAATGGAATACTACTCAGCCATAAAAAACAATGAAAATTTTGCCATTAGCAGCAACATGGATGGGCTTGGAGGGCATTATGCTAAGTGAAATAAGTCAGACATTCAGACAGAGAAAGACAAATATTGTTTGCTATCACTTATATGTGGAATCTAAAAAAATACAATAGACTAGTGAATATAACAAACAAGAATCAGACTCACAAATATAGAGAACAAACTAATGGCTACCAGTGGAAGGGGAGATGGGCAACATAAGGTTGGGAGAATGAGAGGTACAAACTATTATGTGTAAGACAGGCTATAAGGATGTATTGTACAACATGGGAAATATAGCCAATATTGTATCATAACTGTAAATGGAGCACAACCTTTACAAATTTATAATAAATAAATAAAGCTACCTAAACCTCTGCTCTTGCCTGGAAAATCCCATGGACAGAGGAGCCTGGTAGGCTGTAGTCCATGGGGTCACTAAGAGACACGACTGAGCGACTTCACTTTCACGCATTGGAGAAGGAAATGGCAACCCACTCCAGTGTTCTTGCCTGGAGAATCCCAGGGACGGGGGAGCCTGGTGGGCTGCCGTCTATGGGGTCACACAGAGTCAGACACTACTGAAGCGACTTAGCAGCAGCAGCAGCAAACCTCTGCAGTATATGACGAAGCTTCCATTTTCTCATCTGTACCATGAGGATAACAATACGTAGCAGGCACCTTGCCCTCGTTCCCCACACCCTTGCCCTTAAAGGCATGCAGGCCTGTCTTCCAGCTGCTGGCATCTGTACCTCTTGGCTTTCTCTGGCACTAGAACCCCCTCCCCACTGCATACAGCAGGCCAGGGACCCAGCCCTCAACTAATGATCCATGAGAGTAGGTGGTCCCCCAGTCTTCTTGGCGCTTGGATGGGGTAATCGAGGTGCGTGTTCTACAACTGCCAGAGAAAAGACTGGAAGGGGGAAAGAATGGGAGAAGAGAGACCTTCAGGGAGGCAGGCAAAGACATGGCAGACTTGCCACATCCCATATCTCAGGTGTTATGTATTCCCAACCAGCTTGGACAAAACCCAGGGAGACTCCAGGCTGGTGAGTCTGTGCGTGTGAGGCAGGAATGGACATCTTCCCAAGGTCTCCAGAAGGACCCAGTCCTAGAACCCATGATGGTAACTCAATAACATACCTGTGAGTGGCCACCTTCCCTTCCCTGTGTCACCTCCACGCTTCCTTCCTGGTGCCTTCTGGAATCCCCTCCCAAATAAATGATTTGCACTCACATCCTTATCTCACAATGTCCTTTTGGGAGAACACAAATGAAGACAGTGCTACTGAGTCAGGCATAATTAGTAGGAGATGAGACAAGAAAAGCCAGGAAAGTTTACGTGGCCACCCCTAGCAATCATGGGAGCTCAGTGAGTGTTGGGGCAGTTGAGAGCTGTGCTTAAGAGCTCAGGCTTCTGGCACAGGCCCTGCCCTGATGTCTATAATCCTGAAAAGACCCTGGGCCAGTTCTGTAGTCTCTCTGGGCTTTGCTTTTCTCATCTGTCCAATGGAGATAATAATAGTGTCCTGTGGGTTGGTGAGGGTCAGAGAAGATACTATAGACAGAATTCTTAGCATAGTATCACACCCCATAAAAATTCACTACTTTTGTTGGGTTCCTTTCCCACTTTTCGCTCAAGTGAGTGTCTAGCCACTTTTGCCTACAAAAAGGCTTTTGAAAAAAAAAGAAAGATGGAGAAGGAAATGGCAACCTACTCCAGTATTCTTGCCTGGAAAACCCCATGGACGGAGAAGCCTGGTAGGCTCCAGTTCACGGGGTCGCAAAGAGTCGGACACGACTGAGCGACTTCACTTTCATTTTCCTGGTGGTCCAGTGGTTAAGACCCCATGCTCTCAATGCAGGGGGGCCTAGGTTCGATCCTTTTTCAGGGAACTAGATCCCATATTAAAAAAAAAAAGAAAAAGAAAGAAAGAAAATCTTAATTCTGGACTTCTGTCAGGGAACACAGGGAGGTGAGAATGGCAGAGAAAATTCAGTTGATTACAAATCTGGACATAATGAGAGTTTCAAAGAGTTTTTGAAGTAGAAAGAACATCAGTGGTCAGCTTTGTCTTCAATAAGCTTGAGTACTTCCAGAAAAAGCCCCCATAAAAGTGGCAGAAACATCAGGCAGGGTGGGAAATGGCCTTCTGGAACCAGACTAGGGTCTAATGGACAGATGATCATTGTGGAAAAAGGCAATCAGTAAACTCAGACTGTGTGCTATTGACAGTGCCTTCACTTGTGTCTTTCTTTCCTGGCCCCTGGTGTTAGCTAAAGGGACATGGGGACAGCAGTGAGGAAAGACTCTGAGCCGCTGATGTCTTCCCCGAGGGAAGGACTAGCACATGGAGGCTGACAGCTTCTTACTTAAATAGAACCCCATGACCCAATTGAAGTCCAGTGTGACAGATGACAGAAGAAAGATAAGAGGAAACCAGGGCAGCCGGCAGACCCAAATCGAACCTGAATTGGCATGGCTTCTGCCACACACGTTGCAATCTTCCCCATTCCTTGGCACTTGGCCTTGTTCGCTTGGTCCAAAGTGAAGGAGAACTGTTCAAGGAGACATGGAATCTGACTCAGCGCCATCACTTAAAATAGATAATATAGATGTTACAGAAAATCCGACCTGAGCGATCTCCTTTGGACATTTGTGCTCTAAAAATTCTATCACTCTTTTCTTCATTCATTCAAAGATCATTTATTGAGCACCTATTATGTGGTCCAGAAACTGAGACAAGGATTTGAATGCAAGTAGTTTATTTAGGGCGGCAGTGGGGGGTGATTTGAGGAAACATGGTAGGAGAGTAGGCAAGTGAGACAGGGATGGACAGGCAGGCAATGAAGAGTGTGTTGTCAAGCCCATTACCTCTGTGGACAACTAGGATTTAATACCACCGGTGAACCTTTGAAGTCAACGTTGAACACAGGTCTCTGTTTTCCCAACCAGGAGGGGTAAGAGTGTGCCAACTCCCTCCAGGCATCATTTGAGGGCTGTTGGGAAGGGCATAGATATCCTGGTGCTTCTGGTCTGCCACAGCAGCAGCAAAGTGGGCTCCAGAAGCCAGAGAAAAGACGCAGGCAAAGATGCAGATGCTGCCCAGTGGAACTGGCAGTCTTCACTGAAGTGGCTCTGACAGCTGCTGAGTCTCACTGTTCGGTGCCGGGAATTCAAGCCCTGCCCTCAAGGAACTTAGAGTTTGCAGAGGTCGAGGTCAGTTGAGGGTTACAATGAAATGTGACAAGTGTCTTGCCAGAAACAAGTCCAGGATTCTATGGGGACAGGGTTGTGATAGATGGGAATACAGAAGGCAGGGAGGGGGCATGCTTCCTGGAAGAGATGAGGCTGATGTGATGAGGAGGCAGCATAAGGGAGAGAAAGTCAAGACAACATTTTCCAAGCAGGCGGGCTTGTGTGTGCAAATGCATGAAGGTACAAGAGGGCATTTTGACAAACGTCTTTTCTGCCTTGTTTTTCATAGCATGCATTCTCTTCTCCTAAGAGAAGCCTTTCTTCAGCGCCACCACACTGTCCGCCCTGCCCATTATTGGATGTCTAATGCACTCAACAAATTCTATTATTTTATGCTGGATGTATGGGGCTATCTGTTAATATCTGACAGTTATTACCCAGAAACTAAAAACCTTGGAGTGAATATTTTCTTTTCCTTAAAAAAAAAAGAGAATAAAATAGAATAAGGAGAAAAAGTGAAATGTCAGAAAAAAGTAAAAAATATTTGAAGCCATGAATCTTCACAGACACATGGCACGCTTTTAAAAAAAACATGAAAAGATGTGAATTTGAGATGGGGCTAGGATGCATTCCCAAGACCAGCGTGGATGTCTCCCAGACGCCTGCAAATGGCTTATCAAAGGCTCCAGCTGCAGGCCGGACTCATTTGTCAAAGGCCTGACATCTGATGACGTCATAGCGCCAGAAGCTCTCCTCAGTCTGGCTTAGAAAAGGTGTACTGGGAGAGCAGGGTGGGGTCACGCCCCAGCCAACCCCCAAGATTCACTTTTATCTCTACCTGCTTCTTTTCTATGTGTTGGTGGCTTGTTGGAATTGCTGGGATTGAAGGCTGGGAGAGGGGAGGAGTGGGGTGTGGGTTCTTCATTTCCTTAAGCATCCCTTAAACACTAGATTTTAAAACATACTTTAAAAAATGCTGAAAGCCTGAACTGGCCTTGGGCAAAGTTGTGAAGCAGGTAGAGTCCACGTTCCTGGGTCTGTGCTCTCCCTGTTTCTGCATTTCTTTGCTGGTGAAGGAGGTTCTACTGTCCTGGGAATCAGTGTAGAAAGGCCGACCAGAATATTTTTTCTATGGGACAAGGGAATTGTGATTACCACAAGCCAGATGGATTTGGGTTTTAAAAGAGAACTGTGGAGGGGAGCAATGCTTAACACAAAGGAAAGCCTCCATAATGGAGAACATTTAGGCACAGTGGGAGCTAGATTTGCTGGTTCCTTTTAAATCACACCAGATAGATACCCATCTTGTTTGCCAATTGTGCAGGGGTGTTGGCTGCCACAAATAGGGCCTGATATTAATCTCAGGTGTTACAAATCGGGATAATCCTGGAGGGTGGGTAAGAACTAGAAGGTGGCAGGGACGTCTGTTTCTTGATTTGGGTGTTTGCTTTGGGAAAACTCATCCAATGTAAAGTCTAATGACACGGAAAAAGTTTACTTAAAAAAAATTGGCTTTGGGGTCTGGGGAAAGAAGATTCGAAATCTGGGAGTGTCTATTCTTCCCCTTGAAAGTGTGAGTTGCTCAGTCGTATCTGATTCTTTTGTGACCCCATGGACTGTAGCCTGCCAGGCTCCTCTGTCCATGGGATTCTCCAGGCAAGAATACTGGAATGGGTAGCCATTTCCTTCTCCAGGGGAATCTTCCCAACCCAGGGATTGAACCCAGGTCTCCTGCATTGCAGGCAGATTCTTTACTGTCTGAGCCACCAGTGACTATTCTTCCCCTTGCATTGTCCCAAATGCTTTTATGTTACCACCTTTAATCCTCACACCAGTCTTCTGAGCTGGATCCAATAATGACATCTATTCTGTAGATACAGATGCCAAGTCACAGGGAGGTTTGATCACTTGCCCAAGACCACGTAGCCAGTTAGCTGCAGAGCAGGGATTCAAACCTGGGTCTTCAAGGTGGAAAGCCTGTGTTCTTTCAAACAGGTGGTGAACAGGGGCAGACGCCAACCCCAGACTTCCCTGGTGGCTCAGACGGTAAAGCGTCTGTCTACAATGAGGGAGACCCAGGTTCGATCCCTGGGTCGGGAAGATACCCTGGAGAAGGAAATGGCAACCCATTCCAGTACTATTGCCGGGAAAATCCCATGGACGGAGGAGCCTGGTAGACTATAGTCCATGGGGTCGAGAAGAGTCGGACACGACTGAGCGACTTCACTTTCACTTTCAAACACCTCAGAGGGCTTCAAATTAGGGAAATCCCAGTTTGGTCAGGGGGCCCAGTGGGTTCCATGTTTGACTCAGATGAGATGACTGTAACGACGGGAAGACCTGGGCAGGGAGCAGCTGGAGCCAGGGAGCCAAGATGGCAAGAATTAGGTTGGGACATTCCAGTGTGGTGACAGTGTTCAGAGCTTGGAGAGGAACTGAGGTATATGGGCAGGGACCCAGAGGAGCCTAGTGCCCAGTGGAATGGTGAGCTGGCTCAGGGCACAATGCATGCTAGGCGCAGTGGGAGCAAGCCAAGGGCCTGGCATTGAGATGACTCAGTGCTGTGGTTTGACCTGAAATGGAAGGAGTCCTCAGAACCTTGAATCTTTAAGAACCAAAGAAGTGGAGGGGTGATTTTGGCTTTACCAGACCCCTCATCAGCAAGCAAGGTTAGTAGACAAGGAAGGTGTATATGTTACAAAGATGGCCACAACTATAGCTCTCATTCTCACAATGGGACCAGCCTCCCATCCATCAAGTCTGTTTCCACCCCTTTGAATCTGATGAGACCCTGTGATTCTTTAGACCAACTGAATACGATGGAAGTGAATCTATGCCGTTAACTGACCTAGTGGCTTCCTCTTCCTGCCTTTTGAGACTCTTGCTCTTGAGACACACCCTCTCAGAACCCAGCCACTATGCAGGGGGAAGCCCGAGCCACACGGAGCTACTCCAGTTGACAGTTCCAGTTTAGCTGTTGGCTCACAGCCAGCCTCAACGATCAGCCGAGTCCAGTCAGCTCAGAGAACCAAGAAACAATAACTGTTGCTTTAAGTTACTAAGCCTTGGAGTTGTTTGTTACACAAAACAGATAACAGAAAAAGAAAGACAAGGGTCTCCAAGAAGTCAAGCGCTGTAGTGCTGACAGTGTTGACCCGGGGGGGGGGGGGGCGGGTGGTGTAAGGAGGAGAAAATTAAGGGAGCCTTTACAGGCTTATGTTCATAAGAACAGCAGTAAGACCAGGAGCCTGGAAACCTGAGATGTAGGCTTGGTCCTGCCACTCACTAGCCCCAGAGTCTTCAGCAAGTTATCACCACTCTGGGCCTCAGTTTCCTCATCTGTAAAATGGATACAATTTATTCCACAAACATAGAATATTGTATCTGAATCCCAACTGGGGTGGGCAATGCAAAGATCCAGACAAGCCAGCCCTTGAGATCTTGTGCCCATTCTAAGATGAAACCAGGCATTGTGAGAATGTCTGCATACAAATGCATGTAAGCACATGTTAATTGCCTAGAAAATTCCACGGACAGAGGAGCCTAGTGGGCTATAGTCCATGGGGTCGCAAAGAGTTGGACCCACTGAGCACGTACACACACATGTTAATTATATGCAAATCTCTTAGAACAGTACCTAGCACATTACTATTATACTGTGCCGGCAACTTAACTCTCTGAATAGGCTTTGTACCCTGACTGCAGCTTTAAAAAGCTAACCGGTACAACTACTTTGGAAAACTGTTTGGTAATAAACACATACCTACCTTATGACCTAGCAGTTCCATCCCTGGGTGTATCCCCAACAGAAATAGGTCCTCATTTCCGCTCAAAGGCACATAGGAGAATGTTCACAACCACTTTATTCATGACAGCCCCAAGTTGGAGATAATCCAAATGTCCATCAACAGTCACATGGATAAATAAATTGTGGTATGTTCATTCAACGGAATAACACTCAGTAATTAAAAAGAATGAACCACTGTTTCATGCAACAGCCTGGATGAATCTGGCAGACAATGAGTGAAAAAAGCCACAGACAAAAGAGCACACGCTGCATGATTTTGTTTATAAAAACAGGCAAGACGAATCTATGGTGATGAATAGTTGGCGGATGTTGACTAAGAGGAGGCCTGAGGGAACCTTCTGGGCTGCTGGAAACGTTCTATAGCTTGACCTGGGTGGTGATTACGAAGGCAGAAAGGGTGAAAGGGAAAGTGTTAGTCGCTCAGCTGTGTCCGACTCTCTGCGACCCCACGGATTGCAAAGGCTCCTCTGTCCACGGAATTCTCTAGGCAAGAATGCTGGAGTGCAGGAGCCATTCCCTTCTCCAAGGGATCTTCCCCTACCCAGGGATCGAATCCTGGTCTCTCACATTACAAGCAGATTCTTTACCGCCTGAGCCACCAGGGAAGCCCTACCAGGGAAGGCAGATCCATATGTAAAAATGAACCAAACTGTGCACTTCCACTGTATGTACGGTTGTACCTCAATAAAAACATAAATAAAAAGGGGGAAAAACTCGCTTTGTGGGAGTTGCTTCTAAGTGGGCACAGTAGGAGAGTTGGGAAAAGGTGGTGGGGGGCGGGATTCCTGGGTGAGGAGTCTTCCTAGGTGGGAAGAAAATATCTCCTTTCCTCCTGGGAGGTGGCAGTCCTCCTTCAAGTCTCATAGTGGAGAACTCTCCCTCGAGGGCTGTCCTGAGCTGCTTGTGGTTCCCTAAGGCTGCCATCCGGCCAGTGTAGGGTTCCCAGGAGGATTCCCCAATTCCCCAAGCCTGGGCCCTTCCTTCCACAAGCAGAGTCTCAGCCTCTGAGTCTGAGAAGCAATGTTTGAAAGGGCAGCCTTGAAGGCTCTTGTTAACACGAAGCATCCGGTGACTTCAAGAACCCACAACGGCAGCCACGAAAGGCGTGGAGATGCAGGGGGACCCAGTGGAGATTTGTGGAAGTCGAGCGTGGAGCCTGCTGCGGAATCTGATTCCTGACAACTGAGGACTGAGTCACAGGAAGGAGCCGGCTTCTGGAGCAGGGGCCTCGGGTCAGGTGTTGGCAGCCCGGCGGGCTTCCCGGAGGAGAAGGGCTGGCTGGAGAAAGGCTTTCTTTCCAAGGGCCCTGTTCCCGCGCCCTCCCCCACACCGCCCCTCAGACTTGGAGAGAGGGTTTCTGGAGCCCACAATACATGGTGGCCCCTCCCCTAGCGAGGGGCCAAGGTGTCCCTTGGTTCAGACCATCCAAGCCCTCCGTAGCCCCAGCCGCCGAGCGCGGCGGATTCAGCGTTATTAATTTAGCAATGAGGGTGGATTTTTTTTATCACCATCTATGCGGGGAGCGGGTTTCGCTGCTGCCTGCGGGCTTCCCTAGGTGAACACTCTGGCATCGGGCCCCCGGGGCATCCCCTCCCCTCAGTGCCCCTGCCCCAGGGCCGCCGGGGTCTCCTGCTGCGCCGCGAAGCCCCAGGGCCGCCGGGGTCTCCTGCTGCGCAGCGAAGCCCCAGGGAGCCCCCACCTCGGCCCTCCCGCCCGCGCGTTCCGTCCCTGGCACTTCTCCGGGGACGCGAGGGCGGCCCGGGGGCAGCCGGAGGCCTTGGCACGGCCGCAGGGTAATTGGAGCGCGCCGGGGACCGCCTGGGGGAGGGGGAGGGGAGGTCCCTCGGGACGCCAGTCCCCGCCACAGCCCGGGAGGGGGCTGCGGGGACCCGGCCGACCATCGCCGGGGGAGGGGGGGAGGGCGCACAGGCACGGGAGCCCCCTCACCCGCTCCGAACCCCCGCCGCGCCCTCCCCGCGGCTCCGCCCGCTCATTAGCGGAGGCCGGGCCGGCCCGTTCGCCTCCTCCGGCCGCCAATTACCCGCCCTGCTGGCTCCGAGCGCGCCGCCGGGCCAGACAAAGGCGCGGGCGGCGGGCGGGGAAGGGAGGGGAGGGAGCCCGGGGCGCCCGCGCCTGCAGAGCCGCTGCGGCGGCGGCGGCGAGATAAGGGCGCCTGGGACGCGCCGCGCTCCACATGGAAATGAACCCGGTGAGCTGGGGAGGCGAGCGCAGCGGCTTGCCCGGCCTGGGCGCCCGAGGCGGACGCGGCTCGCCCCCTTCGGACCCATGTTTTGAACGCGACGACACACTCCTACCCCCCGCCCCGCAGATGAAGGCAATGGGGCCCGGGTCGCCCCCGGCACGCCAGTCGCTCGCCCCGCACGGCTTGGCGTTTGGAAAGAGCTGGAGCCGGAGTGCCACGTGCCTGGTGCCTTGCTCTCCGCAGCCCCTGAAGTGGCTGTAGGGTTGTGCTTGCAACGGTGCAGCTAAGCCAGGCCTCGCGTGCTTTTCCCCCTCAACAGCCACCCTCCCCGCCCCCAGGCCCAGAGGGTCTCGCGCCTCCTAAGCAAAGCTGGGAGCCCGAGTCCGCGGTCTGTTACACAGACTCAGCATCGCGCCTTGGTAGCCGATCTTCAGGCCAGCTCCTTTTGTGATCAGGCGATTTGTTTTTTTTTTAAATATTTGGAAACGTGAGACACGGGGAGATGAAATGATTTATTCACAGCTCCGCGGATTAGTGGCTGCGTCTAGGGCAGAGTTCGTGGTCTGCCAGCATTTTGAACATCCGGACTTTTTCAGGGAGAAAACTCCCCACTAAAACCTTGCACTCTGATATTTTCCAATTCTAAAGCTCCCTTGGAGACTCCTTGCCACCAGAGTCTCTCTACATGAAAGAGAGGAACAGGGTCCGGGGACCTCCCTGATCTGGCCACAAAGATTTGGAGGAGGTTTAGTTTTTACTACTTTGCATTATGAAAAACAATAGGTGATATATCTTCATCATTCAAATCTAGGTTTATTATGCTGGATGTGAGGTCTGAACTTCCAGAAGTGGCTCTGGCTGAGGAGGATCTGGAGTTTGGGGGCACCCACCCTGCCCTAGGTCTGCTTTCCTGTGTTGGGGGGCTGGGAGCTTTCTGGGGTGCTGCCTGGGGCTCCTCTGTTAACTCTTCCCTGACATCTATCACCTTGGTCCTGAGGGGCTTTCAGAGGTCACTTCCCTTTCAATCCAGCGCAGGGACGGTGGGGTAGGGGTCAGGGAGACTTGGGCCTTGGGGCACGCCTGTGGGATGAGATGTATGCCGCCTCAAATGAAGACAAATGTCCCTCAATAAAGCGCCGTTCCCAAGCCTCCCCCCCCCCCCCCCACACACACACATATTGCTGTCTGCTGTCAGCAGTGGCTTAGGGCTCCGAGGTCAAGGTCTTCCTTCCATCACCTCCCCCTTCCCCCCTGGCCACTTAGCTTTTCACAGAGAATAGCCAGTGGGGGCCTTTCTGCTCACTAACACTGGCCTCAGAGGCCAGGCGCTGGGCCAGAGGCAGAGGGAGTGAGAGCCTGAGAGGCCTGGTGCCAATTACTGTGCCCTCCCAGCAGGGGTGGGGTAGGGGACGGGGAGACATCTCTGAGCGCCAGCCTTACAGGCCACCACGTTTCCGCAGTGTGGATGGCAAAGAACGTCTGCTCCGGAAGGGACTCTCTTTCATGGGGGCTCCTTCCTGGTGGCCTGGGAGAAACTGCCTTATGGAGCCTCCCACACCTGTCCTGGATGGCACCTGTTCAAATCTCCCTCTTTGCTCCTTGGTAAGTAGCCCCGACCCCCAAATGCCCTGCCCCCAAGACCTTTGCCAATCCAGCAATGAAAAGGTTAACAGCAGGTGCAGGGCGGGAGGGGGGGTTGGGACCCTGCTCTAGCCTGCTTCCCTTCAGTGGGGATGACAGTGGAAATGGTCAGTGAGGATGACAGCTGCCCCCAGACCCAGCTTTTACTAAAAGTATTAGGTGACCAGTTGGTGACCTGTCAGTGAACTTGAGAGACTGAATTCACCCTCAAATTTCCCTTCTGCAGAGGCTCCAAATATCTCTCCCATGATTTCATTGTTTTGCATTCAGCTTCGGCCTCCTCTGTGATCCTGTTTTCAAATGTTCTTTACATCTCCGTCTTTGCAAATCTTGTGCCTTGGGCATGGGGCAGCCAGTGGGAGGCAAGATGCAGGGGATGATGTAACTGCCTGCACAGCTAAAAGATACAGACACTGTGGGGGGGCCTTTGGGGGCCCTGGGCCCTGAGGTTAGAGTCTCAGAGCAGGGCAGAGGGGACCCGCCTGGTTCTCAGCACCTGGGCCTTCATGCTTAGGGAAATCCAGAGCAACTGCTAAACCCCTTTGCAGGGTTTGATCACAGCCTGCTATGGGTGACTGTGTTGGAAGTGGCAACTGGCTCTTGTCCCCTTCCCACACACACATGTTCCAGAAGGAAAGCAGAAAGCCCCTCAGCTCATCTCTGCTGAAGGTTTCCTGAAGTGGACAATACAAAGTTGGCCCCACCCGCCTTTGGAGTATTTCTCTTTGGAAAGGCTACTCAGGATCCTTCCTAGGTTTGAACTCCAAAACCCCTGCTTCCTAGCTCTGTGCTCCTGGGCCAGTTGCCGAACTCAGAGCCTCAGTTTTCTCATCTGTATAATGAAGATAATAAAGGTCCCAATCTCCTAAGGTTGTTGTGAGGATTAAATAAGGTAATGCATATATATATATTTCACAAGATAATCACTCAGTGTCAGTTACCCCTCCCTCCCTCCTTCCTTTTCAAAACTCTCACTGCACTTATGAGCTCAATGCAATACATTGGGCTGTGGGAGAAATCATAGATAATTTGCGTTAAATTAGGTGGCAGATTAAAAAAATTTTTTTTTAAATTAGGTGACAAAATGGCTTCCCCAATAGCTCAGAAGGTGAAGAATCCACAAAGGAGAGGTGAGTTCGATCCCTGGGTTTGGAAGTTCCCCTGGAGGAAGAAATGGCAACCCACTCCAGTATTCTTGCCGGAAAAATCCCACGGACGTAGAAGCCCGGTGGGCTACAGTTCACGGGGTCGCAAAGAGTCAGACACGGCTGAGCGACTAAGCACAAGCATGAGGTGGCAGAAGAGCTGAGCGACTAAGCACAAGCACGAGGTGGCAGAAGAGATAGAGTAGATGGCTAGTGCAAAAAGCTACTAGGTCTTTCAGCTGCGAGAATCTAATCTAGGGTACTGGTTACACAGGTGGTAGGATTGCTGAGAAGCCCCGCAGGGAAGGCAATCAATCCAAAGACTCGAAGTAGCAGAGCAGCTACTACTCTTCGGTGGAGGGCTAAACGGAGGACATGCTGTTACTGGAACCCAGAAACAAGTTGGTATGGCATGTGGGGTCATGAAGGAAGGGACCTTGGAGCCACAGAAAAGAACCAAGGCTGCTGCTGGGGAGGCCACAGGAAGAAGAATGAGAGGGGAAAAACACCCTGGCTTCTCCCTTCCTCCTGCCCTCTTATGTTCTGCCAGGGCAAGGGAGCCCATGAACTGTGATTCCCTGCGATACAGGGCAGGTGAGAATGGGGTCAGGAAGCAAACTGGCATTTGACCAGTGCAAGGGCCAGGCCTTCTCCAGCCCTGCTGCCGTGGTGACAGAGGTCTTTCCAAATCTCATCAAAAACTGATTTCAGCCCCAGCAAAGGGTTACAGGTTTCTGTTGATCTCGGACTCCCCAAGAGTGGCTTCCAGCCTGTAGGAGTGCTGGATGGCCGTCTCCTCTCCCCTACAAACTCCCCACCTTTGTCCCCACTGTGGCTGCAGTTGTGGTCCCAGGCCACAGTGTCCGGTGGCTTCACTAATTGTCCCTTTAAACCTCTGATTCTTGGGAACCTGGAGGAAAAGTGGAGTCTGCACAAGGGGGAAGGAAGACTTAAGCCTTTCTGAAGATCCACCTTGAAACATTTCAGGTGAGAGGAGTTGATTCTAAACACACGCCCAGATGGGGCTCTGCACGGTTCTTCTATACTGGCGTCTTACATGTCTCGAGAACATAAATCGAATTATACTTCTGTGGGGCTTGTGGCAAAATTCTAGATGGACAACAGGCCTGTTTCAGATCAGGCCTTACTTACTGGAAATCTTGCTTATCAGAAAAGTCCTTGGAAAGCAGGGTTAATTTGGAAATTGGGGTTAATTTGTTTGGAGCCAAAACCAAAAGTCGAATGGTGGTTCTTTCTGTGCTTTGAGCACAGGCGTTTTCTTTAGCACACATCTGGTTTTGGCACTGTAGGTTTTCCTGGTTTATTGCTTTAGCTTGGTGAAAAGATCCAGGAGTTTCTGGAGGAAGGTTTTTTTCAATTTTTAAGTTGTTTTTAAATTTTATTTATTTATGGCTGCACTGGGTCTTCATTGCTACTCCAGCTTTCTCTGGGGAAAGCGGGGGCTACTCTAATTGCAGCTCATGGGCTTCTCTTTGCCTCGGCTGCTCCTGTTGACGAGCACAGTCTCAATAGTTGTGGTGCACCCAGGTGCTCCGTGGCATGCAGGATCTTCCCAGCCCAGGGATCGAAACTGTGTCCCCTGCCTTGGCAGATGGAGTCTCAACCACTGGACTGCAAGGGAAGTCCAGCATTGTAATGTGATGGTCCTCTTGGGAACCTATAGGATGCCTGGCCAGAGCAAACTTCTCTTTCTCTTCCAAGATGGGGACACAACAGGGCCATGTTAGTGCGTTGATGCACTCTCTTTTGTCCCTGGTAGTCACCAATGCTTTCATTTTACCCAGATCTCATGTAGGATAGATGTTAATTGACAGAAGGGACCAGAGGCATTTGGAACCGAGGACAGGTGATTTAAATTTCAGAACCACTGTGGCAGGTCCCAGGCCCCACCCTGCAGGACATTCATTTGCTCCCAGGACCTCCAGAGGAAGAGGAAGGGCCACTGCAAGGTTTTCTCAAGTGTTCAGTTGTGGGTTGAAGGAATCCGCTAGGAGAGAGAAGTTCGCCAAGGAAATGACTACATAAACAACTTTCCAGGGGGCCTATTTAAAATGCTCAGGGGAATAAATTGTTTTAAAGCATTTAAAAAACACCATTTACATACAATTAATATGTTGATTGCACAGCATTCTTATTAATTCATTATAGCAAGGATTTCCACATAGCAAAACAGCTTTCCAGTACTTAGCTTAGTTTGTGATATAGCATGAGCTGGGAAATTACATATATAATCGCTATATATAATTACACACATGCACACATATAAAGTCTAAATATGTAAAATTTAGAGTCTTTAGTAACTCAAATCTCATTTCTCAGCATCCATACCCTACCTTACCCAAATATACCTTCTGCCACACAGGGTGGAATGAAGGAGATTTTCTTTTACATCCTTACAAGCCCAGAACCCTTGTTTGTTATTACGGTAAAGGGCCATGTGAAGCATTTGATAATCAAGATTCAGTGTGTGAGAAATGTAGATGCTATGGTTTAACAGAAACCCCACTTTTACTGAGCAGGAGAGACGAGTCTACCACAGGGAGAAGGTGGCAGTTAGTGGGAAGCTGGAGTAGATCAATGGCTACTAATGACAGATATCTGGGAACCTTTCATTATAGGGGTCACCAGGAAATGTGATCTTGACCTTGAAGCCTCTAGAGAATAAAGGAATGTTTTGGTTTTTCATTGCAGGTGTAACTCACGACCCCAGAGCTTGTTGGCTGGGAACAAAAATAATTGGATTATTTTTCATGATTTTTTGGGTTGACTAAGGCTCAGCTGGGTGGATCTTCTGCTGGTCTTGCTTGTGGTTAAAGTCAGTTGTTGGGTGAGGCTGAAATGTCTATGATGGCTTCATGCCCACGTCTTGTTCTCTGAGAGGGGATGGCCAGGAGGTTGAGGCCTTTCTCTGTATGTAGCTAACTTGGAATTCTTTGTGTGGTGGCTGGATTCCAAGATTGAGTGATCCAAGAGAACCTGCTTATCCACTCTGCCTGCATCATTCTTGCTAAGGTCCCACTGGCCAAAGCAAGTCTTACAGTCAGAGTGAGACGAGACTAGACCAGAGGGTGAAAGTACAGTTTACTGGGAGCTACCACTGCCTCTCTATCACAAGGGGACTGCTTTTTCTGTCCTCTTGTTGTCATTTAGTCACTAAGCTGTGTCTGACTCTGTGACCCCATGGACTGTAGCCCGCCAGGCTCTTTTGTTCATGGGATTTCCCAGACAAGAATACTGGAGTGGGTTGCAATTTCCTCTTCCAGGGAATCTTGCTGACCCAAGGATCAAACCCGAGTCTCCTGCTTGGCAGGCGGATTCTTTACCACTGTGCCACTTGGGAATCCTTTCTGTGCTCTTAGAGGCTGTTATTTTGTGTTCCCTATTCTTTCTTCCCTTTTTGCCTCCAGCTGCCTGCTCTTCCTGTCAGAGGCACATGTAGGGTGGGCAGAGGCAGCACAGTGGTCAGTGGTGATGGCAGTGGTGTGACGATCACCTCCCCAGTCAGTATCTCAGTATCTTGGACAAGCAGTCCTTATTTCTGAACTTATCCTGCCCCTACCCCGAATATGAAGGGTTATACAATATACAGATTGAGCAGGCAGGATGTTGATTTTTTTTTTTAAGATTCCAAGTCAGTTGTTTTAATATTTCACTGAACCACTGCAGAAAGTCCTTCATTATGGAATGGAAATGCTTGGAAAATGGCCTTCTAATTAATGTGAAATGAGAGAGTGCCCCTCAGAGCAAGGGAGACTTGGCAACTGTGAGGGTGATGTCAGCAGGCCAGCACTTCCTGGGTGGGGTGATTGGATGGGGCCCCATCCCAGCATATATTTGCCTCATGGAGCCCATTCAGCATAAATCCTGCCACAGGGCCAGGCTGGAGACAGCAAATTGAGAACCTTCCACAGCTCGCTGAGTTACCGCTTCCCAGAAATTGCTGAAGCCATTGATCTCGATCTTTTTAAATCATTAAATGATTTTAGCATTCAGGCACGCAGCAGGTCTGTGCTTGGTGACCTGCAGGAAGCGGGAGTGGCTTCAACAGCGGATCCCGGCGCGCAGCTTTGGCTGGGTACAGGCTCAGTCACGTGGTGGCATGACAGTGACCTTTACACTAGCGTGCAAGACTGCTTCTAAATAAGACACAAAATCACTCACTCGGCCAGCCCTCCCTCTGTCCTCTGAGTCTCAGTAGAGCAGTGTGTTTATGAGAAACCTTAAAAGCCGCTTGCATCCTGCCCTGGGAGCATCCCCCCACCCCCTGTCACCCCCTCCCCTGCCCCCAGAGACAGTTACTGGGATGCATACATCTCTCTTCTGGGGTGTCTGCCTCATTGGATGAAGCCTTGGCAGAGCCATCATGGAGTAAAGGGGATTAAGAACCTTGCTTCAAGCTTGAACCATTGGGTGGAAGTAATAACAACAGTAATATTATCTCATGCTTATTGAACCCTTACTGTGTGCCAGCCCTATGCCCCGCCCCACCACATTTGAACGTGACAGTAAACCTATGAAGTAGGTACGACTATGGTTTCCCTTATATAGACCAACAACAATAAGGAACATGGCCCAGAGCTCCCTATTTTATTTTTTTTTTATTTTTTTTTTTATTAGTTGGAGGCTAATTACTTCACATCATTGCATTGGGTTTTTTTTTTTTTTTTTGTATTTTATTTTATTTTATTTTATTTATTTATTTTTTTAATATTATTTTATTAGTTGGAGGCCAATCACTTTACAACATTTCAGTGGGTTTTGTCATACATTGACATGAATCAGCCATGGAGTTACATGTATTCCCCTTCCCAATCCCCCCTCCCACCTCCCTCTCCACCCGATTCCTCTGGATCTTCCCAGTGCACCAGGCCCGAGCACTTGTCTCATGCATCCCACCTGGGCTGGTGATCTGTTTCACTATAGATAATATACATGCTGTTCTCTCGAAACATCCCACCCTCGCCTTCTCCCATAGAGTCCAAAAGTCTGTTCTGTACATCTGTGTCTCTTTTTCTGTTTTGCATATAGGGTTATCATTACCATCTTTCTAAACTCCATATATATGTGTTAGTATGCTGTATGTTCTTTATCTTTCTGGCTTACTTCACTCTGTATAATGGGCTCCAGTTTCATCCATCTCATTAGAACTGATTCAAATGAATTCTTTTTAACGGCTGAGTAATATTCCATGGTGTATATGTACCACAGCTTCCTTATCCATTCGTCTGCTGATGGGCATCTAAGTTGCTTCCATGTCCTGGCTATTATAAACAGTGCTGCGATGAACATTGGGGTGCACGTGTCTCTTTCAGATCTGGTTTCCTCTGTGTATGCCCAGTAGTGGTATTGCTGGGTCATATGGCAGTTCTATTTCCAGTTTTTTAAGAAATCTCCACACTGTTTTCCATAGTGGTTGTACTAGTTTGCATTCCCACCAACAGTGTAAGAGGGTTCCCTTTTCTCCACACTCTCTCCAGCATTTATTGTTTGTAGACTTTTGGATAGCAGCCATCCTGACTGGCATGTAATGGTACCTCATTGTGGTTTTGATTTGCATTTCTCTAATAATGAGTGATGTTGAGCATCTTTTCATGTGTTTGTTAGCCATCTGTATGTCTTCTTTGGAGAAATGTCTGTTTAGTTCTTTGGCCCATTTTTTGATTGGGTCATTTATTTTTCTGGCATTGAGCTGCCCTATGCCCCGCCCCACCACATTTGAACGTGACAGTAAACCTATGAAGTAGGTACGATTATGGTTTCCCTTATATAGACCAACAACAATAAGGAACATGGCCCAGAGCTCCCTATTTTAAAAAGAGTTGCTGCCCCCCTGGCTTTGTGGTTTACTTCTGGGCATCTTATGATATTTGATGTAATCAGTAACAACTGAGTCCCTGAATAATGCCAGTGCTGGAGGAAGACAGGCCCTAAAGCACAGAGAAAGATTGTAAAGCTTGAGGGCTTTACAGTTCAGGTGGGGCAGGAAAGCCAAGCTGTTTTCAGGGCAGTTCCAAACAGTTAGCCACACTGAAGGCAGCATTTTCCACACGTGACTATTGGAGGTGGTAGGATCCAGTGGAAGATCGTGGGTGCTGCTGTTCCATCAGACCTGGGTTCAGATCTCAACTCTGCTGTATGGTTTGGGGGAACTTAACCCTTTGAGCCTCAGTTTCCTCTTCTGTAAAATAGGCATGGCAGCACCAACTAGGAAGTAGTAGAAAGAGTGAAGAGTCTGCTGTAAAGTAGTCTCCCAGCTATTTTCTTAGCAAATGTGGTCATTAGGGGAAGAGCATGAGAGGTGATGGGTATAAAGTAGAAAAGGATCTGGAGGGGAACAAGGAGGCAGATGAGGCCAAATGGATTGTATCCATCATAGGTGAGTTTGTGCCTGGTTGTGTACACACACACACACACACGACCAGAAGATGATCACCTCAGTCTTCGACAGGGTCCCTGTTTTCCATGCCTGAGGGTTTGGGACTTGGGTTCACTTACCCCAAACCACTGGCTTTCTGCTTAACTGGAGAGGAGAGAATATTTAAGCACCAGTAGAGCCAGGGTGGTGAATTCTCAGGCGGCTCAGTCGGTAAAGAATGTACCTGCAATGCAGGAGACCCGGATTCAATCCCAGGGGTTGGAAAGGTCCCCTGGAGAAGGAAATGACTACCCACTCCAGCATTCTTGCCTGGGAAATCCCATGGATAGAGGAACCTGGCGGGCTATATAGTCCCATGGGGTTGCCAAAGAATCAGACACGACTCAGCGACTAAACCACTACCACAAAACCTGGGCAGGGGCTTTCCAGGTGGCGCTAGTGATAAAGAACCCACCTGCCAATGCAGGAGACATAAGAGACTCGGGTTCGATCTCTGGGTCGAGAAGATCCCCTGGAAGGGGAAGTGGTCACCCACTTCAGTATTCTTGCCTGGAGAATCCCATGAACAGAGGTGCCTGGCGGGCTACAGTTCATAAGGTTGCAGAGTCAGACATGACTGAAGCAACTTAGCACACAGCACGCACAAAGCCTGGGCATGCATTCATCACAAGGTGTCTTCTTTACACTGAATCAGGGCTGTGGCAGGGTTTTGGAGTTAATCCTTTAGGTGGTGGATTGAAGGAAGGTTAGAAAGCTGGGGGCAGGGGTGACCCTCAAGGGATTTGGGTCAGTGGTGATTGCCCTTTATGTAGTACTTCAACATTTTAACACTTGGTTTGACTTTACCATTGTGTTTGAAAATCAGTTCTGAGCTTAAAGGTTACTTTCTGTTTCAGCAGCATTGCCACAATGCTTGTATGCAGGACATGGGAGTGGAGTAGGATGGGTTAGGGTGGGGTGCTGGTGTAGAAAGAGCTATCACTGTAACCACAGTCTCCTGCTTCAGAGTTGGGAAAGCAAATTCCAGCCCCATTAGTGGAATAAAAAATTCAACACTCAAGCCCATGGGCTTCCCTCGTGGCTCAGACAATAAAGAATCTGCCCTCAATGGAGGAAACTTGGGTTCGATCCCTGAGTTGGGAAGATTGCCTGGAGGAGGAATTGGCAACCCACTCCAGTGTTCTTGCCTGGGAAATCCCATGGACAGAGGAGCCTGGTGGGCTACAGTCCATGGGGTCGCAAAAGAGTTGGGCACAACTGATCAACTAAAACAACAGCAACAGCTCAAGTCCGTCTGCCTAGATAATCAGAATCCAGCTCTCCTAGGCCCGGTCTCCTGGTCCTATGTGCCTGCCTTGTTTCCCAGTCAGGAGCCTCTTTTGTGCTGGAGGGCTGATAACTTGCTCCTGAAGGTAGTTGCCTCCCAGGTGCTTCTGGGAGCAGCTTGGGCCTGGGCAGTCTCAGGACATCCCTGAGTGTTGCTGCCTTCATTGGGGGGCACTGGAGAATGCAGCTTTGGGTGAGAGCTTTGTGTCTGGCATTGGTGGCTGACCTGCCACCAGCAGCACAGTCTGGCCCAGCCCACAGGGAAAGGCATAAGGGTGACGGGTTCCTCCCAGGGCTTCTTTGGGCCACACCTGGTCAGAGACCCTGAACCCAAAGATCTTCACATTTTTCTCCCAGAGCTACTTGGTCAGGGGTGTGCCTGCACCCAGTGGGCCCTCCTGGAGTAGGAGGATGAGGTCGGCCTAACTGCACCCCCAGGGACCCAAGATGACTATGCTGTGGCTTTGTCACAGGGGGTCTCCAATGCCAGCCTGAAGACTTGATATTTATGTGAGAAGGAATTAGGAATCAGTCTCTTTGGGATGCAAATGACAGAAACCCAAATCAAACCAACTGGAGCAAAACATAGAATGGATTGGTGCAGGGAAGGGAAATTTCCAACCCATAGCTTCAGACATAGGGACTCAAACAATAATTTTAGGTCTCTGTCATTCTATTTCTAAGTCAGCTTCAAGCCACATGGTGGGCAAGATGGCTGCTCCCTTAGTGGAAACAGAGTCCTTATTTCTGGGAGTAACGCCCAACGAAGGCTCTGATTGGCCAAGCTAGTGTCAAACGCCCAATGACTGTGCCTGGGTATGGGAGTACGTTGATTGGACGACCAGGGCTGGGTCCTAATCTGGTGGGTGGGGGGTGAAGTCCGAGAGAGCGGATGCAGGCTCAGACCCTTTATTGGAACTGGTTGCCCACAAGAAAGGATTCCCAGGTGGCTCAGTGGTAAAGAATCCACCTGTCAATGCAAGAGACACACGAGACATGGGCTTGATCCCTGGGTTGGGAAGAGCCCCTGGAGAAGGAAGTATTCTTGCCTGGAAAATTCCATGAACAGAGAAACCTGGTAGGCTACAACCGTGAGGTTGCAAAGAGTCGGATACACTGAGCACACATGCATGCCCTCAAGAAAGATTCTGGTTTCTAGAAGACGAGGGTGCTGGGCAGACAAAACCACAGTTACCCATTGAGCTTTCTTAACTATTGGCGGAAATGGTGTTATTAAGGCAGCTCCAGGAGCTTCTTCCAAAAGCAAACTTGCCTGTTTGCCTTCCAGGCTGCCCCATGGAGGTGCCTGGGGCGGCTGCCAAGAGGGCCTGACTCCCCTCTCCCCACTGACGCCCCCACTGTGTCCAGCTGCATCCATTTAGCGAGGCTGTTTGGACCAGGAACAAGGGCTCTCCTTTCACTGTCTGTGGCATTCAGGACGGCCTCGTGCTCAGCCAAAGGGCTGCTCCTTGTCCAGATGTCCGGAGGGGCTGGTTTCATGTGTCTGACAAGGCTGCCTTTCTGGACAGGAGGATCTGAAGCAGGGACATGTCTGCAGCCTGGGCACGGGGTGATAAATGCCCCTTCTGGAATGCAGAGATGAATTCTTGGGGGGAATAAAAGGCTTTCATGGTTATTGCAAAGACCCCATACAAGGGGGTTTCTCATCTCTAACTGTAGGATGTGGGGCAGGGGAGAGGTAGCTGGGGAAACAGGGAGTTGGGGGAGGGGGGGAGACAGACACTTGACTGTGAACCTCTGGGGACAGCCCACCAGCAACAACTTATTTTCCTCTTGAGCAGCCCCTGGGGCCACGGGTTCCAGCCTGAGCCCTGCCTCCTGCCTGAGTGCGGTTGCTGTCTGTTAACCAGCCTGGGAGAATGGGGTTGTGTTTGCCTTGCCTCCTGCCCAACCCCCAGACACCCCCACCCCCCGGGGTGGTGGGCGAAGCTGCCCCACACAAATGGCTTTGTACAACAAGGGACAAAACGGCCGTTCATTCCTCATCCTTGCCTGGGGACAAAAAGCTGAGTGTGGCCTGGTTTGCTCTGGTCTAGGAAAGATGGAGCTGGTGGGGACAGAGAGAAAAGGCTGGCAGCCCAGGGGCGAGGCAGGGATGTACATTGGTGGTGAGCATATGGAGGGACCACGTGACCCACATCCATACAGAAAGGAGGGTGTTCCTTTAGTGCCCCTTTGACCTGCTGGCACAAGAACAGACTGATGGCTACCTCTGTGGCAGTTTCCTTGTTAGGTCCAATCGCCTGGCTCCCCAGGCCCTCTGGCCTTTACACATCTCAGGAAGCTTTCCTTTCTTCACAGAGTCTTCATAGAGTCAATGCACTGTGGTAGTTAGGCATGGGCTTGAGGTTTAGACAGACCTGGTTTCAAAATCGTGTCACAGTCCTAGCCGTGACCTTTGGCTTGTCACTTGGCTTCTCTAAGCCTCAGTTTTCCCATATGTAAAATGGAAATAGCTACAGCATGTATAGGAATTGTTTGCAGGATTGAATGAGACGATTCATGTAGAGTGCTGAGCTTAGAGCCTAGTACATAGGAGGTGCTCAATAAACATTGGTAATTAATAAATAACATGGGTAGCTATGTCCATAGTGTTAATGTTGGGGGTGGGGGATGAGAACTCAAGAAGTCCCACTTTATCAATAAATTGTGTCCCAGAGTTAACTTGTAAGTCTGTAATTTGGACCTCAAAACATGGTTCCCATAGAAACAGTGCTAAGAAGAGTTGTGAGGCTCCCGGGTAACCCACAAAAGCCAATTCAACTGTTAGTGCACCAAAAATAGCTGAGTGGTGGCTATAAAACATGGCAGAAAATTCTTTCATACTCTTCCCATTGAGAGATGGAGTCTGTGTCCTCTCCCCTTGAGTTGCATGGGCTTGTGATTGCCTTAGTCAAGAGTATGGCAGAAGTAACATCTCATGGCTCACAGACTGGATTGCCAAAGGCCATGAAGCTTCTGCCTTGTTTGCTGGAAGACTCACTGTTGGAAGCCTGAGCCACCATGTCAGGTGCCTGGCTGCCCTGAGCCCACCATGTCAGGGGGCAGAGAGAGAAGAGACGAGAGATGCATGATGAACCCCCAGTCATTTGAATCATTCTTAACCATTCAAGTTTCCCAGCTGAAACCTGGTTATCATGGAGAAGAGACAAGCCACCCCAGGGTGCCCTGTCTGAATTCTTGATGGATGATATCTGTGAGCTTAATACAATGGCTATTGTGGGGTTTTTTACCACTATATTTTGGGGTAATCTGTTACACAGCAATAGCTGCACAAAGTACTACGGGCCACTACTAATGGGCTCACAGTTGTTTAGGGCTTACTGTATGCCAGGTACCATGGATTAACTCATTCATTCTTCTGCTGTAAACTAATAGAAAGTAATCTTAGTCACTAAATACAAATACGACCATCAGTAACTTGAAATGGAGAAAGTTTCTTCTAGCTCAGTGCTGTGGCTTGAAGCCACACAGGCATGAATTAGCTGGGTCTGAGGAGGCTCATAGAGACATCAGTGATGATGCATGGCACTTCCAGAAATGTCAAAGGTTGGTAGAGATTGATGACATTGACTGTTTATTTTGTCTAATTTCACTTCAAAATGAATAGCCTTTCTTTCCCTCCATTCGATTGTGTCTGTTGCAGAATTTGGCCATCACGTGGCTTTTTAGCTCAGATATGGAATGAAGGAAAAGAAAAAGAGATTTTTTTCCCTAGACAAGATTTGGAAGAGGGGAGTAGATGAATAGAAGGAAAAGGGAGACAGAAGTAGCCTGCGACTCATTGACTGAGCAAAGCTGATGAAAGAGAGGTTTCAGGAGACATGAACTCTCCTTGGGTTGGTGACGGAGATGGTGGGGGAGATATGACCAGATGTAGGGAGTTGTCCCCTTGTGGTGGATTGAGTCATTAGCCCCAATTCATCCCCCCTGCCTGCATCCATGTCCTTGTTATGGCTTCATCATGGGTAGATGTACATTTCCTCCCTTGACTTTGGGCTTGGCCATGTGACAAGCTGGCCGAGGGGGTGGCATGAAAGGGACAGTGTTCTGGCCAGAGCCTAGGTTCCACGAGGCCTCATGAGTCTCTGCTTGTCCTCTTGGGCTTCTGCCATTGCCATGAGAAAAGCATACCGTGGCTTGTACCCATCCCAGGAGGAGGGGAGAGACTTGCAGTGATGAGCCCCCTAGCCAGCCCATGAACTTGTGAGTAAGAAATCAGTGTTCATTGTTGGATGCTGCTATGATTTGGAGATTGTTATGCAGCAGTAGTTGGCTGATATACCAATAACCCACCTGGCTTATAAACTATCTGGTGCAAACGTGAGTGAGTAGGGGGCAGAGTAGACCAGGAAGTAATTTTCCAGTTGATGGTTTTGCAGTCACCTAATGAGACTGACATGAAATTAAAAGACGCTTACTCCTTGGAAGGAAAGTTGTGACCAACCTAGACAGCATATTAAAAAGCAGAGACATTACTTTGCCAACAAAGGTCCATCTAGTCAAGGCTATGGTTTTTCCAGTGGTCATGTATGGATGTAAGAGTTAGACTGTGAAGAAAGCTGAGTGCCGAAGAATTGATGCTTTTGAACTGTGGTGTTGGAAAAGGCTCTTGAGAATCCCTTGGACTGCAGGGAGATCCAACCAGTCCATCCTGAAGGAGATCAGCCCTGGGTGTTCATTGGAAGGACTGATGCTGAAGCTGAAACTCCAGTACTTTGGCCACCTCATGTGAAGAGTTGACACATTGGAAAAGACCCTGATGCTGGGAGGGACTGGGGGCAGGAGGAGAAGGGGGCGACAGAGGATGAGATGACTGGATGGCATCACCGACTCGATGGGCATGAGTTTGAGTAAACTCCGGGAGTTGGTGATGGACAGAGAGGCCTGGCATGCTCTGATTCATGGGGTCGCAAAGAGTCGGACACGACTGAGCGACTGAACTGAACTGAACTGAATGAGACTGAATGATGTGTTCCAGAATTCACTTTCCTCTATATTTCTGGGTTAGGGTTGGACACAGGAGAGATGTGCATGAGACTTGGAAGGTGGGAGTGAAGGAGCAGCCACTTCTATGGCTGGTGTTGGATGGTGGCCCCTGCAGCACCCGCCAGACCTCCTCTCCACCGCACCCCCAAGCCCTGGGGCAGGCAGGTGCATGTGTGGCTTCCGGCTAGAGGCCACCTGCCTGGCCTGCAGGTCATTCTGTGCCTTTGAGGTTGGAGGTGGTGAGAGAGAGAGGCAAGTCCCAGCTTGTCCTGGCAGGTTCAGTCTGCCCTTGGCCTCCCTTGCTTCACATCCATCTTACCTTCCTGATTGCTGGCTTCCAAGCCATCACCAGGCACAGGAGTGGTAGCCAGGTAGAGATTGCTTAACCAGCTCCCTCCACTGCATCTGGGGGCTGATCACTCTTGCAACTCCTCCTTCTCTAGTCACTCAGAGGGATTCTACTTCCCCATCAGCTCAGGCTGATACAACCAGCTAGACAACGGTACACCGAAAATAATCGCAAGCCTGGGGTCCCTAACCACAAAGTTGCCACATACCTGCATTTAAGGAACTTCCATTCTTCCTGAGGGGGAAGTCAGCTTCACCAGTCAGTTAGAGACTGGTTGGAGGTGTTAAGCTAGGTTGACAGGTCCCAGAGTGGGCCACCTCACCCTACACCCTATGGGCCATTCAGAGAAGGGTAAGGCAGGTAAGGAAAATGACTGCTTGGAGTGGGGAGAAATTGGAGATGGATTTTTGCCTGTAGCATGCTTAGGAGAATTGATCTTTTCTAGACTTCCAGGCAAGGCTGTGTGTTCCAAAGATGGGAGAAGGCTGGGGATGGGAAAGCAGGAAGGAGAAAGAATGGCTATTGCTGCCCCCTCCTTACCTGTAACCTAGATGGAAAATGTCTTTTTCTCTTTCTACCCTCTGGTGGTCTGGGAACCTGCCCCACTGCCTGTGCCAGGGCCGGGCTGTGAACCAGGCAGTCAGCAAACACTGCTGATCTTGGCCTTCCCTCTTAGAGGGTTTTGCTTCTATTTTTTATGCTGTCAGTGTTCATGCTGCCTGCCTTTCAAATAGATGCACGTTCAGCTACAGCTAATTTGGAACTTGTTTCTCCAAAAGCATTTAGAATTGTTTTTGCCTAATGCATCAGATTTAAATCCTGGGGCTAATTAATACCGAGGCATGAAAAAGAAATGAGCAAAGTCGGGTAAAATGCCTGGTGGAAATGAACTGGCATAACCTTCTCTTCAGTGAGGCGCTCAGAGCAGCCTCGATCTACTGGCAAGATAGGAGCTAGTGCCATGCCTGTCCCAGACATCACCTCCTGCCCAAGTGGGCAAGGGACTGGGAGAAATGGGGTGGTGGTGGTGTGTAAGTGTGTGCACACCTCTGGTATGTGAGTGTATGTGTTGTATGCATGTGCTGCGTTTGTTATGTGGGTTGTATATCCCCTGTTTGTGTGCATTAAGTAGGTCACATGTACGTGTGTATTATGTTTGTGTATTGTGTGTTGTATACACTCCATGTTTGCATTGTATGTGTGTTGTGGTATGTGTATATCTGTGTGTGTGCCCATGTGCGAATGAGAGTTTTTATTTTTTATTTTTTTTAGCATTAACTCCCCCAAGTTCAAGGAGCTTGAAATGGGCTTTCAAATGTGATTTGTTGTCTTTTACTTGGAAATTGGCATCTTTAGCTTCAAATCCATGGGATATTCTCACCCACTTCAGGCGAAATCAAGATGAGTGGGGGTGAGTGCTAGAGTAGGGAGAAGCTTGTACCTTTTAAGGTTCTCCAAAGACAGTCTCTTCCAGCTGTAATTGTCTGAATTGGGAGATGAGAGCTTGGAACCCCAAAGAGAAGAGATGAGGAGTGGTTTGGGAGTGAAAGCATGGGCCAGGCAGTAAAAGAAGAGAATGGGGCCCTAGTCCTGGCATCTGAGGTGAATCACAGGCTTGGGTCCACCACTCACTAGCGGCGAGGAGCTCTTTCCTTGATTCACACAGGAAGAGGCTTACACTGCCCAGCCTGGAGCCTAGGTTCTCATAGAAGTCCTGTGTGCTGAGTGGTATGGTGAGCTGTGGGCAGGAGGAGCCAGGAAACATACATACATATAGACCCTGCCTTGACATTTAACAATAGTGTGACCTTGGCCGTGTTCCTTGTATTCTCTGGGCCTCAGTCTCTGCCTTAGCTTGGGTTTCCCCAGAAGAGACCTAGAAACAAAGATTCAAGGGCAAATAGTTTATTTGGAACTACTCACTGGCAGAGATGTGGGGAAGTAAGGCCTGGAAGAGAAGGAAATCAGTAAAGGGAGAATTTTTAGATCAGTCATTCCTGTGGGCAGCTCAGTCCTGCTGGAACCTCTAGGAGATGGTTTAGAACATGCCTCATTGATGGCCAGACCGAGAGGGAGGGAGTTGGGGTATTTATCCACCAAGTACTGTCAGTCATTGCTTGAGGGCTGCTGGTGGGTGGTGATAGGCATTCCTTCCTGGTATTCCTGGTCTGCTGCATGTATGGGCAGAGATGAGGTCCCAGGAGTGGCAACACAGGCTGGACTCTGCCTGAATAGGAAAGCCAAAGAGTGCAAGGGGGCCTGGCATTGACTACCACTACCTTTCCTTGCTGTGAAATATGGAACTTACACCATAGCATCTTTTTTCTTTAGTATTACTTGCAGCATGTGGGATCTAGTTTCCTGACCAGAGATTGAACCTGGGCCTGCTGCATTGGGAGCACAGAGTCATAGCTACTGGACCACCAGGGAAGTCCCCACGGCATCTGTATAGTTCCTTTCCATCGTGACACTCAGCAACCTATAAAAGAACAAGTCTTTATTCCTTTCTTCTTTATCAATTGAGTAAATATGTGAGCATTTACTGTGGGCCAGATGCTGGTCTTCATGCTTAGGATATATAGGAGGGCAGGCAGACAGGTAGGGGGACAAACTCAGTTCCAGCAGATGTTAGAAGCCGGGGGAAGGCCATGGCATGTGGGACTCTGGCTAGAGGAGTCAAGAGAGAGCCAAGGACCCTTGTGGAAGGAGTAGGGATTTATCCGGGAGACAAGGGGGAGAAAGATACTTTAGGAGTAAGTTCAGGGACATGGCAGCATTGGGGAACTAAAAATAGTTTTGAGTGGCTGGAATATCTAAAACAAGCCAGGAAGTATCAGGGACAAGGCTGGACTCCTAGATAGAATGTGTGGGGCCTTGGGGCCAAAGTCAAGGCTACCTGTTAGATCCTGGAGGCACTGCAGAGCGCTCCAAAATGTTTGCACTGGGGACTGACAGGGTCAGATTTGCCTTCCGGAAAGGTCGCTTGACTCACAAAAGAAGCAAATGAGATGGGAGGTGGAGGGTTCCATTGGTAAGTGTCTTAGTCAGCTGGGGCTGCCAGAACAAAATATCCCAGGCTGGGTGGCTGAAATAGCACACATTTATTTTCTCACAGTTCTGGAGACTGGAATTCCCAGATCAAGGTGTCGGCAGAATTGATTTCTCCTGAGGCCTTTCTTCCTAGTTTATGGATGGCCACCTCCTCACTGTGTCCTCACAGGGCCTCTGACCTTGCAGGAGAGAGAATGCGTGTGCATGTGAGATCCAGTCATCAGCTCTAGTAGTTCTTTATTTCTTTCTTTTTTTATAAGGGCATCAGTCCTGTGGGATTAGGGCCTCACCCTTATGACCTCGTTTAACCTTAACTGCCTCCTTGAAGGTCTCATCTCCAGATACATTCAACTTAGGGGTTGGGGCTTCAACATAAGAATTTGGGGGAGGGACAATTCAGTGAGTAAATCATTATTTCTAGGTGAGAGACGATATGGGCTTGAGTTTTGGTATCAGCTGAGAATGGGGGGAAAAAGCAGGGGACCAGACATTAGGCATGAATAGTGGGGTAAAAGGGCTTCCCAGGTGGTACTAGTGGTAAAAAATCTGCCTGCCAATGCAGGAGACATAAGAGATCTGGGTTTGATCCCTGGGTTGGGAAGATGCACTGGAGGAGGGCATGGCAACCCACTCCAGAATTCTTGCCTGGAGAATCCCATGGACAGAGGAGCCTGGTGGGCTACAGTCCATGGGGTCGCAGAGTCAGACACCACTGAAGTGACTTAGCACACACGTATGCAATGGGGTAAGAAGAGCCTGAATGAGGAAGGGGCAGGTGGGAGCTCAAGGCTTTTCTATGACTGCTGTAAATGTTGCGCCCCACACCCTTCTGCCCATCTCTGAGTTCACCTGCAGCAGTGGTGGGCACGTCCTGCCTCTGGTACCCACACTGTTCGAGGTCTTTCTCTGACACTGTGTGAGCTGCTCAGCCTAGGCAGTGGGCAGCCCAGAAGTTCCAGGAATTTAGTCACCCTGAGCAATTCTCAGCCAATGAGGACCACTGGAAAAAACATCAGCTTTCCCATGCTTTGGTTGGAAAATTCCGAAGCGTGCTCTACACACTTCCTCAGAGGGCCCCCAGGGAGGGAGCCCCAGCGTCTACACCCTTGGCTGGCTCTTTCTTCCCTGTCTCTCGTCCCCATCTCCTCACTCAGGATCACCTATGTCCTTGTCTCAGAGTCTGCTTTGGGAGGAGCAAAACTAATAGAGCCTGTCACCAGATAATAAGAGCACTGGAATGCTGGGGACCACAGCGGGATGGGGTTTGGGAGGGAAGGTGGTGAGTTCAGGTGGGGCCATGTTCAGAATGATGGTGGGTCTGTGGAGCCCTCCAGTTGGCAGCTGGCGTGTGGGGTAAGATCCTGGAGCCAGATCTGGGCTATCCACTTCCCTGCCCCTTGAGGACCAAGAACACGAAACTGGTTTCCTGAAAACCACTCTTCTAGGTGACTCTGAACACAGCTAACTTTCCTGAGGTTCCAGGCTATGCTGGCGGGGAGGGCAGTGGGGCACCATTGTGGATTCCAGGCCAGTGACCCATCCAGCCACCATTTTCTGTCTCTGTCAGCCATCACCTCTGCTCTGTTCTCTTCCTGACTTCCTGTTCCTTCCTTATATACAGTTTTTTATTTACCTGATTTAGTAGTCTCCCGCTAAAGAGTACTCTGACACCCTCCTCTGCCCCCATCAAGGTCTTTTCCTAAAACAAGACTCCATCTTCTCAAAAAAGAACTCTGTTGCCAAGCGCTAAAATAATTATGTCACCCTGACACACCAAAGGGGGAGGGTGGAGGAAAAACAGTAGGGGAGGAGAGTTACCCGGGGCTGCTTGGCGGTTGCAAAGCCCCATCACAGACATCATCTCACTCGAGGCCGGGGAGAGAGGAAACAGGCTAACGGATCATGTGAGGTGGAGTAACCCAGGAGAAAAATCTGGAACAAAGATTGAGGCGTGTGTGATTTATGAAAGACAGGCTCCCAGGGGAGACCATGGAGGGCTGGGGGAGGCAGGTAGGGAGGGAAGGAAGCCAGGCAAGGTAGCATCTCGGGCCAAATCTTAGCTCAGCCTGATTCCACAGGGGAACTCTGGAGTATGAGTTATCCTCCGAGTTTATTCCAACTAGAGGCAAGGGATCTAGGGTTTATGCTCCCATACCAGTCGGTCTTAGACGAAGTATCTCTCTGGGGGGAGCAGGAACTCCCAGCGTTTCTAGCTCTGCACAAGTTGCGGAAAGCAACTCCAGAAGCTCTGAGCCAACCAGCTAAAGAAAATTACAGGTGTGAGTAGTTGGAACTGAGAACACAGGTTAGGCACATAGACACGGTCAAAGGCATCTGAGGGATCTAAGCCAAGCATGGCCCTGATCCCTACCCTGATAGATCCATAGTCCCCCCCCATGGATTAGTTTTCTATTACTCAAAACAACTTCAATGCAGGATCTTGTTGTCCTGTAGGTCTGAAATCCTCGCTTGATGTGACCGAATTTTCTCCCCTGAGCTAACTTCAAAGTGTCGGCCAGGGCTGTGGTTCTCCTCTAAGACCTGAGGTCCTCTTCCAGGCTCACAGAAAGTTGACAGAATTAATTTCTTTGGGGCTGTAGGGCTGAGGCTCTATCTTCTTGTAAGTTGCTGGCTGGAGACCATTCTTAGCTTCCAGAGGCCTCCAGTAGCTTCTGGCCATGTGACCCTTATAGACAATTCATATGGATGTTTGCTTTCTTTTAGGCCATCTGGAGGGTGTCACTCTGCCTTCCTGTTCTGTGACCAGCCAGAGAAAACTCTGTTTCTTAAGGACTCATCAGGCCCAGCCAGGATGATCTCACCTTTGCCATGCAAGGTAGCATAATTACAGGAGTGATATTTCATCACATTCACAGGCTCTGTCCAACGGGGAGGGGATCATACAAGGGCAAGAGTCACTGGTGGGTGTGTGCGTGCTAAGTCGCTTCAGTCGTGTCTGATTATAAGCTGCCAGATCCAGCACAATCCTCTGAGTTCCCTTACTCCACTGTGTGTTGAAGGACACATTTTCCTTCATAACAGAGGATGGTCCACTTGATTTCAGGATGCAACTAAAAAACCAGTGGCCAGACCAATGAACCAGTCAGACCTTAAAAGTACATCAGTGTTGGTGACCGCCCCTGCCCACCCAGATCCCCAGGACTGCTGGGTCTCCTGCTTTTCTGCTGACGTATTTGGTGATGGTGATGCTGTTTCCACAGTCTTGGACACAAGCTTTCGCTAACCCTCTGCCTCCCATTCTCCTCAAGACCCTCCTGGCTCTGTCTAGAGCCACCGCATTCCCAACTCAGTGTTGGGAAGATGCAACATTTGAATTTTCTCTTGGAGGTAATGGATCTCCACTGATTCTCCCCCTCCCCTTCCCCAGCTTGGCGTCCATCACTCAGTTGGGTGGTCACTGCCCGGAGCACAGCCTAGAGATGACCACTTCACAGAAAGGTTGACAGGACCTGTGTCTGAGAGGGATTAACCACCCAGCAATGAAAGAAAAGCCTATTTTCAATTTCTATGTGGGGAAAATATTAAAAACATGTAAAAATAGCAATGCCAGGAGAACAATAAGGGCCACTTCGAACATGAATCTGGAATGTAAAAGGGTTCAATTCAGGCTTAGAATCGCAGCACATAATGTCAGATAATGGCAAGACAGTCCTTCATTATTTCATTGAACACACAGTTATTCAACATCTACTATGAACACTGAGTCATGCGGCTCCCTGGAAAGCTACAATTGATAGGTTTATAGGGCCACAGAAACAGAGTAGAAAGGAAATTATTAACAACGGCAATTTGGTTTGCTTCCAGATTACCAACGGAGTATTCCAGGTTAGTTGTAACTTTGTAGTTAGGTCAGTGAGAATGACTCTAGTTAGAGCCTTGTTCCTAGCATCAGAAAACAGGAGTTTTGATCTCAGCTATGGCACTCACTGCTTGCATAAGCTTGGGTAGGTCCTCTTTCCTTGTTGGCCCTTAGGTTTCTCATCTTGAGGATTTCTATGGTCCCTTCTAGCTCTGACATCTTCTGGATCAGGTATATTCCAACTGGAAACTTATAAATTACCTCACCTTTCCTACTTACGTCATCCCAGCTAAGAACTTGCAGATAAAGCCGTGATTAACTTTATGGCTCAAACAAGGCACATTTATTGGATACAGAGGTTTAGTAAAGGCAATTAAAGTTAAGGTGACTGCTCCCTAAATGACCAGAAGCATATAAAAAGGGAAATTTTGTTAATGTTAAGAAAAAGAAATAGTTGGTGACTAGTGAGATAAAGGAAGTCATAATTGAAGGAACACCCTTGTAGCCACTGTGGATGATGCCAGGGATGATACTTATGTAGTTAAAAGACCTCAAAGATAGATTAAATAATAATCTAAGAACTGATTTTGTGTTGGATGCTTTATCAACATTAATTTTAACTTTATCCCTGCAAAGGAGGTATTCATCATCCCCATTTTACAGATGGCAGAAACTGAAACTCATATAGAACTATTTTTCCCCCAAGGACATCCAGCTGGAAAGTAACAAAGTTCATGTATATTTTTTCTCATACTCTGCACTGCCTCTCTTGTCAATGACTTAATAGTATTATTAAAACATAAAAGCAAGAATACCGGCAGGGCAAATATTCCAGGGGTTTTAACTCACTGTATAGTGCAACTTAAGACAGTGGTGAGCCTGTACGATTTCAGTATTAATACGTGCAAAAGATGTAAACCAGTATATTTATCTGTCAGAGATACATAAGGAAAGAATATCAATATCACAGCCAGGAATCTCAGCAAATAGTGGATTTCATATTTGCTTATATAAATAAATTTCAGCCTCTAGTTCTGGCGGTACTAGGATAAAGATAAACTGAAAACCCATTTTCTACAGCTATCTAGAAAAAAACAAATATTTATTTGAATGAATAGATGTGCACATGGGAAGTTGACAGGGGCTGTGAATGAGAAAGGTGCTGAAAACTAGGGCAGCGAGCTTGTGAATGATGATGTAACTGACTTAGGGTAGGAGTTAATGGGGAGAGACAGTCTCAGTATTCTTGGGCCATGGACAATTTAATGATCACCTGGGGGGAGGGGCAGGAACAGATGCCTTGGGTCCTGTGAGGTAAGAGTTGGATCTCAGATACAGGAAATTATTGAACCAGAGAGTAATGTCAGATAATTACACAGGATGTAGCACAGAATAATAAAAATATGAAAGGACAATGAAAAGATATGGAGGATAGGATGGAAAAAATTCCCAAATGCAACTAATAGGAGTTTTAGAAGGAAGAACAGAGAGAAAGTGGAAGAAGCAATATTCAACGACATAATAGCTAGGAACTTTCCAGAATTGATAAAAGATGGATTCAGAATGTATACTAAATCCTCAGCAAGATAAAGTAAAACTGAGCCACATTATCATAAAATTCTAAAGAGAAAGAGCATCTTAAAAGCAATCAAGAGGAGAGACAGATTACCTACTAAGAAAGAATATCAAGACTGGCAGCAGATTTCTCACCAGCAGCAATAAAAACTAGAAGACAATGGAATAATATCTTCAAAATGGTGAGTGAAAACAGTATCTAGAATTCCATACTCTGTTAAATTATCATTATTATTAATATTTCTTGGCAGCAGCAATTTTACTGTCAGACAAACTAGAATTCAAGGCTATAGACATTGCAATACAAAAGGGGATAGTTTATACTGGGAAAAGGAATAATAGTTCCAGATTATGTAACAATGATGAACATAGATTTTTTTATTCATGTAGCAAAATGTATGAAGAAATGCATACAATATTCCAGGCATTGTTCTAGGTTTGAGGGATACAGTAGAGACCAAAACAGACAGAAATACTTATCTTCTTTAGAATTTACATTCCATGCAATTATCAACGTAACCTCAAGCATTTAAAGCAACAGTGAGCAGAACTGAAAAATAAAAGAGAAACCAGAAAGTGTAGCTGGAGAGTTTAAGTTTTTTCTCTCTGAAAACTGATAAATAATGAAGACAAAAATAAATAAAGCTATTGAAGATTTGAAGCACACAATTAAACACTTTAACTAATGCATATGAATAGAATTTAGCACTCAACAAACAGATTACACACTCTTTTTGAGCACACATAGCAGATTTACAAAATGTAACATACCAAAAAGGCAACCTAAATAAATTCCAAAGCCATGACATCAGCCCAGAGACTTCTCTATGAGAACTTTCAGCTGGCAAAGCAGGACAAGACTGAGCGACTTTTTGACTCTTGTCTGCAAAAGTCTGCTTCACCTAAACCCTCCCCAAATCAAAACAGCAATAACTGTGGCCTATAGCAATGAACTGGACTGTCCCTGTTTTTCCAAATAGGAGTATCTTCTGTTGGCAGGGTCTGCCCCAGGCTCTCTTCAGCTCTGTTGTTATGCTTGTTCTGAGTTTCTTTTCAGGAGAAACAAAATGGTGCCTAGCCAAGAAAGAGAAGCTTTGCTCCCCTGAGCCCTGAACAGAACTTCTGCCCCTTCCTGGCTCTCATATTGGCTGCTTGGGGTGACAGGAGTGGTCATGGCAGCAGTGAGGGCTCTCCTTTGCCTTGAGCTGGACCCTCCCACTTGAGAACAAGATCACTGGATTTGTGAGTTGCTTCAGTCAAAGACCGCATCTCAACTGCCAGGCCTTAGGAAGAAATTCTGCCATCAGCTACCAGAACTTCCCCAACAGAAATTCAAAGCTGTCAAGCCAGTGCATCTCAACTTTTGTTAGCAGGGATGCTGCCTTCAGAAAGCCTTCCTAGGTTTGGCAACTTCTTCAAGTGTCCACATCAAAATTCATCCTTGTTGACAAATATTTTTCCAACTAGGCAGAATTTTAGATCTAAAATGTATCCCCCCCCCCATTTTCTTTGTTTCTTTTTTGAAAAGTGCTTTATTGAGGTATGCTTGACACAGAGAAAACTGTGAATATTTAATATATGCAACTTGATGTGTTTGGAGGTAAATACACATGTGTGAGACTATCACCACCACCAATGCCATAAACATATCCATCACCTCTAAGTTTCCTTCCACCCACTTTTTTTCCCTTTTGTGGTAAGAGCACTTAAGATCTATAGTCTTAGCATATTTTTAAGTATACAACACAATATCGCTAATCATAGGCCCTAGGTTCTCTGCTTTTCTTTATTTTTTAAAAAAATTTTGTTATAGTTGATTTGCAATGTTGTGTTAGTTTCAGGTGTATAGCACAGTGATTCAGTTATGTTATACATACATAAATATATATATATATATATTTTTTTTTCAGACTCTTCCTTTATAGGTTATTACAAAATATTGAATATAGTTCCCTGTGCTATACAGTTGGTCCTTGTTGATTATCTATTTTATATATAGTAGAGTGTACATGTCAATCTCAAACTCCTGATTTATCCCCCCTCCTTTGGTAACCTTAATTTTTTTTTTCTCGATATCTGTGAGTCTATTTCTGTCTTGTAAATAAGTTCATTTGTCTCATTTAAAAAAAATTAGATTCCACATATGAGTGATAACATGATATTTGTCTTCCTCTGTCTGACTTACTTCATCTCAGCTTTTCTTTAATTACAATGGTTCTCTATATCCCCACTCCCTAGACCTTCTTGGGACAGATATTTTCAGAACCAGGTCTGAGCAGTTCTTTTTCATTCACTCAATTTTAATTTAAAAAAATGTCACAAATATATACTCATTTAAAAAAATTCAAAAGTGTACCCCCACATCAGTAAAAAAAGAAAAAAATGTCTAAACTAAAACCAAGGCAGACACACAGAACTTGCAAAATCTACAGGATGATCTCTGTACTTATTCCCGGATAGCAACCTTTCAGACATAATTCTCAACTCTCACCCACATATTTAAAAAATAAATGAGTCTTTTGATTGGCATTTGGAGTATTGGAACCTGAACCCCGGCTTTATTTTTAAAGCCCGTTCCCATTTGTATTCACAGGCGAGCTGTGCTCTCTGGCTCCGTCCGTGCCTTTTGACATTTAGGTGTTACCCGAGGTAATAAGTGGCCCACATTTGAGTCTCTGAAGTGGAGATGGGATACCTCCAATCTGCTCCCACCTTGTCCTGGGTTACCACTCAAGGGTTTTCGCACGTACAGCTCTGTATTTAATGGTATGTAGTAGTTAATTTGGTTTCACGTTTGAAAACGCCTGTAAAAATGGTCGGTTGCTACAGAAGCTTTGTGCGAGCTTTCTTTTAAGAATTTACTTCGGTGAATGCATCCATTCCCACGGCTGCTGTGTTATTACCTGTGGCTAAGGCAGCTGCATTTGTGACCCCCATCCTCCATTGCAGACCCTTCAGGTGGACATAGGCAAAAATTTTCAGGGCCAATTTCTATGTAATTCTCTCCCCTTCTAATTTTTATTTTGAAAAATGTCAAACCTTCAGAAAAATAGAAAGAATAATACAATGAGCTCCTGTATACCATACTACCCCCTATCTTGACTCATTAATTATTATTTTGCTATATTTGTTCTCCTATCGATCTACATACCTATCTTTTACCCCCGATCATCTGAAAGTAATTTAAAGGCATAGTGCCACTTCATCTCTAAATATTTCAGCCCCTCTTTCCTAAGAACAAGGGCATTCTTCTATATAACCACAAGACAATTTTTAATACCCAAGGAATGAATACTGATACAAACATATTATCTAATATATAGTCCATATGCACATTTTGTCAATAGTCCCTCTACTGTACTTTGTATCATATTCTTTTTTTGATCCAGAATCCAATCTAGGATCAATATTGCATTTAGTCATCATGTCTCTTTAGCTTCCTTTCATCTATTTCTCCAAGGAAACTGGTTGCTTTTGATGGGGAAAATGGTATTTAGAAACCAAGGGCTAGGTGGGCTCAGTCTGAGTGATGCCTTTTAAACTGGGATGTGAATTGGCTGTGGAGGAGACAGTGGCAACTTCCACTCAATCAGAACTGGCTCATGCCTTGCTGTCCCCCATCTGCCAGCTCAGGAGGGCATCCTGGGAGTCCCTGATGACGGCTGTGATAGTTGAGTTAGGAGTCTGACCAACAGGGATCAGAACCCCCCACTTCCACCCCAGAAGTGTATGTAAAATCATTCCACCTGTTTTCTCATCGTTAGAATGAAAAATCACTGGACTAATTTCACTGAATTGGGGAAGAGATTAAACAAGGCAACATGGCAAAATCCTCTGCGTGTTCTCACTCAGCATGGATTTCCGGAGCATGTGTTTCACTGTGCTACACACTGGAGATAAAATGGTGAATACAACTAGTGCACAAACCTGGTTCTTACCAGGTTTACCATTTAGTCCAGAAGACCCCCACAATGGCTGTCCTATTCAGGTTACAATTCTCCAGATGGAGCCATAGACCCTCTGTCTTATTTATTTTGGTATCCTCAAGGCCTAGCACAGTGCCTGGGAACACAGTAGGAGCTTAACATATGCTAGTTGGACTCTTTTGGAACTGACTTTAGAACCAGCCAACTCTGGGGATTTCTTGGACCCTTAATAGCATTCTAAAACTGAGTCCTTGGCAGGTGAAATCTGTAATGGATCTCTTTTGATGAGTGGTGGGGCTTATGGGGATTGAAAAGATATCCACTGGAGATTTTCAAAGAAACCACAAGTATAATCCCAGGTTCTGTTAATCAGTCAACTGGCAAATATTTTCCAAGGGCCTACTGTGTTCAAGACACTGTCGAATTAGAAATGTAAAGAAGTGTAAGACTCAATTCCAATCCTCAAATGCTTAGTAAGCACATATAGGACCCAGTGGGCCTCCAGAACAGAGAACTCTCCACAAGAGACGTCAGCGTGGGGCCAAGGTGACTCTCAACTTGCCAAACAGGGGAAAGGAATTACTTATGGTATTGCTGGGCCTTAGATAAGTGGGGATGAAGAAGGATGGATGGTAGTGCAGGTCATGGGGACCATCTGAGCACAGGTATGGAGCTGGAACTATAACTAGGTCTAGTTGAGTTGGAATAAAATTAATCATTGGGTTGTGCTTCTTGCCGTGTTCAGAAAAGGGTACTGGTCACTAGGATGAAGCCTGGGCAGCAAACTCTAGAACATCAACTCCTTGACTATCACTAAGTTTACAAAGGGATGGATCATCAAAGACAAAGAAGGTGATGAAGACTGAAGACTTATCCTTTTACCTGTGCAACCTTAGGCAAGTTATTTAACCTTTGTGAAACTCCGCTTCCTCTCTTGTTAAGTATGTGTGCTCAGTCGATTCAGTCGTGTCTGACTTTTTGCAACCCTGTGGACTGTAGCCCGCCAGGCTCCTCTGTGCTTGGGATTCTCCAGGCAAGAATACTGGAGTGGGTTACCATGCCCTCCTCCTCCAGGGGATCTTCCTGACCCAGGGATTGAACCCGAGTCTCCTGTGGCTCCTGCATTGCAGGCGGATTCTTTACTGCTGAGCCACCAGAGAAGTCTCTTGTTAGGGGCTAAGTCTACCTGAGAAGCTGCAGGGTGGTTTAAGAGACATAATACCTGGTACAGTACCCGACTTAGAGAATACGGAATACATGTTGGGCAGAATTATTACCCCTCCCAAACTCTCCAAAGGCCTCAGTCCATCTAATTAGAGATGCTGGAGTTGAGGAACCTCGCCCAGCTTCTCGTCCACACGCCTCACTTCCCTAGGAGGTTGCCGAGCTCGGCCAGGACTAGACCTAGGGCTTCGTCACCGGCGGCTCCTCTGTGCCTGAGAGCAGATGGTAAGGAGAGCAGACAAAGCCAGGCAGGAGAAGCAGCAACTTGCTCTTGAGCAGGCTGGCAGCCCCCCTCTCCCCTCCCAGCCTCACCCTGGGCTGGGAGCGCGTGCTGGGAAGAGGATTAAATCAATGCCAATTCACATCTCTCCAGAAGCTGGCTCCCTGATCCGAACTAATAAGCAAATCATTAGAGAATTAGGGCTGGGGAGGGCTCGACGCAGCGCTCCTTAACTCCAGGCTGTAAGACAAGCGTAAAAGCCCCAGCCCCCTTCCTTAGCGATCTCAAACTGCTCACATCGAGATCTTGTGTGTGAAAACACCAATCAAGCTCTCCCTCTGCTCCAACCTGGCCAAACCCGACGCTTTGGGGACCACCGAGGACAGCCAGCACCTTCCTTTGGCTCTGAATGAGGGTTACCAGACCCTGTGCCGCAAAACCGCCCCTCTCCCACCAGGCTGCGAAGCTCCTGCTCTCCGCTGTCTCTGGGCCTCCAGATCTTCAGGGCCAGGCCTGCTAAGATGTGTTCCCCCCTCCCCCGCCCAGGGCACAAACTTGGCCCCCTTGCTTATTTCCCGGCGAAAGCCCATTATCTCTCATTTACATCTAAACTAGCTTTTCATACTATTTTAAAGACTGCTCCTCCCCTTCTGTAATCTCCCTGCGAATGAATTAAAAGTTGATTCTTGAAACGCACAAATCTTGGGGGCAGTTTCTTTTTCCTTCTTATTTAAATCATATGCTGTTTTGGACTAACCCTTTTATTTCCTCCCAATTATGATTTCTGGTGTGTTTTCCAGAGCTTTACAACATGGCATCTGATTATACACAAAGCTTCAGAATAAAGCCCTGTTTTTCCCTTCATTAACGACACAAAGGATGGCTGTGTGATCCACACAGCACTTTGTGATTTAATGCAGCTTTAGAGTCTAAATCGCACCCGGCTTGGGCAAAGCAGATTTGGGAGTGAATCAACGCATTTTCTTGCTGCCAGGAGCTCCCTTGCAGATTCCAGCAAATTCTTTCACCACACGGAATTAGCATTTGATTAAGCTCTGCAGACACGTTCAAACTTTTACCACGGAGCGCCGGCAGGGCCGAGGTAATCTCCTGAGAGGGGGAGGCACCCAGAGCCACCGCTGCTACTTCCCCGCTCCTGCCCCTGCCCCCAAGGGGTGCACTCGGCAAAAAGTCGTGGGAGTGGTGGGTGATGGATGGCAGATGGGGGGGGTGCCAGAAAATGTGAGGGCTCCAAGGGAGCGGGGTGGGGGGCTGATAGGAAGGAACATCAGATGCGTACTTGGGTCGCAACTCCCTTTCTGCCCCAAACTGGCACCAGAAAGGCTCCCTCAGCCAGTGGGCTCACCATGAAGGCACTTTGCCTTTATTATGATGCAGGGTATTGTGATCTTGCACCCGAACCCGGCCTGGGCCCCCGTTCCGAGGGAGGGAGAAGGTCTTTCCAGGTACGCTCCCCAGCCCTGCGGTCTTGTCCATGGGGTTTGGTACCCCCTTCCCCCACCCCCACCCCTCGAGTCACCTCCATCCAGACAACCGCATGATTCACTTCCAGGAGAGCTGCGAGTTATGCCTCCCAACAGCCCAGGTTTAAAATCTCGTCCGTTTCCATTATGCAAATGCAACAAGCGGAAGTTTATCAAACTGGGGCTTTGTACCTAGAAAGGGGGCTTGCCAGCATGGGGGGGTGTGCCCATAAAGGCTTTATTGCCACAACTTTGGGGTGATTGCTTCACTCGCAAATGCCAGGAGCACGATTGAATTATGCAGGTCTTCCCAAACAGGTGGCCATAAAAACTTTACAGCCTCCCACACCATCACATATTTTGTTTATGCCTCTTAGATGTCTTATTTTGTTAGAGTTTTTTTTTCCCCTTTTGGACCCTTCTGTTACTATGGAAACGAGAGTTGGTGGAGGTGGTACAAGGATACCTGTTAAGGGAAATACAAGGTAAGTCAGTTATCTTTGGGGTGCTTCAATTTAACTTGTTTGAAGAAATAACCATGGTTCTGGGAGGAGGGGAGCCAATTAGTTCTGTAACATCACAACCATTGCAGAATCCCACAGCATCTCTGGAGGGAAGGAAAGGAATGTGTGGAAAGAAACCCATTTTACAGATGGTGAAACAGAGGTATCAAAGGCACCTTTCTGGCAGGAGAGTAGCAAGTCGACCACATGGGAAGAGAAGAAAAAGAGCCAAAAGAGTGCATCTTCTGGGTGCCTGTTTGTCCATGGTCCTCCCAGAGCTTCATAAACCAAAGTTAATGGCTTGTTTTTGGTAACCTGAAGTCAGGCTGCAGGGACATCTACTGGCCAAAGTGTCACTGGACAAAGCAGTTTTTTTTCTGTTGCTGGCTACCGCTGGGTCAGGAGATGGAGGTCCTTCTACTTATAGTGTGAGGCTTGTGGATGGTGTGGCTGGGGAAGTGGGTTGCACAGCCCCTTCTGAGTGTGGTGTGGAAGACAGGTCCAGCCAGCAGGGAGCAGGACCAAAGGCTCAGATAGTCCAGATTCCAGGGATTCCAGATGCCCTTTCAATTTCAGGAGTGAGAGGAGACCTCTGAGGTGGATCTCGGGGTTCCTGTTGCCAACGAGAAGAGGTTCTCTGATTTGGGCATCTGGTCTGCTCTCTCCTTTGGGAGGGGTTGGGACTCCCACTCCTCATGGAAGAGGAGCTAAAGAAGGCAGGTAAGAGAGTTAGGAAGAGTCTGAGATACTCCCACTAAAACCACTAGCAACAGCCGAAAGGAGGATCCCCTGCAGAGAAGATTTTCCTTGGGGTGCCCTTGAGTGAAAAATGGCGTTCCCTCATCAGAATGAGAAAGCTAGTCCAAGAGGTTATTGGAAATGGGGAGGAAGACTTGACCTTCACAAATTCTTGTGAACTTGGATAAGTCCCATTCTGAGTCTTGGTTTACCCCCTTTGCGGGGGAAAAAATAAATGTAATACCTGTCCTGGCTCCTTCCCTCAGGAATATGTCATGAGTGAAAGTGTGATAAGCAGGGCTTCCCTGGTGGCTCAGCAGTAAAGATTCCACCTGCACTGCAGAAGAATTGCAGGAGATGCTGGTTCGATCCCTGAATTGGGAAGATTCCCTGGAAAAGGAAATGGCAACCAGCTCCAGTATTCTTGCTTGGAAATTCCTGTGGACAGAGGAGCCTGGTGGGCTACAGTCCATGGGGTTGCAAAAAGTTAGACACGACAGAGCTACTAAACAACAACAACACTCAACTAGGGGCCATCATGCTTTCCTGTCCTGACAAACACTTTGCCCAGAGATCTCCTCCTCATGGATGTCTCAACCAACCCCTCATGGATGGCTCTGGCCGACCACCCAAGAGTCCTCTGCGGCAGTGCTACTCTAAGAGTAGTCCTCAGATCGCTGCCAACTGGGGAAAGATTTGTTAACCTAAGTGACAGAAACTGAGAACAAGAATTTTGAAGCTTAACACAATGACAAAGTAATTTTACATTGGTTAAATCCATATACTAAAACTTGGGGCTTTTAAAATTTCATTTTCCCCCCACTTACTTCATTTTTGTTGTATTTTAGCAAAGATTTGTCCTTGACTGATTGGGAAAACAAACAAAAAAAAAATAACTGGTGCCTTACCAGAGATAGTTTGAGAAGCTCGGCTCTGTGGGGTCCACTGACCACCCTCCTACAGCATCTTCCTGCTGGGAGGTCACAAGAGGATGTGTGTAGCTGCTTTCTCAGTAAATTAAATTATGAATTATGGACAGAGAGCCCTGCTCCGCGCCAGTGGCTGTGCTGATGATGGCTTGCATAGGACATCCATCCGGCTGTTGGTGTGTATGCTTGGGCCTCCCTGCTGTCTCAGTCTTGCCTGCCACGCCTGCCTCCTGGGCGGACCCCCTGAGACCCATCTCCCCATCAATCTTCCCACGCTTTGAAAGTATGCAAAATGAGCCCTTCCTCAGCCTCCCTTTTCTTTTCGTCCTAAGTGAACCTGAGCACATCACAGAAGCTATCGAACAGGCAAATGAGATTTCATGATCTAGTTCATTAGGCTGTGAATCCCTGGGCCCCACCATCCACAGAGACGCGGCTGTTGCTTCTGTCTCCATGGGGACCTACTCTGCGTTATACCCATTAGTGCGGTCCGTCTCCCCCAGGTGCCTCAATGGGGTTTGCCTCATTGACACCCCTGGTGCAGCTTTCCCATTTCTCTGGGCTGAAAAAACAACCTGGGGATAATTTGGTGTTGGGTGGGGAGGGGTTTTATATATTTTGGCAAATGACCTCAGCTTTACTTTTCTCATCTGCATGATGCATATAATAATAGCCATGTAATACAAGTGAAATTGTTAGGAATACTTCTTAGGATCATAGTAAGGGCTTAAAAGTATTTGTTATTAATATCTGGTTATTATTGTTTTCTAATGTTTGTGGTCTTGGGAAATTCAAGCTATATCTTCTCTTTTCTGGTCTGTAGTATGGGGATTACAACCATCTCCTTCACACGCTTGTCGTGAGGATTACATGAAATGATGCTGGGGTTGGAACACCCCTGTGAGTTCCCAACATTTCCCCTCTGCCTCTGCCTCAAGAGGATGATGTCTTCCTTTTTCTGTCCTGTCTTTCCAGACTTACCCTTCTCTGGGAGGGCACATTCCTCTCTGCTCCCCCGTTCGTGTCTTAACCCAGTGACTCACTTTAGTGGGTTGACTTGAGGGCATTTTGTCCGGGCAAGAGGGGTGCATTCTCCCAGGGCAGGGTGGAAAGAAAGTGCTCGTCAGGTATTTAACAAACGCAGGCCAGGTCAGGAGACACCAACTACTAATTCCAGAGAACACACTGTCTCACCACGTACGAAATTCAGCTTTTGCTTTCTTCTATGCTTTTTAAAAAAATTGACCTCACCTCCGAGATTGCCTAGAGCCAGTTTATTTTTAAACTATATGGACAGTTGCTTTTACTTGATGTTGCTAATTTTATAAATCATGTTTCTCTTTCTCTCTCTCTCTTTTTTTTTTTTTCTGGCAGAACATCCCTCACAATCTTTCACCTTAGCCAGCCTGCCTGGGTGATTCAAACATTTTAAAATAATGAAATAAATACTATGCTGAGGAAGAGTAGCAATAAATCAAGCCATTATATTAATTATTGTCATGATTGGAGCTCTCTAGAGCTGAAAGGCAATATAGATGACACATATTTTAACACCTATTTAATGTCAAACTTAGCGCTTTTAAATCTGCTCTGCATTTTGACTCTTTCCTCTACAAAGTTGCCCATGCCACTGATAATTCTCGAAAACCCAATTGAGAATTATCTACCAGCTGCTAAATACTAAGCTCACAGTGGGATACCAGCTGGAATGTGCTCCTTGGTGTGTGAGGCTAGTGGTAAGTGGCTACTGCTTAGGTCCCACCCCATGCCCCAACATTCATTGCAACTGCTGCCTTCCTTCTGTGATGTTTGGACACTTTTGATCACATTTGGGGTGTTGTAGGTACCAGGACTGCAAACCAAACTATTTTCAAACATAGTAGCCTAAAACAAACACTTATTATACTCACAGATTCTGTGAGTCAGGAATTCTGACAAAGCATAGCAGAAAACACTTGTCCTTGCTTCATAATGTCTGGAGCCTGAGCTAGATGACTGAAAGACTGGGGGCTGGAATCTTCTGGAAGCCTGTGCATTCATGTCTCTGGCGGTTGATGCTGGCTGTCAGCTGAGGTCTTAGCTGGCTGTGGCCTCTCCGTGTAACCTGGACTTCCTTACAACAGGGCCCAGTGTCCCCACAAGAGCCAAGTAGAAGCTGTATCTTTTTAGGACCTAACCACAAAAGTCACATAATGTCACTTTTGAGGACACAGTTGATAACAGTAGTCATGGGACACAGACTCCACCTCTGATGGGAAGTGCAAGGTACTGGGAGAACACATGGGACCATAATATGGGCATCTTTGGAAAATATAATCAACCACACTTGGACTGTCCTTGGCGAGGTCCTGTCCTCTCCTCTGGTTGAGAGCTGTTGGTCATGCTCTTCTGGCAGAAAGGAATGGAGACTTGAGTGATCGTTTTGGTAACCAACAGTGGTAGAAATATGGATCTCAACCACACACTACCAGAATGGTATTTATAGACTCGATTTGGATTAGGGCATGTCCATGCTGGTCCTCCAATAAGATCAGAGAGTTTTGCTGGTGGCTCAGAAGGTAAAGAATCTGTCTTCAGTGCAGACCTGGTTGGATCCCTGGGTGGGGAAGATCCCCTGGAGAAGGGAATGGCAACCCACTCTGGTATTCTTGCCTGGAAAATCCCATGGACAGAGGAGCCTGGTGGGCTAAATCCATGGGGTCACAAAGAGTCGGACACGACTGAGCAACTAACACTTTCACTGCTGGATTAGTCAATTTAGGTAGCTGTAACATAAACTGTGTGACTTATAAACAACAGAAATTTCTTTTTCACAGTGCTGGAGACTGGAAGTCAAAGATTAGAGTGTCAGCATGTTTGGGTTCTGGGGACGGCCGTTTTCTGGGCTGCAGACTGCCAGTTTCTCCTTGTATCTTCACATGGTGAGAGAGGGCAAGTTAGCTCTCTGGTCTCTTCTTGTAAGGGCTTTGGATAAAACATCATCTCTACAAGATGGCACCTCAACTTAGAACACTTTTCCACCAAGCCCTTCCCTCGCCTAGATATTCAGTTCTCAAGCTCTAAAGGATCTAGATCCTTGAACATCCTAAAGTCAGCCATTATTCCTCAAGAGTATTCCCCGTGTCAGAATACCCAGGCCAGGAGATGCTGGCAGCCTCAGCCACAGGCCAAGTCAGAACCAGCCCATCTTCCATGACTTTCTACAACAGTGCAGTTCAATGGAAATAAAAAATGAGCCACAAATGCAAGCCATGTAAGTACTGTAAAATTTTCTAATTGCAACGTTAGAGTAAAAAGAAACAGGTGAAATTAATTTTATTAATATATTGAATTTGCTATATCCAAAATATACTCTGTTCTTTTTTCACATTGAGTCTTCTGTATATTTTACACTTATAATTCATCTCCAGTAGGACTGGCCTCATTTCAGATGCTCAATAGCCACACATGGCTATTGGCCACGGTATCGGACAGTGCAGATATAGGACATTTCCATTATCATATAAACTTTTACTGGACAGTCCTGGTCTTGAGTACGTTTGCTATATCTGAAAGATGGAAGGAATATAATCCCAGATGTACTTGAGTTTCACATACCAGAGTTGTCCCTGAAAACTTGAGTTTTGCAGAATTTTGCAGAATTAAATGATACTTAAACACACTGAGAAGGCTGATTGTATATTTAAAAGGAAATCAAAGGGACTTCACTGGCGGTCCAGTAGTTAAGACTCTGCACTTTCAATGCTGGGGGTGTGGGTTTGATCCCTGGTCTGGGAACTAGGATCCCACATGCTAAAATCCCACGTGACCTGTGGCATGGCCAAATAAAATAAAAAGAAATCAAAGTCAATTAAACATTTTTTAATTGGAAAGAATTTCCAACTTAACAGAGACATTGCAAGAATGATTACAGCACAAAGAACAACCACACACCATTTATCTATATTTACTTGTTTTAAACATTTTAAATCTTACCACATATGATTTATTACTTGTGTACCCTCTCTGTATCAATCACTCTATGTACACACATACACATATATAATTTTTTCTGTACTCTTTGAGGGTAGGTTGCATACATCACAGCACTTTGCTCTGAAATATGTCAGTATTTCTTAAGAATAAGAATATTTTCTTATATAACCACAGGAGAGTAGAGTTACCAACTTCAGTAAATTTATCAATATGATCTTTTTACCTAATCTACCATTCATAGTCTCATTTCTGGGATAGGGTCTAGTCCAGGATCAGATATTGCATTGAATTACTGCATCTCTCTCTACTCCTATGTGGAACATTTCCAGGCCAATTATTTTCAAGTGAAGAATTCTTTATGAAATGAGGCTCTTTTTCCTCCCACCTCCAACTTATTTATTCTGTAAATTTAGATTTTTAAAGGATTGGGTTTTCTTAAGATGGAACACTGTTGTTTTACCAAGGTGGATATGAGACAAGAGGCCTGCCCAGAGCCCTAAGCTGTCTTCTCTAGTTTGGGGGTCAGGCCTCAAAGTCCAGTTCTGAGAAGGGACCTCATCAATCCAGCCCTTCCTAATCTGGGAGACTGTTCTCAGAGTGGATCACCTGCCTGAGGGATGGGGGCACAACAGTCCCATGTGTGTCACCAGCTCCTGAGGCCATGCGGCTGGCTGATCCGTCGTCCCCTCATCCCTTGCCTTCTTGGGGACTTTTCTGTACACGCCAGTGAGCCCACCAGGAAGGCAGGCAATGGCTGGCTGAACACCGACTTTCCCACTCTGTGATTTAAGACTTGGCTCCTCCACAAGTTCGCATAACCTTTCTTGTCTGTCTAGATTGCAAAACCAGGCCAGATTTCCCTACACTCCCGGGAGACCTACACAAGTCCTCTTGTTTGCTCAATTGCAGCGATAGACAGATCACAATGGAAGGAAACACTAAATTAGCTATCACAGTCATTAATATGACCTGCGCGGTGGCAGCAACAGCGTTGGGGGAATCACAGATCTGATGGTTATAACATATTGGTGATGGGGCTGCCCCCATTGGCTCCTCTGTGGGCCTTGAACTTGCTGGAAAAGACCAGGCCTGCACACAGGGCCCCGTAGCCATGGCAACAGGCTCTCGCTCAGCAAAACACATAAAGATGATTCATTTTGTTTTCCTTTCCTTTCTTTCCACCCAAATTTTCGTGCGGGTGGGAATCTATTTTTAATTTTTTTCCTTGGGGGAGAGGCTATTTTTAATTTTGTTACCTCCCTCCTGGGGGCCTGCCAGCTCCGGACATGAATGACCAAGGGAGGTGGGCCACACCAGGCCTGAAGTCCTGGAACTGTTCTGGGTTCTGGGGAGGCAGTGGGGGAGGGGGAGGGGAAGGTGTTGTCTGGGATGGAGTGACCTTGGTGTTAAAGCTGGGACCTCACGTCTTGGAATAGCACTCAAACTCTTCCCCTCATTGGTCTGTCCAACTCTCTGCTGGAGGAAGTGCCCTCATGTTATCATTTGTGGTTCTCATAATGAGTTTGCCTCAGAAAAGCAAACTCTATGCTTTGATAGAGTGCTTTCACATCCATTTTCTTATTTGAGCTTTGAGGTAGCTACATGGCACAGAGACCCCATGTGCCCACCTATCTCAAGGGTCCTCCTTCCTGGCACAGTGCATTTCCTTTATTATGAACGTAGGTAACAAACCACGGTGGTATTAGTGGTCCCTGAGACCTTGTCTCCAGTAGAAATCATAGACATTTCATATCATATTACCATTGTTACCCATATCACAAAATATCATTTTCACGTATCACTTCTTGGAAACTGCACCAGTTATTAGACCTGCCACTCTATCTTATTAATTACTGCATTAATGAAGAGGCATATATATCATATATCACAACTGTGGTTTTTTTTTTATTTTGATAACTACATTTCAATGTAATTGGTTTTCTTTATAGTTTTATTTTATGCATTTATAAGCCTTTTTCTGATAAGCACCCCTTAGATTTCACCAGACTGCCAAAGGAGCACCATGACCCTGACACCATGACCCTGATGTGAATGAGTGACAAATCATTTACTGGGCTGTGCCAGAGACATTTAGGAGGTGTTTGTTCAGGCGTCTAGCAGTCCCTCCTCTGACTGATCCACCAGGCAGGATGCCGTAGTATCTCATTGTATTGATGGAGAACGGAAGCTCACATGTGACACTGAGATTCAAATCTTGTCTTCTTAACCTCAGTCCAGGGCCCTTTCAGACGTCCCATATGGTCCTATCTTTTCTGTAGCTCAGCCTCAGAATGCTTCTGTGTAGGGATGGTGTGGTGAACAATCTTCCTCAGCCTAAGTGTTTGTCAGCTTTTCCTGCCCATGAGTAAAGCTTGTTGAACAGAGCTCCAGAAACTTCTGTGGGAATAGGCATAGTCTATGTCTGCACTGTCCAATACGGCAGCCATTAGCCACACGTAGCTACTGAGTGCTTGAAATTGTCTTTGTGGGACTGATAATCTGAATTTTTAATTTTATTTTGTTTTAAATAATTAAAATAATTCATGATTAGTATACTGGAGAATGTAGCCCTAGGGCAGAGTTCTTTAACCTTTAGCGGGCATCAGAATCACGTGGAGGGCTGCTTAAAGCACACAGCGCTGGGTACCCTCAGAGTTTCTACTCCCATAGCTCCAAGGTGGGCCCAGCTGATGCTGACGTTGCCAGTTCATTCTCAGCCTCAACACTGAAGCCATGGGGGGCCGGGTACATTTTTGTTGTGAGAAATGTCTAGTGCATTGTAGATCGTTTAGTAGCATGCTGGCCTCTACCTACTCCATGCCATAGCTTCCATACCTCCCCACTATCAGCCGTGACAAACACACGTGTCTCCAGACATGGTCAATGTCCCCTGGGGAGCAAAATTCACCCCCCCCCCCCAATTGAGAACCACTACTCCAGACATACACAAAAAACTATTTTTAATCAGAGATTTTTTTTACATTCAAAAAAAAAAACCATCTTGAATTTAAATCTGAACTGAATCTCTCCCTACATTTGCTCTAAAAGTGCCCCCAAAACTTACTATGTTTCAACAACATACCAACCTAGGTTGGATTTCTTTTTTTTTCCATCAAAAATAATCAGTGGATCTATGGCTGGGTATTCACTGGGCGGGAGATGTTTGGGCTGTCCCCACTTTTCCCTTCTTCTTTCCTTCCCCCCACCTATTTTCTTCCTCCTAGTCTTTCTCCTTTCCTTCTCCATCTTCCTTTCCCTCTTCCAAGCTCTTCCCTACTTCCTCGCTGGGCTTCTGGTCCCCGTCTTTCTCTCTTCTGTCCATTTCTCTCCACAGCCCACGCCACTCTGCCTCCCTCCCTGCCTTCCCCTACCCCGCCACATCCCTTCTCACACCAGTGCACAGATTTCCTAGTCCCCTGTGCTGTTCATTCTCTATCGCTGTTGTCTCTGTTGCCTCTGGCTCTGTTTCCCACTTTTCCCTCTTTTATCTGCAGTCTGTGTTTGTCTTGGCCTGGCCAAGTTTGGCCTCTGGCCCCAGACAGTCTCGGCTCTGTCTCTGCACCCGCTCCCTGCCCCCACCAGCCGCATCAGCTAGCAGCGGGCGGCTCCCGTGAAGCACTATAGTGTGACAAGGATTGGGACGATAAAGACGTATAGATAAGAAAAGCCAATGGGATAGCTTTCCTCAGCCCAATACCATAATCCCCGTTATGCCACCCGATCCGGAAAGGGCCAAGGATTTAGTCGGTGCTTCTTTTAAATTAAGCATTTCAAAAGTGTCATCATTGTGGTTACAGAGCGTAAGGAGCAATCTATGTCGGTGGGACCACCTCACGTGGCATTTGTCCTGTGGAGAAGTCAAACATGTCAGAGGCTGACATTCTCATATGGAGGTGACATTAAACAAACAAGGTGGTGGGGAACTCTTTAAGTCACCTGCAATATTGTGAGCAGTCAATCAATAGTTCTGACAAGCTGGGGCCACACACTTGCCTGTGACCACTGGGTTTTGCTTCTCACACCGCACACTTGACAGGAACTGTGCCGCTAATTTGGGACACTAAGCCTGTCTCTCTACCCTGACTTTTCCCCACTGTTAGTGCATTTTGAAGAAAAAAAATGACCTTTGAAAAGACCCAGGCTGAAGACGATTTCTACGGACCACTAAGTAGGTGGGATTACTTGGAAATATCAGATTGTTGATTAATCCTTTCTGTTTTCAGCCGCCTGTTTGAGCTGGTGTCAGAGGCAGTATCTTACCCAAGGCGAGTCTCACTCTATTTAAATCCTTATTTATGAATGTAAAGACAGGGGCTGGAGGGGCCCAGGTGAGGCTGGTTCCCAAAGGAAAACCACAAGGCTATTGTAAATTCCTTGAACAAGATGCAAGGTCGACCGCGCTTCATTCCACAGCAAGAGATAACACTTCAAATCCAAGTGCTCCTAGAAGGGAGGGAAGACTTGGGCTTCAATTCATGCTAAGTTGTAAATCACTAATATTAGAAAATTATCCTCAACCAGGTTTTGATTGAGGAAGGTAGGCCAGCGTGATGGTTCTGGCTGACCAAGGGTGGGGAGTCATGTTGGGAGAGAGAGCATCACTTCTTTGGCCATGGGAGAGAGGCTGGCACAAAGCTGGGGTCCTCTCTGGGGTGAATACCGGCTCAGGAAAACCACAGGAGCCACTCCCTCATGTGGACCCAACTATGGTGAGTAGCATTCTGCTTTCATCATTGAAACTGAGAACATAAGCCTCGGATGCAGCAGCCGGGAGGGGCTGATGAAGAAGTGAAACAGCCTAAGAAGGGGCTGGGGAGGGGTGCTGGGGAGCAGATAGGCAGCCAGGGACCAGCAGGGAGAAAGATGGCAGCATGAACACTTGAGGACAATAGTGAGAGAAAGGTTTTGTGGACTAGGTGGCAGTCTCAAAGTACTAGAAGATTGGAAGGACCCTCAGAGTTCTCTCTATTGTCGAGTGTCCTCCACGATAAACCTGCCAAGGGATTCTATTGTTTTCTACTTGAATATTTTAGCGAAGAGAAACTCACGACTTCTGAAAAGTGTCCAATGCCAGACAGTTCTGATGGAGGGATTTATTTCTGTAGTTTCTCTCAACTGGTCTTAGGAGTCTAAGTGTGATGAAGAGTAAATCCACCCCCTGTTTCATGTGACAGCTTATCACATGTTTGGTGGCCATCTTCACATTCTCCACGCAACTCTTCATTTTCAGCATAAATGATATCAGTGTCATCAATTGCTCTTTATAGCCCATGTCCTTGTGACCCTTCATGATTCCCGCTGCCCTCTTATGGATGCATTCTAGTTTGTCAAAGTCCTTCATCAAGTATGACTCTCAGAACTGCACACAGTTCTTCTTTCAGTTAGCTAGTGCTGTGTAACAACCAACCCCACAAATCCCATCTGCATACAACAATAAGCACTTATTTAGTTCATGAGTCTCTGGAGCATCTGGAGCCCAACTCATTGAGGCTGGGTTTGGGAGGGACAGTCTTGCTGATCTTGACTAGACTCATATTTCTGGGGCCAACTGATTTAAGTCAGGCTTAGCTGGGGCCATTCAGTCCACGTCATATGTCTCTCATCTCCTCCTAGGACAAGAATGTTCTTCTCATGGAGATGGCAGATACATCAGAGCAAGCCCAGTTGTACAAGTGTGTCCCACTCCTGAGTTACTGGTTTGTTGTGGCCATCTGGTTTCCAAGGTCCTGCTGGATGGGTCAGCATACCAAATTACAAGATGCTAGATTTTGTCTGGAGTATAAGGATACTGTCTGCATGAGTCTTCTTCTGTAATCAACAGTCAAACATGCCCAACATGCTAGTAATCAGAATGAGTTTTATTTCAATTGTTTATAACTGTAATTATACTTAACAAATACCTGTTTATCCCCCAGGAGTTAGCAAATGGGCCCTCCCCAAGTCTAATAGTGGATGGGGGATTAGGGAATGAAGGAATATTAGTACAAATTTCACAATCACTGAGTTAGGTGTGTAACACCTTTTATTTCTATAAGATTTGACTGAAATTGGCCTGGTGCTCCATTCTACCAAATTGCAGAAAACTTGACCTACACCTCCACATAAACAGACTCAGAGATTGTAAAAATCTCACCCAGTTCAGGGTCTTGCCCCCAATTTCAAGTGCTTCTAAGCTCTGGTGGGCTGGTGATGGTCCAGGCCTGGGAGTGAGGTCTCTTGTATGAGATTGATTTCTGTCCTGCCCTGCTTATTGGCCCAGATGTGGGCTTCATGCTTATTTGGTCATTAGCACCCACCATACTGCCTGTGCCTGGAAAACACCTATATCCAGCTCACAAGGTATATGCTATTACCTGGCTGCTCCCTAGTCTGGCTGTGGAACTGCCCCACACCTTTGTTGGCTCCTCTCAGCCACTCTGGACCAAGTTAAGCTGTGATCACCTCTCTGAGATCCTTCTCATTTCAAGCCCCAAGACAAGCTACCAATATATGCACTTTGCCCCTTGGGCATTGTCTTGGCTTGACCTAGAGCTCATTTGAAAGGTGCTTCTGCTCAGGGATTCACCCAAACTCAACTGCCCTTTCCTCTGGTGTTCTTCTTGTCCTGGCCCAGGGGCCAGCCAGACTTAATTGGGGATGAGTTAGGGGGTTCCTTTGCATGGTGGACCCACCAGCATCTGAGCATCTAAGCTTGAATCGCCTCCTCTCTAATGCTCTCCTCTGCCCAGCTGGCCTATCCTTGATCTACTTTGAGGTTCTTTCTTGCTCTGTTATTTGCAGCTTCAGTGTCTGTTCTCAGCCCCTTAGCTTCTTATTCTCTTGACACTCAGAAACCTTTGCTCTCTCAAGAGCTCTGTGCTTGTCACTGAAAGCCCTGTCTTTCAAACTTTGGCCTCTGCTCTGAGTTTTCTAAAAATCTGTGTGGAAACTCAAATGACTTCTTTGTTTTCAGCTGTATTCTCACCCCTCCTTCCCTCCCCAACTCCATGAATGCCACTGATACCATGCACTGAAGGTTTGTAGAGGCAAGAGGAGAAATGTAGGAAAGAAAATTCTGTTATTATTTCAAGATATGATACCATGGCAGTGGGGTTCCTTTTTAGTTATCAACCAGAAGACCAAATCTCCAAATAAAGTGGTTTGTGGGCACTGCTTCTAGGTGGCCTCTGATTATCATACCCCTTTCTCCGTGGACATCACCAGGAAGAATCTGCTAGAAGACACCAGTGTTTTGCTGCCTTTCCTGTTTCTAATGTGTACATCACCTACGGTTGCTAGCACAAATGAGAGCATAGCTCACTCTGGTGATGCACTGGACAAGCTCTGAGTAATAGGCTGCATTCTTATTCTTACTACTCACATGACATTTGAAGAATTCAAAGTATTTAGGGTGAGGGTGAGATTTTGATTAATTTGAATTTCTTTTCTTTAATTGAACTATAGTTGATTTACAATGCTGTGTTAGTTTCAGGTGTATAGCAAAGTGATTCAGTTATATATATATATACTTTTATATATAGTTTTATATATATATATATATATACTTTTTCAGATTCTTTTCCATTAAAGGTTATTGAATTGAATATAGTTCTTTGTGCTATACAGTAGGTCCTTGCTGTTTATCTATTTTACATATAGCAGTGTTGAATTTATTTCTAAATGAGGTCCTGCTTCCCCCTCGACCCCATAATATATAAAGTAGATTCCCAAAATGGCCACAGATGCTTCCTTTTCCATCAAGATGTAGAGACATATTCTTCACCTCGTGACTCTTGACCTTGGCTGTGTGATTTGCTTTAGTCAATGGGATTGACACAGTGCTTGTGTACTGGGGCTCACCCTCTCGTGGTCTTGAGGGTCCTGCCACCACCAGCATGTGAGTAAGCCCTGGGCTAGTCGGGCTGGATGATGGCAGACCTGTGGTCTAGTCACCTTTGTGACCTCAGCTAACCTGGCAGCTCACCACAGATTCATAAATAAACCTGCCTGAGACAAGCTTGACTGTTCGGTCAAGCCCAGCCCAAACTGCTAGTCCACTGATTCTTGAGCTCTGCTGTTTAGTCTCTCAGTTGTGTTCAGCTCTTTGTGACCCCCATGGACTGTAGCCCACCAGGCTCCTCTGTCCATGAAATTCTCCAGGCAAGAATGCGGGAGTGGGTTGCCATGCCCTTCTCCAGGGGATCTTCCCAACCCAGGTCTCCTGCATTGCAAGCTGATTCTTTACCAGCTAAGCAAACAGGGAAGTCCAAAAATTCTAGAGTAGGTAGCCTATTTCTTCTCCAGGGGAACTTCCTGATGCAGGAATCGAACCTGAGTCTCCTGCATTACAGGTGGATTCTTTACCAGTTGAGCTACCAGTTGAAGCCCCGATTCTTGAGCTAAATAAATGGTTATTGTTTTAAGCTACTGAGTTATGGGGTAATTTGTTACACAGAAAAAGCTAGCTGCTACAGGATACTAAACATAATGGAATGTTTTGTGAATTGGCATTTTGTAATTCTTGGGGTCATAGACTGAACACTGATTCTTTAGAACTGTGGGTTTAAAAGAGCCTAGGTTTATACCTAGTCCAATATATACCTATTTGTTTTTCTGTAAAAAAGTTAATCCACATATTATTAAGTTTAAAATGCAAATATTAGAATAGCATGTTAAGTATGATTCTATTAGATTAAATTTATGCTGTGTGTATACACATGGAGATAGTGAAGGACAGGGAAGCCTGCCGTACTACAGCCAATGGGGTTGCAAAGAGTCAGGCATAACTTGGGGACTGAACAACAATATACATGGAAAATTCTAAATGAACACTGAAGAAACTGTTAGTCAAAAATATCTCTGGGCCTAGGATAGGGATTGGAAGAACTTTTTTTTGTTGTTTATATTTTGAAATTTTTAGCATGATCACCTGCTAACTTTATAATTTAAAAGACACTGAAATTAACAAAATAGAAGTCCCTCACCAAATGGTTCAAGAGTACCAGCCTAGCTCAAGAACTGTGTTGTTTGTTTCATTTGTACCTTTTTTTTTTTTTTTTTAAAAAACCTCAGTGTCCAAAATACATACCATTATTTCAGGATTTTCATCAGCGTAGGCGTCAGTGAATTGAGTTTTTAATCTGGTAAGCATTTGCTGCATGTCAAAAACACTGGCTTTAAAGAAAGAAAATGCTTATTTATTTAGTTTTGTATTAATTTCTCACCACTTCCAAGAAATATTTGAAACTCCTAAGGTAACGTGTTAATTAAACGCTGCTAAGGCAGAATTTCTGGCTAAATAAAAGACCTTGTATTACCATACCGCTACATTTGCAAGTTGGAAAAATAAAGCACCACAAAAATCTGACTTCTTTGAAGGTTCCCAGCTCAGACCCACTGAGTAGAGTTTGAATTAAGACTAAGATCGAATAAACAAAAAGATCCTACTGTATAGTACAGGGAACAATATTAAATATCCTGTGATAAACTATAATGGAAAAGAATATGTAAAAGAACATATATGTACTGTGCTTAGTTGCTCAGTCGTGTCCAACTCTTTGTGACCCCATGAACTGTAGCCCACTAGGCTCCTCTGTCCATGGGGATTCTCCAGGCAAGAATACTGGAGTCGGTTGCCATGTCCTCCTCCAGCGGATCTTCCAATGCAGGGATTGAACCCAGGTCTCCTGCATTGCAGGCAGATTCTTTACCATCTGAGCCACCAGGGAAGCCCAGTCATGTCATGTTACAACCAATAAGGAGACAGAGCAGATAGAACTCAAGTCAAATCCCGCACTGCATGCGGATTCTTTACCGTCTGTTTACCGTCTGAGTTCAGTTCAGTTCAGTTGCTCAGTCGTGTCTGACTCTTTGTGACCCCATGAATCGCAGCACGCCAGGCCTCCCTGTCCATCACCAGCTCCCGAAGTTTACTCAGACTCATGCACATCGAGTCGGTGATGCCATCCAGTCATCTCATCCTCTGTCGTCCCCTTCTCCTCCTGCCCCAAATCCCTCCCAGCATCAGGGTCTTTTCCAATGAGTCAACTCTTCACATCAGGTGACCAAAGTACTGGAGTTTCAGCTTTAGCATCAGTCCTTCCAATGAACACCCAGGACTGATATCCTTCAGGATGGATTGGTTGGATCTCCTTGCAGTCCAAGGGACTCTCAGGAGTCTTCTCCAACACCACAGTTCAAAAGCATCAATTCTTTGGCACTCAGCTTTCTTCACAGTCCAACTCTCACATCCATACATGACCACTGGAAAAACCATAACCTTGACTAGACGGACCTTTGTTGGCAAAGTAATGTCTCTGCTTTTTAAGTTGGGCATAACTTTCCTTCCAAGGAGTAAGCGTCTTTTAATTTCATGGCTGCAATCACCATCTGCAGTGATTTTGGAGCCCAAAAAAATAAAGTCTGACACTGTTTCCACTGTCTCCCCATCTATTTCCCATGAGGTGATGGAACCAGATGCCATGATCTTAGTTTTCTGAATGTTAAACTTTAAGCCAACTTTTTCACTTTCCTCTTTCACTTTCATCAAGAGACTTTTTAGTTCCTCTTCACTTCTGCCATAATGGTGGTGTCATCTGCATATCTGAGGTTATTGACATTTCTTCTGGCAATCTTGATTCCAGTTTGTGCTTCTTCCAGCCCAGCGTTTCTCATGATGTACTCTGCATATAAGTTAAATAAGCAGGGTGACAATATACAGCCTTGATGTACTCCTTTTCCTATTTGGAACCAGTCTGTTGTTCCATGTCCAGTTCTAACTGTTGCTTCCTGACCTGCATACAGGTTTCTCAAGAGGCAGGTCAGGTGGTCTGGTATTCCCATCTCTTTCAGAATTTTCCACAGTTTATTGTGATTCACACAGTCGAAGGCTTTGGCGTAGTCAATAAAGCAGAAATAGATGTTTTTCTCGAACTCTCTTGCTTTTTCGATGATCCAGCGGATATTGGGAATTTGATCTCTGGTTCCTCTGCCTTTTCTAAAACCAGCTTGAACATCTGGGACTTCACAGTTCACGTATTGCTGAAGCCTGGCTTGGACAATTTTGAGCAATACGTTACTAGCGTGTGAGATGGGTGCAATTGTGCTGTAGTTTGAGCATTCTTTGGGATTGCCTTTCTTAGGGATTGGAATGAAAATGGACCTTTTACAGTCCTGTGGCCACTGCTGAGTTTTCCAAATTTGCTGGCATATTGAGTGCAGCACTTTCACAGCATCATCTTTCAGGATTTGAAATAGCTCAACTGGAATTCCATCACATCTACTAGCTTTGTTTGTAGTGATGCTTTCTAAGGCCCACTTGACTTCACATTCCAGGATGTCTGGTTCTAGGTGAGTGATCACACCATTGTGATTATCTGGGTCGTGAAGATCTTTTTTGTACAGTTCGACCATCTGAGCCACCAGGAAAGCCTACACACACGCACACACACACACACACACACACACACACACACACACACATATATATATATATTCCTATAGGAGGGCATGGCAACTCACTCCAGTATTCTTGCTTGGAGAAGCCCATGGACAGAAGACTTTGGCGGGCTACAGTCCATGGGGTTGCAAGCAGTCTGACACGACTGAAGTAATTTATCACACACACACACACACACATATATCTGAATCACTTTGCTGTACAGTAGAAATTAACACAACTCTGTAAATCAACTATACTTCAATAAAATTAATAATAAAGAGTAGAAAAGGGAAAAAAAAAACCCTAAAATCAGAGTGTCTGAATAAGGAGATGAAGACCTTTCACCAGAATGAATAAGATCCAGGCCTTAGATAGTTGGCATTCAGACACAAGGTTGGTTACCCGGGCCTGGTTGCCCATAGGCTGCAGTGACACCTTTGCTTTTGAGTCCCAGGATCCATCAAACCAATGCAGTAAAGAGCCCGAGGGAAACTCTCTGACTCTGAGTCCCTAGGGCTCTCCCCAGTTTTCCTGGGGTCCATCTAACTACAGGACCATAAGGCATCACGTCATCATAAGATCATGCCATCAGCCTGCCTGTAACACACTTGCTGCAAAGACACAGTGGGAAACTGACCTTCAGTTCAGGCCATGGAAAAATTCCAGGATCAGGGTTCAAGTGGATTTCTCACATACAATACATAATGTGAAAAGTATCTTTGCTTAAGGTGCTTGGATATTATGATTTATAAGAAATATATATTTCATCGTTTGGATGACCAAAGTACATTTCTCATATCTATTTGGTTTCATCCACGGTTCCTGGCCTATAGCTCCCCAAACTCTTAGAATCTACTGAGTGATAAGAGCAATGGGAGCATCTTTTGTTAATGTTTGGTCTCCTGTCCTCAGTTCCCGAAATCCCTTCAAAGCCATAAAGGCGAAATGGGTGCCTTGTTATATTCATAACAAACCCTTTTCCATCACAACTAAGATTATGTTAATGAGGTGACTTTTGGAAAGCACCAAACGTTGGGGGCTGCCAGGAGAACCAACGATGTGATTGGAGGTTGATCTTGTGAAAAAGAAATCTTTAGAAGGGGAGGTGGGGCATGAGCACATGATAAAAAGATTTACACCCACATGGAAATCCATAGTCCTGAGGGTGGGGCTGTGTTGGAAACCATGTGGGTGGAGATCAAAGGCAAGGGGAACAGAAGTCATATTGTTGTAGGAGTGTGTTACAGGCTGCCAGACCAGATGGGGGTAATTGATGAAAGGTTCCTGACAGACCACACAACTGGCCTGGAGTCGAGACACCTACTGATGGAGGGGGAGGGTGGTGCTCGAACCAGCTGGACAGCTGCTCAGAGTCACCATCAGCTGGAAGCAGAGCGCCTGAACAAACTCTTGACTTACCTTACTGACAGTTTCACCTCCTGTTAAGACTGAACATTGACAAGGAGAATTGCTACTCTTGAGTTAATTCAAACCAAGAAGGAGGAACTGTTTGGTGAGGGAGCGGCATGAGACCTTGGGAGAAGGTGAGTCGGTCTTCTCAGAATAAGTATGTGCGTGCTCAGTCGTGTCCAACTCTGGAGCCTGCTAGGCTCCTCTGTCCATTAGATTTTCCTGGCAAGAATACTGGAGTGGGTTGCCATTTCCTCCTCCAGGGGATCTTCCCGACCCGGGGATCAAACCGGCGTCTCCTGCATTAAAGGCAGATTCTTAAGAGCCATGGGGAATGGGTTGCTCAGACTTCGAAAGGCTTGGAGTCATGGTTCTCACGCTTGAGGGTCATAGACAACATCAAGGGCTGATACAACCCCCACCTCCAACCCACCCAGCTCTGCCTTCAAGATTCTGATTGGGTCTGTTGGGAGACGGGGTTAGGAATCTCTGTTCTCATTGTGGGGGTGGGGGGCAGAGGGCTCTTTGAGAGAAACAGAGGTTTTCCTCAACTCACAGCTTGAGATGCCACAGCAGCCACGCCGAAGGTTGGAAGGATGAAAAGACGAAATTCCATATGAACCACTACAGAGGAGCTTAAGGAAGATAAAATGATGGACTTGACTAAGAGCTGCTGCTATGCCAGGAGCCCTGGGGACCTCAGTTTTGTTGCTCATGCCGAAGAGCTGGTGGATAGCCAACGAGGAGCATAGAAACAATTGCAGGGGACGGTACGAGTGGTGTCAGGAAGGCTAAAGAGCGACCTGAGGCTGAAACCATGCCAGGGCACCCACAAGGACTTTCTAAGTTAAATTCTGGGTAGGAGGGTAAAGAGAAAAAGACATCTGCTCGCGGCTTGGGGTGTCCCATGAACTGCCGTTCACACGCAACAGAGGAAGTGACTTGCACCCCTTTTTCTCTTTGGCGAATGACAATGATCATTATTAGACACCTCTCTGTGCAGATATTGCCTCATTTAATCCTCACAACAACCTTACAAGGTAGGCATTAAAAAAAATGTTTCAGCTGTGCCACATGGCATATGGGCTCTTACTTCCCCAACCAGGGATCGAACCTGTACCCCCTTCATTGGAAGGCAGATTTTTAACGACTGGACCACCAGGGAATTCCCAAGATGGGCATTTTTTTGTACCAGTTGGCTTTCTTCTCTTTGGTCCTGGGTGCTGTAGCCTAGATGCTGCTCTGTGCTCTGGCATGAGGCCAGCCAGTTGCGAGGCTGATTCTCCCCAGGAAGCACCCCAACACCTGGGGGCGAATTCTCCAACCTCCTGGGCTGCTCCGGCATGGGGAACACTGGGCTGGACCCAACTAAGCTCAGTGAGATTTTCTTTCACCTGCTGTTTTTGGTCTTACCTTGGGCTCCCCGAAAAACAGACTCGAGATAAGGGTTTTGGTGCAAGTTGTTTATTCAGTGCAAGGTGAGTCCAAGAAGCACAGAAATGAGACAAGGAAGGTGGGAAAGCCAGTGATGGGTATTTCAAAGAGCAGGTTTCCACAGTGGGCAGGGGGGTGCAGTCCCATTGGTGACCTTCTCAGAGATTGTCTGAAATGTAGCTCAAAATGGTCCCATTCAGAAGTGAGCATGTGCATGCTAAGTCGCTCAGTTGTGTCCAACTCTTTGCGACCCCATGGGCTGTAGCCCGCCAGACTCCTCTGCCCATGGAATTCTTCAGGCAAGAATACTGGAGTGGGTTGCCATGCCCTCCTCCAGGGGATCTTCTCCACCCAGGGATCAAACCTGTGTCTCTTATGTCTAGTGCATTGGCAGGCAGATTCTTTACCATGAACACCACCTGGGAAACCCCGAGAGTTGATAGGGCTGGGCATTTCTCCAACTCCTCCTGGCCTGCATTGTTGGAGGGCTGCCCTGGATGATGCTAAGTCCCTGGCACCTCCACCCTTCCCAAACCTGGGCTCAGCCTGTGCTGCAGCCAGAGATGGCCCTCAGGCAGAGGGATGGAAAAAGCAGCTGCTGTGTTGACCGCCCCCCACCCTGCCGCCCCATAAGCGGAGGGGATGCAGGCGAGGTGCTGACAGCATCCATGACATTTGCCTTAACTTCAAAGCATGCTGGGAAAGTTGACCTGGAGGAAGGTGTGGTTATTGTTAGGTGCAATTTTGCAGATAAGGAAAAGATTCAGAGAGGTTAAGATGCTTCCAGAGGGTCACACAGGCCCAGGACTGCTTGTCTTAGTGAGTCTAGGGTTCTACCGCCCCCTCAACAAACTCACCCTTTACCAGTGCTGAGGATGACTCAGAACCAGGAGGGGTGGGAAGTCCTTTAGGCCCCAGGCCCCTAAATCCAGTTATGATCTTATAGATGGGCAGTGCTGGGTGTGTTCAAAGGACACTGCCCTCAGGGCAATAAATTGGTACAGCCACTATGGAAACAGTACAAAGTTTCCTTAAAAACTTAAGAATGGAACCACCATAAGAACCAGCAATTCCATGTCTGGATATTTATTTAAAGGAAATGAAAACTGGGTCTCAAAATGGTACTGATCTCTATTACCCATGTTCACCGCAGTATTATTCACAATAGCCAAGATAGGGAAGCAACCTAAGTGTCCATCAATGGATGAATGGATAAAGAAGATGTGGCATATATGCATACAATGGAACATTATCTAGCCAGAAAAATAGAAGGAAATCTTGCCATTGGTGACAACATGCACCTTGAGGGCATTATGCTAAGTGAAATAAGACAGACAGAAAGACAAATACCACTGGTATCCTGTATAAGTGGAATCTGAAGGGAAAAAAAAGCCTAACTCTTACAAACTGGGTAGAGGAGTAGTTGCCAGGGGCAAGGAAGAAGGGTGATGGGAAGAGGATCCGGTAAAAGGATCCCAACTTTCAGTTATAAGATGAATAAAGTTGGAGGGTCTGATATAGTGTGGTGACTACGGTTGGTAAAACTGACAGTGTGGTTGAGGTTTGGTGGGAGGATGGAACTCAGATGTCTTCACCAAAATAAAAAAGAGGAAGAGATAGATAGATATGGGAGATGATGGGTATGTTAATTCAAATTTTGTCTGTCAGTATACTCAATAATGGGCTTCCCAGGGGCCCTAGTGCTAAAGAACCCACCTGCCAATGTAGAAGATGCCAGAGACACGGGTTTGATCCCTGGGTGGGGAAGATTCCCTGGAGAAGGGCATGGCAATCCACTCCAGTATTCTTACCTGGAGAATTCCATGGACAGAGTAACCTGGGGTGGGCTACAGTCCATGGGGTCACAAAGGGTCAGACACGACTGAGCACACATGCACCTGCACACGCACATAGTTAATAATAAAGCTGAAATTAAAAAATAAAAAGGACACTGCCCTGGGATGGGGCTTGCCATGACCAATTCACTCTCTGAATACCCCTGGGCAAATTATTCAGCCTCTCTGATCTCCAAATCTCTTACCCTTCTAATGAGCCGAGACCAGGCCCACTCACGTCTAAGGCCATTCCAGCTCCACGAGTCTATGATTTTATGTGATGTTCAGAGCGATACCGATACTGAGTAGGACCCCGTGGGGCTCTGGGGCACAAAAGCCTTTCTGTGTCCCCCATTTCTTGATTACAGGAAATAGGCTTCATTCAACCTCCGTGACCTTCCAGGAGTTCCAACAGGCAGGTTCAAACAGATGCTAATTAGGGAAGGGAGGAGATGTGGAGATAGGGAGGAGCAGCCAGGAAATAATAAGGTAGCCTTTGGGGCAGGGTCCTGGTTCCCCCAGAAGGCATACACACAATAGCGTTTTGCAGATACTGAAGCTCCCACCAGGTGGGAGAAGTTAAAGGTATGCTGCTCCCAGGCACGTACACCCTAGACCAGTTGGAACCAGAGGCTGATAATGCTGATTCCCATTACCTCACCACCAACTAATCAGAAGAATGTCCCTGAGCCGATCACGCCCTTCTCTTTGAACCTTTACTATAAAACTCCTTACTACCCCCTCCAGGTGGGGACACACAGGTTTTGAGGACATTAATCTGCTGTGGCCTCCCCCTTTCCTCTCAAAGCGATAAGGCTATTCTTTTCTGCTTCACGGTGTCCTTCACAAAGGCTGGAGTGGCTTCAGGACTGCATATAATTCAAATGGCATGCGAGGCTCAGCCGTGCAGAACCCTGACCCCGGACAGGGCTGACTGGGCCTCAGACAACTCCCGTCAGAGGGACAATTACCTTGGCGGCCTGTCCACAGCCTAGTGTGGCTCTCAGCTTTGTAGGCTCAGAAACTCAGTCCTCACCACCATCCATGCTAGTCAGCTCTGGAACCAAGTTAAAGCAAGGCTGCTAGAAGGAGCCAGAAGGTTAAAGCCATCATATGCAGTCAGAAACTGGTTGACTGGCTGCTGCCATTCGCTAGCCCGGGCCCTGCAGGTTGGTCACTGGGCTGCCTCATTGACTAAGAATGGCGGGGTGGACCAGTCTCCAGGAAAGGTAGGATTGCCAGGATTTGTGAGTTTACTGGGAGCACACTGGGATAGCCCATCCATAAGGCTCCACGTGTCAGAAGTGACGCCACGTCCTTCACTGATCGATAGTGCTTGAGTGGGTAACCCAACTCCAGTTTCTGCCTCAGTTGCCCCCAGGGTTCAAACAGCAAAGGGTGGGCAACACCCACATTCGGATAATCTGCCTGCTTGCCTGCTCAGTTGCTTGAGTCATGTCCAACTCTTTGGGGCCCCATGGACTGGAGCCTGTCAGGCTCCTCTGTCCTTGGTGTTCTCCAGGCAGGGATACTGGAGTGGATTGCCAATTTCTCCTCCAGGTGGGATAATTTAAGAAAGGCTTATTTCAAAGGTGCTGTTTGCAGAGGAATGGGCTTGAAGCATCCCTCAGCCCAAAGCTACTGAATGGTTAGCAAAACCTAGTTGGAGAAGGAACCTCATGAGGAGCACTGGGGAATCCTTGGTGGCAGTGGGAGAGCCGGGGGAAGAAGTAAGTTGACCCCACTCCCCTCCCCCCAAGCAGCACCTTCTGGGGCTGCTCATTGGCTGAACTCTACCAAAGCCATATAGATCAGCCTGCCAGGGCCAGCACCAGCAAGGGAGGGAGGAGAATGACTCCAGAGAGAAAAAAGCCAGGCGTCCACCCGATTCCACCCCCGCCACCCTCAGCTTGCCACGTGATGGACACATACTAATTTCCTAACAACTTAAATCAGACTGCTGCCAAGTCTCTCTGGCCTGGGCATTCCACTCCTTCAAGGTGACTTTGCTCTGATGCATTCAGTGTTGATGGTTTAGATTGCTTCCTAAATACTGGAGTGGGTTGCCATTCTTTCTCCAGGGTATCTTTCTGACCCAGGGATCGAAACCGGACCTCCTGCATTGCAGGCAGATTCTTTACCATCTGAGCTACCAGAAGACAGGCTTCCTATGGGCAAACTTATTTCCCTTATTTTCGATTCTGGTGCGAGGTGTCACTTTCCAGCGCAAGTAACAGGATGGAGAGAGAAAGCTTAACAAGGGGGCATTTGAAAAGGTCTGGAGAGCATCAGGGGCTGTGGGGCAGTGAGTTAGTGGTGAAACCAAGTGAAGCTGTGAGCCTTCCAAAGCTGCAGTGGCTCCGAATAGCCTTCCACCTATTAAGGGGTGGGCTGCCCTGGTAGCTCAGGCAGTAAAGCGTATGCCTACAATGAGGGAGATCTGGGTTCGATCCTTGGGTCAGGAAGATCCCATGGAGAAGGAAATGGCAACCCACTCCAGTATTCATGCCTGGAAAATCCCATGGACCGAGGAGCCTGGTGGGCTACAGCCCATGGGGTTGCAAAGAGTCGGACACGACTGAGCCACTTGACTTCACTTCATGCAGGAGTGCACCCCATGCCACCAGCTTTTAACTTTTTGACAATGATGAACTGATGCCAATTTGGTTTCATTTCGACCCATTGGACCGTTCTGAAGCAAATCCCAAATGTCCTATCACTTATATGTAACTATCTCTGTGTGTGTGTATGTGTGTGTGTGTGAGTGTTAGTTGCTCAGTCGTGTCCGACTCTTCGCGACCCCGTGGACTGTAGCCCACCAGGCTCCTCTGACCATGGAATTCTTCAGGCAAAAATACTGGAGTGGGTTGCCATGCCCTTCTCCAGGGGCTCTCTGTCCATATCTCTAAAAGATAAAGGCTCTTTTCCTAATGTAACTATATTATTTAACAATTACCTGTTAATATTTTCAAATATCCAGTCAGTGTTCCAAGTTTAATTGTTTCATACATCTCAAAGTTTTTTTTTTTTTTAGGTTTAGATTGGTGAGAGAAGGCTTAATAACTTTCCTTGACTACAACACAAGCTAGCTATGATCCTGGGTCCCCCTGCCTCTTGGAGTCAAGAGTCTTGAATGTGTAGTCCACACGAGCTGACTCAATTTCCTTCTCTTTTATTCACTTCTCATCTCACTGACATCTAGTCCCAGCCACTGCCACATCTCTGAAACTGCCTGGTCCAAGCTCAAAGTTGACCCTCTTTGCCAAAGCCAAGCTTCCCTTTTCTCTCCTTCTCCCATGTATTTTGACCCTAGTTTAGAGTCTGGTCTTAGTTCAAAGATGGGAGAAAATGACTGGATCTAGTTCAAGGTTGCTTTTAGTTTGGTTTCCTTCTACAGCAGCAACCAAGCTATACAAAGGATCAAAGCAAGATGCTGATACCAGGGGTGGGTGGTTCCCTGCACCTCTGTGGGGGCTCCCAAGCCATGGGCACCCTTGGATGGGTAGGGAGAGTGAATGGAGAAGAGAACAGAACCAGTAAAGCGACTCACTGCAGTGGGCAACTGGAGCTCAGTCCCCTCTGGGCCCTCGAAGAACCTGTGTGAGATCCAGCTCAGAACTGAGAAGGCTGGGGGATTTACCTGATGGTTGCTGCTCCCCCCAAACTTGGGGGTTTAAGCTTCTACCTTCCAACCTGTGCCTGCACTTGGTGAAATAATCTCCTGTGGGGCCAGAGAAAGTCCCACGACACACGGAGACAAGCTCTCAAGGCAGAAGCTGGCCACATGCCCAGAGGCTCCCAGCTGCAGGTGTGCTCAGAGACAGGCTAAAGGCGGGGGGGGGGGCCATTGACAGTGTGGGCAGCGCCTGTCTCTCTCCCCCTCCTTCAAAACCTCCCTTCCCACCGCTTCTGTGAACCACTCTCTCCTGGTTTCCCATCTAGCTGTTTCTTCCCGGCACACAATTACAGATTCCTCTCGTCCCCCCAACTTCATGCCTAAATGTGAAACTGGTACCCGGCTGAGCCTGGTTAGACCTCTCACTCCGCATTTCCTTCTCTGAGGGAACTCAAACCCTAACCCTACATCTAAGGCTGCAACCCTCACTTCTTTGCTGCTGACTCCCAAATCCATGTCTGAAGCACAGAACTCTTTCAGTTACAATCCAAACCTTCACAACGAATTTCTCCACTTAGTATCTCTGTTTGGGGATACTTCACAGGCTTTTCAACTTATATGCCAGACTGAACTGATTAACTGCCACCCTCGCTTCCAGCAAACCTGTTCCTCCTCTGTATTTCTGGTCTCTGTGAATGGCACCATCATCCCTTCAGTCTCCCAAGCCTGAAATTCAAAACCCATTTGTGGAGTCCACGTGGATCCGAAGCTGGAGGGCAAGGGGCTGAAAGTCAGCGGTGGCCAGGAGCGCCCTTTTCAAGGTGTGGGGGTCTCGGGCTACTCAACTTCTTCCTGCAGGTGTGGACTTGCATGCAGTGAGATGGATACCCCCCCCCCCCACCCCACACACCCTACTCTGAGTTTCGGACTCCAATTCTGATGACTCTCTTGTCACAGATAGAGTTGCAGGAGGTGTTTTCCTGAGGGCTTCTGAAGCCAGGCCTCAACGTGGTGCTAGAGGGGCCGAAGAAGGCCGTGAATGACACGAATGGCCTGAAGCAGTGTTTGGCTGAAATTAAAAAAAACAAAACAAAAACCCATTCATGTCAGACACTGTTGGTTGCCTGACCCAAACTGCATTCCTGATAATGAATCACATCATGGGAACAGGGGCCATAGTTCTGGCTGATGAACTGTAAGCAGGCATCTCTGCTGTGGGTTCCTGGGAAAGTTTTTGTCTTCCTGATACACGTGTTGCCCTTTCCCCTTCTTCCTGCTGGAATGTAGATGAGAAGGCAAGAGCAGTTGCAGTCATATTGTAACCACGAGGGAAGGGCCAAGAGAGTCACAGAGTCTAAGGTGCTGACGTTCTTGGACTGATATTTGCTTACCTCCTCTCTTCTTGTGGTGTGAGCAAAATCCATCTTATTTGTTGAAGCCTCTGTAGTCAGGGTTTTTTTGATACGTGTAGCACTGTGCAGATGCACCACTTGGATTCTCCCTTTAACATGGAGGCACTCATTTCTGCAGCTGTTGAGAGTATTGAGTGCCGGATGTCACCCAGTCCAAATATTTCATAATTTCCATAATTTCTTCCAAGATTCCACTGCCTGATTTAGCCTTTTTTCTTTCTGTGGTTTACTTATCTGAGTTTCTCACTGGGCTGTAAGTTTCTGAAGGACAAGACCATGTCTTCCATGACTTTGTCGCTTTGGTATCTCACACAGGGGCCAGCACATAGCCCACTTCTGTGTTTCATGATCTTTCACGCTCCAGATTATTTTCTTCAGAGTGTGTCCAGTTTGCCAAATGACTTTTTCAAAGTGTGACTTTCAGAAGTGAGCTGAATGTTTCAGGAGTGGTCTTGATAAGAGTACGGTGGTGTGGGACCATCCCTTCCCTTTTTAGAGACATTTCCATCTGTAACTATACCCTAGGAGCTGAGTTCTTTTTAATTTTTCCAGTCACTGTATCCTACTCTTTACTCAGACTGTTCATTACGGTTTTGTTTGTTTTTTTTTTAATCTGAGATGTTGCTAAACTACATTGCTCACATCCTATACCCCGACTTTTGTTTTCTGGAACAAGGATAGAACTTTAAATTTTTTCCTATTTAATGTCACCATTTGCACCAGTCCTGATGTCTAATGCTACTTTACACCAGAATTGAACCTGACTTTTATATTTTTAATATTTTGATTTAATTTGCTACAATTTCTACAAAGCACCTCAATACCTTTATGGAAGAGGAGGAGGAGGCATGTATTAATAAATAAATAAAAAAGTGAATACCTTCTCGATAGACTCACTTTATTGTTACAGTCTGTTGAAACATAATTGAAGTCCAAGTAAATTATCTGCTTGGTAGATTAACTACTCTACCAGCTTGGGGGCACCCAGGAATTTGATGGGTGTGTTTTCCACCGGTCCACCTGCTCCATGCATAAAATTGTTGAACAGGGCTGATGAAAGAGGTCTGGAGGGGAGTCTGAAAGTGTATCAGCTACTTTGGATTTTATGAGATTTAACTGAAGCCTCCGTCCCTCACGCCCCTGGGCCCCACCACCTGGTTCCAGCAGGGCTGCCGATAAGTGAGGGCAAGAGATGGTCAGAGGGGGACCCAGAGAGGCTGGTGCTTATCACTTCTTGTCCTCATACCAAAACCAAATCATTTCTTTTCGGATGACCTCCTCTTGAATATGCTCAGTTCCTTCTGGAGAACAGGCTGGTTCTTGGGCCCAGACACGAGTTATTGCCAGGCTGCGAGGATGGGGTGGCCCTCATCACTTCAGCTCCACAGGCGCTCCCTGGCTGGCGCGTTCTCTCAGTTACAATGCAGCGATGCTGGGCATACTTTTTATGACTGTATGTTTTCTCTTTCTTCCAGCATTAAAATTTTATTCACCACATGTCAACTTGCTTATTAAGAAGTTCCCAGGTGCTCTTACCTCAGCTGCGTGCCTGCCATCAGCTCTGGCCGCTACTGTTTTCTCATCTATTACGCATTGTACGTGTTGAACCACCTCAGTTGGGTCTCAGAAAATGCGCAGCAGGCAGAGGAAAAGGTCTCAGCATGTAACATACCCAACTTTTCTGGGAGTGTGGGTGGTACCCACTTACCCCATCTCTTTTCTTTCCACCCCTCTGCCCAGACAAATTGGGCTGTCCCCTGCAACTCATGTTCACCCCCAGCTTCGGCCACTTTTCCAGTAACTCACTCCCTATGTTAATTTGTCTTCCACTCCAGTGGGCAAACCTCAGGGTTAACCCCCTACTCCTTTTCACATCGGGGGCTGACCTTTACCTCCCTCCCCTGCCCTTCCTCGTCTGAAAGAAGGAGCGCTTAACCTTTTCCGTGCTAGGCACCCCTGTGTCCTGCTTAATCGGAATTGGGAATTAATGCAGGCTCTCCTTAAAACACAGATTCAGATTCAGTAGGTCTGGGTGGGGCCGAGATTTGCATTTTTAACGAGCTCCCGAGCGCTGCTGCTGCTCCCTGGACCACATTTTGAGTTGCCAGGTCTCAGGGGATTTCAAGATTGTAGGTGGTGGGGGAGGGGGTGGATGGGGAGGCGCTGCACTTGAAGCCTGCTCCCTCTTCGCCCCACCACCCCAAGCGCCAGGGAAAACCTGCGCCCACATTTGATGCATAAACAGAACCCGGCAGGCGCAGAGAATCACAGGTGCGCATCCGGGCCGGCTCCGGCCCCGCCGCAATTCATCAGCTCCCAACAAATGCTTCTTCATAATCGGGAAATAGAAACCCGCTCTGACCGAGCGGGGAACGCTGAGCGCGCTCCTCCCACCTTTCCGGGGCCGCTGCGCAAGGGGCGGACTCCAGGCGGGGCGGCTTCATAAACCAGAGGGAAAGAGACGAAACAATTAAACCTAGCGAGTCAGGATTGCTCCAAGGAACAGGCTTTCAAAGGCTGGGGAGTCTGGCTTTTTTCCAGGCTGTGGGATCAGCCAAAGGGCGCGGGCCTCCTTCCCTCAGCGTGACAGGTGCGCCGGAGGCAGGCTCTGGGATCCAGGCTTGCCCATGGCCCAGCGCCCCGTGAGAGTGAAAAAGGACCCGCGTCTGATAGGGTAACCCACCCTGCGATCCCCACGTAACAGGAAAACACAGAGAAAAACCATATTCCTCTCAGTCCAGCCATGAGGCTGTACCTGCTCCCTGACTCTTCAGAGTATAGTTGTAGAAGCGCACCTTCTGGAGATGCCCTGCCCTGTTCAACCATCTTCCTTCCTTCCATCCTTTCTTCCTCCCTCCATTCTGTCCTCTCTCTCACTCTGAGGCCCTTACCTTTAACCTAAATAGTTATTTTGCTCATTGAATCCAGAGCTAGATACCAGACGTGCTAAGTTACTCAGTGGTATCTGACACTTTGCAACCCCATGGACTGTAGACTGCCAAGCTCCTCTGTCCATGGGATTCTCCAGGGAAGAATACTGGAGTGGGTTGCCATTCCCTTCTTCAGGGGGTCTTTCCGACCCAGGGATTGAACTCATGGCTCTTGCATCTCTTACATCTCCTGCGTTAGGGAGGTCAGTTCTTATATTTTTAAAGTCAGATGCCATGGATTCCTAATTCCCAACCTAATTACAGACACTAATCACAGATTTGAGTGGTTAAAAACATTTTTTTTTAAAGAAAGACAGAAATTGTCTTAAAGCGGTGTTCTCCAAGTGTGGCCCCAGGAGCAGCAGCATCAACATGGCCTGGGAACTTGTTAGAGACACAGGTTCTCTGATCCTTACCCCAGACCTGTCGAATCTAGCCACCTTGTGGTGGAGCTGAGCCCTCTCTGTTTTAAGAAGTCCTCCAGGTGGAAGTTTGAGAAGCACTCCTCTAAAGAAAGAAATAAGGAGCCCAGGTCCAAGGTCTCCATAATGGACGGGGCAGAGAGCTGGAGAGCAGAGGGGAATCAACATGCTGCCTCCTGGGAAGATGGGGCAGGGTGACTTGAGTCTAGAAGATGCCCTGTGTAGACTAGCCTGGGTTGCAGCAAATGGCCGGAAGCTACAATAAGGCCACTGCTTCATGGGAACTGTTCTTTGTGTTCAATTTTGTCACCCATGCTCCCACACTAACTGCCAGGAAACTCGACTGTCTACTTTGTGCTAATAAGCTGCCTTGGTTCTTCTAACATGCCGAATATGATAAGAGCATGGAGGGATGAAATATCTGGAGTAGTTAAGTAATCAAGGCAGGAGTAATTAGGTAGACTAAACCCCAACAGAAATAATCCATCTTTTGGAAAGAAATGACATTTTGAAAAATTTAGAAATCTTCATCAAGCTATTATGCGGCTGAAATATATAAGCACTTTGCATTCTGTTTTCTTTCTCTGCAACACGCAACACATGTGAGAGTAATTAAGGGATTTCACTCTGTCCTGAGCACTTCATCTCAATGATGGTGGCTCTGGACACTGGAGACTAATATAAATAGCTCATCAATTATCTTTCCTAAATAAAGTGTCTATCGGTTTAAAGAGAATATGATTTTGTATCCAGGTATGGCAAAGGGTTTTGCTAAATATTACAGGCTTTTAGGCGGTTTGCAGTGTTGTATGAGGAGGGGAAGCAAAACATGTCCCATTTCAGAAGTTTCCACAAACCATGAGGGCTCCTTTTCTTCTCTTGTTCCTCCTGCTTCATCACTTGATGTTTGTGATTAACCTGCTCGGTGAAATATGGGCACTCTTGCCCTGGAATGCAGGAGAAGATTTTAGCAGATTATATCCTCCTGTGAAAAATGGCCTTTGTCATCAGTGACTGCGAGAGGACACCGCGGTGTGTGCAGATGTATGGATTAGCAAGGGGCACCCGCGGTGCCGTAGAAGATAAGAGAGTGCTGGGCTCGGCTCCGAGAGTCCATCCTCATGTCCTTGAATTCAGTGCTTGAGAATGAGGGGGGCCTCGGTTTCCTCATCTGTACACTAAACAAGGGAGGGGGTCCACTCTAAGTCCTTTAGGTGCTTTTCAGTCTTGAGTTTACCAAGATGAATTGCATGCATTCAAAAAAATCTCTCCAAAATTGCCCCAAAAGGAAAAAATCACGGGAACGCAGTCTCTTGCTCCTCATGGGAGTCTGGGTGTGGGGTTGTTGGGATGGCACACCCTCCCACCTCTTTCGGAAGCTTCCTCATGCATTTTCTTGGCTGGGCTTTCATTGTTCCTGCCACAAGTTTGACATCACTGCACAAAGATCTGCCTGGCTTTAGGAAGCTGCTGTGATGCGGAGCACACGTTCTCAGGCATGGCTTGGAGCAGCTGAAGCATAACTTCCCCTGATGTGCTATGGGAATTTGGAGTGGAACAAGCCAGGGGCTGTGGACCTGGATTCGCCACTTTGGGATGCCATCTCCGCCCCTCGCCCCAGCTCTGGGGGTCACCCGAGGTCAGACATCCTCCTCCCAAGGTGCCTCTTCGCGGCTGGACTCTCCCTGGTGACAGGGGCAGAGGCATCTCGCTGAATCCCACACCAACCGTCGACACGTCTGGTAATGTTCACAAGAGACCCAGTGGTCTCAGCCCACTTTTCAGCAAGATTTAATAGCACAAGACGATTGTGAGGCCTCAAGCTACCGGGAAGAGAAGTGTTTGCAAATCTGTGGTTTGGAGAAAGCTGCGCTCAAAACAACTATTCAGATTTTAATTTACAGCCTGCGGATTTGCAGAGAAGAAGATTTCTGGTAAGATGGCAATTAATGAGATTTTTATCCCCAAGCCTAGTTCATTTCTTGCCTTTTAACTCCTTTGCTGCTGTGTCTTCGAGCCACTGCCTTGGCTGGCAGGATCATTTCACCCATGAATGAGGTCGTGCTTTCATTCATTCAACAAACATCTACGAAGCAGAGACTCTGTACAGGCATTGGACTAGGTTCTGGGAGTGATGGATGAATAAGACTTCCATCTCTGCCCTTGAGGAATGGGGTGCCTAGTGGGGAGAGATGAGCATTATAAGCGCAAGGTTCATACTAGAAGCATGGTGGGTGCCACAGGTGGAGAGATGAGTCTTGGTTGCAAATCTGTAGTTCAATGACCAAATCCCAGCCCCCAGGTTGGTTTTCCTTGGACTGTGGAGCCTTAACAAAAATGTAGCCAGCATTTGGATATACTGAACGATTTCCCAAAATAGATCACGACTCTGGCTTCTCTTGAATCACCTGAAGATCGGGCAATTGGGGGCTTGCATTTGGAGACAACAAGAGCACCAGTGACGCTGAGTACTGGCTGCCCCCTTTTGATGGGACTTGCACTTGTCCAGCCAGTCAGAGTGACCAGGATGCCCACACCGTACATCTGTGCCCTTTCTCTGCCCATCTCCCCCTAGAAGCTGGCAGTGTTCGAATGGAGAGGCAGAGAGGGACGAATTCCTTCACAAGGTAGGGCAATATCTATATGTCATCGTCCCTGACGCCTGACTCAGACAGGTCCACAAGCTCCTCGGTGACCTGGCCTCTTTTTTTCTGGCTGTTTCTAGTAGTCATGCCCAAGCACCCAAACCTTCTGTCTCCTACGACCACTGGCACTTCTGGGAATGGGCCCTGCTGCTTTGTATCCCAGAAGCTGTGCTGTCCACTTGGCTAGCCTACAGCCACGTGTGCATATTGAAGTTACAGTGAATCAAAATGAAATAAAATAAAATTCCATTGCTCAGCCTCACTAGCCACATTTTGAGGATTCATTTGTGACTGCCTATCATTTTGGATGGCACAGATATAGAATATTTTCATCATTGAAGAAAATTTTAATGGACAGCATGGTTCTGGAGTTTTGCTTCAGTTGATATGCTTTCTCCTTTGAATGAAATCTAATGCCTTGTGTGTGAGAGGACACCCTTCTTTGAAGAGACCATCTAAGTGTCCTCTCTTCTTGGAAGTCTCCCCAGGCATCTCCCTCTAGGTGGACTTGCCCAAAGCCACTTGTCTGTTTCTGATATTTCCCCCTTCCATATTTATCACAGTGCAAAAAATACCTGATTCTGACACCTGCAAACTTCCTGTGGGTAGAGGCTGTGTTATTCATGGCTTGTTTGATCTGGAACTTAGCCCAGAGTTAGTTCCACCAGGTCATGGTAGATGTCCCATGAATGTTTCAGGAGTGACTGAGTGGGCGTCTGGCATTCCAGGCAGTGGGCAGTGCTACAACCTATGGCAGAAGCAAGAGCCAGGGGACAGAGGGAGTGAGATGAGACAAGGTCTTTGCTGATCCGTCTGGTGGTCAAGAGCTTGGGGGCAGGGTTGCTGGGGCTCAGACTCAGCCACCCCCAAAGGAACACCTGATGTCCCAGACCTGTCAGCCAGGTGAGGATGCCCGAGAACTCTTTTTTACAGGCTCAGCCTCGGGTGGAACTCACATTCACAGCAATTTCCAAGTCGAGCGAGCTGTTACTGCAAACCTCTCAGAAATCAGTGTCTTGCAACATTGAGCAATGACCAGTCAGCCTTGTGGGGATGAACTCAGAGTCCTTATTCATCAACTCGTCTTTTTTTTTTCTTTCCCTTCTCTGTTTCCTAGTCTGTCTCATGGGCTCCTTCCTGCCAACCCGTTGACCCTCACTAGCCACCAAACACAGGCAATTTATATCACCACTGTTTACACCTCAGGGTAGCTGGGCTTTTATTCCAAAGAATTATGACAAATAAGCACAGAACAGAAACATCTATTAAAAATAGGATTTCACAATTATAAATAATGAGGAATGGTAGGATGGGCCACTGTGACTCTGCTTCGTGTGGGCAGGGGTTGAGTTATTTTCTTCATGGGAAGGGATTCCAGTGTTGTGTTCTAGACCTTGGGTCAGGAAAGGTGATGATGATGGTGACTGTTATGTCAAGGCAGAAAGCTTGAAAGATGAGTGTGTGTGTGTGTGTGTGTGTGTGTGTGTGTGAGTGTGTACTGGGCATACTTTGGGGCTTTTTCATCTTGAAACTGCCAATTTTCTCAAATTTGGCCAGAGGCACAAAGAAATAGGCATTTCTATTAAAATGCAATATATGTTGACTTCCCTGGTGGTCCAGTGGTTAAGGATCCACCTGCCAATGGAGGGGATACGGTTTGATACCTGGACCAGGAAGATTCTACATGCTGTGGAGCAATCAAACCCCTTTGCTACAACTACTGAGCCCAAGCTCTAGAGACTGTAAGCTGCAACTACTGAAGCCTGTAGACTCTAGGGTCTGAGTGCCGCAAATACTGAAGCCCATGCACCTAGAGCCTGTGCTCTGCAAGAGAAGCCACCACAATGAGAAGCTCCATGCGTTTCAACTAGAGTGTAGCCCCCACTCTCTGCAACTAGAGAAAGCCCATGCGCAGCAATAAAGACTTAGTGCAACCAAAATAAATAAACAAAATGCAGTGTCTGTTGTTTTCAACTGGGTTTCCTAGAAATGGAGTTTGAGCTACAGATAGGTAGGCTTTAGAAAGTTTTGTTTTTTTTTAAATCAAGATGGCTTAATCGGACCATGTTTACATACTGTAAAATTCACCTGTTTGAAGCATATGTTTCAAAGATGTTTTTGGTAAATTTAACCAGTTGTGCAACCATCACCATGATCCAACTTTAAAACATTTCTAATCACCCCAAGAAGACCCCTTATGTCCCCTAGTGGTCATTGTCCAATTCCACTCCTAGCTACAGGCAATCATTAATCTACTGTCTCTATACATTGACCTTTTCTGGATATTTCATGTGAAAAGGATTACACAGTATGTGGTTTTCACATCTGGTTTCTTTTATTACATATAATGTTTTCAAGCATCATCCATGTTTTAACATGTATTCATGCTTTGTTCCTTTTCATAGCTGAATAATATTCCATTGTGTGGATATACCACATTTTATTTATCTTTTCCTCTGTTTATAGACATTTGGGCTGTTTCCACTTTTTGGCTATTATGAATAATGCTTCTATGAACACTTGTGCACAAATTTTTGTGTGGACAGACATATTTTCATTTTCTCTTGGGTATTTACCAAGGAGTGGAACTGCTGGTTTATGTGGTAAATTTATGTTTAACTCTTTAAGAAACTGCCAAATTGTTTTTTGAAGTGGCCCCACCATTTCCATTTCTACCAGCAGACTATGAGAGTCCCAGTTGCTTCATATCCTCACCAACACTTGCTAGTGTCTGCCTTTTTGATTCCAGCCATCCTAGGGGGTGTGAAGCAGTATCTCATTGTCGGTTTGATCTGCACTTCCCTAATGACTAATGCTGTTGAGCATCTTTTCATATGGCTTATTAAACATTTGTATATCTCCTTCAGGCTTCCCTTGTGACTCAGCTGGTAAAGAATCCACCTGCAATGCGGGAAACCTGGGTTAGATCCCTGGGTTGGGAAGAGCCCCTGGAGAAGGTGAAGGCAACCCACTCCAGTATTCTGAACTAGAGAATTCCATGGAGGGTATGGTCCATGGGGTTGCAAAGAGCTGGACACGACTGAGTGACTTTCACTTTTGCGTTTTTTGATGAAGCCACTATTCAAGTGTGTTGGATCATTTAAAAAAAAGTGGGCTCTCTGTTTTCCTATTACTGAGTTTTAAGAGTTGAAAATAATATTTTTTGTATGCAAGATATGTGATTCGCAAATATTTTCTCCCAGTCTGTGGCTTGTCTTTTTATTTACTTAATGGTGTCTTTTGAATTGCAGATGTTTTAAAATCTAATGTAGTCCAACTTACAATTTTTAAAATTTTATGCTTCTCCTGTCATATTTAAGAAAAGACTAATCAAAGTCCACAAAGATTTTGTCATATGTTTTCTTCTAAAAAAGTTTTATAATTTTAGGTCTAACATTTAGATCTATGATCTATTTTGAGTTAATTTTTGTGTATGGACGGTAAGATATAAGGATCGAAATTCATCTTTTTTCATGGGTATCCAGTAGTCCCAGCATCATTTATTGAAAAGATTGTCCTTTCCCACTGAATAGTCTTGGTACCTATGTTGAAAGTTAATTGACCATAAATATAAGGATTTTTTTCTGGACTTTCACTTCTGCTCCATTGGTTCAGTTCTGCTCCATGTGTATCCTTACGCCAGTAACCCACTATCTTGATTACTATAGCTTTGTAAAAGTGAAAGTGTTAGTTGTGTCTGACTCTTTGCAGCGCTATGGACTGTAGCCTTCCAGGCTCCTCTGTCCACGGGATTCTCCAGGCTAGAATACTGGAGTGGGTAACCATTCCCTTCTCCAGGGGATCTTCCCAACCCAGGGATTGAACCTGGGTCTCCTGCACTGCAGGCAGATGTTTATGGTCTGACCCACCATAGCTTTATAGTGTATTTTAAATCAAAAAGTGTAAGTCCTCCCACTTTATTCTTTTCAAAATTGTTTTGGCTGTTCTGGTTCCTTTATATCTTCATATACATACTGGGACTGACTTGTTAGTTGCTGCATGCAATAGATTTATTGGTAGTGTCTTGGGAGAGGCACCTGCAAGGAAGTGAGGGATGCAGGATGGTGAAGCAGTTGCAACTGAGGCCTCAGCAGATATGGGGGCATTGGAGCTGGGGTGGCCCTTCAGAATTGTCCCAAATTGAGGTGAGGGGACCAGGCCTTTGTACCCCTGTATCAGCCAGGGATGGCTTAGGGCAACTCCTGGGAGGGAGGGCATAAACTTGGGCAGGGCAGTTTCTTGTGACTGAGGGCAATGCCCAGTGAAGAACCCAGCTGTGAGTGACCGACAGGCTGATATTCCCAGCCAGCGGGGGATGGATGTGTTGGCCCTGACATGAAGTGTCCCAAGTCCACAATATCCCCTAAGTCTACCCCTGTGCTCTTACGATTTACTTGCTTCTTAGGTGAGTTTGCCCCATTTGGGAAGCCTTTCTCCAGGATTCTAAGTGGTCTTCTTTCCTGAGAAACTTAGAAGAGTTGATTGATCTTGTGGCCATAACTGATGCTCACCACCCTCACCTCTATCATCCATTCAAGACTTCCCTCACACTCAGCTAGCACCTCTGCTAATTCTAGGCAGTTTCCCCACTGGAGTGAGCTAGACTCTCATTACATATGGGTCTGGGCCTCTGGTTACCATGCTCTTCTCAGGCTATGGCTGCCATATTTGTTGATTTACTGTTAAAATTGGATGTAGAAGCACCAAGAAGAGATTTTAGCCAATGAGGCTTAAGTACTAGATGGATCAACTTTAAGATTCTAGAATGTGTAATGCTGGTCCTTCAGCATACCTGGGCCCTCCACAGTTAGCACTGCCCTAGCTGGTAAGCCAGAATTTGTTGATTCTGTTCTCACTCGTGAGAGAGACTTGAGACAGGAGGTTCGGAAGCATAGGGAGCTGCAGCCAGTCATCTCCAATAGCAACTCGTGAGGAACCCACACAGAATCTAGAACCATCTACATCAGACTCAGAAAGTCAGCCCTTCTGTGGTCACTGAAGATGAAATCAAATTAAGCAACAATCATAACACAAACCTTACATTTATTTGTTTTCATTTTCAAATCAATCACTTGGGCTTTATTTAATGTTATTGCATAATATATTGTATAACATCAAGGCGTTCCCAGTGGTCACATACAGTTGCAAGAAGAGCATAAAGAAGGCAGAGAGCCAAAGAATTGATGCATTCAAACTGTGGTGCTGGAGAATAATTCTGAGAGTCCCTTGGACAGCAAGGAAATCAAAACAGTCAATCTTAAGGGAAATCAACCCTGAATACTCATTGGAAGGACTGATGCTGAAGCTGAAACTCCAGTATTTTGATCATCTGATGCAAATAGTTGACTCATTGGAAAAGTCCCAGATGCTGGGAAAGATTGAGGGCAGAATCAGAAGAGGGCATCAGAGGATGAGATTGTTGGATGGTGTCACCAATGCAATGGATGTGAACTTGGGCAAACTTCGGGAGGTGAGGGACAGAGAGGCCTTGCGTGCTGCAGTCCATGGGGTCGAAAAGAGTTGGACACAACTGGGAGACTGAACAACAACAACAATTGAATAATATGGGCTTCCCAGGTGGCTCAATGGTAAAGAATCCACCTGCCAATACAGGAGGCTCAGGAGGTGTGGGTTTGATCCCTGGGCTGGGACGATCCCTTGGAGGAGGAACTGGCAAGCCACTCCAGTATTCTTGCCTGGGAGGTGTCATGAACAGAGGAGCTTGGCAGGCTACAGTCCATAGGGTCGAAAAGAGTTGGACAAGACAGCACACACACACATGCGCTGGCAGATTATGGTGCATCTACAAGACGACTCTGGCCAACTGTAGCCACAGACACCAATGTGTCCCAAGAAGCTGAAAGTATTTGTGGTCCTCTACAGAGAAAGTTTACCAGCTTCTGGGTTAGGAGGCTAGGTGTGCAACTAGTCTGACACTGGCTACTGCAACACATCCAAGATCTCGGTGGCCTAACAGTCACAACAGTTAAGGGTTACTTCCTGTTCATGTCACAGTCTAGTGCAGGTGGGGGCTCTGCCCCAGGCAATCATTCAGGGAACCCATTGGAGTAGATGCTAATAGGTATTTTCTCAATTTCTCCTTTACCAGTCTGGTATGCCCATCTTGCACCTGTTGTAAAAGTTGGATGCTGATTGCTATTTGCCCTGAGCTGACAGGCAGATACTCCCCCAAGAAATGCTGGAGAGGGCAGGCAACCCCCGGAGGTACCCCACAGCCAATGACTGACTGACCCAGAGGACAGATGCCTGGCTCCATGGCCTCAAGTGGACACAGCTCCGTGGAGACATTCGTGTTCCTGAGTTCCCTGGGGGACCAGAGCTAAACTTCATCCCAAACTACCTGTTTGCTGAGATTCTTCCTTTGACTTATCCTGCTTCTTTCTCTGTAGGTTTCACCTGGGAGCATTCTGTCACGCAGCCCCTTGCATTGGAATCCCCATCTCAAGCTCTGCCTTTAGGGAACCTGAAGTAGCTTCTAATGTGCTTCAGCACTGCCATCTTCAAAATGTGCCTTCAAGGTCACCCTGGCATCATCCAGCAAGCAGATAGGAGTAAGGGAGAGAGAGAAGACACTCTGCTTCTTCAGTACCTCATCCCCTTTGCTCACAGTTGATTGTTGAAAGCTAGTCTCTCATTAAGATTAAAAGGGGTTTCAAAATTAGTTTAACTGCGTGCCCAGAAGAGGAAACAGCTTTAATGGGCATCTGGTCCATCTCTGCCCCGAGGCGTGTGTCTGAAGCCATTCCAGAGTGAAATCTCAGATCCAGACGATACTGAGAGAGCAGGTACAAGGCAGAACATGGTGACTTTCTCCATGAGTGGAACAGCCACGGGGGCCCTCACATCCTTGAGTAATCTTCTCTTGTCAGCCTTCCCAGCTCTTCTGTAGGGGCAGCAAGCATGACGGAATCACCTCCCCAGCACCTAGACCAATGCATGGCACATAGAAGGAAGTTGATAGACGTTTGGTGAATAAAACTGCTGTTCATCAGGGCAGTTAGCAACCACAAAGGTTTGGCTCCCCTGAAAGTTTCTCTCTTGGCTCTGTCTCTCTCCTGAGGTTGTCTCGGTGACCTCTCTCCTCAGTGCTGGGCTACACATTCCTAGTCTGTTTTGGTCTCTCTGCCAGCTCATTAGTTTCTGAGTCTGGATGTTTCTTGGCTTGATAATCAACAGCCCCCTTGGCTGGGGGCCTGCCTGGCTCTCATTAGCAGCTGTAGTCCTCGTGGAGATCACAGGGAACCCCCCCTAGAAGTCATATTTGTAAATATCTGCTGGAATGATAACAAGGCCATGCAGACGTCAATGGGAACACAGTAATTAAAAACATCGCCTGGTCACCAGTGGTGGCTTGTCCTTAATGAATTGCATTAAGACAAATCCAGAGGACATGGAGGTTTGCTTTGAGAGCTAGCATGGGGAGGAGTCCATTCTTCTTGCAAACCAGGGGCTTTGGGGTTAAATCTGGCATTATCTTCTCAGGATCTTGTATTTCATTTTATTAAAACCTCTGCGAATATTATCTTATTCATCAGAGACAACTTGCCCTACGTTCCTGATGGCGGGTACCACGATTTGCATCTTGGAAATCAGCTCCCAGATGCCTAACCATTGGCCAAATGTTTGGAATGCCATTTTTGAAATTCTTGATAGAAGAGTTCCTACTGCCCTGGAGATGTTTCTTCTGCATATTCTTAGAAGCAGAAGAAAAAACAAGAGCACTTGAAAAAAGGAGGGGGCAGTTTTCCCCGATTGCCAAGTGAAATACAGCTTTGTTATTGAAGTCTCTTGCTCCACCTTTGGAAAAGCTGGGATTACATGTTCTTTTCTCCAGTGTCTTAAAAGAAAAGTAAGATGTTGACTTCAAATTAATCCACCAAACTTTGAACTCAAATGAGGTTCCTTTCTAGAATACCACACTAGAGAATAACAGAGCAGGTTGCCGGAAGCTGGAGTGGGGAGGAGTTTTGAATGGTTGTGCTTTCCTGTTTCTCAAACTTGGGTTCCCCAGATGGCCTCCGTTGGGCCCACCAGTGGTAACTCACTCTCCAGGGTGCGTTATTGGACCACATCGGGTGTCTTGCAGCCAACATACCACCTGGAGTTCCTGAGGAGGATTCAGATTTGTTGTTCCTACTTGGCCTCCTTCACGGTTTGGCTTCTGAGTCAGGGGGCATTTGATAAAGACTTGTCCATGGGGTTGCAAAGAGTTGGACACGATTGGCGACTAAGCACACAGCACAGACCATGCTGGCTGTAATTTTGAACAAACACATCTGCCTGAAGGGGGTGTGGAGCAGAGAAAGAGGAGAAAGAAGATTCTGTAAAGTTGCATGGTCATGGTTCTTGTCTGAGGGCTACTTGATTCATGATTATCTTATTTGGTGGCTTACAGGTACCTCCTGCTTGCTCTAAAGAAAGCTCATCCTTGGACCACCTCCCAAAAGAAATAACTGGGTGGACAAACCTCTCTTTTGTTTGTTGAAGCAGTGGGGTGTGGGACTCTGGGGTCCGGGGCATGTGGAGAGGGAATGCCGGTTGGAATCCCCGTCTGGCCTCGCTTAACTCCCTATGAATGTCCTGCCAGCCTTTTTGCCCCATCACCCTCCAACAATAGAGTGGCTGTGGAAGGGGACAGGGCTCCACGAGGCTTCAGGAAGGCTGGGAGGAGGAGGAGGAGGAGGAGGAGGGTGCAGACCAGCACATAGGGAAGGATGCTGCGTATCACCCACTCTCAGTTCCAGCCCCTCTCCTCCTACCCAGTGGCAGGGTGGCAAGGTTCTTAATGATAATTTTTAAAAGTGTCAGGCCTCTGCTCATTTGCAAATCTCTGTGTCTCATTTGCATACCAGATCCAGGAGGCCCCGACTCCGCATATGGAAAATGGAACACAGTATAAATAAGATAAATGGATTAGGTCAGCTGACTGCAACTGTAGCCGCGGCCAACCCACGGGCACAGTGTGCATGAACTACAGGGGAGGTTTGTCAATCAGGCAATTTATTCCCACCCTAGAAGTGAAAAAGCAGGATGTGCACGCACGCTGGCAGACTCGCTGAGAATTCCCGCTGGGAAATAGGTCATCAGACAGTCCCTGCACGTTGCTGGCAGGGCCTGCCAGTCCCCCGTGGAGGCGACGGGAAGCTTGGGGAGACCACCTACCCTCCAGGATCACTGTCAGGAAGAAGGTTTGTGTCCGCAGATTGCGGGCAGTCCATTGAAAGCCAGCCTCCCTGAACTTGCTGACTTAGCGAGAGCAGAGTTGCTGGAAAGAGGGGGTTGGGGACCTTTCAGGTCTTCTCACCTGTGCTTGTCCTTGGAGAAGACAAAAAGACAAGAAGATGCTCGGAGGCTCGACCATCCTGGGACGGTGGTCCAGGCCAGCCAGGCCTGGGGATGCAGGAAGTCTCAGCTCCTTCTCAGCTGGCGGAAAAAAAAAAAAAAATCACCCTGGCAGCCGGCCACTGGCTCCGGCCTGCCTACCTCTCAGCCCCTCCTCAGCCTGACATGTGAGTCCCCGAGGCTGACCTCCACCCTTTCCGGACACGGGCCATCCATCATGGCAATACCATCCAGGACAGTAGCAGGCGACTCGTCCTTTTGATCAGCACAACTCCAGAAGCGAGGTTCGGGCAATGGACTGCTGTAGGGGGATTAATATGATGGGATGTGCGCACCTTTTGCAATTAGTTAATGGCTTGGCTGTGTGGGGTAGGCTTCTTTGGCCTTCTGTCTTGGGATTAAAGACCTCAGATGACAGATGGAAACTTAAAATCACTCAGGAAAAGAAAACAAGCTGGGGGTGAGGGGGAGCAGTGGGTAAAATGGTCCAGCTTGAGGGGAGGGGGGTGGATTGGGGCAGCAACAGGGGGAGGAAAAATGACCTGGGGTCAGCAAGGAGGGAAGGAGTTTGATCATGGAAGTGTCCTAGGACAATCCTAGTGTCCTGGGATTTCACAATAGACAGGTGTGTGTGTGAACACAAGCATATTTGGATGTGTATATCTATGCATATGTGATTGTAAGTGTGTGTGTGTGTATATGGGCATGTCAGTACATGTGTGAGTGTGTGTGTATGTGAGTGTCTTTGTGTGTTCATGTCTGCACAGGAGTGAGTGTGGAGTGTGTATGGTCTATGTTCATGCATGGGGTGTGTTTCTGAGTGGTGTGTATATGACGTGTGTGAATGTGTCAGGGTCTTGGACTGCCAAGGCCAGACAGGTTCTGGCTCAGGGTTGAACTCACTCCATCTTCCAGGGCCCTCTCTGCTAGCCGCTCTCTTAGCCCAGGGCCCCTCGCTATCCACACTAGGCCTGCCTCCCTCTCCCAGGCACCTGGGGCTCAGCCTGCTGCCCTCTGCTTGTGGTAGGGCACCCTCCTTCCTCCACCCAGGCTGCGCTGCGGGATGAGTCACAATCTCTCCCCTTCTTTCTTCTCTTTCCTAGTAGGAACACTCGCAGAAACCTCTGATGTCAGGGTTTCAGAGCTGATCACCATGGAGTTGGCCGGGGGGAAGATAAGGGAGGAGGGGTGGGTGACTACCCTGTGCTCAAAGAGAGGGATATTCCTGATCGGGGGTGGCAGCCCAGAAATGACACGAGTGGGCGCCTCAAAAAGGCTCAGGGTTTCTCAGGATCATAAGAAAAACTGGGCGCCTTTGAGGCCCGATTGCACAGGATGCCCTTGATGGAGGGGTTTAATCTGTGGCCTCCCCTGCATTGGGACTGAGGCTGCCAGTAGCCTGGAGCACATCGTCGTTGTCCCGGGGCGAAGGTGCTGGAAGGACCTCTCTAGGCCATGTCGAGTCAAGGTTCAGTGATAAGGGGGTCTCCTGGGGCTTGCTGGCTCTGCTCCTTCTGAGAGGGCCGGTGGGCACAGCTGCTCTGTGCCAGCGGCACGGGCAGGACCGCTGCCCTTGGAGATTTTCTCACTGGAAGGGGGTGTGGGGGAGGAAACACTTTTCCTGCTACCCTTTTAGGTTCTTGGCTGAGACCAATAGAAGGCAGGTGAACAGGAGAAAAATCAACAGACGTTTAATAACCTGTATACTGTCCATGTACATGGGAGAGCCCCGGGAAAAATGAGTAATCCTGGAAATGGCTCAAACCACCACCTTAAACCCCATCTCCAGCTAAAGACAAAGAAAGATGCTGGGGGGTGGGTGGTATGGCTGGGGCCGTTTGTGGTGGTGGGGGTTGGTATTAGGAAAAGTGCAGTAAACAAAGGTAAGGTTTTTATGCAGATTTAAGTCCATGCCTGTTTCCTTCAAAGGAGTTTCTAGAGATTTCCACTCATCTTCCTGGTACAGAGGAGACACTGGTGAAGGGACTTTTCCTTTACACGGAGATGTCTCTTACAAAACTTCTGTTTTCAGAGCTTCCTCAGTGACTGCTGTTTCTTGAAGGTAATCAGCCTAAAATAATCTTTATGCCTAAATGGCATATTTTAGGGTAGCAGATATGGCTCCCCTTCAGGGCCAATTGTATCTGATTCACAATAATAGAAACCAGAGGGATTCAACCTCAGCTTCAGGATGGGGATAATGGCAGTGCTGGGGATTCTCCAAGCTGATCACCCAAGCTCCGGGGCCCCGAGGTTGGGACTTCTGCCCATGACTGAAGGTGTGGGTCTGACACTGGCAAGCCACGCCCTACATGCCCCGCACCCTGCTTGGCAAGGGTTCATCAATCTCCACCTCCTTGTACTCCGGAAACAAGAGAAGATGGGCCTTCTTTTGCTTTGTTTCCCCTTTTGTGCTGATAATTTTAGGAATCCCCAAGCAGAATATGATTTTCTCCCAAGTTTCATTTCAGTCAGGGATCTTAAAGTTGCCTGGGGGTGTTGGGGAGGAAAACATTTTCCTCTACCCTTCTGTTGGCCTAATGGTCAAATTAACACAAGACAGATTAACAAGAGAAAAACAAATTTAATTTTGTACATATGGGATCCCCATAACAATATAAGACCCAAAGGCAAATAGGGTAGTTGAGACTTGTATGCCCTACTGAGCTACAAAATGGGACAGGCACTTAGGGTTTCCAAGGACGGGAGGGTCATTCACAGGATGATAATAAGAGCAGATGTTTGGCAATTAGATGTTTGCATGGCCATGCAGATGGGTCATTCAGATAAAACTTATCTTTGGCAATAGCTCTTTCTCTGAGCCAGGCACCCCCTATCTATGTTCTTCTAGGTAGTTAAAAAGGGGAGTAAAAAGCTCTTCTTCAGTGTTTTAGGCCTTGATTATATTTAACTCTAAATAGTCCACATGCCAAAGTGGCACATTTTGGGGAGGCTCCTTCCAAATCACTTCAAGGGGAAAAATCCAATTCAAATTAGCAAATGCAAACCAGGCAAAAAAATTTTTTTAAATATATAATCATGATAGGTTGGAGTTCAGGCATGGCTGGATCCAGGAGCACACATATTGTTAACTTTCTCTCTTTCTTTCTCTCTTTCATTGTTCTTGACTCTGCTTCTCTCTGTACTGTCTTCATTCTTTGGTGCTGCATGACAGCTCTCCATGCAGCACAAGAAGTTGCTGCTTTCAGAGCCTTCCAGTTTTGCCACTTCATGGAAACAGAGCTTCTCTTTACCAACCAGTTGTATATTGGTAAATGTTTAACAACTGACTCTCCAAATGAAAAAGTTCTGATGTGTACCATTTGCTGAATTCACCACAGTACACATATTCCCACTGTGGTCCATTTCAAGGTACCCAAGGGTTGCACATCTTTGACTCTCAAAAGCTGGTGGAAGGAGGGCTCCAGCACGCTGCTGCTTTGGTGTCTGTGCAACCATTGCAGGAAATCAGTGTGACTGGCTGTGCTTGGAACTCAGGCCCAGCCCTAAACTGAGCCCTGTGTCCAGGGGAGTGGGCTGTGCTGATTGGTCAGGACGAAGTCTCTTGTTGCCTGGTGGGTGGGGTTGGAGAGGGGGGCGTAGGATGGTGGGACCAAGAGCCAGACTAAAACCATATGGAATGGAAGTGAGGACACCCAGAAGGGGCCCCAACAATATGTGTTTCTGGGAGGCCTTTGTGCTGTGGATACTCCCTAGGGCATCTCAGTTATTATTCTAGTAGCTGCTTAGCGAAAATGGTGGAGAGGAGATGCTGTCAGGGTGATATCCTCAAAGCAGAAAGCCAAGGAAAGGGATAAGTCAGACGAAGAGCTGGATGAGAACAAGAAGGGGAAGAGGAAGCAGCTCTCAGATGAGTCTCAGCCCATCAGGGGACAGAAGAGGGAACACGGTTGACCCAGTTTGGCAGGAGCCCAGCAATACTCTGTGTTCATTTCCCCTAAAACAAAGATGTCAGGCGAAGCCGCAGACTGGCAGGGCTGCCTGCAGAGAGGCAACGTTGCGTGACCAGGAGATGTGACCTCCTGGCCTGAGCACAGGATGTCGCAGGGCCCCGAGGAGTGGTTGACTCATCTTCCCCTAGGAAACGGAGTGTGACTGCTCATGCACGTGTGTTTGTTGGTGTGTATGTATGTGTGTGTGTGTGTTAACCATGGGCAACTGGGCAGGCAGAACAGGGAACCTTAACAAGGATTATGCAGAAGACAAGGCCTGGGGGGGGGGCAGGGGGTCCCCCCTTGCTCTTTGTGACCCCGTGGACTTTAGCCCACCAGGCTCCTCTGTCCGTGGGATTTCTCAGGCAAGAATACTGGAGTGGGTTGCCATGTCCTCCTCCAGGGGATCTTCCCTATCCAGGGACTGAACTCACATCTTCTGCCTGTGTCTCCTGCACTGGCAGGTGGATTCTTTACCACTTGAGCCACCCTAACCCCCTCTACCTAGGAGTTGCAAACAGGACAGCCACTGTTGTAAGTGGAGTTGAAAGATGTCCAATGGTTCAATGTGAGGAATATGAGAGACATACTCTTTCTAAAACAGTTGCCCATCAATGACTCCTAACATTTTACCCAGAATTTCTATTTATATTAAGCCATGCCCCTTTCCTGCCATTATCTTAAAAATTCAAACACTTCTGCGAGGCAGGCGATTCTCATGACAACTCTTTAGTATGAATACATTTCAAAAGAATTCTCATAAGATTATATAATTATACTTACATAACCATTCAGGATGCATTTTCAAGAGCCTGCTACCTTGCTGGGTACAAAAGGTGCAAAGATACGATGCTGCCCTCAAGGAGCTCTGGGCTAGTGAGGGAGGCGTTTCATGTCTAGAGCTTTACATGGGGAGGGGTGGGATATGACAAACACTTCAAAAGAAATGATGAATATAATAATGGCCCTGTGCAAAAGTGGCCACAGAGTCTTCCTCTCCTTGGATGTATGTTCTTGAAATGTGTATCCATGTATCAAGAGGAGAAGTTTCCTCCACCCCTTGAATCTGAACTGTCCTTGTATCTCTCATGGCCACTGGGGGACATTAGCAAATGTGCCAAAAGCAGACACTTGAACAAAATTTGCACATCAAAGCTTGCCCTCTTGCTACACTTGACTCTATCATGTCACAAGCTGGGTAGGGTCTGCTGGAGGCTGAGAGATACCTGGCCCTGTCACCACTATTGCCAACAGCCAGCCAACCTCCTGACGTGTGAGGCCGCTCTGAACTAGGCAGCCCATAGCTGACACTCCTACCACAAACACCTATGTGAGCCTAGCCACGACCAGCAGAGTCCAACCCAGCCCAGAATTGACTGTTAGATTAATTATTATTTGAAGACACTACATTTTGGATTGTAAGTGAATTACACAGTAATGGATAACTGATATAATAATAATAATAACAACAACAATTTCTGTTTTCTGGTTGCTTATGAAGTCCTGAGCATATACATGTTCATTTAATATGCATTCATTTAATAATTACAAGAAATCTATGATAAAGGTCAGATTTTATCCTTTAAGTCATTTACCTAAGGTTACACAGCTAATTAGTGGAAGACCCCCCCCATATCAAACCCAAGTTTCTGAGTCTCCACGCTGGTGTTTATAACACAGCACCAGACCACTTACTGCAGGGTTACAGAGAAAAGCCCTTTCTTCTTGAGGGCCAGGGTGACAGTGAGCAGAGGAGGTGGGGATGCCTCCTCTGCCTGCCTCAAAATTTTGCTCAGGGCTGACCCTTGCTGCTGAAAGCAGGCCCATCCAGAGGAAAGGCAAGGCCCCCTGTCCTGTCTCTTTTCTCCTGGTGACAAATGTCCTCATCTCCCTTCTTGCCGTGCATAATCAGCTCCTTTCTAGAATTTCAGCTGAGCATTCAGCAGTCCCTGGCTATTTCTGGGGGCCTGGTTTGGCCCACCATCTCTCAGCTGCCAATCCTCTGTGACAAGCTCCCCACCTCAACCACCAACCGCTGTTAGGGTGATTTGTCAATAATAAATTCTGAAGCAAATTGAAATATTTTTCGACAGCATAAAAACAAATGGGAGAAAACGGTTCTCATCCCCAAATGCTGATTGAATCAAATATTGCAATATCGATTGTATGATACATTTTCATATTTAATTCAATGAAAACCGTGGGGTTCGAACACTTTCCATTACCCTACAGAATTTTTCAGTTTGCTGGAGAATTTATGATTGGTGTGCCGCCCAAATCGGATTACTATTGAATCAAAACCCTGCCATGTTATTCAATCAAAGACTGTGATTCTAACCCCAAGAGTCGATCATGACCACTTTTCCCAAAGTGTATTTCCTTTTCCCTGTTTGACACAAGAATGCCTGACCCTCTTGCCTGTCTGTACATTGTTTCCTCATCCCCCACCCCCACTCCCCTACCCCCCCTACTACCCGAGGTCACCTCCCTGCAATTAAAATCTACCACTGACAGAAATCTAGCTAAACAACAACTGGTTTTTCAATATCAATCTAGGCTTTTCTGGGACTTTATGCTCTCATCTCCCCTCCCCTTCATATGTTTTCCCCTCCCCTTCATATCCTGGTATGGGCATGTCAACACACCAAAGAGGCAACTGGTCGCTTCTGGGTAGAAATGGGATTTGAAAGCTCACAGCAAATGTCAGTACTCTCCCTGCCCTCTTGAAATCCATCTTCCATTTTCTAGCACATCCTTTTCTATATGTTTTCATTCCCAACAGCCAGCACCCATTTTATCTGTGTCCTAGGATGGCTGGAAGTACCTGGCAATTGAGGTCCCTCTGGGGACCTCCTCTAACTGCTACTCTAGCTCCCTTGTACCCCCATCAGGCACCTCTGAGGGTGATTTCCCTCCCCTGGCCCAGAATGCTGTTAGAGGTCAAGCCCAAGTTCCCCTCTAAGGGGCTATGCTTGATATCACACCCTCACTAGGTCACCTTCCTTTCTTTGTATCACTTCCTCACTTGCTGCTAGGGATTGAATTGTGTCCCTTTATAATCCATATGTTGAAGTCCCTACCCCCAGTACCTCAGAATGGGACCTCATTGGAGGGTAGGGTCTTTACAGAGGTGATCATATTAAAAAGAGTTTATTAGGATGGAGCCTAATCCAATCTGACTGGCGTCTTTATAAAAGTGAGATCTGGACACAGATACTCATGCAGGGAAAATATCAAGTGAAGACAAAGACAGAGATGGAGGTGACGCTTCTGCTGGGTTGGCCAAAAAGTTTGCTTTGGTTTTTCCATCACATCATATGGAAAAATCTGAATGAACTTATTGGCCAACTCAGTACAAGTCAAGGGATGCCAAAGACTGCCAGCAAGCCACCCGAAGCTAAGGGAAAGGCATGGGATAGACTCTCCTTCTCACCCTCAGGAGGAATCAGTCCTGCCCACACCTTGACACCTTGATCTTGAGCTTCTAACTTCCATCAGCGTGGGACAATACATTCTGTTGTTTAAGCCACTCAGTGTGTGCTATTTTGTTGCGGCAGCCCTAGCAAATAAAACACTCCCATACTCCTTTTCCTGGCAGAATTTCTTAATAAAATCACTCCTACATGAATCCTTGTCTCAGGACCTGACACGGGAAACCCAGGAAAGCAGGGCCCCATCAGTGTCCCACATTCTGGATGCGTGTTTGCAGGCCTGCTTGAGATGGAATCTCCCAAACCCGCTTAGAAAATCTCCACTTAAATAAAACCCCCATGCAGGTCAGCATCTCTGATGGCAAACGGCTCTTACCCAGGATGGCCTGGGCAGCCCTGGGCTCGCAGTCTTCTTCCTCTCACACATCTTTTTCCCGTGCCCCTCGCAGCTGTGGCCCTGGCTGCTTCAGCAAAGTTGAATTGAGTGTCCCTGAAAAATATAGCGTAGCATCCTTTCCCTGCCGCGAGACACTAAACCAATAAATTATAAATCAGCCAGCAGCCCCGTGACATGCGGATGTAATGAGAAATGCAAAATAAGAAAAGACACGGAGAGGAGGACACGCAACTCTCTCTCCCTTGGCTCAGCTCCGGAGCACCGGGGCTGCTCCCTTTGGGGCTCAGAGAAAAGCCATTGTTTTCTTTTCTCCATGTGTCTCTGTTGTTACACAGGCACACCACACCACACACACACACACACACACACACACACACACACATGCATGCACCATGCACAGACAGTCACTACTAACAATCGACCAGAGGCTGTTATCAGGAACCTGGGAACAAAACCCAGGATAATAGAATTATTTAGTGCCTGGGGCTTATGAAACTCCAGGGCCAGATAGTTCCCCCAGGCCAGTTTTCTTTGGCCGAGGGGTCATCGCAGATGTTTCCTTCTGCCCCAGGGCTGGTCGGGAGATGCTCACCCTGACCAACATCTTCCAGCAGGGTGTCACCAGTGGTTCACCGTGGCAGCTTCTGGAATGCCCATTGGAAAATGGGTGTCAGGCTCATCTACGTCTCTTAGGGTACAGAACCCAGCCGCTCTCCTCTCTGTTTGTTTATTTATTCATGGCCTTGCATCCATTTATTCAGCTATTCAGTGGCTGATAGAAGGGGTCTGGGGATGAATATTTTCCAGGCCTCTGGGGAGCAAAATGATGCTACTCAAAATGCAGGAACAATCTGTGCTCCTTTCCCACCACCCTCCATCAGTTTCCCATTGACTTTCTTTCAGCTTCTACCCCAAAAGGGTGCTTGTTGAGCCACAAACAGAAGACGCCTCTGCCTAACACTACCTGCCTTTCGCACTCGTTGGCTCCTTCCTCTCACCTGCAGTCTGAATGCTGATAACCTACTAATAAAGCTGGTCCCCCAAAGAACTAAAACCCCTATAGCCCCGAACATGAAGTTTTGGCAAAAACTCATTTGATGGCAAAACCTGGTCTGAATTGCCATGAGATCACTTAGAGCCTTATATAATGCCAGTGAATGTGGGAGGTTCTAGAGGTTTTAGTACTTTGGGGGACCGGCTGTATTAGCAGGTTACCAGCATTCAGACTGCAAGAGAGAGGAAGGAGCCAGGGAGTGGGAAGGGCTGGAGGTGCTGGACAGAGGCGTCTTCTGTTTGTGGCTCGACAAGTGACAGCTTCCCCACCCCCGTCAAGTGGGGAGGATGTAGCAGCCCTCCAGTCTGATATTTACTAGAACTAAGTCAGGGCAGATGAATACAGGTCTGTCTACCATTTTCCCTCTCTGAGCCTTACAGGAAAGCTGCATCAACATCATCAAGGAGTGTGATAAAGGGAACTTCCCTGGGGGGCCAATGGTTAAGAATCTGCCTTCCAATGCACGGGATGCAGGTTTGATCCCTGGTGGGGGAACTAAAATCATATACACCATGGGGCATACTGCTGGGATTATGATCTTCAGTGATGCATCCCCCCCAAAAGATACATTTAAGCCCTAACCCCAGTACCTCAGAACATGACTTCACCTGGAAATAGGGTTGTGCCTGATATAGTTAGTTCAGTTGAGGTCTTACTGGAGTAGGATGGGCCCCAATCCAATATGATTGATGTCCCCAGGAGAGGAGAAGAGACTCAGAGACATACAGAGAGAAGATGTCCATGGGTTGATGCTCACCTTGACCAGCACCCTCCAGTGGGGTACCACCAGTGGTTCACCGTGGCATCTTCTGGAATGACCACTGGAAAATGATGTCAAGCTCATCTACGTCTCTTACGGTACAGAACCCAGTAGCTCTCCTCTCTGTTTGTTTATTCATTCCTAACAGGAGGTCATGAGAAAAGTCTTCATGGAAGAGGAAAACTTGACCTATGCCTCCAAGCAATATTCCTCTTTATTGTGCAGGTGACGCACCTGGAAATTGTGCCCACATGCAGATTCTCATTTGGGATGTCTGGGTAGGGCCTGAGAGCCTGAGACTCTCTGAGACCTGAGAGTCTACAAGAGTACTTCGTGTGCTGCAATTAGAGAAGCCCGAGAGAACTGCAGCTAGAGAAAGTTCACATTTCGCAACAAAGACCCAGAGCAGCCAGCAACAACAACAAAAAAGGAGTGTGATAAAAACATAGACTATCAGGTCATGCAGCAGCCCTAGGAAACAAACAAACAAAAAATCCCCAAACTGTTGGGGGGCTTAGTTTGAGTTTGCTCTAAAGAAGACATCTCAAGTAGGCCTGCAAACATGCATCCAGAATTCGGGGCACCCGTGGACCCCTGCTTTCCTGGTTTCCCATGGTAGGTCCTGAGACAAGGATTCATGTAGGAGTGATTTTATTTAGAAATTCTGATGGAGACAGAGATTAAAGTGATGCACCTACAAGCCAAGAAATGCTTGAGGCAGAAGCTGGAAGAGGCAGGGAAGGATCCTCCCCTAAGGCTTTGGAGGAGCATAGCCCTGCCAACACCTTGATTTTGGACTTCTAGCCTCCAGAACTGTGAGACAATCCATTTCTGCTGTTCTAAGCCACCCAGTTTGTGGTATTTTGTTGCAGCAGCCCTAGGAAACAAACAAACAAACAAAATCCCTGAACTGTTGGAGGGTTTAGTTTGAGTTGAAATAAGCACAATGGGCACAGGTTGTTCGAAGCACCAATGAGGATGGGAAGAAGACCAGTAAAGAATATATTCATAAGCAATTTGCTGCTGTGGGCAGCTGGGCTCCATCCCACCATGACCTGTGGAGTAGAATAAGCAAAACACACCTCAGAATTGCTCCATTGGACGGCAGGTTGGCATTTACCTGCTGACTGTTGCCCCCATGGCTGGTGGATTGCCCCCATGGTTGTTTATTTCCTTCCACTTTAGGATTGAGCCTTGCAGTCACAATCTTGGAATTGTTAAAATTTTACCTTTGAAACTGGGTTTTGTAAGTGAAGTCTGGTGGGACAAAGGCGCATATATGCTCATCGTGGTCCTACCTTGTCCACTTCCCCGCCTCCCCACCTCCTACCTCGTGGAAATGGGTTCTTGGCTGCCTGCTCCATCACACGACCCTGGCTTTCTGGCTGTTCTCTGCCTTGGCTGGAGCCTGGCGTGGGCATGGGAAGGATTGTGCTGCACCACGTTGTGAAGCAAGGCTTCGCTTAGGTCTGATCTTGTCTGGAGAATAACACTTGTGCCAGAGGGAATGCAACATTAAATAGCAATTAAAAATCACTATGACAGGTCGAGAGAGAGAGCAAGCGCGCTCCATCAAAAGTTTGTGTCATGCTTTTTGAAGAAGAGGCCATGGGGCCAGATTTTCTTTTGGTACCATGTCTTACAAATTATGTAGCTGGCTCGCCCCTGATTCTGGAGGAAGCCTTAAGACAGAGGAGACAGGCAGTACAATTGGGAAGCTTCTAGAGTGCAGATTCACCATCACAGGTGTAGGTGAACTTGGGCATCCAGAGAGGAAATGGGCTGGGGTGTCAGCAGGAACTGCTGTAGGGGTCTCCCCCTTCTTGAAGCAGCGCCTTATGTGCCTTTATGCTGCCTTCTTTCGGTTTTATGGGTGTTGGTCTCTGATTCTGGGTTCTGCCAGCACTTTTAAATGGACTTGTAATTCTCTGCAAGCTCCCAGGATTCCCAGTCCGCACCCAGCGGGAGCCTCATCACCTGCTTCTGAAAGAATGAATGAAATCTGCAAAATCTACAAAAGCCTGGGAAGGCGCATGCCTCCCCAGGTGCAGAAGAGCTGATAGATGTTAGTTCTCCTTTCAGCTGAGGGCAGAGGCGAAACGTTTCTCCAGGCTCGAGCCAGGGTGTGTCTGCCTGCCAGACTGTCACAGAGTGCTGGGCATCAGGGCAGCAGGGCCAGCCAGCTGTCACTTAGGAGCCTGTGCGGCATCTAGGACTAGGGGGACTGCTTCAGCTCAATCTCCAGCTGGGACCTAAAGTCAGCAGAGGACACTCAAATGCAGTGGAATGGGCGTTGGGGGGGTGGCTGGGAGAGGGACAAGAGAGACTGGCTAGACAGGAACAAGGATGGTAAAAGCGTGAAGGGAGATGGGAGCGAGTAGGGGAGGGGGCTAGCCTTGGTCTCACAGGGCGGCTGGGGGGGCGCTGCTGGTCGCTCCTATTGTTAGAACGCAGTGAATAGCAGTTGTGTAGTGGAGCCAGACCTGTGCGTGCATGCTAAGTCGTCTCAGTTGTGTCTGACTCCATGACCCTATGGACTGTAGGCTACCAAGCTCCCCTGTGCATGGGGATTCTCTAGGCAAGAATACTGGAGTGGGTTGCTGTGCCCTCCTCCAGGGGATCTTCCCGACCCAGGGGTGGAACTTGTGTCTCCTGTGTCTCCTGCATTAGCAGGCGAGTTCTTTACCACTAGTGTCACCTGAGAAGCCCAGAGCCAGACCTGCCAGGGCTCAAACCTCAGTCTTGCCACTGCCTAAGTGCAAATCCATGAGATAATGAGGATGCTAGGAGTTTCTCCCTCATGGGGGTGATGTGAGGGGGAAATGTGCTTGATGCCTAGCAGGCGTTCTCCCAAGTTCTCATTCACACCTGGACCCCTGGGCAGAAGGGGAGGGAGCATGGAGGCTGGTATCCTTGATCACACTTCTCCCACATGGCCAACGGCTTTCCTCTTTGGCCTCTTCTTCCTAAGGGCAGAAGGCGTCAGTCGATGGCCTAGGTTTCCTGGTGCCAGGTGTGTGTGGCCAGCAGGACTGGCAGGGTGAAGGCAGATGAAGCCTAGTCTGTCAGAGGCCACTCTGGAAAGCTCAAGTTTCATCCTACTCTCTCTGCTTGGTCAGAGTCTCGTCCATGACCTAAGCCTCAGGGCAGCCACCAGCCACAAGGGCGGGGAGACAGGGGACCTGGTCGTAGCACGGACTTGGGAGTCAGGTTGCCCAGACCCAAATCCTAGCTCCACTGTTCAGTAGCTGTGTGTTTTGGGCAAGTTATTTAACCCCTCTGTGCTTCAGCTTCCTCACTTGCCAAGTGAAGGTAAGAACAAGACCTGCTGCTGCTGCTAAGTGGCTTCAGTCATGTCCGACTCTGTGCAACCCTATGGACAGCAGCCCACCAGGCTCCTCTGTCCACGGGATTTTCTAGGCAAGAATACTGGAGTGGGTTGCCATGTCCTTCCCCATGTGGAAGAGAGTAAATCCTCACAAAAGTGTGAAGCTTTATTACTGCTCAGCATGGGAGAGAGTGCTGGTGAGGGCTTTCGGCCAAGAACTTCCTGGGACGTGGCTTGGGAAAGAATTCAGTTTATTATTTTTTTGCCTGGGGCCCTGGGATTTTTCAACCTCCCACACTGGCACTGTCCTAGGTAATCCCAAAGTCCTGGGGTCAGAGGGCAGGGGGCTGAGGACAGAAAGAGAAGGCATAGGGAAGTCTCAGCATGAAGAGGCATTAGGGTCTCCAAAATGTGTAGGGGAGGCAGCTGCTGGCAAATGAGGCCAAATAAGAGGAAACCACGTTTGCAAATTCTGAGTTGTGACTGGAGGGAGGAATGGTCCATGAAGATCTAGAATATTCTTGTCTACCCCATGAAAAGTTTGAACGTTATCCTCAAGGCCATGGGGCAGCATTGGGGTGATAGTGATGAAGTGATACATGCTAGTTTTGATCATTAGTTCATTCATTTATTCAGGAAGTATTCACTGAGCCGCGCACGGTCCCAGACCCTGCTGATAAAAGACAGGTGAGTCTCCGCCTTAAAGCTGCTGATGAGCAGTCTACTTGGGGAGCCGAGGACTTGCTAAACCTTAGATCACAAGTGCCAAACGTGTGGGAACACAAACGCTAATTCCAAAATCCCCTTCTCAGAGTGGACCTTGGGGACTGAGGGGCTTTTTCTTCATCGGGTTGCCAGATGTAAGCCCTGCACTGGCCATCCTGGAAATTCCTTAAAGAGTGGCCCAACTTCACACTGGTTTCACCTCCAATCGTTTCAAACATCTGGCCTGGCACTGGCCCTGGGTGGGCAAACCCCCCTAGTGTTCCTGGTACCCAGCAAAGCACCTAATAATATATTTGCATGAACTAGTCGAGCCATGGGGAGGGGTCCTAAGGCAGGGTCCTAGGCCAAGCCAAGGCTTTACTCAGAAAATAGCTTTGGCCCTTCTTAGTACAGAGGGGGAAAAGTCCATCCCAGACTTGCTGGTTGAGCTCTAAAAAGTCATCAGGTTGGGTTTTCCGGGGAGATGGAGTGATCGTGAGAGCTGCTTTAATTCTTCAGTGACTTCTGGGAAGGACTGAACGTAATTGGGCATGAATGATAACACATGGGGAGCGCCCCTGACTGGAGAAGCAGGATTAGGCAAGGGAGCCGGCAGGCCATCTAAAGAGCCTCTGCCCGCCCAGCAGGAGTTCCCAGCGAAGGGTGCCCATTAGAGCCCCAATTTGGGTGCAAATGGCCAGTCCCAAATGCCACCAGCTTGCTCAGCCATTGGAAAGGGCCACCCTAAAAAGGAGGTCACTTCACCTCCTAAGGGCTTCCCTGGTGGCTCAGATGGAACGGTAAAGAATCTGCCTGCAATGCAGGAGACCTGGGTTCAGATCCCCTGGAGAAGGGCATGGCAACCCACTCCAGTATTTTTGCCTGGAGAATCCCATGGACAGAGGAGCCTGGTGGGCTACAGTCCATGGGGTGGCAAAGAGTTGGACACGACTGAGCGACAAACACTTTCACTTTTTTTTTTCAGTGCCTCCGCTTAGGCTGACCCTACCCAAGCTAACAGCTGGAGGCTGTCAGCTCACCCTACTCAGGGCAGCTGGGCGGAATCCTTTCCTGAAGTCTCTCTGAGTGATGCCTCAGTGTCTGTCACCAGACTCCAGTGGAAAATTAGAAGCAGTCCCGGGAAATGCATGCATCATTAAGGCAAGGTCCCTCCCTGCCTTCCAGGCTCTCACCACCCAGCAGAACTGGTCAGAATTCATAATATCTTTAGGAGGGAAATCCAGGCAAGAAAGCCCCAGATGGAGCTCCAAAGATGCTGACGATTTGGGGGGAAGCTGCCCCGTTCACCTGTTCCTCTGGGGATTTCCCCACCCAGACCAATGAAAAGAATCCTTTTACCGGCAATGGAGATAACCTTTTCTATTTTCCTTTTTCCTAATTTGGGGAGAAGATGCAAATAGATATAGATTCCATCAAAATGCTCTCATCAGTGATAGATATCCCCTATTTTGTTTCACTCCCGTTTGGGTTGTTAGCGTGGCAGCAATTAAACTTGACAAAATAGTGATTAAAAAACAATGAGAAGCAAATGTACCAGCATAGCGGCGCGCATCTAGACCATTCCGAAAATGATCTCTTAAGTGTTGGAAATCTGCTTTATTTTCCTACCGCAGGAATGAGTTTTCAAAAAACAGCACTTAGGAAGGGCAATTTGCCACCAGCATTCCCCGGCCCCAACAAACAGTATTTCTTTCTAATGGACTCTCCCCCTCCAAATTTTAGCTGCAGTTCCCAAATCAGATTCATTACACAAAGGAGTGAGGGAAGGCCACAAAATGCCCCAGAAATTGAGCCTTTTCCTGCCACTTTTAATAATGGAAAAAAAAAAAAAACCAAACAAACAGACTAAACTTCTCAACAGTAACTCGCTTCCGGGGTTTCCAGGGCACCACCTGCTGGGCTGCCCTGGTCTGGAAGGTCACGGCCACCACGGAATTGAGAGGACTAGCGTCAGCTGTTGCTGCTTCATCAACAGGATCTTTATAACATCTGCCTGCTTTTATAGGACTGAAGTGTGTGACTCACAGCGAACCTTTTAGAGGGATGAATTAACAGCCCGGGCACTTTCAGCTGTGGGGTTTTTGTTTGTTTTTGTGCAATCCTGATGCAGATCTGGCTTCAGCGAAGCCACGGTCATGTCTTTCTCGCTCTTTCTGATGCGCAAGCAGCTTTCTGGGTCTAATTATAGATGGAGTCTGTGCATCCTTGATCAATAGTTCTGAGTGTCCTCTTGCTTTAAGAGCTGTTTAGTCCTTGCTGATGGGCTGGCATTTCAACCTCTAGTTCTGCGCAGGAGTTTTCAGACTCTTCAAGCCCATCAGCAAAACCCCAGGCTTCTCCCAGAGCGCCCTTTGAACTTTGCAGAGCTCAGATCAACCCTTACCTCAGGAGGTCCCGTCTGGGGGAGGCCTAAGGAGGCTGCGGACTAGGCTGATAATGGTGAGAAGACTCACCACAACAGGGAACTAGGGTTCAAAGTGTGATGACAGCCAGAAGCTGGAACAAGCATCAAAGAAGGTCCCCCCTCCCACCTCTCACCATGGGGGCTCCTCAAAGGAGGGGTACAGGAGATGTGCTGGCAGTGGGGATTCAGCCTTGGGAGTGAGGCAGTAATCCAAGTGCTCATTCTCCGGGGTCTCTGGTACAGCCATGATCGTGCTGGCATGGGAGACCCAGGGAGGTCCTCTGTTTGCCGGCTTTCTGTTTAATACCATAAGATGCACAGCACCAGGTTGGCAGTTAAACGAAGAGGCAGGACGCAGTTTGACCTATAGGGCCCAGGAAGCCGTGGAACAGAGAGGTGCTTAATAATATGGTTTTCCTAGATGGGAATGAGTGGCCGCCGCCACCTCCTCTGAGCCCGGCCCGAGGACTCTCTGGATCGGCTCTCTGTTCTTGGCCAGGCTGGGAAAGCTAACCTGGGCATGCTGTTGAGTACCTTGTGGAGGAATTCAGGGGACTGGGGGAAGCTCCCCTATACCTGGGCACGTTTCCAGGCCTGTAGTCCTTCCCAGGGCAAACCTGGGCGCAGGGAAGGGAGGCGAGGGGAGGTACACGGAGGGACCACTTGAAAAGCAGCCAGCGTGGGTAACGCTCCCACGGCCGCCAATCCCGGGCCTGCCCGTTCCTATGGAAACAGGCGCCAAGAGAGGAGCCTGCGGCTGGGAGCAGAGTCCTGGGCGGCTGTCAGGCACAGCTGCCCGGCAGCCCACTGGGACCTGGAACTGCCCTTTCTCAAAACCATCCCTGCTGGCTCTGAGCTCGGAGCCGGCATGGAAGAGGAGAGGGAGGAGAAGAAGGGGAGCGAATAAAAATATTTACACTTAACAAACACTTTGATGTTTGAAGACTGTGTGTACAAATGAGGGCTGGGAACATCTTTGGTGAGGGGTTGGCGTTTCCAAGCAAATCCTTCACACACACACACACACGCACACACACAATCTCATGCTCTCTTTTCCTCTTGATGGGTTTGTGTTATTATTGCAGAATGCAGAGCTTGTTTGGGAAGGCAGTGGGCAGTGTTGGAGAAGCACCCAGCGAGGGGACCCCACCTGCACGCCTTGGTGGGTCTCCTTTGCAGCCCCGAGGTGGCCTGGAGTGGCTGGTTGGAGGATGCTGGAGGCAGCTGGATCCACCCGGCCAGATGAGGCCAGCTGGGAAGGCTGCAGGTTGCAGGTGTTGTGTGGTGGGGGGCAGTGGGGCTGGGGAGGCCTGGGTGCCAAGCCCCATGACTATGAAGAGAAAGCCTTCGGGCCTGGCATTCTGTGGCTCAGGTGAGCGCCAAGCCCTCTTCAGGGAAAGCAATGAAGACCTGGGGTGGGGGGTGACTTCTCATGCATTCAGAGAACCAGAAACAGCATTTCCAGTAGACCCTACAGTAGAGGGAAGAGGGATGAGGAAGCAGCCAGCCAGCCGGGCTTTCTCTCCCAGATCTGCCATTTCCTGGCTGTGTGGCCTTGGGATTGTCACTTAACCTTTGTGAGCCTCAATTAAGTTGCAGATAAAAATAACAACTCCCTCTTGGGGTTATTGTGTGGAATAAATAGTTTGCCTGCTAGCCAGGATCAGAGATACTGATACTGGCAGTCAGAACTCTGCTGGAACATACCTAAACTGGAAAGTCTGGAACAACGTGAAAGGAGAGGCACCGTCAGCCTCTCCTTCGCTGAAGTTAGATGCGGGCAGGGAGGGAGATGGATTGGGGTAGGGAGACTCAGGGGACCGGGACACACAAGAAGGCTTTGGCTATGGTCCAGGTGGGAAGCACGGGGGTCTGAGCTGGGACGGTGGGGAGGAAGAAGAGGCGATAGATGGGGGAGAGAGAGACTGGGGAAGTATCATCCACAGAATTTGGCATCTGATCTCAAATGTATGCACGTGAGAGGCAAATTACCAGAGATCGATTCTAAACAATGCTCAACCATAGTAGCTATGTTTCAAAACTGCTGGTAAAGCAATCACATTCATCAACAGTCCTGCTGGGTTTCTCTTGACTCCAGAAGCTCAGCTAGACCCTCAAAGGTTCAGAGGTAGAAGATGATGTGACATCATGGGACCCCACCAGGGGCTGAACCACCCTAGGGGCTGGCATCTCCTTAGATGTGGCCACAGGCCTGGCTCATTCCAGATTGTTTCAAGCCATGCTGTAGCTAGGGCAGCGAGAGCCACTGTGTGACCTGGACTAAGTCACTGGACCTCAGTTTCTTTGGCTCTCTGATGGGAAAGATTGTAGGTGCCCTCCCCAACACACAAGCTTGGGAGGATCCAAGATACTGATGTGTGAGTTTGGCCTTTTTGATTGTTCTGGCCACTGGTTTTCTCTTCAACACTTTCAGACTAAGGAATTCTGAGGCTGCCATGGCCACCTGCTCAACCTCTGCCCACTCAGTGGTTTTGTTTGTGCATCTTTGCTGTTCTGCTGTTTACTGTTAATGACAGTTAGGTTTCTCAGTGTCAGCACCCTGCTCGTATTCCTTGAACCTTTCAGTGTATCTGCTTGTCTGTACCTGAGAGCTTGTTTGTACACTGGCCCCAGAAGGCAGCCCTAAAAAGTCCCCATGTGTTGGGTTGAGTGAAGGCTCCCAAAGATGCCCACATCCTAATCCCGAGAATCTGTGATTACCATACCTTTTGGTAAGAAGTGGGGGGCTTCCCAGATGGCTCAGATGGTAAAGAGTCTATCTGCCAAGCAGGAGACTCAAGTTTGATCCCTGGGTTGGGAAGATCCCCTGGAGAAGGAAATGGCTACCCATTCTCGTATTCTTGCCTGGGAAATCCCATCGAAAGAGAAACCTGGAGGCCTACAGTCCATGGGGTTGCAAAGAGTTGGACACAACTAGGGCTTAAACACCACCACCACCATGGTAAGAGGGAGTTTCCAGATGTGATTAAGTTAAGGATCTTGCGATGGGGAGGACTATCCTGGCTTATCCAGGTGGGTCCTTATAAGGGGGAGGCAGGAGGGTCAGAGTCAGAAAATGGGATGTGATGAAAGAATCAGAGGAGGAGATGTGACAAGAGTTGATCAGAATAATTCAGGGTCACAAGCCAAGGAATGTGGTCAGTTTCTAGAAGCTGCAAAGGGCAAGGAAACACAAGCTCCTCTAGAGTTCTAGGAGAAACAATCTAAGGCAGCTAACAGAGAGGGTTTCCTACGGACCAAGACCTGTGTTAATCCTCCCAACCCTGGGAAGTGGAATGAGTTCCCATTTCTCAGATTAGGAAGGTCCACACAGAATCTGAGCTGAGTCCCACAGCTGGGGCTTGGTTCAGTCCAGATTTGAAAGCAGGGCTACCTGCATCAAAAGCTGGTCCTCATGAGTGGGAAAGCTGACAAAAGGGCCCACAAACTCCTGACCTTCAAGGGAGCCCACCTCAGGGATTCACATCTTCTTCCATTGACCACCTTGCCTTTTGGTGGTCGCCTTGGGCCAGTTGCCCCCTTATTTTTATTGTCTCATCAAACTATCATACGGGGTGGTATTTGCACCTGTATTCACTTGCCAGGGCTGCTACAGCAGCATGCCACAAACGAGGTTGTTTGAAACAACAGAAATGTATTCTCTCACAGGTCTGGGGGCTGGAAGTCTGAAATTCACATGTTGGGAGGATTGGTTTCTTCTGGAGGCTCTGAGGGAGAATCTATTCCAGGCCTCTCTTCAAGCTTCTGGTGGCTGTTGACAATCTTTGGTTTTCCTTGGCTTTAGATACATCAATTCAATCTCTGCCTCCTTTTTCATGTCACCTTGTCATCTCTGTTCTCTCACCTTCTTTTCACTCTCTTTTCCTTGCAGTATAGTTGATTTACAGTATTGTAGTAGTTTTAGGGGTACGGCACTGTGATTCAGTATTTTTACAGATTACACTCCATTAAAACTTATTACAAGATTATGGCTATAATTTCCTGCACTGTACGATATGTCTTTGTGCCCTTCTTTCCTAAGGACACATGTCATTGGATTTAGGGGCCACCCTAATCCAGGATGATCTCATCTTGTGATCCTTAACTTGATTAGGTCTGTAACGACATTTTTTCCCCAAATAAGATCACATTCACAGGTTCTGAGTGTACATATCTTTTATGAAAGTTGGGGCACCATTCAATCCACCACAGTCTTTGATGTTGGCCCCTTTGAGTTTGGACTGAGGTTGATGGGAGAGAAGCTGTTCTCCTGAAAGGTTTGATTCTCCCAAGGAGGGGTACCAGCAAGCGGCTCTGGTGCCCAGGGGTGAGGGGGAGGGCACGTTCCCTCCCCCTTCCCAGAGCCCAGTGTGAGATGGAGACAGAGGGGTAAGCAGCACCCTTCCGCCTCCAGAGCTGAGCTGCCCAGTTAGAACATTAAATTGTACATTTCACCTGTGGCGCCAAAGACAATAGCTAAGAAATTTCAATGTGAGACCAAAATGCAGATATCTTCAAAGGAAATATCAAAGAACCAGTTAAAGGACTTCAAACCCAGAGGAGAATATAAAAGGGGAAGAGAGGCTACACTGGGTGTTCCATGGGCAGATTTCTTTGGTCTCTTGCTGGGAGCCCCCACCAAAAAAAGAAGGTAAAAATATCTGGACAGGGCAATGGGGGAAGAGCATTAGCTAAGAGCCTAGAAAGAATGACGTAAGCACTCCATGTGGAGAGCCTGGTGATGCTGATACTTGACCCCAGCAGTGATCCAGGAGCTGTGGACTGAAATCCCACACATGTCAATATTTCTCCCCGGGTGGGGGCTGGTGGTGCTGCAGATCAGTGGTGGGTGAATCACAGGTAGCAGGCACCCAACCTGGCTAGGGTCCAGATGCATCTCTAAGAGGGATTCAGTTAGGACGGCTACATTGGTGTTCTTGGTCTTTCCGGGTAACCCCTTAGCACTCATCCCTTATAAGTCCAGATGTTTCTACCTGAAAGCACTCTCTCCACTTAGAAATGTGCTTGGGTCCTGGCTGGGTGGTCTCAAAGTTCTATGGAGCGAATGGCCCTTGGGAGCAGGGCTCAACGTGGACCAGGTAGGAATTGATGAGCTATCAATTGATGAGCCCTCACTCCCAGTTTCCTTCCCTCGGGTGGGACACTATGATGTGTTTTCTCTACCACCTCCAGGGGATAAACCCAGTTGTCCATAGCAGCGACCTGTTCAGAGCACAACCTGGACTTGCTCTCTTCCCTCGGCTATGATAACTCCTGGGGTCCCCTCCCTAAAAAATGACTTGTATCAGAGTCCTTGTCCCCGAGTCTTCTGGGGAAACCCAAACTATGGCCAGGGCCTCTGTCAGAAGCTAAGGGGATCAATCGCACATATCTATGAGGGAGGGAAATTCATGAGGGCAGCAGGAGTGTCCATCCAAAGGCGGACCATGTACCTGCTCACAGGAGATGCTGCTGGAACCTTTGGAGGGCCCAGAAAGGCTTCCATGGAAGACCCTTCCCTCCCCATGGAGGAACTAGTAGCCTTGAGCACTGGGCTCAGTCCAGGAGCACATCATACATCCGTGCTATTACATAAGAACCTTCTCTATCCCTTTCTCCTCCTCCCTACTCACCAGGGAGCAGACGTGAATTTCCAAGACAAGGCTGTCTGCCTCGGGGGTTCCTCCGACCTTGCTGTCCAATTTCAGAGTGTGACTTGCCCCCTTCTGCACCGGGTGGCATTTCAAAAAATAAACAACTCCTCTCTTTCCTCCTCCCCAATCCTGGGAGACACAGACTAACCTGTCTTTAATCACTGCCTAAAATGCGTGATTTTTCTGTCCTGGATTAAAAACATGTTTCCGTCCAAGAGAGGCCTGATGCTCCTTCCAGGGAGCCCTTCCTTCTTCCTTTGATCTTCTGGGAGCCCTTCTCCTGCCACCAGCTCCTGATGAATTAAACAAAAGCTGAGAAGCTGGGGATTCTACAAGAAGAAAGTCAACTGGTCCAAATCATGCAGGAAGGCACCCACCACGATGCTGGGAGGAAGCTGGGAGGAGATTTTGGGCCTCCCCTTACAGCTTCTTACTGCAGCTCAGGTGAAGGGGCTCAGAAGGTAACAGTTCCCTGGAGTCACCTGGAGCCCTTTGGAGGATGAGGCTGCAGGAGAAGGAATGGACGGGCAAGGATGGATGGGAGAATTGGCCCTCACCTAGGGCTTCCCTGGTAGCTCAGACGGTAAAGTGTCTGCCTACAATGCGGGATACCTGGGTTCAATCCCTGGGTCGGGAAGATCCCCTGGAGAAGGACATGGCAACCCACCCCAGTACTCTTGCTTGGAAAATCCCATGGACTGAGGATCCTGGTAGGCTACAGTCCATGGGGTCGCGAAGAGTCAGAGACGACTGAGTGACTTCCCTTCACTTGGTGGTAGTTGCATTTAGCCCAGGGCAAGTTAATTGGAGGACTTCCCTGGTGACTCAGTGGTAAAGAATCCACCTGGAATGAAGGAGGCGTGGGTTTGATCCCTGGGTTGGGAAGATCCCTTGGAGGAGGAAATGGAAACCCACTCCAGTATTCTTGCCTGGAGAATCCCATAGACAGAGGATCACAAAGGCTACAGGGTCGCAAAGAGTCGGACATGAGTGAGCGACTAAACAACAACTCGAGGACGTGCCTTTGGAGCCTATGCCACGTGCTTCCACGTGGCTTCAGTGATGGCATATCTTGGAATCCGGGTCTGCCTCGCTTGTTCCCAGGAGATATTTATGGGATCAAGGAATGAGCAAACCGTTTCCAGGATCCACAATGAGGTATGATTAATTATCACAGCTGGATGACCTTGACTTTCTTGCTTGGCCGGTTCATGGCCCTGGAAGAAGTTTGCAGAAAATAGTTGAGTGATATGTCAGCTCTCTAGCACGGCCCCGGAGTTCATAGCACCGATACCCACTGCCAGAAGGAACGCCATATTTCTGAGGGAGCCGCCTTTGCAGATTCCTCGATGGTTGGGACCATCATCCTGTGGCCCAGTCTGTGCTCTCTCAGAACAGACCCTGAGACAAAGAGATCCCAGGGTTCACGTTGAGGGCATGGGGAAATGAGCCAGGGAAGGGAGGCAAGCTAGTGCAGGTGTGCTGAGGGGCTGGTGGGTGATGGGCTCAGGGTGGCTGGTACCTTTGGGAGAACTTTGAGGAATGTGCCCCAGGTTGGCCTCCACAGAGGGGCAAGGAAGCTGCATTTCTTCTGTACCGACTTCTGCCCCATCCCATTGGTTGAGGGTTGTTCCTTGGGTATGGCCTCTCAGCACTTCCGGGCTGCCTGCATGTGGCCTGAGCAAACCTGGGGGCAGAGAGATGAATGTCTAAGATAGGAAGCCCTTGGAGTGTCTGGGACTATCCACCTGCAGGGGCTGATTCTGAGGTCTGTGTCATTTATTTTCCTAGAGGCTCTCCAGGGGAACTGGGCCCCAGTTGCCTACAGGGGTGTATTAGTCAGGGTTCTCCAGACAAAGAACCAGTAGGACAGCTCTCTCAATATAAAGGTAAATTTAGTATAAGAAATTGGCTCACATGATTATATAGGCTGAGAAATTCCAAGATCTTCAGTCGGCAAGCCAGACTCAGGAGAGTTCAGAGTGTGAGTTCCAGTCTGAGAACTGGCAGGCTGGCAGCATAGTAAGAGCAGATATTTCAATCCAAGCTCAAAAGTAGGAAGAGACCAATGTCCCAGCTCAAATAGGCAGGGGGAGTTTCCTCTTACTCAGCCTTTTTTGTCCATCAACCCTTCAACTGATTGGATGAGGCCCACCCACACGCCCACTGCTTTACCCAGCCGACAGGTTCAAATGTTAACCTCATCCAGAAACACCCTCACAGACACACCCAGACTAATATTTGATCAAATATCTGGGTACCCAATGGCTCAGCCAAGTTGTAGTCTCTTATTGGCCTCCTCCTCTCTGATCTCACTCTCCCTGCTCCCTCACTGTAATCCCTGGGACGATCTCTCAAATAAATGACCTACATCCAAATCCTGACTCAGGCTCTGCTTTTGGGGGGGAGCCAAACTATGACTCAGGCAAAGTATGACAAGAGACCTTCAAATAGCTTGCTAAGGAAAGATGAAAGTGGAGGAAGAAAGTCTGTGGGAAGATCCAGGAAAACTTTGAGGAGGTGTGATTCGATCTGGGTTTTGGGAGAAGTGTAGGAATTTGACAGGCATCAAGGACGGGAAGGGAAGTCCAGGGAGAGCAGAAGTCCAGGGACAGCAAAGAGAGAGATGGGGGAAATATCAAAATAGACTTAGGGAATTGGGAGAAGGGAAGTGGGGATCAGAGCACATGGATAAAGCTGGGAAGGTGAGGAGAGGCTGTAGGATTAAGACTGGAAAAAAGGTCAAATCCAAGTTGTGATGTGCCCATCACAAGGTAAGAAGTTTTCACTTTATTCTGCAAATGTGTTCATTTTGTCCTGCAAATATTCTGAATGCGGGGTCTAGTGACTGCAGCAGGGTATTCAGGCAGGAGTAGGATGGAGCCTGCTCTCTGACTGTTGTCTGGTGCTCCTGAAAAAGAGGGAGAAAAGACGGCCTGTTTCTTTACACCTGACACACTGCTTCTGTTTGCCCTACTTCTTTTTTCTGAGGATTTTTAGCCATTTTCTCCCTTTAGCATGATGGAGTTCTGGATAAAATTATGACAAAAGCTAGGTGTGTCTGCAGGATACCTTTTCCTTTTCTATTCCTTCCTTGAACCTCTCTGCCTATCCTTTGTCATAACTCCCTCCCTCCACTCAATGTCTTCATGTTCTCTTTCTCCCTCCTTTCCATGCAATTTACTTTTAGCGTAGTTTCTAATAGAGACGTGTATACTAAAGTAAAAAGGACTGGTAGGAAACCAGCATATTAATGTACATCAGGTAAAGGCATAATTACAACCGAAAGGGGGACAAGTCCCTTGTTTGGCTTGAGCTATAAGAATCGACCTTATAGCAGAATTTAAGTACAGAATGAGCTGAACAGTTTGTTGGACTTCCCTAACTCCATGCAACTGTGCCCTTTCTGCCTCCTGGCAAGAGCAGTGGGACCTGTCTCCCTGCCAGGCTGATTTTGGAGACATCTTTGCAGAACTTCCTGCCTGAGTCCTCACCAGTGGAAGGAATCGCTGAAGTGAGGCAAAAAGCCAGACTTCTGTTCTGTTCTTCAGTTATTTGGGTCCTGCAGACTGCCTCCTCCTTTCTCCTATGTGAGCTTCTTCATGGGATGCTCTCCCCCTGTTCCAGGGGCTGAACATGGTATCCTGGGCCACCTGGGACCTGGAGGACCCCAGGCTCGAACCCGCCTCCCTGGGCTTCCCCATGGCCCAGCACAATCTGGCTTCCCAGCTGAGGACTGACTGGCCATGACAACTGCCTGAGCTTAAGCAAGACTTTTGGTAATGAAAAAACGGGGAAAAAACTACTTTAAAAAGGTGAAAACACTGCCTTGAGTCTGAAATTACCCGCAAAGTCACCTTTTTCAGTGCTCACAGACACACAACGCACTCTGCCTCCGCTCTTAGCAAACCATATGCTGCCGCTGCTGCTGGCCACGTCCTGGGGGATGGCTTTTTTCCCCTTCAGCAAGCCTCCAGAAATGTCATAGAAATTTATATGCTTATTCACAGAGCCGATAAAGCAGAAAACCGGCGTTTCAGCTATTTTTGTTTTGCTTTGCAGATGGAGAGTAAGAAGCATAAATCTCTTGCTCATTGGACTCTGTGGCCCGCGACTTTCTGTTTTGCATCAGATGCTGCTCAGCCCATGGGGCCAGTTCTCTGGGGCTTGGGACCCACCCCTCCCATGCCACCAAGCCTGTAGAAGAGTTGATTGAAGGAAGGGGCAAAACCAAGGAATCTCTACTGTCTCTTGGGGTGCAGAATGCCAAAGGCCCATCACCCTGGGTGCTCAATGGGGATTAACTGGGAGGAGAAGAGCCCCCAGTGGACGCTGCCCTTGTGGCCTCTACCCCTGAACACGTGTGTTGGGGATGTCATGTGACATATCCTAGTCTACCTACAGATCCTTGGTGGTGAGGCTCCAAAATCAAGGATGTTTCAATTATTACTGTTGGGCAACCATTCATCCTGAAACTTTGCAGCTTTTCTTTGCACATGGTTTCCTGGGCTGGGAAATCAGGAAGGGCTTGGCCGAGCAGTTCTCACTTGGAGTCTTTCATACTGTTACACTCAGCTGCCAGCTGGGAGTCATCTGCAGGCTGGACCATATTGGACATTCAAGATGGCACACCCCCAGGGCTGGCGTTGACTTGGCATGTCAGCCTGGAGCTCAGGTGACCCTGCAGATGGGGTCACCTCTGCGAGGACCCTCCAGCATGACAGTCTCAGGGTGGTTTGACTTCTTCATGGCAGTTAGCAACCCCCAGAGTGAGCGTTCTGACAGCTGGGTGGAAGCCACGTGGTCTTTTCTGACCTGTCTTTGGATGTCATGCAATGTCACTTCTGCTCCATTCTCTGGGCTATGGAGAGTCACTGAGGCTTGTGCAGGTTCAAAAAGAGGGGCCTAGGCCCTGCCTTCTGGCCCAGGGGGCCACAAGAGGGCACTGAGCAGAGGAAGGACATGTCTGACTTAGATTTAAGGATTCCCCGATCTGCCTGTTTGCTCCAGAACTGGCTCTGAACCCCACAGGAACTTAGCTGTGAATAAGCAAGGAGGGGGACCCAGGGGGAACTTCTGCCACCGTCCCTCACTGCTGAAAACCCCTTTGGTGGGGACAAACCTTCCACGCTCATGTACATAATTTCTGACAAGGTGGGCTTCTAGAGTCAGTAAGTGCCTACCATGCCAGGCAGCCAGAAAATGACCTGCCGGCACAATATTTCTATTGGAGGAAAAACAGGGGAAAGGGCAAAAGTGGGTAAATGCACTCTAAGTCCCATTCTTGGAACAAGCATGCTTGTCTCTTGGCTCCACATCTGGCTCAAAACAGCTCAAGTCTGACCACTTCTCCCCATCTCTGCTTCCACCTGCCTGGTCTGAGACACCATCATCTGTCACTTGAATTGTGACTGGGGTGTCTGCTGCTCCCCCTTGACCCCTACAGTCTGTTTCCCACACAGCAGAAAGAAGGGTCCCTCAGCCCAAGTCAGACATGTCCCTCCTCTGCTCAGAGCCCTGCTGTGACACTATATCTCTCTCAGAGTAAGAGCCAGAGTCCTTACAATGCCCTGCAAGACCCTCCGGGATATGACCCCCTGTGATCACCTTGGCCTCACTTCCTCCTTGTCACTACCACCCTACCCTTTCTGTTTCAATCACACTGGGATCCTTAAAAAAATTTTTTTTAAAAAAATTGGACTATAGTTGATTTACAATGTTGTATGAGTTTCTGCTATACAACAAAGTGAACCAGTTATACATATATACCTATAACCACTCTTTTTTAGATTATTTTTCCATATATGTCATTATGAAGTATTGACTAGAGTTCCCTGTGCTATTCAGAAGGCCCTTATTATTTTATATTAGTTATTATAATATTATATTATATATAATATTATATTATATATTTTATTATAATATATTATTATATTATTTTATATTAGTTATCTATTTTATATATAGTCATTTGTTTATGTCATTCACAATCTCCCAGTTTATCCCTCCCTCTTTTCTCCATGGTAACTATGTTTGCTTTTTTACATCTGTGACTATATTTCAGTTTTGTTGATAAGTTCATTTGTACCATTTTTTAAAAAGATTTTTTAGATTGTACCATGTTTATATCATATGCATATAAGTGATACCATATATTTGTCTTTCTCTGTCTTACTTCACTTAGTATGACAATCTCTAGGTCCATCCATGTTGCTGCAAATGATATTATTTTGTTCTTTTTAATGACTGAGTAATATTCCATTATATATATGCACCACATCTTCTTTATCCATTCCTCTGTTGGTGGACACTTAGGTTGCTTCCCTGCCCTGGCTATTGTACATAGTGCTGCTGTGACCACACTGGGATTCTTACATGCTATGAACAAACCAGCTGTGCCTCTGCCTCAGGACCTTTGCACTGGCTGTTCCTTCTGCCTGGAATGCTTTTACCTTAGATATCTCCATGGCTCACTCTCATGCTTCCTTCAGGGCTTGCTCCAATGCTACCCCACCAGAGATGTCCTCCCCATCCATTCAACTTAAGATCTCAGGCCTGTCTTATCTCTATCCTTCTCTCCCATGCCCTGCTTTAATTCTCTCCATAGCCCTTATGGCCCCTTGACATATGGCATATATTTACTAGTTTGTTTACCATCTAGTGCCTTCACTGGAGTATAGGCCCCGAGGGAGCAGGTTTGTTCACTACTGCAGTCCCAGAGTCTACAACAGTGACTCGCACCTTGTAGGTGTTCAATAAATATTGAATGAGTGGACAGATTCCAGTCCTAACTCTTGAGGCAAGACATACAACAACACCTTAATTCAACAGACCAGGGAGCAGCCAACTTTTTCTGCAAGGGACCAGATAGTAAATTTTAGGTTTTGTGAGCCATACAATCTCCACTACAAATACTAAACTCTTCCATTATAGCCTAAAAGCAGTCATCACTAATGTTGAAACAGATGGGCATGGTTATGTCCAAATAAAATTTTAATTATAAAAACAGGTGATAGGCCAGATTTGGCCCACGATCCATAATTTGCCAACCCCTGATTTAGCAACAAAAATGCCCTCCACAGTCAAAAGTGTGGTTCAATCATGTGAAGCTCAGAGAAGTTGAGTGGCTGTTCTAAGGTCACACAGCATGCTGGAGGCAAAGTGGGGTAAAGAACCCAGATCTCCTGATTTTCGCTCAGGGCTCAGGTTACCCAAGTTGCCTCCCTGTGGGTCACTTGGGGAAGGCCAGAGAAAATACTAACGTAGAGCTCAGCTGAGAAGCTTCCATTAGCAATACGGGAAGCTCATATTAAGAGCTAATTGTGTTAGGTGTTAATTGCACCCAGTGTCAGGTGTTGGTATCACTGGCCCTAAATTGCTATTAAGAGATGGAGTGGGAAAGAGAGGCTGAAGGACTGGGACAAAGGCCAGGGGCCAAGAAACCAGGGTTGTTGCAGCTTGGGTCTAGGAAGCAGTCTTTGAGATGGAGTTTAAGGTACAGAACAATGAAACTAGGGAGGCCTTGAGACTGACCCTTGATTTTCCCCTCCCCTGGAAGGGAGGTGGAGAAAACAGGAGTGGGCAGGAGAAGTTGATGTGCAATACAGACTCCCAAACAGCCTTGGCTAATGCCCCACGGAGCTCTGGAGCTAAGGGATGGTCCATTGGACGGGTCCTCAGTTGGGCTGAGATGGTGAGGCCTCCCTATTTCTGCACCAATCAGTCACACGGGTAAGAACCATGACCTTAGGGGAGACACTCGCTCTAAAAGACTGATATGTGTGCATGCTAAGTCGCTTCGGTCATGTCTGACTCTTTCCAACCCGGTGAACTGTAGCCTGCCAGGCTCCTCTGTTCATGGGATTCTCCAGGCAAGAATACTGGAGTGGGTTGCCATGCCCTCCTCCAGGGGATCTTCCCGACCCAAGGATCAAACCCATGTTTCTTAGGTCTCCCGCATTAGCAGGCAGGATCTTTACCACTAGCGCCACCTGGGAAGTCCCAAAAGATTGACAGTCAAAGGCTATTTGCTGACACCACTTCCAGAGGCTGGGGCAGCAAGTCCTTCCTTCCTGAAAAAGGCTCTGGTCAGTATACCCTGCTATCCACTGCAGGGGTTAAGAGAGGAAAAAGCAGAAGTACTAATGGGAAATTGGAAGGGGAAAGAAAAATAACTCACACAAGCCATAGCTAGGGCCATGGTCATCCACAGCCTTTGCATTTGGAATAGAAATGCTCTACCTTCACTTTACCTGTTAGGATTCAATTTGGCAGTGAGTGATAGCAAACCCCAAATAATGGTGGCTTCAACACAGTAGAAGTAGATTTCTGTCAATGAAGCTGGAGTTACATAGCCCAAGGCTGTTGAAGTAGTCTCACAAAGTTGTCAGAGACTCACGCTTCTTCCAGCTTTTTGATCTACCCTCTTTAGCGCGTAAGTGCACTTTGTGGTTCAAGATGGTGGCAAAAGTGCCAGCCATTACCTCTGCAGGCCAACAAGGAACAGGAAGGAGGGAGAGATGAAGAAGGCATGGCTTTTCCATTTAAGGACATCTCCCGGAAGCCACACAGGGCAACTTAATCCCATTGACCAACAAATTTAGTCACATGGCCAGCCCTAGCTGGAAAGGAGTTTGGGACATGTAGATTTTATTCTAGATGACTTTTTTTTTTCAACCAAAAGTCTGGAAAAAGTGTAGGACAGTTATTGGTAGGATGTACACAGTGTCTGCTTCATACTGAGAAACTCTTCATCTTTAAAGATCAACTCTCAGAAAAACCTTCAAGACCCCTTACCCCTAATGCCCTGCCCCACGTCCAGCTGGTGGTTTGTACTCTATAATTCCTCAGGACTTTCTCTGGGATTTATCTGTTTTTGTATCTTGACTGTGAACTCTCTGAGGTTGGGGACCTTGTGCTATTCATCTTCTCCCCATAGCATGTAGCACTGAGCCAGCTGTGCATAGTAGGTGCTCCATAAATGCTTGTTGAGCAAATTCCCGGAAAAATCTAATATGAACCATAGGAATGTGTTGTATTTGACACCCTTATTCATTCCACCAAAGCTATATTTTTAAAGGGATTAATTAATAACTTTCATAAAACTTGATACACTGCTAACGAGTCCTAAGAACCCACGCAGTATGAAAAAAAATATGACAGGTAATAGGTGGTTATTGATGATTGAAGATTTTCTCAATTTTCTTAAAGTTCAGCTAAATGTAGAATTGTGGCTGGTGTGCTATTCTGATCCATGTTGTTGACAGTTCACAGAAGCACATATTTCACCTGGAGCCTAGTCACCTGCATCAAAGAGGCATTGGTGAAAGCCTCCAACAATGCCGTTAGCTCCTGTAGGAGGCAAGGGACTGAACCAGCCTACCTGGAAACATGCCCCCTGCAGCTCCCCAGGACATGCACCTCTGCCAACTTTGCTGTCTCTCAAGGGAGAAGGGGGGTAACTTGTGACTTCAAGGGGTGAGGGGCCATGGGAAGAGGTTGTTTTTCAGAAGCCAGGTTCTTCACATAGTGGACACTGTTGTTGCCTTGTCCAGATCCCCTTTATGTGGTTGGTGCACCTGCCCATAGGTAGGGGCCGGTGTCGACTATCATCAGTTCACGATTGCCTCTTTCTTGGGGGACTGCTCTCAATCAATAGGATCCACTTTTCCCAGCGGTATCTGGAAGGTTACTCCCTACTCGGGGGTGGGGGAGAGGCACAACCAATGACCTCTACCAGGGATGTAAAAGTGTGGACTCTGCTTTCAGGGGAGGGGACAACTCCATGGTGACTTTCCTGGTGCTGAGCTCCCTGTGGGAAGAGGGAGAGGTACGGAGCCCAGTTTGTCTCAGTTCCCTTGGGACAGTCAATTTTCATTCTGAAAGTCCACATCCCGAGAAACCTTCCTTCCTGGGCAAACCAGGTCAGCTAATTGCCCCCACCTTCAACTAAGCACATCTCTGTTTCGCTGGTTGACCTCACTCCTGTTCAGGTTTCTCCGGAGAGCCCGCCTTTAATAAATCATGTGCACAAGTTCCGCCCCCACTCCAGCCCCGCCCCTTTCCCCCTAATCCTGACCCTCTGAGTGCCAGCCAGTTTCCACAAGTGCTTTGGGGTGCGGGCAGGGGCTCTCATACTCATGAAAGGAGTTCACAGCTGAACTGAGCTTTCTGGTTTTCTGGTGACTCATCATGCCGCTGCTCTTTTCAGACTTTCAACTGGTAGTTGCCCTCATGATCCTGCCTCCGGGTCCTCCTTTATATTCTCCACCCTTGGTGGGCACCATGCTTCTGGCGGTCACTCCCACTATGGCCCTTTGATCTTAAATGAAAGCCCTTTCTCTCAGGACACTTGATTTCTAGAAGATTGAACCCTTTTCCTTCAGAGAGATGGCCCAGTGTGGAGTGAAGTGCAGGCTGGCTTCTAGCTCTGGCCCAGGGCTAGTCTGTGAACCTCTCTGTGTCAAGTTTCACGATTGCATAAAAATGGCTCAGTGGGTTCTGGTGCAGACCCAGAACTCAACAGAGTCACTTCTGGGCTCTGGGCAGTTTCCTCATCCCTGAGACAAGGTGACTGGCCTGGATGTTCTCTAAGGGTGCATCACTCCCATGCATCTACATTTCATTCTGGGTGGGCTTCAGAAGGAGACCATTGTCTTGACTTCTTTGCTTGCCCAGCCTTGCAGCTTAGCTCTGCCTCTTGGAGCTTTCTAGACTTTTCATATAGGTCGGATCCTCCTCTCCTTTCTCCTGGGCTATTGTGGAACCCCTCACTGGTCCTCTGACCCCAGGCTTTTCTCTGGCACGTCTTCTTAAAATATCACGCTGCTTATCTACTTCACTCTTCAAGAACTTTCAGTGATTCCCAATTGGTACAAACCAAAGCCCAAACATATTGGTAAGATGCTAAAGGTTCTCCATCTGGGATCCACCTCCAGGTGTGGCCCTCTTGCACTGCTCATTCCGTGACCTCACCTAGCACCTCTTTGGACCTTTCTCGGTGAGAGGCCAAATGGGACTTGAAGAAAGATGCTCCATTCTGTGCAGTTTGATCCTGCCCCAAGGGCAGAAAATACGTGGTGCCCAGGTGCTGGAGAGAAACACCCCTCTGCCCCCTTTCATCACTTTTTTGACACCCAACCCAGAGGGAGAGCCAAGACATGGGTTTCATCTTATCAACAAGTGCCCAGAGGAGCTGGTCTAGAATCGGTGAATGAAATGGGATGGAAAGTTGCAAAGTCCTTGGAGGGTTTTTTTTTTTTTTTTTCAGATCCAGTTCCAAGGCAGGGAGGCAGGGGGCGGGGGTGAAGGGAGGGAGGGAATGGATGTCCCTGAGGAGCCGAGGGAGGAATGGAGGGCTAAGTGGCAGCAGATGAGCTCACACACCGCAGTCACCTTAGGGAGCAGGCAGCGCTGCAATGAATAGAGACGGGCTGGCTCCGCGTGTCAGGAGCACAGACGGGTTAAACGCGGGGTTAACAGCGACTGAGTCACCATTTCACCTCCCTTAGGAGAGGAAGACTCAGTCTGCCACCTCAGCCGTAAGGAGAAAAGCCATTTTGATGGTTGGATCTGAGCCACACCGTACATCAGCAGCTGGCTCGGGAGTGGCGCTGTGGCTGCGTGGGGCTGCGAGTCCTCCCGGGGTGGGGAAGTGATAATAGAGGGCTGTCTGCAGGCTAGTCAGCAACTCCCCTCTCCACCTGCAGTCAAGCTTCAGAATCTGTTGAGGCTGCAGATGGGGGGTGGGGGCCTGACTCTTCCCTAACTTCCTCCCCTGTCTGGGGAGCAGGACACATGGGCAATGACAGCTGAACAGGAGACATGGCTGTTTTATTCATCACTGGGTAGATTGATCTTGGCCTGAGATGGCTCCTCCCAGGACCCTTTGCCCTCCCAGGTTGTGGGTCATTGGCAGCCTTTCCCATTGGACCTTGACTCAGTCTCTTCTGGGCAGAGCTTCCATGTCCAGTCGTGTCCGACTCTTTGCGACCTCATGGACTATAGCCCACCAGGCTCCTCCATCCATGAAGTTTTCTAGGCAAGGGTACTGGAGTGGGTTGCCATTTCCTTCTGCAGGGGATCTTCCCAACCTGGGGATCAAACCCGGGTCTCCCGCATTGCAGGCAGATGCTTTACTGTCTGAGCCACCAGGGAGCCCTTAAGGAAAGCAGGTCTCATAAAATACAACATGAATGATGTCCCCAAGAGCAACATGGCAGCCCTGCCCATTGGTAAACTGTTCCTTCGGGCATATTTTCTGCACAGGAAGGGCATCACTTGTATCTTTAAGGAGTCAATTGGTCTTAGGGTCTTGCCCTGGTCTAGCTTGTACATAATTATGAAATAGGAGAAGTTTCCAGCTTTTTCCCCTCCTGGCTTGTCCTCACTTTGGTGGAGGGTACACCTTACTGTTAGTGTAGGTTCCACCTGCTTTCCCTTATAAAGTAACAATACACCAAAGGGGTAGTTTACATTAGGGCTACAGAAAGAAAACAGCACACACACACACATTAAAGTATATGTATGTGTAAGTATATATATAATATGTATATAAAAGTATATATATATATATATATATATATTATTCAATTAACAGGGGAATAACTGCATACATCAAAGTCATAGTAATTCACAGTGCATTGTACTATCTAGTCCCAACTGCTCTTCCTAGTAATGATTTTCATTACTAAGATCCTTACCCCCCTCAACACACACAAGCCAGGAAAGTCTCTTTGATAGATAATTGTCTTCCAGTTTTCCCAGAGAGACATTGAGGAGGACTCTGAGGTCTTGTCCCATCTCAGAGGCCCTTGATTGATTAGTGATGTCTGCCAGGGGTTGGCAGGGAGATTGGGGGCATGTATGCTGCGTAAGTGCCATCCTTATCTTGAAAGACTCCATGTGCCAGACTTGCTCACTTACTTCAGCTCATGCTCAAAGGCTCCTCTCGACCTAGGCATCTGCAGGCAATGTCTAAGGAAGTCTGTTCCCCCGAGGACTGGCCAGATCAGGCTCTCCTCTAACTAGAGACCTTGGTTCCCAACTGTGGTCAGTCCATTGCTGTAGAGCAGGGAGCACTTAGTTGCTTAGTCATGTCTGACTCTTTGTGACCCCATGGACTGTAGCCTGCCAAGCTCGTCTGTTCATGGAATCTTCCAGGCAATAATACTGGAATAGGTTGCCATTTTGTATTCCAGTAGAGCTGGGAGAAAGAGTTTAATTTCCTTTGGGTTAGGATGAGTCCTTTTCTGATGGGGTCTGAACTAAAAATGGACATTCCATTGGAGGGATGCAAAAATGCTATGATATTTCCTGTGAAATACCATTAACATAACTCCCACACCACCCACCTCCCATTACTGCAGCAACTTAGACACTATTCCAGGTCGATAATTTCATGTCTGATATTGAATATGTTACAACAACACTGATCAATAGATGAATTTGAGCTGAGAAATTAATGGCTGACAATGACCTTCATGTGATAGCCTGGGCATAGAGCATCATGTTGAATGTGCCTTAACTTTCACTATTGGAAACAAAATGAATGTAGATTTTATTCAAATGTGAGATAATGATGACAAGTGCACAAATCATAAGTATACATTTGATGGATTTTCACAAACTGAACATACTCGGGTAACCTCACCCAGATCAAGAAATGGACCATAGAGAGTGATATCCTCCAGAGAGCAGAATAAGACTTTCCTACCATTCCCACCCCGCCCCCATCACTCCAAGAACACAGATTTTGATATTCTCTCATGGATGACACTGCATTTGTGGAAGTCTCAGAGTTAGTACACTGTTGGGGCAAAAGTTTCTGAGATTAGATGTTTTGAAGAGGATAAAAGGAACAGGTTCACTTTACATAAATCACCCCTCTCCCAAGGGGAGAATCATCTCTCTCCCCAGGTGGCACATCTCAGTACCAGGAAAGATCCCATCAGCCCATGCTTTCTTCTACAGAAGAAGTGAGAGTATGCGAGTAAACACTTGGCTCCCCTGGCAGTGTGGGATGCTGCCACAGAAAGTCACTTCTTTTTTGGTCACATCTAGAATGCAAGGTGAGCAGCATAACTAAAAAAGGGCAGGGAGGAGCTGAAAGAATAGCAGCCAGAGATTGTAAGCTATCATATTCAAGGGAACGCCCATAAGGCTATCAACATATTTCTTAGGAGAGACCTTGCAGGCCAGGATAGCATGGGCTGATATATTCAAAGTGCTAAAAAGAAAAAAAAAAAAAAAACCAACCAAGAAAACTTCACCCAGCAAAGTTCTCCTTCAGAAATGAAGGAACAGTAAGATTATCCTAGATAAACAAAAGCTGAGGAAGTTCATTACCACTAGACCTGCCTTACAAGAAATACTGAAAGGAGTTAGTCAAGCTGAAATGAAAGGATGCTAATTAGTAATGTGAAAACATGAAAATATAAAACCTACTGGTAAAAATAAGTATATAGCCAAAGCCAGAGTACCCTAAAATTGTAATCTGGTGGTATGCTAATCACTGAACTATAAAAGTTAAAGGACATAAGTATTAAGAATAACTGTGGCTACAATAATTTGTTAGTGGATACACCATATAAAAAGATGTAAAGTGTGACATCAAAAACATAAAATGTGGGGGGAAAGTGAAAGGGCAGAATTTTCGTATGCCATCAGAGTTAAGTTGTTATCAGCTTACAATAGATTTTTATAACTCTAAGATGTTTTATGTAATCCCCATGGTAACCACAAAGCAAAACCCTACAGTAGATACACAAAAGATGAAAAGAGGGGAATCAAAGCATACCACTATAGAAAAAGGTATCAGATTCACAAAGGAAGATGGTAAGAGGGAAAGAAAGGAACACAGGGACTATAAAACAACCAGAAAACAATTAAGAAGATGGTATTAGGAGGTTCTTAAGTACCAGTAATTATTTCAAGTGTAAACGGATTAATTTCTCAAATCAAAAGACATAGAGCAGCTGAATGGATAAAAAAATAACACCCAACTATATATATATGCTGCCTGCAAGAGACTCATTCAAGTTTAAGAACACACACATAGGCTAAAACTGAAGGGATGGATAAAGATATTCCATGCAAATAAAAACCAAAAGAGAGCAAGGGTAGCTATACTCACATGTGTAGCTATGCTCACACACACAAATACACACACAGGAAAATTATTCAGTCATGAGAAAGAAGGAAATCCTGCCATTTGCAACAACATGGATAAACCTGGACACTAGGTTTACTGAGTGAAACAAGTCAAATACTGGATGATCTCATGTGAAATCTTTAAGAAAAAAGTCGAACTCATAGAAACAGAGAATAGAATGGTGGTTAGCAGCAGTGAGAAGTGGGGAAAATGGGGAGATGCTGGTCAAAGGGTACAAGCCTTTTAGTTATGAAATGAGTAAGTTCTGGAGGTTGAATGTACAGCATGGTGACTATAGTTAATGATACTGTATTGTATACTTGAAATTTGCTAAGAGAGTAGATTTTAAGTGTTCTCATTACACACACAAGACAGATAACTGTGTGAGATGACGGATGTGTTAATTAACCTGATTGAGTAATCATTTCACAAAGTATATGTATATCGAATCACCACAGTGTACTCTAAATATATATAATTTTATTTGTCAAGTATGCCTCATATGGGCTTCCCAGGTGGTGCTAGTGGTAAAGAACCCACCTGCCAAAGCAGGAGACTTAAGAGACCTGGGTTCCACCCTGGGTTGGGAAGATCCCCTGAGGGGAGGGCATGGCAACCCACTCCAGTATTCTTGCTTGGGAAATTCCAAGGGCAGAGGCACCTAACAGGCAACAATCCATAGGTTTGCGAAGAGTTGGACACAAATGAGGCGACTTAGCTTGCACATCTCAATAAAGCTAGAGAATAAAAAACCATGACCAATGTTTTGGGGTTGTTTTCCAAGTGGGCGTGGTCAAATTGTGCTGAAATGAATGTTCTTTGCACATGTCTTGGTGAGCATATGGATGCATTGCAGTGAGTATATACTTAAGAGTAGGATTGTTAGGTCACAGGGTATGCTGATATTCAGTTTTAGGTGAACTTTTCAAAATTATTAAAACATTGAAAAATAAGAAACATTCCAAACACAGAAAATTATGGGAAGTAATATGAAACACCCATGAACCTACCACAGAGGTTGGATGAATTTAATATTTTGCCACATGTCCTTCATTTCTCTTTCATATATTAAACAATACAAATTCCTAAATACAGCTGACCCTTGAACAACATGGATTTGAACTGCTTGGGTCCACTTATATGTGGGTTTTTTTCAATAGTAAATACTGTAGTACTACACCATCCATGTTGGGTGAATCTGCAGATGAAGAAGCGTGAGTACGGAGGGATCTCAGATACATAGGGCAGACTCTAAGTTATACTCAGATTTTTGACTGTGAGGAGGGTCCATGCCCCTACCCCTGTGTTGTTCAAGGGTCCACAGTACAGTGAAAAACCCCTCTCCTTCCCTCCCTGCTTTCCTCCCCTCAGGGGCTGGTGTGTTCTAGACATGTACTACAGAGGTATGTACCCATAAACCACATACATCATTGTTTTGAATGTTTTTAAATTTTACAAAAGGTGAAAGCATCTTTCCATACCCTATGGAAACTTACTTTTATTCACTCAACTTTTATTCACTTACTTTTATTCACTGCTTTGCCATAGCAAAGCAGTGGAAATCTTAACATCCCGTAATAGAAGGCATATTCCATTGACAGAAGTAAATCAACACATATCAACACGTATATATATAGAACACATGATGTGTGCCTTGATATGGAATTTTTGGTGCTTTGACAGGCTAGGTGTGAGAGGTGGGTGAGAGAGACTGCACGGATGTGTCTGTGATTGTGTGTGTGTGTGTGAGCATATAAGATTGTGTGGGTGTGTATGTGACTGTGTATGTGAGCCCTTGCACGTGAGTTCAGTGTGTGTTGCGCTGCCCTTTGGAGGTTCACTTACTCTGGGAGCTTAAAATGCCAAGTGTCTCGGAGACTGGGATGGCTAGGCACAGACACCCACTCAAACCAGGCCAGACTCAAAGGGAGAATTGTCATCAGGTCCCGGAAAGCCTTCATAGCAAGCTGTGAGCCCCGGGGAGAGGTACGGGGCAGCACCAGGCCCAAAGCCCTGGCAGCAGGGGTTGGTGGACCCAAACCCTGTGTTCTGCCCCTGCCGTGGCTCATCTGCACCCACATCTGTGCTGCTTTCTTGTCGGATACCTGTGACTCGGACTCTTGGCGTCTGCATCTGTCAGGACCCGCGGTTGCCACTGACAAAGCAGGCTGATTTGTCAGGCCGCCACCATCAGCGTCAGGGCACAGCGTCAGACCAAAGTGCTGCTGGGCTCCTCAGACCTGGGGCTGGAACCCAGCCCGCTACAGTGACACGTGTGCTCTCAGAGGCTGCCCTGCCGGCTTCTCTGGGACTTCTCTGCCCCCTGGCTCCTGGCCGCCGCCGGGTCTCGGTTAAGCAGAAGCCAGGAGTCTCATTTCGCTTGGACGGGTGGTCTGTGTCATTGGGTGGGTGGGGAAGGCTACTGACAGTTTTGTCCAGAACATCATAGCCCACTCCCAAAGTTCTTCAGCCAGCCACAGAGATGGGGCAAGAGGAGGGTCTCCTGCCCAAGAATGCCAGTGTCCTGGCTATCTGGGTGCTCCTTTTTCAATGAAGTTGTCAACCGTGGCGCACGTTGCTGGTGCTCTGCCCAGATTCACTCCCATCTCTTTTGCCAGGTCTGAGGGACAAGCCCCCAGCTTCAGGGGGCTCTGCTGCCAACAGCTGAGACTTTGGGAGGATTGCCCTTGGCCACTGGTGTCTCCCCAAAGGTAGGGAAAGCTGGAAGCACCTAGAAGTTTTCTGTTCCCCTTTCCACCTCCACCCCAGGGTACCCATCAGCTTGTGGCTGGTGTGGAATAAAGAATGCCAGGTCTGTTCCCTGAGCTGGACCAGCTCTGGCATGTAGGTTGTCTCCCAGAATCCTCCCATCGGATCAGGCTGAGCCTGGGACTGGAGTTGACACCCTCCTCTGGCTTCCTCTGTTCTGCCCTTAATGGTTTCTCTGGCAGAGCCTGAGGCACAACACCAAACTCTGTCCCCCACCTCGCCCTCCCCGAGGGAAAACTAGTGCCCTGGAACCAGGCAAACCTGGCTTCCTTCTGCTTCCATCTGTGAGATTTTCCTCGTGTTTTACCCTCTCGAAGCCTCAGTTGTCCCTATCTGATACATGGGGATGCTAAAAAGAAAATCACCTCAGAGGACTTCTGAGGATTTAATGAGGTAACACTTTGAAAGTACTTAGCAGGCATATAGCAATTACTTCAATGCCAAGTCCTGGGATTGCAGTGAGAATTAAGAATATAATGTGTGTCTGATGTGCTTGACACTTAGGAAATGGTCCATGAATTTCCACGCCTTTCCCCTCCCTCTTCCAGGGCATCCGGTATAGGTGCTTATGTTTCATTTTTAATGCAATGGACAGTCAACCCTGCAGGACTGATCAGGGGGTAACCATCCACACAGCAAAGAATTAAAAGACAAATGCTGAAGAAAGACAGGATGGTGATTACCTCCACATAACTCACTTCTGGGGTTAATTTTTTTCTTTTTTCTCTCGGTATGTTTTCCCCAGTAAAAGTTTTAATTAAAAAATATCCAGACCCTGGGGACTTACAATATATTTGAGTGCAAAACTCCTCGGAGAAAATGTCTTGGCTAAATAACACAGAACAGATTATTATTATTTATTATTATTTCCATTCCAAGAAATGGCGAACTTTCTTCTGCACTTTTCTTGGTGATTTGCGGCTTCAGCCACTCTAGGCCCAGACTAGAGGGAGAGAAGAATGATGCCTTTTTGCCTTTAGAGATGCCCCGGTTTTGCGCTAAGGGAGGGGAAGCGGGTGTGCTGTGCACAGCCGTCTCGCCTCTGCATTTATTACTGCAGCATTTACCTCCCTGGGGCCTGTTCCTTTTCCAAACCAAATAATTCAGACCCTGTTGTTTACCTCTGCAGAGGGATCAAGGTTACACCCACAGTAAAAAATGGAGAAAAGTGACCCAGAAGCTTGGCCCTGAGTCCTGCTCTGACTTGGGGGTGCTTGCCAAGTTATTCTCAGCCTTGGGAATTATCTTCCAGGCTTGGGAACGCCAGGTGTCTGAGCTGCAGAGTGATTGATGTGCCCGAGAGACCCCCTCCTCCTTTCCCATGCCTCCTTGCCTGGAGTCCTCCCCCCCTCCCCACTGTGGCCAGACCAACCCCCAAGCCGTGGAAAAACAAATGGGGAAACTGAGGTGGGGAGCGAAAGACTTGACAGGTGTGTGTATCTGGTGCAGAGGGGAGGCAGTGAGGATGACAGAGTCTGGACCCGGACTTGAATGCAAGTAGTTTATTTGGAAGGAGATTGCAGGAAAAAGCAGCAGAGGAGCGGGGAAATGAGGAAGGGATGGAAAGGAACTGCGAGAGGAATCGGGCACTCGGTTATGCCAACCGAGGGTGGAGGAGCTGGGCTGTCAGTCAGGGCTTGACAGCTGCTCAGGGGGAGGGGGTCGCTAGATATCTAGGAATTCCTGCCTGCTGCCGTCACGGGCACAGTGGGCTCCAGAAGCCAGAAAATCCAGTAGCAAATACACAGTGCTGGCAATTGGAAGTCAAAGCCATGGGCACCGATTGGTTAAGTGCCGATTGCAGGCAGGCAGGCAGGTCGTGACAGCTTCTGCTACACCATCCAATTCAGAAACTTTACTGCCTATGTGCTCACAGGCTGGATTCATTTTTTTTCCCATTTATTTTTATTAGTTGAAAGCTAATTACTTTACAATATTGTAGTGACTTTTGTCATACATTGACATGAATTAGATCTTTGGTTTTTTTAAACTTACTTATCCCCCAAAGTGTTCTCTGAGGAACACTGTCCCTGGGAAATGCTCCGTGAGCAGAGTCCAGGCCTGGGATCCACGGCAGCCTCATATGGTTCTCTTATAGGCTTCGAGGTGGCGTCTTTCAGTAACCGAGGCTGGTTGGCTTTGTTTTTACCTAGAATTTCTCAAATGGAATAATGGATGAGCACTGATTTTTGCTGGAACACGTACTTACTTAAGCTCTGTGGAGCTAGTGTTCCACGGAACACCCCAGAAAGCACAGATTTAGCAAATTAATCAATATGGTATCTTGTGACGTCCCCTATACACCTTACACAAAAGGAGTGTTGCGGGAAGAAACTGGCACCTGGAGATGGATGGTGAGAACTTGTCTGAGCACCATTTAGGGCACAAGAATGGCTCAGGGGAGATGTGACAGCTGTCTGTGCACGTGCCAGGAGGGCAAACAACACAGGAAGCCGAATTTCATCTTAAAGTCAAAAAAAGACATTTTTCCCCCTCACAATTAGAACTGAAAAGATCTGGCCTCCTGCTTCGGATCGGGCCCTATGCTTCCTGTCTCCAGGTTTATTTCAGCAAGGGAAATAAATCTATGGGGAATAGAGTAGGGAGCTTCTTGAGTTGGGTGGGAGTTGAGCTGGGACACCATAGACCCCTCCTGTCTCTCAGAGTTTTGTGCTAGACTTAAAGACATTGATTCCTAGGTAGACTGGGAGTTATCTGAGAGACCGGTTGTGTTTTAAATTTCTTTTTATTTCCCACACTGTCTGGACTGGTTCTGGGCATGTAATTTTTATAAATAAAAATCATTCAGTAGAAACTAGCACAGCATTGTAAATCAACTATACTCCAATAAAATTAATAAAAAATTATTGATTGATTGAATGAAAGAATGGATGGGTTTCTGAGGGCCCACTTGCAATGCTGCACTTTAGCAGGGCTGCCGTAAGATATTTAGAAGAGGGTTGCCACAGCAGCAGAGGGTGCCTGCATAGACTTAATACAAGGCTCAATCTGGGTGTCAGAAATCTAAGAGACGTATGATGAGAATATCCGTGAATCACAGGGTGTTATTATGTCCCTGCCACTGTCTGTGTTTTCCTCAAAAAGCCCTCCTTACATCATTCCTCTGAGCTAGGTGTCATCATATCCAAGACGGAGGTGGCGCTAGTGGTAAAGAACCTGCTTGCCAATGCAGGAGACTTAAGAGATGCAGGTTTGACCCCTGGATTGGGAAGATCCCCGGGAGGAGGAAATGGCTACCCTCTCCAGTATTTTTGCCTGGAGAATCCCATGGATAGAGGAGCCTGGCAGGTTGCGGTCCATAGGGATGCAAAGAGTCAAACATGACTGAGCATCATTCGACCATTTTCTTGATGAGAAGACTGAGGCTTGAGAGGTCACCAGGCTACACAGTGGTGAGGCTTGGACTTGGTTCTGGCCAGCCTGACTCCAAGGCTGGGACCAGAACCACCCTGATCACACTTGCATGGCTTCAAACCCTTACTGATGCCCCGGAAGCACTTTGCTGCCTCACACAGCCCCCAGGGCCGGTGGGAGTTGGGGGATGAAGAGGATTCTACATCTGTCATTACAGGTGGTGATACTGAGGCCTGATAGAGAGAGCAGTTTGTTTCTTTAGGCAGATAAGAGGCAGTGAGAAGGACAGCGTATCCGGGTCAGGAAGAGCTCAGCCAATCCCTTGGCTCCATTTTCCAGTCCTGTATGGATGGGATGGTCCCCTTGCTAACTCAAGACAGAGAGGAAGGAAGAGCAGGCACCTGTGGCCTCAGGGAGGAGTGTTGCCGGCACAAGAGGCAGTGTGGCTTGTCTGGTTGGCATTCAGGTTGTCTGAGTTTGCTGACCCACTTTCCCTGTGAGCATCCCGGAAGTGATCAGGGCCTCGGCTGTGCTCCGAAGGGGTGTCTGATTCAACAGAGAAATTGAATCTTCCCTGGTGGCTCAGATAGTAAAGACTCTGCCTGCAATGAAGGAGACCTAGTTTTGATCCCTGGATTGGGCAGATTCCCTGGAGAAGGGAATGGCAACCCACTCCAGTATTTCTGCCTGGAGAATCCCACAGACAGGAGGAGCCTGGTGGGCTACAGTCCATGGAGTCGCAGAGAGTCAGATGTGACTGAGAGACTAACAACAGAGAAAACCACTGCTCCGTTTATGGTCTGGGAACACACCTGAAGAGGTCACTTGTCCCCATGTCCTCTGTTGAGCCCAGAAGTTTCCTTGCCTCCTTCAGCACTTCTGTGGAAACCTTGGGCCTGAATTCAAGATGCAATGGGACATCTTGTCCCAGAATTTAGCATACAAAGTAACACCAGTCTCCATCCTTCCTCCTCCCTCTCTGCTCCTTCTTCATAAAATAAAAACATGCTGATGACCAGATCTTGCTGAATTTTCAAATGACCCCACAGTACATTACATAGCCATTTCCAATCTCTCCCTCCTCCCTCTCTTTGTACCACTGTCATCCTTCCCGTTCGAGGTGGGGGTCTATTTCCCAACCCATGGATGCTGGACTTGGCTGTGTAACTTGCTGTGGCCATGGGTGTGTAGGTGGAAGTGACGACTTGCGCGTTCCAAGCCTAAGCCTTGTGTGGTATCATGAGTTGGCACTTTGTCCTCTTGCATTTCTGTCTTCATTATGAGAGAACGTGCCCCAGGGAGCTGGTTTCAGAAGAACCAGATCTATGAGCCTGAGCTGAACCCAGAGGTTGGAGTTCAGTCCAGCCTGGACCAGCCAACCGGCAGCGGCACAGGTGAAACCAAACCACTCCAGCTGACCCTCAGACCTGTGATTATGAGAATACATGCTTATTGTCTTATGTTGCTGAGACTTCAGGTGCTAGTATTGTATTACTAGCAATAGCTGAGTGATACCACCGGTATTTTCTGTAATCCACTTCCCACTTCCACCTCTCTGAGTTTGGGTCTTAGACACACATACTGTCTACACTATAAGTCATCACATATGAAAAAAAACAACAATGGAAGAACAAAGGGAAAAGTTACAGCACAGAAATGCTCGGCTCAAAGTTTGCTGTGTGAACTAATTTCTGACATGTGCAGCAGTCTATCTAGGGATGTTAATTTAATTTGAGAAGATGTATTGATAATGCCAGAGTGGGGTACCTGGAGCTATCACCTCACCACATTGTTTTTGATCCTAATTCTATCACTTACTATCTGGGTACCTTTGAGAAAGTTACTTTTCTTCTCTCAGCCTCAGTTTCCTCATCTGTAAAGCGACTATCTTCTCAGAACATCATTTGGAGACTTCAATGAGAAAAAGTGTGTCAAGTGTTTAAGGCAGTGTCTGGCTGGTGGCGAGAATGCACTAAACCAGTTAGCTCATGTTATTTTTATGGTACTGTCATAGCAAAAGCACCGAGTGATACTTTAAAGAGATCTGACTCATCCTCTCTCAAATTTCCATCCAATTTCTGCTAGCTTTCACTCTTCTGCTTTTGCTAGAGAATCTCCCCGAATCCTTTTTTGTGCGTATGGGCAGAAAAAAATTAGTGCAGTAAACCATGCCCCCTGATTTGTGGCCCCAGATCTTCTACTAGCTTGCTGAGTGACCTTGAACAAGCCAGCTTCAGTCTCTGGGCCTCAGAGAACAGTCAGGATTGATCTCATTTCTAAGGACCCTTGATGCCCCTCATTTTGCACGTTCCCTTTGGAAAAAGATCTGGAAGAGTTGAAAGAGCTTTTATGAAGATATCGATTATAACTTTGGTATAGTAAGGGAAGAAGTGATTTTTTCCCCCATAGGGGATCAGGCATGGAATTGAAGAATCACAGACCATTTGACCCAGAAGGGCCTTAGGAAACTTGTAGTCCAGTGATGTTTCTTTCTAAAGAAGAGACCATGAAGCCCCAGGGCAGCTCAATGGCTCACTCAAAGGTGTGCTCGCCCTCAGGAATTATTTGTTGAACACCTTGGTGTGCTGATTCTGGGCTGGGCACTGGGGCTCCAAGTGCATGGGACAGTCTCTGAGGCCTGCTGTGGAGAAAAGACAGATGGTTCCACATTCCATAGAGTCAGCTGTGCTGATGCTAAGAAGTGGTGGCTGCACTAAATCCAGTCTTAGCAGTGGTCAGGAAATAACCATAATAACTAACTCATCTTCACTCCGGGTCACTCTGCAGGAATTAAATCCTACTCTGACGTACCTTCCCAGTTTACTGGGGAGGAAACTGAGGTTCAGAGAGGTTGAGTAATTTGTCCCAGGGTACACAGCTAGCAAGCAGCACAGCCAGAATTTGAATTTAGGGAGTCTGGCTCCGGAGTCTGTACTTAAAAAAAAAATTAATTAATTAAATTTATTTGGAGGTTAATTGCTTTACAATATTGTGTCTATTTTTCACCGCCATGTGATACTGACTCTCTGGGGAGAATGACATCACAGCTGTGACCTAAGGAAGAAGTGGGAGCTATACAGGAGAGGGCAGTTGGGTAGAAGGAGGGGCACATGCAAAATGGTAAAATCTTGCAAGTGAGAATGAATGTGGTGCGTCTATGAGTTATGAGTGTGTTGTGTAGCCTAGAATGTGTGTGTGTCTCTATGCACATATCTCTGTGTGTTTCTACGTGTATATTTGTATATCCATGTGACGTCCATGTGTTTTCCTATGTCTGTTTGTGTGAGTCTGTGTATATGTATATCTGTGTGTGTCTCTGTGTATATGTGTCCTCCTGGTGTGCCTGTTTATGTCTATAGATACATTTGTGTTTGTATGTATGTGTGTTCATGTATGTGTACACGTGTGCATATTTGTCTATGTATGTCTGTGTGGGTCTGTGTATGTCCATGAATATGTTTGTGTGTTCCATGATCGTATATTTGTGTATCTGTGTGTGTCTGTGTAGTTACATGTGTGCCTTAGTGTGTGTGTGTATGGTGGGAATGGACAGGGTCAGGAGGTGACTAGAGCTATGCAGAGACCAGATCATGGTAGGCTCTGGAAAACTTTACCCTTAGGACATAAGGGAGTCATCAATGAACTGAAAGGTGAGGTTGACATTTTAGAAAAGCCATGCACTCATCTATATATTTTTATTGAGCATCTAGTATGTGTCATAGCCTATTCCAGATTCCAAGGATGAAATGGTGAATAAGAACAAAATCTATGTCTTTGGGGAGCTTATATTCAAATGAGGGCATCCCTGGTAATTCAGTCAGTAAAGAATCTGCATGCAGTGCAGAAGACCTGGGGAGATCCCCTGGAGAAGGAAATGGCAACCCACTCCAGTATTCTTGCCTGGAAAATCCTATGGATAGAGGAGTCTGGCAGGCTACAGTCCATGCGGTCACAAGAGTAGTACATGACTGAGAGACTAAACCAGCACCACCACCATATTCAAATTTCAAGGAAAGGTAGACCATAAACAAACACACAAAAGAGGTAATATAATGTCAGAATAAGTAGTTACGGAAAGAAAAAAGCATGTTAAGGGGAGAGATGATGGAAGATACCATTTGAGCAGAGGTCTGCACAAGTGAGAGTGAGCCTGGGACTGTTTGGGATTGGAGAGCATTCCAGGCAGAAGAAACAGCGAGTGCAAAGGCCCTGAGGCAATCGTGGGTTTGATCTGTTCAAAGATCAGCAAAGAAGCCAGGGGGACGGAGGTGTAATGAGGTTGGGGGCAGAGCTGGGGCCACTTCCCACAGGGCTTAGCGGCTGTGGTGAGGGCTTTGGATTGTGTTCCTCAGATCATGAGAACCACTGGAGAATCCTATCCCTGTGATTGCTGTGTAGCCTGTGTGGAAGGAGAGGGCTTGTTGTCACACTCTGAAGTCAGTGCTCTCTCCACACTGCCACCTTGACAGTCAAAACCAAGGTCAAATATTCTTTTTTTTTTTTTTTTTTCGCCATGCTGCATGGCATGTGAGATCCTAGTTCCCTGACCAGGGATCAAACCCGTGCCCCCTGCAGTGGAAGTGCAGGGTCCTAACCACTGGACCGCAGGGGCAGTACCCTAAGTTGGACTTCCTGATGTCAGGTGCAATTGATATTACACAGAAAAAAGTCTGTTTTCAAGATATGTTCCTGTCACCATTGATTGTTCACTAGATTCAAGTCCTTTTCACAGAGGTGGTGTTGATCATGAGCAAATAATTTGTGTAGTTTCTTGGAGCCCAACTAGGCTTATGGTGGCAGAAATTTATCACTGGCTCCTGGACAGAAGTAACTAAGGCTACCCACACGTGGTGCTGTTTCCGGAACATAGTGAACACTCAGCAAACACATGTTATTATCTCCTTGAATTCACTCATGAACCCTTTGAGGTGGGTGCCAACCATATTTTACACATAAGGAGCATGAGGCTTTGAGAGTTTACATAATTAGCCTGAAGTCACACAGTTAGTTAGTGGTGTCCCGGCCCCCAAGCAAAAAGCAATTTCAAAAGGAGTTAGTGATTTTGCTTCCTAGTGCATGATTCGGGCGCTTTTAGCTCCTGGCATTAGTTGCTGGAAGAGCCTAGGAGAGCAGCTTTACAGTGGCGGCGCCTTACTGAGCCAGGTATGTGTGGGGAGGGGATAATGGGTGAGTTAGACTGCTCAACATCAGTGTCACTGCCAGGGTCACCATTAAAACGCCATCTGTCCGCGGGACTGGGCTAGACCCTGGGCTGAGTATTGCTGCTTTGAGAGTCTTTCCAGCGTGAGTGGGCCATGCAGATGGGAACAGCCAAAAGGGAGATGAAAAACATCTGAGCGAGCCCTAGAGGGGCCTGACTTTCACAACTGAAAAACTAACAAATTCCAGAGACACTTGCTCCCCCGACCATGTGGCTTTGTTTCTGTAAGTGCAGAGGGTTTTCTGAACTTGCCAAGTCACTGATGGGGCTTGAGGGACCCGGTGGGAAAAGGCAGGTGGCCTCCCTGGGCAGTGTTGTCATGAGGTTATTGTCAGAACTAATCAAGAGACAAGGCAAGGCTGTAAGTCACCCCAGTTGGTCCCATTATCATCTGACAAAGTGCTGTCCCCAGTTCTTACAAAGGACAGCCCTGCAGAAACACCAGCAGGTCACACTTCAGACCTGTGAGTCAGGGGATGGTGTTAGGGAAGGGGGGATTGGGCCCGGAACACCCACACAGAAGTTGTACTCTTGCTGTTGTCCCCACAGGGCTGGACCAGTGTTAGACAGACCCTGTAAAAGGCAAACCAAACCTGAGAATTCGGGAAGCTTATTTTATTTTTATTTTACTTTAAAAATTAATTTAGTTTAATTTGATTGTTAAAATTGCATATATTTAAGATGTACAACATGACAGTTTGCTACACACCTACACAGGGAAATGGTTACTAAAATGGATTTTTCAAAGGTAGCCACAAAAATGTGTGTATCCCATCTCCCACACTCGCTAATGCTGATTTCCACTCTTCCCACTAGGAGATGGGGAGCTCCCCTTGAATCTGAGTGGGGCTGGTGACTGTTCTGACCAATAGATTATGGGAAAGGTGAAGCCACATGACTTCCTAGGCCAGGTCCAAAAGGGATCCAGCTTCTACCTGCTTGTCACTTCCCCAGAAGCGCACTTTAGGCACCCATAGTGAGGGAGCTCAAATCAGCCCCAGGAAGGCATTCACACAAAGTGGGGAGAAGGACTGTGGGTCCCCAGCTGCCAGCCAGCATCAGTCATGAATTTATTTTTGATCTCTGCACATAGTTGCCTTTTGTGTGTGTGTGTGTGTGTGTGTGTGTGTGTGTGTGTGTGTGTGTGTGTGTGTTTGTGTGAAGAGAGAACCTGAGATCTACTCTTTTGGCACATTTCCAGTATACAATAGAGTATTAGTAACTATAGTCATCATGCTGCATGTTGGATCTCTGGAACTTATTCCTCCTACAGAACTGTGCCTTTGTGCCCTTTGACCAACATCTTCCCATACCCTCCACCTCCCCGCCCCTGGTAACCACCATTCATCTCTCTGTTTCTATGTGTTTGACTTTTTGACATTCCATCTATAAGTGAGATTGGGCTATATTTGTCTTTCTGTGTCTGGTTTATTTCACTTAGCATGATGTCCTCTAGGTTCATCTGTGTGGCAGGCTCTTGGAAGCTTGGTGGTTTTGTTCCTATGATTGCATGACCAATCACACCCTCCTCCTCCGCAACCTAGTGGATTAAAACAATCATCGTGTCGTACACTTGCAGATTCTGTGAATCAGACGTTTGGACAGGGCAGGTGTCTGGGGTCTCAGTTGGAAGCCCTGAAGACTGGCGGCTGGGACCATCTGAAGGCTTGTGCACGCACATGTCTGACGGCCGATGCCGGCTGGCGGCTGGGGCCCCACGGTCCTCCTCTCCACTTTGTGTGAATGCCTTCCTGGGGCTGATTTGAGCTCCCTCACTATGGGTGCCTAAAGTGCGCTTCTGGGGAAGTGACAAGCAGGTAGAAGCTGGATCCCTTTTGGACCTGGCCTAGGGAGTCATGTGGCTTCACCTTTCCCATAATCTATTGGTCAGAACAGTCACCAGCCCTGCTCAGATTCAAGGGGAGGGAACAGCTCCCCATCTCCTAGTGGGAAGAGTGGAAGTCAGCGTTAGCGAGTGTGGGAGATGAGATACATACATTTTTGTGGCTACCTTTGAAAAATCCATCTGCCACACTATGAGTCTCACGTGGTCCTCTGGAGGTCTGCGCCTGGGAGAGAAGAGGTAAGGGTGCCTCCCCTCCCCCACTCAACTGTGACGGCAGTGATAGGAGGAGGGCCAGGAAGCTGGCAGTAGCCAGTTTATGTGCCATTTTCCCAGTGACCTTTGTTAGAGAGAGTGAGGTGAAGTCCCAACTTCGAACAGAGTCCTGAAAAGGAATCAGAGTGTGACCTTCACAGAGGCATCCTGGCCGTCTGCGAATGCTTGGCCCTCGGGTCTGGCCGAGGCTTGGTGTGGAAGTAAATGGGACTCTGCCAGGAACAGGGGGGCCTAGGACAGCACCATGTCTCCCGACAGCCCCCCAGCTGGGGAAAAATACACATCAAGGCCTGTGTGAATGATGTCCAGGCCACTTCAGACCCTCCACCTCATGTGGGTACCTGGCAGTCCAGTGGTTAAGACTTTGCCTTCCAATGCGAGGGATGTGGGTTTGATCCCTGATCAGGGAGCTGCGATCCCAGGTACCTCGCAGCCAACTATTCCCCCCAAAACAAAACACACCAAAGCAATATTGTAACAAATTCAATAAAGACTCTAAAAAATGGTCCACGTAAAAAAAAAAAAAAATCTTAAAAAAAAAAGATTTGAGTGGAAGTAATTTATGTGAAAGGTGACCCCAAGAAGCACTGGTCGGGCTGGAGTCATGAGCCAAGGAAGACAAGATAGGGTTTAGTGCAAACCAGTTACCATTGTGAGTGACTGAGGCTGAATCCCGGCAGGAAACTCTGGGGGTGATTGTGGAGCATGAGCCTCATAGTTGTTCCATCCTAGGGGCTAGGGAAAGGGGGTATCTGTCCTGCAGTTCCCATCAGGCATTAGCTGAGGGCTGCCCCCGGAGTGGTGGTAATTCCCTGGCATTTCTGGCCAGCCAATTAGGTGGGCAGAGCAGGTTTTGGTGGCTAGAGATGCCCTCAGGCAGAGATGCAGGTGCTGGCAGCTGGGAGTTGAGAGCACACGCCAATGTCATGGTAAGATGGAGGGGACAGAGGTGGGGTACCCATGGCATCTACTACAGACCCCTTCAGCATATTGCCAGTGCTCCGTTCTTTTGCTACTCACTGAACTTTGTCTTACAGTGTTCATTGTATTTCAACATTTAATAACACTTCCAGAAGTTTCTCCTCCCTCTGACATCCAAAGCCCGCTCCCCACTCTCCTTTATGCCAGGGATCACGTAACAGAGGGCTGGAGACAGTATATCCCACACTGTGGACTGTCTAGGTTTGAATCTGGGTTGGGAAACTGAGTTTGAAGTGGTGCTACCACTTACTAGCTGTGTGGTTGTGGACAAGTCAGTTACTTTACCTCTCCAGGCTTCACTTTCTTCATCCGAACATGAGGATACTAATAACACAGTGTTGCCAGGATGAAACGAGTTGGATGAAATGTGTTTCAACTAGCACCTGGTACACAAGAGGCACAAGGAAAGGAGTAGCTGTTACTAATAAGTCTGGGTTTGCCTGTTTCTCCATAGAACCCACAGATACTGAGAATGTCTTCCCTGCAGTACACAAAAACTTCTGTCCTTCTTTCACTGCTTCAGCCACTTGGATCAGACGTGCCAGGCTTCTTCCTTCCCCTGAGCCGAGGTACATGCTATTCCCTCCATCGGCAAGGTTCTCTCCCACCCTCTTCACCAGACTAACTCCTTCTCAGCCTTCAGTCATTTCCTCAGGCAAACCTTCCCTGACCACCCCTAGATAGTCAATAACATTCCCTGTCATATTCCCCAATACTTCCCCTACTTGGAACTTCTCCCAGTTCTCCTCAGATGACTAATTAGGTAACTGGATGTTTACTATCCATTTCCTAAGCTAGAATGTGAGCTGCCTGGAAGAGGGACTGGGTCTGTCTTGTTCACCGTTTGTGGCAAATACAGAGAGGACTGGCTTGTGCGACATGCAGCTAGGGTTCTGGAGTTGTTTTGGTTTTCATCAATGAGGGAACTCAGCAAGTCTCGAGCTGACTCACAAGCACGTGATGACAGGCATCCATTCTGTGGGGTGGCTCATGTGGTCCAACAGCCAAGGCAGTGGTGTTCTGATCCTCATCACGACAGAGCCTTGGCAGCCCACTCCCGTGGTGTGGTTTGGAGTGTTAGTTGCTCCTGAAAGCTCCATCTAGAACTTGCTGCTATAGCCCCGCCAAACAGTCTGCAATAATTCTTTTTCTACTCAAATTAGCAAAAGTGGATTCTGTTCTCTGCAGCCAATCTCAGACCTCTGGATCTTAGATGGTGCCTGGTATTAGTTGGTGCTCAGTAGGATTAAATGACTGGTTGAAGGAATTAAGAACTCTACCTTGCAATCTGAAGACTGTCCTCTGCATGTACTTGAGAAAGTTCAAATCCATTGGAAAGTCCCTGCACCCTTCAGCTCCTCTGTTTTCCTCTCCCCATGACAGAGGAGTCAGCATTTACCTGAATGGCATCTTGATTTGTTTCCTCAAGTTGAATCAGTCAGAACCCCTGGTCCTTGCAGCCCTAAATAGGCTATGGAAGAATCTATCCTTAACCTCCAGAGATGCTTAAGGGCTCAGAAGTGGACACAGTGTCAGAGATTCCAGAGGGTGATGCCCCTAACTCAGCCAGTGACACTGAGGGTGTAATTTGCATGCTTGCCAGGTTTTACTGATGATGCTACCCACATCTCCCTCCTAACTGACGCCGTAGCTGACTTCATCAGGAAGAGGATGCAGTCTGTCAGGTATCTGGTCTCTACCTGGACCTTTGTGTGACTGAAGAACTTGCCCAACTCTACCCCGAGAGGGACTTGGCTAGACTGCACCTGGATCTCAGCCTCTGGATCTGCAGTGGAACCAACCATCTTGCTCCAAGAGCGTGCCACCCCAGCTCCAGCATCCTCCACCCAGAGTCTTTGTTCAGGAAGCCAGCTCTGGTCAGGCAAGAGTCAGAGTGGCGACTGAAGAAGTGAGAAGGCACTAAATTGAGAGGCTCTGCCCTTGTCTGTGAACTTGCCCTAGCTGTGACCCACCCATGGAGGCCCAGATGCTGAGCTGGCCTTGAACTGAGCCACCTTCCCTGGGCACATTCCTCTCATCATCCTGCTATGCCCAAATGGCCAGAACCATCAAACAGATGCCTTCGGGCATAAAGTGGGGGAAATACTTTAATTGATGTGAACTCAAGGGTCCTCCCCTCCTAACAGAGTAGGACAGATTCTTTCGAAACCCCCAGGGAGTGAGGGCAGCAGGCAAAGCTGGGCCAGGTGATGACAGCTGTCCTGGGTGGCATCACTCACTTTGGGCAAGGCACCCCGATGCTTGCAGGTGAATGAAGGGAATTGATATTTGTTTATACTTTTAGTGTCCTGCCTGTGATTTAGATCAGGGACCATAGGAAAACCTGGGCAAGCTGCACAATGCTCACCACTGTCTTTTGGGAATGTTGAGGTTCAAATTAGTAAATGAAATCCTGAGTCATAGATCCAAGGAACCAGGATGGGGTGGGGAGGCTGGTGAGGTGGGGTGTGCTTGGATCCTTTAGAAGGGCTGTGATGGAGGAGACACCATCCTGTATTAGTAGCCGGGGAAGGGTTTGTCCCTTGGTGGGGAACGGTTGTTGCATGTGCCTGACATTTTCCCAGTCTTGTCCCTCCTTCTCCAGGGAACTCTGTGGCCAGTCATTTGAATTTTCCACCGGCCATTTGAACTGTCAGGATGACGTGTTTTGAAGCCCTGACTTGATGGTTCAAGAAGCCAGCCCTGCATCCCGAATGACAGCACAGCCCCCGCTTGTGGGAAGGCACTTGGGTGGTGAACACGTTGGGGGATCTAGTAGTGACCCACATGGGGCGTGTCAAATCACCCGGAGAGGTGAGCCAGGTCTTGTGAATCATTGAAAACAAAACAATTCTGGGGACTCTTCCCAACATTCTGAGCTCTGAACCCCAAACTCGGATTCAACATCTTTGCAGTCTCAGTGGACAGTGTCCTGAATACTGCAGCCCAATAGAGAATGGGCTCCCTTGCTCCTACTTCCACTTCGCATTTTACTGTTTCCAAAATCAGGATGCCATTGTTTCCATTTGATGTAGTCTTGCCTGCCTGCCTTGCCTTCTTTGAAAAATTAGAGTGTTAGTTGCGCAGTGGTGTCTGACTCTTTGTGACCCCATGGACAGCAGTCCACCAGGCTCCTCTGCCCATGAGATTTTCCAGGCAACAATACTGGAGTAGATTGCCATACCCTTCTCCAGGGGCTCTCCCTGACCTAGGGATCAAACCCAGGTCTCCTGTATTACAGGGAGATTCTTTACCATTTGAGCCACAAGGGAAGCCCATTGAGCCCCTTTCTTTTCTTAATACCTTATGATTGAAAACATCAGGACTCACAGATTGATGGATCAACTGATCATGGACCTCCTTTCCTAGGGGATGGCACAGTCACCTCCTGGCAGTCCATATTCCTTCCTGGCGGTGTTTGGCACACAATAGGTACTCAGTGAATATGTGAGTGATGAATGAATGAATAATTAGGTGCTAGTGCTCCCCCTGCAAACAGGGCAAGGGTAGAATTTAACAGTCATCCTCGGGATTGCAGAAGGGGTGCTTTCTTTTGCAAAAGTGGAAGGCAGGCAACCACCAGTGGGAGTAGGGGGTGCTATTGCCCCAAAGGGCATTTGTAAGTCAGATCCACTTCACATGTACTCACTTGGGGGGTGTCAGGCTGAGGAGGCCACAGCCACTGGAGGAATTTCTTCTCGGGGAATGCAAAGACCCAAGAGGCCAAGGGGAACCTGGCCATGCTGTCAGAGTCCTCTCTGCTTTGTCTCATTCAAGGGGCCAAAGCAGATTACAGGAGCAAATCTAGAGTCAAAGGGTGGGGACTGTATTGGATTGGCCCAAAAAGGTCATTCAGGCTTTTCCATATTGGGATACAAAAACCGAAACGGGCTTCTTGGCCAACCCGATATTTTTGCTCCTTTAGCGGGAGGAGATGTGAAGAGTCACGCTGGAGGGTATGGCTACAGGCAGAGGTGAGCAATGGGGTTCAATAACAGGGTCCATGAAACAATATTGTGGTCAACTACTGCCTACCTCACAGTACCGGCACCTGTCCCCAAATGGCATGAGCATAGAGTAGAGCAGGACAGAACCCACCATGGGAGCCTTGCACGGTGCCCGGGATGCTGTTCCTAGGAGCAGACTTAGCACTTGGAACCCAGGTGGCCTGGTTCCCCGGCCTGGGACTCTTCTGACACATCACACTGCCTGCTCAGTACAAGTTCATCACACGCTGAGGCAGCTTGTCAAACCCAGACAAGTCCTGTGGCTATTTTTTTCCGCTGACTTTTCACCAGGGGGACGGCAGCCAAACAGAGCGGTGTCAGGGCCTGACGGGTGTCAAGGCTGGCGTGTGAAGAACGTCCGGGCACGTTACCCTTCCTCCCTCATCCCCCAAACACTTATCTCATTACAGAGGGGTCGGTGGTGGGGTGGGAGGTGGTGGAGGGGTCGGGGAGGGAGGGAGGCAGCCTGGAAGTGTTTATTCTCTTCAGGAACGAGACTCTCTCCTAATTAGTAGGTGATTCTGCGAGATGAAGCCCAGGTGGGGAATGAAGATGGGGGTCTGGAGTGGTGCTCCAGGCGCCCCCTGATTACCCAAATCCCCAGCTGGGGTGAGGACCCCTCACATGGGGCGGGAAAGCAGGGGAATATTAGTTCCCGATACAACGAGAGACAAGAGAATAATTCGACGAGGCCGTGTCGAACAAGCAGAGAGAGAAAAGCTCTTTGAGTGCAACAAGGAGCGGGGTTTTAAAATTTCATTTGCACAGCGGCAGGTCTTGCCAATTGGATTCTTTCCAGAAAGCAATCTGCTAAGTCTGACAGTCGGAAGAAATGCCGGGCTGCTGAGCGAGGAGAGGCTGGGTTTTTTTTAAGGGTTTATTTTTCATCCAGGTCCTTTGTGAGCAATGGCTTTTTTTTTTTTATGCCATTTTAAAAGAAAAAGACACGCAGCGATCCTCTTTGTGAGGCGGGAAAGGGCTTCCCTGACCATCTGGGCCTCAGAGGGACTCAGGGAGAGGCGGCCTTTGTGTGGGGCCAGTCAATGCCCGCGCGGCCGCCGTTTATCTTTGCTGCCACTCACACCAGGCTGGCCTCGCTGCTGGCTGGCCCAGGGCACATGCAGCGGCTCGGAGCTGTCCTCCAGGTCCTTATCTCTGTCACGGGCAGGAGGCTGGGGGGTGAGGGGGGGTCCTCTGAGCCCACCCAGAGGTCCATTGTGTTGGCTGCATGGAGCGACAGATCTGCACCGCAGAAATTTCTTTGCTCAGCCCCATTCTTCAGGGCACAGCATCCTCTCTCTAGCTCTCTCTTTCTCTGCCTCTCTTCTTCTCCTTGCATTCATCCCCCTCCTGCCAGTGGGGCTGGGGGCTTTGGGGCGAGCGTGGATTCTCGGCTGAGGGCAGCTGTTCCAAGAGCATTTCGTTGCACACACACGCACACACCCTCCCAGCCCTGCCTGTCAGCCGGGCTCCGGAGCCCGAGCAATCTTTTTATAGAAACGCTGAGGTAACGCGACTGTCTTGTGGCGGGTCCTTGCCTGAGCGCCGGGGCTGTTTTGTCCTCGGAAAATTGCACTTCAGCAATGCTAGCCGAGGAGACTCGGGCAGACTCTGCTCCCCCAAGGAAACACAGGTTTGGCAGAGAGGGCATTTTAGCTGTGCAGGGGCTTGGGCTATTTGGGGGCTCCTTTGGGGTGTCCGTTCTTATAGCTTCTGGGGCTCACTTTCATACACAACCTCCTTTGATCCTCACAATAACCCTATGGTACAGTATGTAGATCCATCCCAACTCCTGAATGAGTAAACCGAGGCAAAGAGAAGTGGCCTGATGTCAGCTGCAGAGAAATTACATAAAAGCAAAGTGAAGTAAATTGCCTACACCTCATTTGTTTCCATCCCAACTCATGAGATTTAAGGATACACCATCTACTAGCTATCAACCAGCTCAACATCTGTTGCTTTAAAATCAAGGTGACTTCACCTTGCAGAAATGTCACAAAGTCCCTGACACTGAAGCTGCTTTATACAAAAAAGGTGATATCTTGTGGACCCAGTGTCCCCAAGTAACTGTGGCCCCTAAGACTAACATAGGTGTTTGAGATGAAGCCAGAAATAGCAGATTCTTTACCATCTGAGCCACCATGGAAGCCCCTCTTCCTGGTTAGGATCATGTTTATGGCAATGAGAAGATGGGAAGGACAAAAATTGGGGAATGGGGGAGTATTGGCAGGGCTATCCCTTTGGGTAGCTGTCATAGGTGGTTGGAAGTGTCTAGAATTGCTCAGAATGTAAAATCCAGCCTTGGAGAAACATGCTGGGAACTGCCAGTTATAAGTTTCTGCTTTAGATGGGCAAGGACCTTTGAAGAGTCAGTCGTCTAATCCTGTCTACAAGGGCATGACTCTGTATCTGGAAGCTTTTGGCTCAGGGGGGTTCACTCATGGCTGTCCTGGGCACCAAATGATGAGGTACTATGGTGCCCCCAAGCCTGGCTCAGGAAGGGGCTTCAGAACCAGGGCTCACCTATCTGCCCTACTAGTTGCCATGGAATTGAAATGCATCTGCACCCATTGTCCCAAGTGCCCTCTCCACCCTGGGGCTCTTAATTCCTGGGCCCAGGTTGTCCTAGTTGTTAAATATTTTGCTATCACCCCCCCTGGAGCCCTGCAGCTCGCTCCCGCAGTCAGCATGGGTTTTCGGTCCCACCCAGCCAAGGCCTCTGAGCTCAGAAATGCCAAACGCTCAGTGAATTCGGGTTAAGCTGGCCTTGCTGCGTTCTGTGAGCCGCGCCGCCCAGAGAATAATAGCAGCTCCCAGGATGTCAGGAAAACAGCCCCTGTTGATTTTCCAGCTCTTGAATAGCAGCTTCGTGGAAAATGTTTCTGATTTGTGCGGAGGCTCTCCCCTAGCCCCGGCCCCCGAGAGGCCGATGTAATACTTCTTTTCATGTGGCAGGATCGGATGTGACCAGCGTGGGTTCTTTCTGTCAGATATTACGAGTGGTTATTACCGAGGCAGCCCAGCTGCCGTGCAGGGCTCGGCCCTCGCTCGGGGTCTGGCGAGGCGCCCCTGTCGTTTCTGAATTTCTTCATCTACAAGATCTGAATCCAATCTAGTGGCTGCGAGCCTGTTTGTGTAGCAGAAGTGAGGGGGGAGGGGAGGGGGAGGGGATGGGGGGAGGCCCACGTGAGGTCACCCATCCTTCCGGGAGGGAGGCTTTGCTGCTTAATGAAATCTCTGATTTGCTGGCTGGGGGAGGCCCCCTTAGGCTGATGTTGAACAGCTGATGGGGACATCGGCATGTCAGGATGCCAAATGGTGATAGTTTGGACCCGCACCAACAGAACAGGGTATTTTCCACCCTGATTGCCTCCAGTTCAAATGAGAGTGGGCTTATTTGAATCAGGTAGATCTGGGAAACAATCAGACAGAAAAGCAGAGGCAGCCTTCAGCTCCGCGTGCGCACGTGTGTATGTGGTGGCGGGCCATCATTTATAATTCCACATTTATAGAATTCGCAGGGCTGCATGTGTTTTTAAGCTTTATTTGAATCCTGATGCTCTATAGACAGGCCAATTATTTCTCCCCTGAGGAATGCAGGCCCCAGAAGGATGGGGGCCTGAGCCCCCACCCAGGCTCTGTTGTGCAGCTCTGGGCAGGAGGAATATTGCTCTAGCCGGGAGACCACTTTCCAGTGAGATCTCCTGTGCATGCTGAGCCTAGGCTCGGAGTCCATGGTTCTTTGATTCCCCGTGGGAAGTCACTGGAGAACATTCCCAAAAACAAGGCCCCCCAGACACAAGCTGCTGTCTGCAAGGCCCTTCCAAAGGGCAGGCACGTTTGGCTGCCTCGGCTGTGGTTTTGAGAGAGAGGATTAGGTAAGATCTGGTCTTGCCTCATCTCCTCGCCTAAGGAGATCCTCCTTGAGGATGGGTATGGGAGTGGGGCGTGCTGCCGTGGGGTAAGGGAAGGCGCCTTCAGCAAGGTGAGCCTTTCTGCTTGGATTTATTTAAGTGAAAATCCATGGCTTTTCTCCTGGGTTAACACCAGCCCCAAACACACATCAAACTGTGCGTTGATAAGCTGATCGGTTGAAATAACGCATCGCTCTGTAAGCCCAAGGCAGCCGCACCCTGAGTGTTCTGTGGCTGGCCCTGCAGGCAGCAGTCCCTGGGTCAAGAAAGATGAGGTGGTGAGGAGGGAGGTCTAGGGTGCCCCTCCTCTGTGCTAGGGTGGGATGCGGGCAGCTGTGCTTCAGCCTTTTCCCAGGTGCTGGGTAAGTCAGGGGCTTTCCCAGTGGCTCAGCGGTAAAGAATCTACCTGCAATGCAGGAGACGCAGGAGATGCAGGAGATGTGGGTTTGATCCCTGGGCCAAAAGATGCCCTGGAGGAGGGCATGGCAGCCCACTCCGGTATTCTCGCCTGGGAAATCCCATGGACAGAGCAGCCTGGCGGGCTACAGTCCATAGGGTTGCAAAGGATCGGACATGACTGAAGCAACTTAACATGGGGAAGTCAGATATTATTTTGCCCGGAGGGTTGCTCACTGAGTGAGGTGGGGTAGGGGTGGGGTCTGGGAGGACACGTGCAGGTGGGTCATTTTTCTTTCTGAATGCTGGGAATCTTACCGCTCCAGGAAAAGCTCTATGGAGCAGGAACCCCTGAGTCACAGTTAGGGTGCTTTCTCTGGTGGCAGAGCTAGAATTAACTGCTTCTCTCCTAGGCTTGTTTTTCATTCATCCATCCTGTTTTTGATTACTCCTTGTATAACCAGCACAGAGCGGATATCCTTGAAAAGCTCAGGATGGGAGAATGGGTGCTAAGGATGGTGAGTACAACTCAAAAGGCTGGGGCTCAAGTGTCAGATCCCGTCTGGGGGATGTGGAGGTGCATGTGGGTGGGGGAATTGTATTCCTCAGGGGAGAAGGGAGAGTCACTCTAATTATAATGAACACCCTGATTTAAACATTTTTTCACTTCAACCACACAGATACACATGTGCGCACATGCACTCAGCACAAACAGCAGGGAGGCAGCGTGCTGGGGGGGTCTACCTTTAGCTACAGCTGGAGTCTTTCTACCGAATACTCTGCCTTTTCCGACTGAGTCTTGCATCTGATGACACACAGTATCCTCCCACACCACACAGACCAGTGACCTATGGTGGACAATTCTCAGGGCTTCCACGGTCTCTGACGTAGGTAAAGGCGCTCTCTGGTCTTGTAAGAACTGTGACTGTTCCTTCCGGGGTGCTGTCCAGGTGGAGTTCCCCCAGGAATTGGGCTCTGCTCAGAGATTTGCACGTGCAGAGCTGATGGAGGAATGCTCTCAGAACAGCATCTGTAAGGGGGTACAGGCGGCAGGATGGGCAGAGGAGAAATTGAATTGCATGCAACATGATTGCACCAGAGGCTCCACTGATCCCACAGGGAGCTCTGGAAGCAAGAGAGCCCTGCAGAGTTGTTCTGAAATCGGAGCAAGAAGGCATCGGGGGCGTCCCTGGTGGCTCAGTGGTAAAGAATCTGCCTGCCAATGCAGGAGACACAGGTTCAATCCCTGATCTGGGAAGATGCCACATGCTGCGGAGCAAATAAGCCCATTGTTGTTTTTCAGTCGCCCAGTCATGTTCAGCTCTTTGTGATACCATGGACTGCAGGACACCAGGCCTCCCTGTCCCTCACCATCTCTAGAAGTTTGCCCAAGTTCACGTTCATTGCACTGGGGATGCCATCCAGCCATCTCGTGTGCCACAACTATTGAGCCTGTGCTCTAGAACCCAGGAGCTACAACTACTAAAGCCTGCATACCATAGAGCCCATGCTTCACAAGGAAAGCCACTTCAATGAGAAGCCCATGCACCACAACTAGAGAGTAGCCTCCAGTCACTGCAACTAGAGAAAAGCCCATGTAGCAATGAAGACCCAGCAGAGCCAAAAGGAACTAAATAAATATATAAAAATTATAGGATAATTATTCTTATTCCATAGGCTAATGATTTTCCTGAGGTAGATTAGATTACTATTTCCAATTCTTCACTCCCTCCCTGTCAGGAAATGAGCCATAGCCTTTGCCATGTAACTTTGTGGCACTTCCTACCACTAGAGTCAGCTATATTTCTGCACCCCATCAATGCTAGACTTGGCTATGAGACTTGTGTTGGCCAATGGAACGATAATGACTGAGATGTGAGCTGCTTTACACATGCTTGTGTGATTTGGTTTCTTAGTTCCAACTATCCTGTGGGGGAAATTTATCCTGCATAGCCATTTGTCTCAGGATAAGACAAGCACAGCAGACCTGAATCCAATTTATAATCTGATGTTGAATCCAACTGAGTCCAGCTGAAATCAGCTACATTGCAGCTGACCTGCAGATCTACGAGTGAGAAAAACAGATGTGTACTGTTATAAGTATAAGCGATTTGGCTTTGGGGGTTTATTTGTTATGCAGGAGTATCATGGTGATAGCTAACTAATACATTAATACTGTTTGTTCTTTAGGATGATTGGGGAGTTTCAAAATATCCCTATCCTCAGGCATTACCCTTCTCAGAGATTCTAATTGAATTGGTCTGGGGTGGGGCCCAGGCATTGGTAGTTTTTCAAAGCTCCCATAGCGGGAGAGGTTTCCAAGGTGCAGCCAGGGTTGAGAACGATGTGTCTAGACTAACAAAGTCATAGCAGCCCATACTTACATGTATTAATCAGGGGTGGCCTAAGCAAAATTATGAAGTTTTTAGTATACAACCTCTTGTTTTAATGCTCCTTCTGTCTTTTTACTATTGTTCCCTCTCCGCCCTGACTCCATCCATGTAACCTCTTTTTTCCTTTAGACGCTCTTCTTTTCACTGTCCTTGACACCTTAATGTGAATTCAGATAAAGGAGTTGCTTCCCCTGGGATTATTTGCAAATGAAACTTCGTCTCTGTCTAGTGGAATAAAAGAATTATCTCCTGTAAAAAGATCTGTTGGTAAAACTAGGCAGAAGAACAGAAGGGTTTTAGGGGAATAGGCAAGTTATCCCAAATCTCTTCCACACCAGAAATTTGGACTTTCTCCTGGAGCAGAGATGGGTGGGCTGCAAGCAGGGGTCAGGCACCAAGACAGAGGCACAGCAGGTATATTGAACTTGTTTACAATGCACAGAAATGGGTGGGATCTACCTGGGTTGATGGCCTGTCTGCCTGAGTCTCCTGAATGTTAGGGAAAATATAGTCACTGTTCTGAATGGTCAGTTAACGTGATGTCTGCTTCCCATGTCCACAGGTCTCCCAATCTCCTGGACCACAAACCAACCCTGACGATCTAAGGCGGTCTCTTCCACTAGGTTTGGAGCCCCAAGTCCCCTCCCTGGCCATTCCCTTGCCCCGCTTTTGTTTCTGGGGACCAGAGCCCCCTCCTTTACAGCCTCTGACCCCAATGAGTTGATCTTCCCCTCTTTTTCAGGCAGTTGATCTTGATTATCTACAACTGGGTCCAGACTTTTAAGTCACAAAAAGCCCTTTATACACTGGCTTCAGGGAGGCCCACATGGGCCTGGTGACTCCCTATTTTTGATCCTTAAACATAGAAAGCCAATTCTTATCCAGCCTGGTGGGACGTCATGCCCCAGTACTGACTCACGCTCCCATAGGAAGCCCAAGAGTTTCCCTGGTCCTTCTCTAAACATAATAAAGTGAAAATTCAAGTTGAATCTCCAACAGAACACTCCGCTACAACCTCTTTTCCTAAATGTTAAGGTGTTACTGGAGACATGGGCGGCATGTAAGATGTAGTAACAAGCACTATTTTCATTACATATCTAATATCTTCCATGACGTTTGGTGCAAATGACAGCACTTGGGGTGGGCACTGTGATGCAAGTCCTGGGGCCCCTTTAGTAAAGGATGGGGGGCTGTGGTGGTACTGAGTCTTCTGCATCTTCATGGATGGCCTCAGAGAGAGGGACCCTCAGTCACAACCCTTTCTGGGGCAGCTCATGCCCAATGACTAATCAGTAGGATACTGACCAAAGAAGGGGAGGGAGGGGGGCAACTTGGAAGGTCATTCCAGTTTCAGAGGTCCCTGTGAAGCCAAGGTCTTAGTTCTCTTGTTAACAGTGCCCTGGACCCCTCACTTTTTGATGACTCTGAGATGAACTCGCATTCAATTTGCTTCTGTTTCTCCTTGTCTCCTAGCCTGCTCCAAGAGGCTATTGGTCCAGTGACACTGCTGCCCCATCCTTGGCTTCCTGGGACTTCTTTGACTTCCTGGGTACCAATGCACTGCAATCCTACGTAGCATTTGCAACGGCTGTTCATAGAACTTGTGGCAGCCAGTTTTCAGTTGTCAGTGGGAAATTCCCCTTACTTCTTAACAACTATCCTTTCATATGGATACATTCCGTTCTCCATCGTTAGAAAGAAGGTCTGTGTCATGCTGGAAGTACTTAATTCTTGATAACTTATGGTCTCAGAAATGACTAGATAATACACTCAGAATCACCAGATGATGCTGATAATAAAAATAATTACAACAAAACATTCTGCACTATTTTACAGAGTTGTTTACCTTCCTTTTTATGGAACTTGGAACCAGTTTATCAGCAAGTAAGAAAATTTACTGACTTGAGCTTTGCTTCTTGTATCTTCCCCATAAGAAGACTCCTTCCAAACACTGAAATGGTTGAAAACATGCAGCTGGAGTGAGTGCCGAGAGGGAGAGCCGAGGGGAGACCCAGGTAACCATCCCCCAGACATTGGAGGATTTTGCTGAGCTTCACTATTTATTTTGTAATTCTAGTCGATGTTAGTGTTTTTGCCTCCCTTTGATCTAGTCATGGCATCTTGGCTCTCATTTGAGAAATTAACTGTGAAGGTTAATTGTAGGTGTCAACTTGGTGGGGCCACGGTATGCCCGGATGTGTGGTCAAACATTATTCTGGATGTTTCTGTGAGGGTGCTTTGGAATAAGATTAACATTTAAACTGGTAGACTTTGAATAAAGTGAATCAACCTCCCTTGTGTAAGTGGGACTCATCCTATCAGTGAAGGCCTGAGTAGAACAAAAGACTGGCTTCTCCTGAGCAGGAGGGAATTCTCCCAGCAGATGGCCTTTAGACCTGAACTGTACCATTAGCTCTTTGTGGGTCTCCAGCCTGCTGGCCCACCTTGCAGATTTGGAATTTGTCAGCGTCCATAATCATCTGAGGGGTTTCTGCAGTGGCTCAGTGGTTAAAAAGTCCACCTGTAATGCAGGAGACACGAGTTTGATCCCTGGGTCAGGAAGATCCCCTGGAGGAGGGCATGGCAACCCACTTCAGTATTGTTGCCTGGAGAATTCCGTGGACAGAGGAGCCTTGTCGGCTACAGTCAATGGGGTTGCAAAGAGTCAGACACGACTGAGCGACTTAGCATGCACGCAAACTTGACAGTTAAGTGATTTAGGTGAAGTTCCCTCTCCCTCCCTGAATCAGACCCTAAGCTGAGATTTGAGCATCATTGGCAAATAAAAAATGGTGCTTCCAGTAGGTATCAGAAGGAAGCAGAGGTGGGGAGCCAGAGTAGCCATGGGTAGGTGACTGCTGTGGGCAACTGGGACCCTGTCCTCCCAGGGAGCTCTGGGAGACTGTGGAACAGGCCTCAGAGCTGTTTCCCCCAAGTTCAAGGGCACCGGGGGATTCGTTCTCTAACTCCCGCCCTCATTGGCTGAAGATGGCTCCCGGGAGTCTCAACTTTTTTGGCACCTCAGTCCTGCCCTGTAGAAAGTGGCATTTGCTCCTACCACCAGAGAAAGCCCTCAGGCTTCTCACAGGTTCTTGCAGTAAGCACCTGCCATCTTGCTGGGGAATACTAAGCAACGGGTGCACGTGAGCAGGCCATTGGCAGCATCTGCCACATTAAGTACTTGCCCAGGGTCACAGCCAGAGGAAGCAGGAGTGGCCACCTGAACCCGGTGGGCCTGACTCTAAGTGTGTGCACCTTTCCTTGACAACCCATTTTAAAGGGTGTTAAAATAATTCATTCCAATCAGGGCAAAAGCCACAGCTTCCACACCTTGCAAGAAACCCAGCGAGTCTGGAAAATAAATACATCATGACACATCCCTGAGCTGTAGCTGTTTAAGAAAAATGCTCCCAGCAGATGTAGACCTGCCATTCCAGGGAGGCCCTCAGAGGCCAGCATGGCCTCGGGTTGGCTGCACGTGTCCTGAGAAGGTGTGATTGGCACCCATCCAGGGGCGGGGATTGAGATCAAAGGCCTTACTTTTGAGGGCTGGGTGAGTTGGGCCATTATAAACGTCTTTAGAGGCTACAGCAGGCCGAAGGTGTGAACACAACACGGTTCGTCCATCCAGGCTGCCTAGGACACATGGCCTCTGGTCAGCCCAGATTTCCATTGCAGGCTGGGGCCACAGCGTGGTCTCCATGGCTCCAAGGCAGAAAACGGGGCAGGGAGGTGGGCAGCAGGGGAAAAGCAGAATCCAGCCTCTGAAGGAGGGGAAGGGGGCAGGGCGGTGATGCCCAGGCAGGTATGCCAGCAGGGCTCTGGTGTTTTTCTGGGGAAAACCTTGAGCCTCAGGAAAGCATGAACCCCATGGAGGCAGAGATTAACCCTGCTCCTCTGGAGAGAACCTTGCAAATCCAGCCTCAGGCTATAAGTGATCCTGAAACTGCCTGGGAGCGCTGGGCCCCAGTGGGCTGGGCTTGAGATGGAGAATTGGTGTTCAGCGGTAGAGAGCTTGAGTGAGGCAGCCTCAGGGATACTCAGGGCCTGAGGAGTGGCAGGAACTGGCTGATGCTGGCATGACCCAGGAGGGCCCGTAAGCCAGCGTTGATTCTCAGAAGCATAGGCTCAACTGCCTGACCCAGGGTTGCTTGGTGGTGGGGTTGGTAATTCAAATCTGTGGGCCGAAAGGGACAGGCTGAGCAGAAGGCAGGTGTGGCTTCTCCCTTGTCCTTCTCTATAAAATAACTCAGCTTTATTTTTTCTGTCTCTGTCTTCCCTCCTGCCTCGAAGCTGTCAGTTTCCATAGTGCATGAATTTCCGAGCAAGTAGGGAGTGCCTCTCCCATCTCTCTGGAAATACATGTTCTTTGAACCCATCTCATCAGTATGATGAAGAAACAGAGAGCAGATCTAATCTATTGGCGTGTTTTTCTAATTACCAGATTGATTTACCAGAGAAGTCTCCCCAGGAATTTGACTTCACTGCAAAGTCTTTGCAAGCTCTAAATGTGTTCTCTGAGAAAAGCCCAGCCAAATCCACACAGATTTGGGGGAACTGGGTCCCTCTAATCAGGGCACAGAGCTTATTTGTTTTCTAATGGAATCTGAATAGAATTTAACGCACAGCCATTCCGTGTGGAGTGCATTCATATTTTTAATTAACAAATTAGGAGCTATTTTGTTCCCCTTTGAACAGTAGTCATGTGGGCCTGCTTCCTTTTCGGCCAATTTAGTCAACTCGGATGATTTTAATTACAACAGTCACGAGCACCAGAAATTCCTGCCTCTGACAGCTTCGCGACCTGGTCCATTGACTCTCATTTAAAAGCAAGTTTTCCCAGAACAGAGATCTCCAAGGGCGCTGTTGGGCATCGGGAGAGGGGACCAGGGACTCTGCCCTTGGACACAGGCAGAGGAGAACCTCATTTTCCATTTTGAGACCCATTAGTCCTGATTACCAGGTTGCCAGTTCTCACCGGCCCCGCCTTCACATTTTTAAGAAGCAGCGGCCCCTCACGGGAAGTGCAGATGAAATGCAAGGATGTGGAGAGAAAAACCGATCCCAGCCCTCAAGCTCTTGCCCTGCCATCCTCTCCTCAGGAACTTGAGCACGCACATGAAGCCCCTGGGGCTCTTGTTCACTCACAGATTCTGACTCAGTTGGCTTGGGGTAGAGCCTGAGACACTGCATTTTCAACAAACCCGTCAGTGCTGCTGGGCCCCACGGACCATATTTTGAGAGGCAAGGCTTTGGCTGGAGTATCTGTCTCTTGGAGTGGAGGTGGGTTCCAGAATCTAGAAGGGTGGGGGGTAGTTGCCTGAAATGAAGTCACAGAAAGTGCAGGTGCAGTGGCACCTGTGAGAAGACATCTGGGAGTCTTTGCTACAGCCATGGTATCTCCTTGGGGCTGCTACAGCACCAGACACCCCCACTCCCACATTCTGGTCCCCCTCAATGCACTCCCCATCACGGTGGCTGCCTGAGCCCTCAAGCCAACACCTGTCGCCTTGACTGACCACCATGCCCATGGGCTGGTTGATCAGAGGGGTCTGGGGGAGGTTGGGAACTTTGTGGGGGTTGATGGAGCCAGCCAAACCACTTTGGAAGCAGAGACAGTCCATTCTGGAAACCAGTCTGTCCCCCAGCCCTCCCTGCGCTGGCAGAATGGATGCTGAATTAGCAAAGCAGAGAACCGGGGAACACAATGTTCCCTGAGAGGTTGCAATCAAAAGGGTCCCAGCCCCCCCACCCCCTGCTGAGAATGCTGAGAATTTATGATGTGTCGACAGTTTGAGACCCAGCACATAACAGTCTGATGGGCTACAATTAGGAGTGTGTGCTAAGCCCCTCCCGATTCCTCCATCATGTATTCATGGAATTTATGTGGTATCAGCAAAGTGAGCTATGTGCACATTTGGGGCAGGAATTTTAGAACTATGATGTAATCATCCCATGAGAGGAGAAAAGACTAACAGTAAAGATGAATTAAAAGTCCCAAGCCTGTTTGGATCTGGATTCAAAACAATGTGTCATGATCATTTCTATGACATTTTTGAGACAACTCAGACACTATGTACTTGATGGCATTAAGGAATTTTTGTTAATTTGGGGGTGTGATAATGGAATGATGGCTATGTTAAACAGAGAGTCCTTATCTTTAGTGATGTGCACTGAAATATTGATGGATGAAATGGTATGAGGTCTGCGACTTTCTTTAAAATGATACAGGGACAGGAGAAGTGGCTGAGGGTGTGAAAGAAGATTGATCATGAATTAGTAATGGCTGGAGTGGTGCAACAGCTACATGAGGGTTTATTATATGATTCTTTCTGTTTTTGGATGTTTCAAGTTTTCCATATGAAAGTGAAAAAAATTCTAACTCACATCATGCATCTTGCTGATACCACATAAATGCCATGAATACTTGATGGGGGTGGGGGAGATATCCAAGATTGTGTAAAAGACTTTGCTTTCATCTTCCCTACACTCTGGGCTGGAGAAGGGGAGAAAATTCATCAGAACATGATGAGCCAGTTCACACACACCTCGGTGGTGTACTGCAAAGGAAATGAATGAGACTTCACTTTTGAAGATGGTGTGGGGGCTTAGATATTTACTCTGTCTCCAAAGCACTCAATTAGTTCATCCGTCTCCCTCTGTGAACCTCCTCCTGAATTTCCAGATAAATAGAATACAGGGAATTTGTTTGATTTGTTTGACCCTTATCCCCATCCAAGGTTGGCAGACCATCTCCCCAAGCAGACTGAGGTGAGTCTCTGAATTGGGAAGGTGGCCTGCACTGGGTCTGTCATGGCCAAAGCAATCCAAGGTAAAATTTTTAATTTAGCCTCAAACTGAGTTGTCCAGGGAACGCTGAGGAAAAGGACCATCATGTGACTAGATGGGATGATTATGAAACTAAGTGGAGTAGGAGGGGGGAGGAGGTATGGGTTATGGTCATTTTTGCTCAGAGTCACCTAAGTTTCTAACAATCTCATTCTTAGCAAAAGTCAACCTGGTTTGGGTTTAAGTAAAACAAACGATAAATGTCATTGAGCATCTGCGTGAATCTAGCACTCTGGTACCACTTGATGAGTACATCTGTAGTAGGTATTATTCTCATTTTCCAGATGGAGAAACTGGCTTAGAGAACTTAAGTCACTTGTCCAAGATATATAACTAGTAACAATCAGGATCAGGGTCTGGACTAGGTTGAGGCAAGGAAGGACTTGGGGTGCAAAATATAAGGACACCCTCACTCTCAGGGTCAAGAGAATGCTGATCCTTAAATTTTGCTCCCGGTCACCTTGTTTGCCTCTTTCTAATCCTGGCCCTGATCAGGATTCAAACCCACATCTGTATATGTTCCAAGTCTACTTTCCTATACGAAAGCCCAGGGATTTTTCTTTCTTTCTTTTTTTTTCTTTGTTTAGTAGGGGACTGATTGGATGGAATGAATAGGCAGTTAAGATCGAGGGAACAAGAATTCTAACCTGGAATTGGTGGGATAAAAGGAGAGGAATGGAAAATAATCCCTTTGTACTCCATTGTGCCAGAACTTGACCTTTTAAGATCATTTTTGTTGTGGGCTCTGTTCTCTCACCATGCAATTGCATCTTGCCTGTCTCACGAGTCTGGGTACTGGAAGTCTGAACTTTCCACCTGAACTTGTGCAACCCAGGGTCTCTGCAGTAGAATCAGGCATAGACTTCTTTGAGGTCTTCACCTCAAACTTCTGGTAATCAGTATCACTTCCAGTATGATCAGTCCTGGTAGATGTGGACTTCCTTACTCTTCAAGGTTATTGTAATATTAAACAAAGAAACTTGCCCTGAACACTGCTAGTGGGGATGTAAATTCCAACCCCTTTGGATGGCTGTTTAGCAATATCTGCTAAAGTTAGTCCTAAGCTGACAGACCAGCAATTCCACTTTCAGGTATGTGCCTAGAATGTTCACAGTAGCTTTATTCATAATGGCCCTAGACTGGGAGCCACCCAGATGTCTGTCAATATGAGGATGGAGAAATAAACTGTACACAGCATTGAAATAGAAGGAGGAGGGATGAATTTCACAGTAAAAAATAAATATACTGAGCAAAGAAGTCAGACACAAGAGTAAAGTTAGAATGTATGACTTATTCCATGAAGTTCAAAACCAGGCAAAATAATCTATGGTAATAAGAATCATAGCAATGGTTACCTTTGGAGGGTTACTGATCGGGAATGGGTACAAGGATGATTTCTGGGCTCCTGGCAATGTTGTATGTCTTAATGCTTGCATTTAGAAAAGACTTTCCTGGTGGTCTAGTGGTTGACTTTGCCTTCCAATGCAGGGGGTGTAGGTTTAATCCCTGCTTGGGGAGCTAAGACCCCACCTGCCTCTTGACCAAAAAACAAAAACATAGAAGCAATATTGTAACAAATTCAATAAGAACTTTAAAAATGGTTAAAAAAAAAAAAGTAAACACTACTGAGAGAAAATATTTTCTTTAAAAAAGACAATAGTATTATCTCTTTTTAATTTGGCAGAATATTTAAATTGCTCTCTGGTACCTCAAGGTCCTCCTTTGCAAACAAAGTGTTCAATCTAAGTTGTTTAAGCAGAAAGAGATTTATTATGAGGTGTGCATGCTCAGTGGCTTCAGTCATGTGTGACTGTTAGCCCGCCAGGCTACAGTCCATGGGATTCTCCAGGCAAGAATTCTGGAGTGGGTTGCCATTTCCTCCTCCAAGGGATCTTCCCCACCCGGGGATTGAACCCCACATCTCTTGTGTCTCCTGCATTGGCAGGGGGGTTCTTCACTGCTGCACCACCTGGAAAGCCCACTTATCCTTCAGTAAACCTAGATACACATATGATTGTTATTTTTATTGTTGCTACTAGTATTATTGTTGTTATTGTTATGGCTGACCACTTGAGAGTAAATTACAGACATCATGATATTTTAATCCTAAATACTTCTGCATGTACCTCTTAGGCACATGGACATTCTCACATGTCACCATAGGAAATCTGACATTGAGACGACTATTATTTACTATTCAGGCCTTATCCAGGTAGTGCTATTTGTCCAATAATGTACTTTATAGCATTGGTTTTCTGATCCAGGATCCAAATCAAGATCCTGTGTCGAATTTCATCAGAAACCTTGTAAAATCACTATTGAGTTGGGGTCTGTTTTCTGTGAGCTAAGGGTGCCTGACGACTCATCTACAAATAATGAGTGTTTCTCAGGATTGACAGCTCGAGAGGGCTTTAAACTTTTCAAAAACTTCTTTCACTTATTTATCTCACTTGATCCTTACAACAAGGCCTGTGAGGTAAGTAGGGCATAGGTTAGTATCTCCATTTTATGGATGAGGAAACAGAGCCTCAGAGGGTCATGCCATGGGTTCAAGCTGGGAGATCTGTGGTCTTGCCCTGGCTTTGTGCTAATCCCTGGACCTTTCCTCCACTCCCCCAGCAGATTAGTGGGCAGACGAGAGTTTAACCAGGCCTCGTCTCTGTGGGAGTTGGTGCTGCTGCAGAAGACACCATCTGTCTCCCAGTTGGCTGTTGTCCCTCTGGTGCCAGGGACTAGGCAAGCAGAGGTCTAGAAGAATGCCAAGGTAGGCAAGGGGGCAGGGCCCGTCCCTCTCCCCTAGTCCTGGCAGCAATGTTACTCAATGATATCTGAGTGCCGCAGTGGGGCAACGAGTGGCTCGGGGGCAAGTTTTTCTATCCCCTGCAGAAGAGGCTGGTCCAACTGTTTTACGGTCCTTTCCTGCCACAGGAATCCAGAATGCTATGGCTGCCTCACCCAGAGCCCTTTGGTGTAAAGAGCTCCCTTCCAGCTGCCAACCCCTCTGCATCTCTTTGTCCAAGAGCTTTTACTGCGCCTACACACACAGTGAGAGAGTACTGGTATCGACCTTTGCCTGGGACCAAGCCTCAACTAATGCATGGGTACATAAATACCGCTGCTCTCTCACCCCTCACCTGGGTGAACTCTGAGACATGGCTTCAAAGTGTGGCCCTTGGACTGGTGCCAGTCTGGGCACTGTCTTTCAGTGGTTTGCAAAAAGTACCAAAATTGAGAGTAGGCAGTTGGAAACTTCTGCAGTAATTTCATAGAGTCGTCATGGGTCTTGCATTTTTTTTTAAATTGGGGCTTGAATATTGCATGTTTTTAAATTTTTAGAGTAATTCATTTTTATTGTCTATTCAAAAGTATCATGGGGGGGGGTGGGGACTAAGATCCTGCATGCCATGTGGTGCTGCCAAAAAAAGAAACAAGTATTGGCGGTGCGGGGGCAGGGGAGTACTAGTCCACTGAAGATTAAAAAAACAAACCCTAGTCCTTCACCATAGGTTTTTTGAAAACTGTTGTCCACTGTTTCCCAGTAGTGAAATCAGTCCTGGGTCCCATTGCTCAGTAATGCACGCTCTGTCATTTTATCTCCCTTCCCTATTTTGCTTCTTCATCACCTACAGTGCTTCCTGAGATAGCCCCCTAAATAAACTGTTTACACATAAATTCTTTGTTGTCGTTTAGTCGCTAAGTCATGTCTGGCTCTCTGTGACCGCATGGACTGTAGCCTCCCAGATTCCCCTGTCCATGGGATTTCCTAGGCAAGAATACTGGAATGGATTGCCATTTCCTCCTCCAAGGGATCCTCCCAACCCAAGGGTTAAACCTGCATCTCCTGCATTGACAGGTGAATTTTTTACCACTGAGTCACCAGGGAAGTCCAACTTCTTTTTAAAGTATTTTTATTTATAGGTTTATTTTTGACTATCCTGGGTCTTTGTTGCTGTGTGTAAGCATTTTCTAGTTGTGGCCAGTGGTGCTACTCTCTAATTGTGGTGCACAAATGTCTCATTGTGGTGGATACTCTTGTTGTGGAACATAGGCTCTAGGTGTGAGATCTTCAGTAGTTGTGGCTCAGAGGCTTAGTTGTCCCGTGGTGTGTGGGATCTTCCCAGACCAAGGATCGAACTTGTGTCCCCTGCATTGACAGGCAAATTCTTAACCACAGGATCACCAGGGAAGTCCCCCCACATAAATTCTTGCCTCAGGGTCTGCTTTGAGGGGGAACCCAACCTAAGACAATGATTCCTATTCTGTCAAATTTAGTCTAGAACCCAGTGACATTCTGTGATGTTTCAAGTGTTTATACTTTAAGAGATGAAATGCCTAATGTTTTTACATGGAAATACCCTTTCACAAAACCCCAAGACTTCAAGAGCCTTTAGAATCATTCAGGAGGCATTTTCTTTTGTTTTTAAATAATAAGAAAAATGTATTCTCTTCCATTTCAAGAAGCTCAATCAGTACTCAGGGTCGGGTAATTCAGCACTATCACCATTGACCCAGGTTTTCCATCAGGAGGCATTTTCTATCCCCTCCTATGTCTTCATTCATTAAAAAAAAAATTATTATGAGTGAGACTTCCTGGAAGGTGAAGACCTAAGTCGATCCACACCTTTATTTCACAAAACCATCCAACTGCCTACTGCCTTCTACTCCCTCTACCCTGCTTCACCCCCATGAAAACCTCGAACATTGCCTGTATTTTGCATTTGTCTCCTTAGCCCCAGAGTTCTCAGGACCCTGGGAAAGACCAGGGATGTGAAGAAGGATCATTTTCATTCTGTCTTCTAAATACAGGGGATTTCAAAAGAACTGATCACAAATCAAAGTAAAAAGCTACAATCTTGGCTTTGTTCCCTGTCTGCTGTTTGTATATTTTATATGATACACAGGCCGGGGGTGCCTATGGTGGGCCCTGCTGGTTATAACCACAATCAATCAATCCCAACCTATTTTCAGGACCCGCCAGCCATCAGGATGACTCCCAGAACTCTTGGAGCCTTCTTTTTGTTATTTAAAGACTGGTGAAAGGATATAAAAATACTTAATGAAAAGATCAAGTTGACCAAGTGACATACTGGCTTAGGACTGGAGGCCCAAGCTGTCAGAAGGCCATTAACATCTTGATCTCTGATTACAGGACAGGTGGATAGATTGGGCATCCAGACATGGTTTTATCCCTGCCATTAGGATAGGGTGGCTCTGAGTAAGCCTCACTACTATAGTCTAATACAAAAGAGGTGTCACAGGGGCTAACAAGATAGTACTGGTTTGCCACTGTCTTTTTAGCCTAGAACTTTGCCCCTAGCCACACCACAGTAGCTAATACTCCAATGCTCTATGCAGTGGCCCAGGACAATACCAGAGTTTATACAGAACACATGCACAGTAGCAAAGGCCTACAGTGTCCCCTTTGAACTAGGGGTGCCTGATAGACTACAGGACGACCAGGTACATTTGCATTTCAGATAAACAATATTTGTCAGTATAAGTATATCCTAAATAGTGCATGTTGTTGTCATTGTTTAGTTGCTAAGTCATGTCCAAGTCTTTTGTGATCCCATGAACTGTAGCCCGCCGGGCTGCTCCATCCATGGGATTCTCCAGGCAAGAATACTGGAGTGGGTTGCCATGTCCTCCTCCAGGGGATCTTCCTGACCCAGGGATCGAACCCGCATTTCGTTCATCTCCTGCATTGGTAGGTGGATTCTTTACCGTTTTGCCACCTGGAAAGCCTGAACTGGGGGTATCCTTATACTAAAGAAGAAGATAGCCTATCTGAAATGCAAAGGTAACTGGCCATCCTGTATTTTTAGTTGCTAAATCTGGCAGCCTTACCTTGGATCCCCGTTGCCATTTCTGCACGCCCATCCCCACAGCTTCCAGTGATTTTGCTCCCAGTGGGCTGCATCTCTGATTCTTCTTGGCAGGCCTGCTCTTGGGCTGCTGGAGCTGCTTTGCCTGCAGATGTGGAGAGTGGAAGTGCCTGGGAGTTTACACATCCCCCCACCCTGCTCCAGAGTGGTCCTTAGCCAAGGATTGTGGGGCACAGGAGTGTGAAAGACTAACTCTGATGCCCTGGGTCCAGCAAGGTCAGACTCTATAGAACTGGTGGGCCTAAGAGTACACATGCACATGCAATTGGCTTTCTCCCCTTACCTGTCCTGCTTGCCCCACCCACTTCCCAGTGTCTCCAGGAAGCACTTCTTTCAGCAGTTGTTTGCTCTGGAATCTTCAGCTCAAGGTCTGCTTGGGGAGAACTCTGCCTAAGACAGCTAAGCAAGGGAGAGATCTTCAGGTGGTAGGTGGGCTGATGGAGTTTTGTAGAGGGAAGGGAAAGGCAATGGGGAAAGCTTCCAGGGAGAAAAGCTATATGTGGGAGAGGGAGCCGGTGAAATTAAGCCACTCTGATTCCTGATTCCTTCGCCAGAACAGCCAGTTGGCCTCCTGAGAGGGGACTAGGCACCTACATCTTTCCAGGGAACCCACTGCTATCAGTGATGCTCCAAAGTGCAAGTTCGTGTTGAGGGCCTATTAGCCAGATACCAGCTGTCACTCTCTGAGACTCCTTGGCTCAGTCTGGCCGCTGGTAAGACTTAGCAAGTGCTTAGCATGCTGCCTGGCAGGTAGAAGGTACCCTGGATATGCAGGAAGAATGAATGACTAAATGGAGTGACTCCACATCCTTACAGCCCATGTGCCATGCTTCCTCAAGGCCTACCTGGTGGGATCCAGTCTCTTAAAAACACTGCAAATGTGCCCAAGACATAGGATGTTTAACAAGTCTTCAGATTCTTCTTTTTATTTTTTTTAATGAAGTATAGTTGATTGACAACGTTGTGTGAATTACTGCTATATAGCAAAGTGACTCAGTTATATACATATATACATTTAAAAATATTCTTTTCCATTATGGTTTATCCTGGGATATTGGCTATAGTTCCTTGTGTCATGCAGTCAGACCTTAATGTTTATTCATTCTATATGTAACAACAAACCTTTAGATTATTAAGAGCTGGGGCATGGAGGATACATACAATGCTGGACCAGCTTGGGTCCCTTAAAAAGGAAAGGTCAGTCTCAACCTTGACCGCTCATTAAAATAACCTGGGAAAGCTGGAAAAAAATCCTGATGCTTGGGTCTCACCTCCAGAGATTCTGTTTCCATGGGTCAGGGTGTGATCTGGACAAGAGAATTTTTAAAAAGCTTCCCGGACAATCTATTACGCACCTAGAGTTGAGAGCCACTAGACTAAAAAATTCTGTGCCTGGATGGAATGCCTCAGGACACTTTAGATTAAATGGGATGACAGCGTTGGAGATAGTCAAGGCGTTTGGTTAATTGGGCTTCATTATTTAAAATTCTAGAGTGTCTGCATTTAAGGAAATAAATGGTTCTTAGATTGAAAAAAGCTTTTTTATTTCAGCAGTTACTAAAGTGGTTCTCAAACTTAAGTGAACATCAGAATCACCTGCAGGGCTTGTGAAAACACAGGCTGTTGGGCCCCGCCCCTAGAATTTCTATTTTGGTGGGTCCAGGGAAAGGCCCCAGTATTTGCAATTCTGAAAAGTTCCCAGGTGATGAAGGTGCTTCTGGTCTGTGGAGCTCAGCTGGAGAAACTCTGAGTTACTATGAACTATATTTGGGGCTGAGCTGACACTCTTGTGAATGCAATTTGCTTTCACTCATTTATTCCCTCTTGGTTTATCCCTCAAAAGTATCCTTAAGGATTGTGTATTGCTTTTTATTTTATGTTACCACACTCTGTAATAAACAGTCCCCCCAAATCTCAATGACTTACAACTACTGATGTTTATTTCACAGTTGCAGATCTGGAGGTTGCCTGGGCTAGATTCGAGTCCAGGCTTCAGTTTGGGTTCATGTTTGTCCTACATAGATTCATTTGGAGACCCAGGCTGAAGTAAGGCCTACCTGGGACATGCTCTTTTCAAAAAGGAGGACAGAAGATTCAAGAGGGCTGGTGGAAATGTAAAGCTTTAGCTTTTAATTGAGACACTGTCAGTTTCACCCACATTCTACCAGCCAAAGCAATTTACATGGCCAAGCTCAAAGTCTGAGGATGGGGAGATACATTCTGTCTACAGTAAACAGTGTCAGAGACAAGGAGTAAAGAAAGAACAATGGACAAATATCATTCTATCTATCGATCTATCCTAGCCTGTTAGGTTTCAGGCTACACATGAAGTCCTGCAAAGATGCAGGAAGATAAAATAGGGTCATAGCCTCTGAGACACACAAACTGACAAGACAGGCAGACAAAGATACAAGAGGGTGATATGGATGAGTGGAGAGCAAATGAGCAGCAGGAGCATGGAGGTGGGAATGGCTCCCATTGCTGGGATGTCTATCCTCCCACATGGTACAACCAAGGCCCTTGGAACTGTGCCCAGGCTTCATTTCTGGGGGCCAGGACTGCGTGTGGGAGCAGCCGAGCTGGCCCACAACTGTGAGGCATAGAGCAAAAGGAATTGAATCTGTGCCTGGGCTAGGGCAAGTTTGTTCCAGAAAGAAAGTACCTAGTCCAAAGCAGAGAACAATGGAGAAGGAGAACTGGCTTTTTATCAAAGGGCTGGGACAGAAAACCAGAAACACGAGTGAGAGTTTGGGGAAGCGAAACCTATGGTGATTTTTGGAAGCCTAAGGTTGGAGGGTAAAGGCTGCTTGATGGGGGTTCTATTGCACTGAGTTGGAGGCAGGGAAGGCTCTATGAAAAGCATCAAGTTGGAGGACAGGAAAAGGGATGTGAATCTGGGGAACTTTCCCAGAAAAGAGGGCATTCCATCTGGGGCATGGCTAGTGAGTAGGAGTTTGTTAGTACGTGGAGGTTAGATGGTGGGAAGAGGAGTTACAGGGGTTTGGGTGATAATTCCAGGGGCACACAGACCCCTCCTTTCCCTATAAAATTTCTTCAGTTGTTATCTTTGACTCGTTCACGGCCCACCACCAGCCAGCATTCTGTTTGATGCTCCAAGCTACCCTGCTGTCCACAGCTGTCTCTATTTTGCAGGTCACTGAGGTTTTATTGCCTCTGAGGTTCAAGGATTTTTCCTCTTTGAGTAATTACTGCTGAAATTATGTGGTTTGATCTCTGAGTGATTATAAAATGCTGAGACTCCCAAACGGTGAAACTTAGATGAACTTTTCCAGGAACTGAGGCCCAGAACCAACATCCCCAGCACTGGGCTCAAACACATGATCAGCCAGGACGCCTTCCCTTCAACTACCCTCCCTGTGTGGGTGGGGGAGATCCCTGACTCCTGGCAGTCCTTGCTCTCCTCCCAGAGATTGGGTCAACTTTTGGTGAGAGCTTCTATTTTTAGAGAAGCATAATAAATCCCTCAGGGTGACATGATTAAACACTCCAAGTCTTAAAGTCATCTTTTAAGGGATCTAAAGGTGCTCGTGAAAATGCGATTTCTGGGGAGTCTGCCATGACATCTTTAAGCTTCTGAATTGGATGAACTGATAAGGCCAGCAGGACAACTCCATAAAGAAAGGCATTTTAGATGGAAGTGAAAACTTGCTCAAAGGCATGAAGGGGTACGCATGGCGGAGGTGTTGGGAGAACATGCTCAGTGGGTCTGGGCCAGTGGAAATGGTCGGGACTGGAGAATGACACCGTTGCAGGGGACAGACAGTGGCTAAGAGGGTTGGACTTTGCCTTCTAAGAGATGGGAACCACAAAAGCCATTCAGAAGGGGAAGTGGCATCCTCCAAACTTCATCTAGTTTCTGCTGAAAGTCTTGAGGAAGAGGGAGGAGACTGGAGAGAGATGAGAGGGAACCCTGGTTAGGGTTTCCCTGGTGACTTCGAAGGTAATGGATCTGCCTGTAATGCAGGAGACATAAGAGACATGGGTTTGATCACTGGGTCAGGAAGATCCCCTGAAGAAGGGCACAGCAACCCACTCAAGTATTCTTGCCTGGCAAATCCCATGGACAGAGGAGCCTGGCAGGCTACAGTACATGGGATTGCAAAGAGTCAGACACAACTGAGCAACTAACACTTTCACTTTGACTGGTTAGGGTCATGTCGCTGGAGCTGGGGAAGAGAAAATGCAGTCCAACCTTTAGTCTTTTCAGCAGAAATTTCAAAGTCAACCTCCTAGAGGGATGGAGAAGGTGATGTAATGGAGGGAGCAGGCTGGAATTTTCTTTTTCCCAAATGGCGTGATAAGCTTTGTATGTGAGATGTAGATACATTTTGCATAGTAATCATGGGAGAAGTATCTCCATTTCCACCAAGATATACATTCACTTCCACTTTCCTTTAAAGACTTGCTATCTCTTTTCTGAACTTTTGAGAGAGACATGGGTATATAAGGAATATTTCACTCTCCTCTTAGTAACACCATGCCAGACCCACCAAATGAAGAGAAATGATTTATGGCAACTGATACCTGGCCTCAGTGTTAAGGAGTAAGAGAAGGTGCTAGGGACGGTGAAACACCAGACAGACATGGGGCCATGGCTTCTCTGCTTTAGCTGCTGAGATCAGATTTTCTTTTTCCTTTTTTTTTTGAGATCAGATTTTCTAATTTTGCAAATGAAACAGGGAAATTATTTTAACATAAAGTCTTTCCATTGAAAAACTGGCTCTAATTCACATTTTTTTTTTTACAATGCTATATATAGAGGCCAGATGGGGGTGTGGATCCCGATTTGCACCTGTGCCCCTAGATCTTCACTGGGCATAGTCCCCTTCAATGCAGGATTGTCATCTTCCCCCAAGAGTGACATTTTCAAGACAGACATGATCCAGATGACAGGGCTGTATCAAAGGGCCAGAGGACTGGGAAGGGCATGGGGGCCTAGATGGTGATTCTCAAAGAACTTTAGGGGGGAGAAGGCTTTTGCTTCTGGATCTGGTTCTTCCCTTTTCCTGGGACTACTTCCACCAACTGATGCTGTCTACTCCCCTTGCAATAATGTTTGATACAGTGAAATCTAGATCAGTCAAAAGTGCATGGGTGGCGGTAGTCATGGCAGGGGGCAGACAGTTGCCTGGCGAGAACCCACTGAAGCTGGAGGGCAGCCAGGCTGACTGGATTCGGTTCCTAAGGCTGCTGTAACAAAGAAAACACGAGCTAGATGGCTTGAGGACGAAACTCTGGGAGGAGGAGCGGGAGCAAATAGATAGTTTGCCTGATGAAGCTCTGGCTGTTCTGAGGTAACGCCCCAGGGGCCCTCAGGAGCCTGTGCCTCAGATATCACAGTCCAGTGCTGCGTATATATGTGGCTTTACACATGTCCACCCTCATTTGCTGCTGTGGGAACCTTGCATTTGAGACTTTGTGGCTTCCTCCCTGCTTCTGTGCCTTCCCCCATGCTGGCACTAACAGGAGGGTCTCTGGTCCCCAAGGACAGAAGGAGCCATGTCCATGTAGCAAAGGGGGCAGGGAGCCCAAGGAGCATGTGCACCACCTTCTTTGGAAGTTTGCCTCCCCGAGGCAGAGATGACATTAACTGCCATCAAATCTAACGTTCCTCAGAGCTTTGAGTCTTCCCTCAGAGCTTTGAGTCTTCTCTCCACGGTCTCTTCTCAGGGTCACCCCATCCTTGAAAAAAATCACAGAGACAGGGCACTTGCTGCCCCCAAGGCAGCCCAATTCATTTTAGACAACTCTAATCTTTATCAAATTCGTCCTGAGGCTGAGTCAGAATCTGCCTCCCTGGCACTTCACCCCTTAATCCTGGTTTATCCACTGGGGCCTGGCGCGCAAGTATAATTCATCAAATCGTCGGCTATCAGAACAGAGGGCCACCAAAGGCCAACCCCTCATCTTAAGGTCCTTTTGCCTTGGCCGGAATTGTCTGCCACTTATATGTGTCTGCCTCTCCCCCGGATTTGAATAGAATGTGATTCTCATTTCCTTGCCAGGGTTGGATGCCCTTTCAGCAAAATCACCTTGGCCTTGTCATCCCAGGAAGAAGGGAGGGTGGCAAAGATGCTCTTTATGGTTCTTTGAAAAACCAGATCCAGAAGCAAAAGCCTTCTTCCCCCTATAGTTCTTTGAAGATCACCATCTGGGCAAGTGGAGGAGTCATGGCCGCAGATACGGCAATGGCAACAGGCCTGTCTGCCCGCAAACCCTGGACATCCACGTGACCCGTTGCTGCAAACAGCTGCCGCTCTTCCTGCTCACACCCCCGCCCCCAGGCCCAATATAAAAGCACACCCATCATCGTATTTATAGAACTAGTAAATAAAGAATAAAATAGCAAGTTAAAGTAGGTTTTGATTGCCTACGTGTTGGTAAAACCCAGCTGGAATAATTTGATTCATGCATGGAAAAATGCCTCTGAAGCATGGCCTTTTTTTAGTGCGCCGGAACTGCTCCTAGAGTTTGGCTCCGAGACTAAGAATTAAAATCTAAAACGAGATTCCAAGAGAACTAATTATTTGCTCCCTTGAAATATACCAACTAGCCTTTCCCCAATCTTGCAGACAAAGCTGCTGAATGAAGGGGTAAAATGGTCCCCTGTGGCCTCCAGCCTCTTTCTGGGAGGTGTCTCCCCGAACCCCTGTGGAAGGGACCAGAGCCCCGTGTGCTCTGTCAGGACTCTGGACGTAGCCCCACGGTACAGAGAACTGTGTTTCTAGGCAAAATTAGCCACCTCGTGAATTCGATCGCTGTTCCCACTATCGAGGGGCTGTGGCTAATTTTATATTGTGCAAGTGGTTTTTGAGGAATGAAAAAAAATCTATCCTTCCTACCCCAACCACCCACTCCCTCAGAAAAGGGTTTCCCTTTCCCAAGATGCCAGATTGCTTTGCAGACAATGCCATTCACTTGTTACGGGAGATTCTGTGTGAAGTTGGCATGGAGAAGACATCATTACTCCTGTCCTAGGCTGTCCTCTGGTTTAATGGACACTAGATTTATCCAGCGGAGAAGGCAATGGCACCCCACTCCAGTACTCTTGCCTGGAAAATCCCACAGATGGAGGAGCCTGGTGCGCTGCAGTCCATGGGGTCACAAAGAGTCGGACACAACTGAGCAACTTCACTTTCACTTTTCACTTTCATGTATTGGAGAAGGAAATGGCAACCCACTCCAGTGTTCTTACCTGGAGAATCCCAGGGACGGTGGAACCTGGTGGGCTGCCATCTATGGGGTCGCACAGAGTCAGACACGACTGAAGCGACTTAGCAGCAGCAGCAGCAGCAGCAGATTTATCCAGGGTGGCTTGCAGCAGCTGCTGCTTCTGCCTACAAGGCTTCTTAATTACACATGTGCATGCACATGTGTACACACACACACACGCACGTGCATACATACATATATACATTAAACTTCAATATGGTGACTGTAAGAGTGAGTTTGAAAAATACTTTTGTTTTAGAAACTGTGTGGGCTAGTGGAAAGGAGCTCTAATAATTAAGAGCTGTGCTTTAGGGATCTGATCCCAGGAGACAAACTCTCAGAACACATTCCTTCACTGCTCTTGACAGGTTTTCTTTTCCTTTGCTACCTGGCCTACCGATCTAGCATCCAATTGGATTTCTGAGATTTGTCTTAAAAAAATATGAATTCTTCTGAGAGGATGAAGGCATTCCTGCCCCACCACCCCCTGCCTCCACCCCTGCCCCCCCCCCCAAATCAGTCACATTTTAGTGAGAATTAGTCCAATAAAATTGCTTTCCTCTGAACACCTTTTTGAGTTCAGCTATAGTGAGAAAGTGAGATTTGGAGAAAGAGGGGCTGACTTTAGGAACAATGTGCCTTAGAGAGGTGAAGAGACTTACAGGGTCTGAGGCCTTGGATGAAGGGAGAGAGATGAGATGGAAAATGGGTAAGGAAGGCAAATTCCCCCTCTTCTGTCACATTACATAGACTTTTGGCTTTGCCATTTTCTAGCATTCAGCTGCATGTGACAGACTTTGGTGATTTGTCTAAGGAGACCGACCACTGTTTCCATGGGGGACATTTGTTCCCGGTTTTGAACAACCAGCTTGCAAGGGAATCTTTTCAGTCACTAATTTAGGCCGGGCAAATGATGAAACTGACATTCAGAAAGGCCAAAAGGTGTCACATGTGTCAGAGTGAAAAAAGGCATTCCTCTAGATGTAGGGTGCATGCCAGAGATCAAGGAAGTGCTTTCAGCACAAAGAAATCCACGAGGACAAGCCTGCGGTGTCATGGTCAAGTGCTTTGTCATTGCATTCTGCCCAACTCCTCCACTCCCTGCTAGCCTTTATTTTGAGTCCTACCTTGACAAGAGCTTTCTGCAGTGTTGCCCTGGAAGGGTCCGAATCCCTGTCTGCTGCCAAGGGCATCTCTGTAAGAAGTTCATTCTTGCCCTTCCGTGGAAACCTAATTATCCATATTGTAATGATTGCCACTGCTCCAGCAATAGAAATGATGCCCAGCTTCTTATCATCAGGATGCCACTAGAATGGTTAGGATCCTGTCCCTGAGATGTGTAGGCAGGAGCCAGGACATGGAGAAAAGAGGACCTGATCTGTCCCAACACTTTGGACTGGTGAAACCCAGTAGGAGTGGTGGTGACTTAGCATCTACCATACGAGAAAAGATGTTTGCACTTTGGAGTGCAAACACCTGCAATTGTATGCAAAGTGTCACATGTAACATTTTGGAGGGACGGGAGCTCATTGTTTTTCAGTTGTCATAGGAGTCCTGATCATGCCCCCTGCCACTACCAAAGATTAAAGAATTGTATGCCAGAGATCAAGGAAGTGCTCTCAGCACAAAGAAATCCAGGTGAACAGGCCTGAAGGGTCATGGTCAAGTGCTTTGTCACTACATTTTGTTACAAGCATCACAGCTAATGATTTCATGTTAGAGGAGATAGTCAAATGAGGACGATACCTAGTGAAACAATTGCATCAGACAGAATAAGTAAAATTAGGCTGCAGTAACAAACTCAGTGGCTTAATATAAAAAAGCTTATTCCTTACTCTCCGTGCCTGATGTGGGTGGACCAGGAGAGGATGCCCACCATAGTCACTCAGACACCCAGGTTGAGAAAGTTTTCACCTCCTACATAAGCTTTCCCCATCATTACAGCAGCAGAGAGTAAGTTGGCCTCTAAGCTTGAGGGCTGTCAAGGCTCCACCCAGGAGGGCTCGATTGTAATTGGCCCAAACAAGCCACACATAGAGAGAGCTAACACCCCAACAGGAGGGGGATGTCCCATCCAGTCATGTGCCCAAATGGAGACACAGATTATTTGTGAACAGCCCTAATGACTCCCGCTGAGATATAAAATTTTTTGAAAGAAAACCATAAAATGTTCAGCTCATCCACTTTAAAAATTAAGAGCAAGGAACGTAAAACTGTATTCAATAAATATAGCAGATAATAAAAAGAATTTCACGTCCACGTTATGGCCAATTAAGATAGAAAAAGTTAAGGAGAAAGAGATTGAAAGAGAGGGAGGGAAAGAAAGTGAGAGGGGAAAGAATTGGGAAGAAAATAGGAGGGTCTGTTGTGGGGAGAAGGTGGGGCAGGACAAAGAGCCACTGTGGCAAAGTGGGTCTTTTCTGCCAGCTGAGCCCCACATCTCATACCGTTCCACCCCAACCTGTGGCCCCAGGAGGCCAGAGCCTCAGGATCCTGGCAGTCTTCCAACTTTCTCAGCACCCCATCTTTCTGGGAGGTGCTCCCAGGAAATAGCAGGCGCCCCGCCCCCCCAGTGCCCTGAATGGGGCTTTTTGCAGGAAGCACCTTCACATGTGTGTTTCATGTAGGCAGCATACAAAAGGCCACTAAAGTGAAGCTAAAAGCCAGGCATGGCCCAGGGTCCAGTTTCCCACCCCAGGCCACCCCCCACCACTTTCAGCCACCAGGGGTTCCTTCAGTGTGTGAGGACCCCTGCACAAAGGCTGGGGACCCACCAAATTGTGTCAAAGCAGTGAAGCAAACCTCCTTCGCTATTGCAGGAACTCAATTCACTGCACATGGTGAAACTATTACATAAATATGCTAAGCACATATTTTATAATAAAAAAGACTCATTCGTTCTCTCTGTACGTCTGCATGTTTTAAAAGCATCAACTAGCCCCAAGGTCTGTGTCTTCCTCCACCCGCACACTTCTCTCAGCTCCTGGAGCTGAGCCTGCCTTTTTCCCAAGGAAAGCGATGCGTGTGAGGCCATGCTCCTGTGACCATCTGCTATCCCCCCACCCCAAGGCCCACTGTTGAAGAACAGAGAGATTCCCCCGGGACTTCTCTCTGTGCCCCTGAAGGAGGTATGTATGTAACTGAGAGATGGGAAGAATCAGGGGTCAAGGGTGGAACCTTGGGGGACACAAGATTGGGGTGTCTTGTATTTTCCAGATCAGTCTTGGTTCCTTCTTCAGTTCCATCACCCTAAACTAAGATGGTGAAAACACTGCTATTCAAGAGCCGTGGCCCCTGCCTCAGTGAACTGCTGCTGTTTAACCAACTACCCCAAGATTTACCCCAAAACACAACTGTGTATTATTTTTTGCTTGGCCATGTGCTTCTTCCAGTCTGGGCTGGGCTCTGTAGATCTTCACTGGGCTCTTTCATGGGTCTATCCAGCTGGTAAATTGGCTGGGGCATGTCTCTCCTTCTGCCAGACTAGCTCTGGGGCTGTTCATAAGGCCATCGTAGGGTTCCAAGAGCAACAAGGGAACAAATCCCAATGCTTAAGTGCTTTTTAGACCTCTGATTGGGTCACTTTCATTCCTATCTCATTGGCCAAAGTAGGTCACATGGCCAATACAGATTAAGGGGTAGGGAAATAGGCTTTATTCCTCGATGGGAGGAGCTATAAAGTCACATTGTAAGGATGGAGATACAGGGAGGGAATAGTTTGGAGTCACTTGTGCACCCCACCACTCCTGAATCCTAGCCTTTCCCTTCACTTCTTCTCTGGCATAGGCTCTGCCCAGTGTACCTCCCCTCCACCCCACGATCCAGGGCACACAGTCAGTATGGGGCCAACTTGTACTTCAGTATGAGAAATATTCATTGGAAGGATCAATGCTGAAGCTCCAATATTTGGGCACCTGATGCAAAGAGCTGACTCATTGGAAAAGACCCTGATGCTGGGAAAGACTGAAGGCAGGAGGAGAAGGGGACCACAGAGGATGAGATGGTTGAATGGCATCATCGACTCAATGCACATGAGTTTGAGCCAGCTTTGAGAGTTGGTGATGGACAGGGAGGCGTGGTGTGCTGCAGTCCATGGGGTTGCAAAGAGTCAGACACAACTGAGCGACTGACCTGAACTTGTGCGGGTGGAGGAAGACACAGACCTTGGGGCTAGTTGATGCTTTTAAAACATGCAGACGTACAGAGAGAACGAATGAGTCTTTTTTATTATAAAATATGTGCTTAGCATATTTATGTAATAGTTTCACCATGTGCAGTGAATTGAGTTCCTGCAATAGCGAAGGAGGTTTGCTTCACTGCTTTGACACAATTTGGTGGGTCCCCAGCCTTTGTGCAGGGGTCCTCACACACTGAAGGAACCCCTGGTGATGAGAAATTTCAGATGCTATTACACACAGGCAAAGGGACCATCTCTGGGAATATATGACAGCAAAAACGAATCCAAATAACTGTGGGTTTAAATAGAATAGAAAGTTCTCTCTCTGAGGTTAAACAGCTAGAGACCAAGGTTTCTTCCAGCTCACTGATTTACCACTCCCTGGACAATTTCCCTTGTCCTCGTGGTTAATAAGGCTGCCAGAGCTCCAGCCACCACATCTGTAGGCAGTAATATGGAAGAAAGGTAGAAGAAGGACTTACCCTCTCTTAAAGGAGAGCTTCTTAAGTCTTATCCACTCTTGTTTCTTCATTGGTCTGAAATTAGTGATCCTCATGGGTGCAGAACACACCTACCTGCAAGGGAGGCTCAGAAAAAGCTGGAGCACATTGATACTTCTAATAAATTTCCTGTGACTAAGGAGGATGAGCAGAATGGATGTGGGGGATCTTTGCCAAACAAGGTACTTCACAAACATGTTATGTGACTGTGAAATCATGAGACATCTTTGCATAAGTGTCATTAGCTTAATCATCACACCTAGGGAGGATTCATGTCATCTAGCTAGTTCAGCTCAGGTAAAGCCACAAAATCCCCTAGGCAAATGTCACTCCCCTGTGGTCCAATAGCCCCTTGGGCAATGCTCTGAGAGGGCCCAAGACTGGCACACCTACTTCATCCCAAGGTTGTGGTTCTTTTTCATTTTCTCCCAATTTTAATTGAGATATGACAACCACACAGTAAAGATCACAAAGCTTAAGCATACAGCTTGATGACTTCTTATAGATGTATGTATCCATGTAACCATTACCTAGATCAAGTTATAGAACATTTTCAGGACTACCTCCAACCAGAAAGTTCCCTCCTGCCTCTGTTCCATCAATGCCCACTCTCAGAAGTAACCATGAGTTTTATCACTATTGAGATAATATGTTATTTTCAGGCTGTGCAGATTCTTCCAAAGGGGACCTCTGCTGTTGATCTCTGTTCTCTACCTGTGTTTTTTCAGGCAACCTTCCTCTTTCCCTGTCACTGCAGCCAAGCAGGAAGAGAATTAAGAAGCAAGGTTGCAGGACCCAGGGTAAGGTGGAGGAGTGAGTGAATATAAACCCTTTCTGTTGAGGCTGACTAGAGATACAGTTCCACATTACAATACCCTGTCTATTGCGATCGGGTAGGACCTTCAGAAACCCAGATTATAAAAGAGCACTAAAGTAGTCATGCCCAGGAATCTGCTCCTCCACTCTTCTCTCACGAAGCTTTTATTAGTCTCTGGTCCTGGTCTCACCATCTCTCAAGTCTTCATGCTCCCAAAGTAAGATGGTCTTTCCCGCCTGGTCATGTTCTCCCTGCTGGCTCCCTATCCAAAAAACCTTAATAGGATATTTGGACACATTCTTTGTGACTGCCATGAATGATGCGTGCAAGTATATGGAGACCCACTTTGGTCCAATCGCATCGACTTTATGGTATCACTCTTCAAAGCACTGTCCCCAGATCAACAGCTTCGATCTCAGATAATTGGGCCCCATCCCAGACGTTCTGCATAAGAATCTGCATTTTCACAAGATCCCCAGGGGATTCAACTGCCCATAATGTTTAGGTCATAACACCAAGAGGGGCTCTAAGGTGGCACGGGTACTTTCTCAAGAAGTAGGCATCCATGAGACAAGTGCTCGGACCTGGTGCACTGGGAGGACCCAGAGGAATCGGGTGGAGAGGGAGGTGGGAGGGGGGATCAGGATGGGGAATACATGTAACTCCATGGCTGATTCATGTCAATGTATGACAAAACCCACTGAAATGTTGTGAAGTAATTAGCCTCCAACTAATAAAAAAAAATAAATAAATTAATTAAAAAAAAAAAAAGAAGTAGGCATCCCCAGGAGCATCTGGGTCCAGGTGGCCGCCTTCTAGCCTCTGTGCTCCAGGTAGGAGCTGGGCAGAAGTGTCCTACTGCTGTATTATTTCATGAGGGCTTAGTTGCTCCACCTTCTTCTTCTTGTTTTTAAATGGCTCTTCTGTTGTTTATTTGGCTGTGCTGGGTCTTTGCTGCCTCTCGGGCTTTTCCCTAGTTACAGCAAGTGGGGGGTACTCTCTAGTTGCAGAGCACAGGCTCCTTATTGCAGTGGCTTCTCTTGTTGAGGAGCATGGGCTCTAGGGTACAGGCTTAGTAGTTGTGGTTCACGGGCTTAGTTGCTCCACAGCATGTGGGATCTTCCTGACCAGGGATCAAACCCATGTCCCCTGCACTGGCAGGCAGATTCTATACCACTAAGCCACCAGGGAAGCCCACTCCACCTTCTTGACTCTGTCACATCGGCTCTAGTTTTGGAAACTCTTTCCTTACTACCCATCTACAAGCCCTTATCTGCAACAGAAAGGCAAAGGTTTTATGTAAGTTTTGCAAAAATGTGTTTGGCAGCAAAACCTGGTTTGAGCCGATGTGAGGCTTTTTATAGCCATTATTTATCCTACTTTGTGTGACTGTTCATATGTTTGAACACAGCAATATTAACATGTCTGATTACCCGCCAGGGGATGCTTCATAAGATATGGTTTCTACAGATCTTGCTTTTCTAATACAGAAAAACCTCTCAATTCTAAAACTTATCTGACCCAAAAGGGCTGAATGGGTTCTAGACCTTTATCTCCTTTTCCTCCTCACAGATGATGCAGTCGATTTCTTTAATTTTCCCTCTTGTTTTAAATAACAACAAAAATAATCATTATTGATTACAAAATTAATTCTTGTTTTGAAAAATTCAGATTATGAAAATAGAGGATCCTGCCATAGCTCTTGATCACAGACTGATATCTGTAATTTTCTTTTCTATGCATGCATACAGGTGCACATGGAAACACTGATGTGTACATGTACATTTTAATAATAAAATGCAATCGTACCTTGCATAGCCATCTGCACCAACCACCCCCCAAACACACCACCCCACCCCACCCCCACTGCCACCACACATGCACTTAATGTATCAGAAGAAGTTTATGTTTGGCAGATGCTGTTGGTATCCGTCCGGCTGTATCCCTGGAGTCTTCCCATTTCCTGGCGTGCCTTCTAACTGCCAGGGTCCGCATCTTTGGGCTTGAGCACTTTCCCAATGCTCTGCCAAAAGCAGAGAGGGCTGGCTGGAAGTGCCAGGGAATTAACTACCCAGGGAGCAGCCTTCAACCTAGGAATCTCAGGAGTTGCTGTCTAATTTTGCCAGCTCCTGCACTATTTCTTGGGCGTGATCACTCTGGGCCATTTCCTCGAACTCCCCTGCAGGAGTAGGCCCCAGCAGCCCACAGGGATGACTAGCTTGGGAACACACCTCTTTAAACCTGCCTTCCCTTCCCTGCCTCCCTTCCCCACTCCCCTCCACCTCCCACCCACACCTCTCCTGTGTTTCCTCTACCTCTAGAATAAATAATTTGCACTCTAATGCTTGTCTTAGGGTCTGTTTCTGCAGAAACCCAAACTATGACAATCGAGAGGTACTTTTTGCTTGTTATTAACTGTCGAGGATGCCACAGTCTGGATACACCATTTCTTTAACCGTTCCTTATTACTCTCCTATTATTAGATAATTATGGTGCTGCTAATTTTTCAACATGACAAATGAGGCAGGTAGACCTCTCGGGGTGTGTATTTTTGGAGGCAAGCATTTCTCTTAAGATATTTTGGATGTTGCGTCATCTTCTCTTTTAGTGTGTCTGCTCCGTCTAGGAAGGTTCTGTTCTGCTTCTCTGCTCAGAATCTGTGTTCCCCTGGGAGCTGGTGCCAGACTGGCTCGGCCAAGGTGACCACCTGTCCCAGTTTTCCTGGGCTGGAGGGTTTCCTCAGGACACGAGACTCTCAGTGCTATTACTAAGATAGTCCCTGGCAAACCCAAATGGTTGGTCACCCTAATTTCTGCTCCTTCAGCCAGGCTCTCCAGAGCTTTAGATCCCTCAGCCTCCACACCCAGGATCTCCCATCCTAGTCGCCTCTGGGTCTGCCTTCCCAGCTCATGGTGGAGGAGGAGGGGACCTTCTGCTCCCAGGAGCCAGCTACATTACTAAACACACACACACCTGCAGTTGCACAATTGTCCTTCAGGCTGTGACGTCACAGCAACCCTACGAGGTGAGGACTCAAAGTGCCTTTGATCAAATGAGGTTCAGAGAGATTAAGCAACTTTCCCAAGGTCACACAGCTAGGATGGGATGCAGTCCAACTTGGGTTTGGCTCTGTGTGATCTGAAGACCCTAATTTTTTGCCACCTTTCTTGAGCCAGTCCTGCCACATCGTCACCAAAACTTGTCAGCTATTTTAACACGTCAGCATCTTCTCCCATCAGGTGCCATTTTTTCAGGTCCCACCCCCACCAAAACCAAAGGAGACCAGGTGATCACTTGGTTTCCTTTTTCCTGGCCCTGTCTCTTCTTTCCCAGTTCCTGGCTCACTGATTCTCCTGCATTTTCCTCATCCTGGCCTCGCCATTGGCACTTACAGCAAGAAAGAAGCCCCGTTGGTTTTGAACAAGGTAGGGTTTCTTATTACCACACTGAACCGCAGATAGGAAAACAGAGAGCCACACAGGAGGTGTGAAAGGCTGAGGCCACACAGTTGGTGGGTTGGCAGAGCCTGACTTGAAAGCCATGTTTGCCTCTTCGATCTCGGGTTGTCTCCATACACACAGTGTTACCAAATGCCCTGTTGGTCCAACCTGCTGTCTAGATTCCTATGGGCAGGAAGCCACATGGGACCTCCCTTGGAGGCACAGTCATGGTTTTTGTCTTTATCAACATTTGGCAAAATGAATTCCAGTCTCCCTGGATATATCTGTGAAAGGGACAAACAGAACAGTTCCCTGGGGAGCTGGGAGCCTGAGAAAGGGCCTGCTTCACCTTGCAGTTATCCTCGGACCATCTGGCTGGAGCGACCCTTCCTGCAGGAGCCTGCCCAGGGCCTCTTCATGCGGTGGCTCCTGTGGCGTTGACACATAAGGCCTGCAAAGCCCTTGGAGGGAAGGCTCCGCCAGGGGCCCCGGGGCCCGGAGAATGCAGGCCCTGTTCAACTGTCGCCCAGCAACGCCACACACAAACATTTGCTGACAGGAAGAGGCGAGTGGCATTAAAGCTGTCTGACAGGGAGGTGATGGGGCAGCCGGGAGAGGCGGAGGTAGACAGTGTGTAATTGCCAAGCCGGAAGGCTGGCCTGTGGCCAGCACATTGAGTTTAACCGCCTGTGTCACTGCCCTCCACATCCAAGGAGGATACTGCCTGCGGCCATGTTTCCAGGCTGAGTGCCCTGTCGTGGTCTGGCCTGTGCTGACCCGGGGAGGACACATGTGGGGTCAGCTTTTGGCATGGGTCCCCCCCTGCCTCCTTTAACAGCCTGGGCAGCTGCACTCAGACCCAAGTGTGGAAGGAAAGGCCTGCTGCTGCAAGCTGGCACTCTAGAAAGAGCCTCTGAGGAACCAGCGGGGCCCATAGAGGGTCACATGGTGACCACAGGCCCTTTTCCCTGACACTCTCTCACAGGGAGACCTGGGGCTCGGCCTCAGCCTAGAGCCAGTGCTGACCCTGTGAGGCACCAGAGGGGTTTTGGCAATGCCAAAATCATTTCTGTCCTCACAGAATTCCTTGGAGAATCCTCCCCTCAATTCCTTGAGGACATCTTCCCCTGGAAGCCTGAAGACTCTCTCCTGCCTTCCTGTGGTTCCTCCTTCTCCTGCCCATATGCACCTCATGACCCTCCCGCTTAGCACTAAAATGAGTGGCAAAGCCCCTTCCAACACACCCACAGTGGCTGTGCGCTGGGGACCCGGGAAAGAGATGGATGTGGGGAGGAATAGCCATAAAGCTGTGCCCCCCAAAGGCAGCTGGCCCCTTGGGCTGTAGAAGGTCAGCCCGCCAGCAGCCTGTGAAATCTGATAGTGGTTCGGTAGCTTCCAAGAAATGATTATTCCCAGGAAAGTGTTTTCAAGTTTTAGATAAACTGCTGCTAAGAAGCAGAGAGGACAGAACCCGAACAGTGGCAACCGTCTACGGCTTTCCCCAGCGGGCCCGTCATTAACCGTTGCTCCCAGAGCTAAAGGCTGCTGCGCTATCCCCAATTAACAGCCACATTCCAGCCAGCTCCCTGTTTATCAAGGCATTAGCACTGACATCTGGGGACAGCGCCTGCCCGGGCCTGCCAGCGGGGAAGATTGAGCATCCGTCCACCCACTGACGGCCCTAGCCCTTGCCATCTCGACCAAGGTTGGGCACAGACGGGAGTCTGTGGGCACCCCCGCCCCCCGACCTCACTTCCTTCCCCTTCACTGCTATGTCATTCTACAGCCAACCGAGTGTGAGCCAAGCAGCCTGGTCCCTGTGGGTGTGTGTACACGTGCCCGCCTGTGAAAACCTTATGTTTCAGGAGAAGATGACTTCTGGGGAGAATTCTCCAAGGAATTCTTTGGGGACAGAAATGATTTCTCTGCCCTTCGCAAGCCCCTGTGTGTGTATGTGTGTGTGTGTTTAAGGGTGCCACAGTTATTTCCTTCCTCCTATTTCTCCCCTGTGTCTGTCCCTTTCTTTTTCTTCCTCTCCAGTCACTAGCATGAGGGCATTAAACACCCTTCTGCCCCCATCTTCAGGCTGAGACAAATTCTGTTGAGGATGTACCCATTGGAGGGACATAAGGCCACCAGCCCTTGTTAGCACAGTAAGGCCACCAGCTGCCTTTTTCCAACGACCTGGGGTCACTGGAGTTAGGATACTGTTCATTCATCATCAACAGCCCTTCCTACCCACGTCTCTGCCCCCAGCCCCGCCAAGCATCCGCCCCCTTTCCGTTCATCTTTCAGTACTTCTACTGAGCATCCATGGCTTTCCCAGGGGCTCAGCAGTAAAGAATCTGCCTGCACGCAAGACATGTGGGTTTGATCCCTGGTTCGGGAAGATCCCCTGGAGGAGGGAATGGCAACCCACTGCACTGTTCTTGCCTGGAGAATTCCGTGGACAGAGGAGCCTGGTGGGTTACAGTCCATGGGGTTGCAAAGAGTCAGACATGACTGAGAGACAAAACAACAACTGAGCGTTCGCTGGCTTCTTAGTGGCCGTGTTCCTTGTCTGATCCCCTCAACGTGGCCATCTCCCAAGGCCCACTTCCCATGTCCTGCTTCCCTCTCTCCTCACACTTCCCTCGGGAGTCAGGTCAAACCATCCCCAGGGCTCAGTGGCGACTTCAGGACCTTGAAATCCACAGCTCTGGCCTCAGCTCCCCTTGTCGTCACTTTCACTTAGATGCTCTTGTGGCGCCTTCAACTCAAATGAATCAAATCACCTCCCCCACCCCGTTGTTTCCCCACAGAGTTCTCCGTTTCTGTAAGAGGTGTCTGTCACTATTTCCTCCGCTCACACTAGAGAGTCGTATTTGATTCACCCGCCCCCTCCTTTGAAGCCAGCTTCCAAATCCGAGCTGGTTGTCACCCTAACCCTACACCCCCTCCCTCTCCTTGTCCCTCCTGGCCTGCCATCTTGGGACCTTACTGATGAACTGGAAAGAGACAGGAATGAGCCCCTTGCCCTCCGGCTGAAATGAATACCCCACCATCCCCACTAAACCCAGCCGGGTCTGGACCCTTGGTCCCTCCTACATGCAGCTGCTAGATTAAACTTTCCTCTGGGCCTTCACCCGGTCAGGCATCCCCCAGCCTAGAACTGATTTCAGCAAGCTAAGAGATTAAATGATGTAGGTTCCAGCCCTTTGCAATTTGTGGCTTTGAACAAATACTGGTTACTATTTAAACAAGAGTGGGGGGGTGGTGGTAGGCTCAAGTCTCACCTCCTTAGAGAAGCCTTCCGGAAAAGGAGAGCTGTCGTTCTGCCTGACCAGTCAGTATCCATTTCCCCATCATCCTCCCAGTCTCTAGGGATCAGGTGAAGTCAGCCATGTGGACCCTGGGGTGGGTCATGACCTGAGCTGGCAGGTGTGGGGATTTTTCTGGAACTGTTAGGAAAGTGTGTCGTCCCTGTCACAGTTGCTCTACTGATGAAATGTGAGTCTGAGGCTGCTGGTGGTCATCTTGTCATCACTTGGGATTACATGCTTGGAGTCAGCCATGCCAGAAGCCAAAGACCTTTTAACATGTTGGTTTCTGGAGTTGGTCCCTTCCATGTTTTTTCCCCGACTCAGCTAGTTTGAGTGGCATTTCTCTGCTTTACGACCAGAAGAGTCCTGCCTGCCTCAGTCGTCAGAGACATCTCTCAATTAGCAACTCTAGATCGTCACCTCCCCTACCCCTTACTGGGCTGTGACTTTGCACTGTTATTTGTGTTTTTCTGGTGGAGAGGACTATCTCTAACTGGCCTGAGCCCCTCCTGAGGGGGGCCTCTGTGCCATGTGCCAGCAGCCTGCGGGTGTTTATTACTGGCAGGATTGCAGATGGTCCCCCTTTATGGCCTCCTCACAGTTTCCGGCCCCTGGGCACAGTTGCTGGGTGCCAGGCACTAAGAGCTTGGCTTATGCCGACCCAGTCCTTACAAGTACCTGAGGTGGGAATTATGATGGTTCCCATTCTCCCGATCAGAAAACTGAGGCACAGGAATGTTATACACTCGACCTAGGTTCATTAGTTGTGGAGGCAAGATCTGACTCCAGGCCAGTTTGCTCTTAGACACTGACCAGCAGAGCCTTTGACAAGTTTGGCTGATATACCACTTGTGTTCTTGGTTCAGGGTGCTTTGTGTTCCTTCTAGGGCCCCCAGTGCTTCCACCTCTGCCTGCCAGATGGGTATAGCTGCATCATGACTTCCCTTGAGATTTACGGTGGCACCTCACCTGTGCTCGCTTTGGAACAACTAGAGAGCCTGAGTTATTTATGGTCCCTCACAGCCGTGCTCTCAGGGAGCCTGGCCTGTCCCTGAGTGCTGCGTGCATTATGCAAGTACCCCCTCATCATTGTGGGCGGTTGGTGAAGCGGCTCCAATTCCCCATCGAACTGCTGCCTCTTAGCTGACCCTCTCCATCTGTCGTTCCAGGGCTGGGCCCACTGGAAGGCCTTTACCTGGTGGTCTGTGCGGCCAAACAGTTTGCATTTCCAGGCAGCAGAAGGTGGAGTTAGGGCCACCCTTGGGATGCTGCCAATTATCCCTGGACCTTCACTTTGGTGGCTGCCTAATTTTGCAGAACTGTGTAGTCAGGGTGTATGGGCTGAAAACAATCCCTCAGAAGCACATATTTAGATTCAACTGATGAAAACCTCTCCCACCCCAGCCCCCACCACTAGGATAACATCTACATCATGTTCTGCAGTTTTTAAACTAATAGTTCATCATCACAACAGTCCCATGTGTTGTCATGATCCCCACTGATGCTTGGGGAGGCTATAAGATAGAGACTCTAAGCTGCGTCTCCTGGCTTTAGGGAAACAATCTTTGTCTTCTCGAAATCAGGGGGATTCGGCCTCTTCAGCGACACTCATTATCTTAACAATCGCTCATCAGACATTTTCTGCCTGCCTTGCACAGAGCTGGGAGTTGGAGATACGGAGGTGATAGTAGATCTCAAAGCCCCAGGAAAACAGCCCTGTGCAATGAGGTAAGAGTCTCGATGGTGTTAAGACTGGAGTATGATGGGAACACAGAGGAGGAGACTGTGAATTCTCCCATTTGGGGAAAGTGACAGTGTTACAGAAGGTTCCAGAGAAGGACAGTCATCTGCTTTTTCTTCTATGATGCACCGAGAGGTTGCTTAGTTGTGACATAGACTCAGGCCCTAGAGGACATGGACAGAGTTCTTAAGTCCTTCTTAGGCTGGTCTCTGTGGTTGTTCACTTGTAAGCTAGACCCTGCACATGCACTGTCTTATCCCCACTCTAAATGCAAGATCAGAAACATACCCATTTTATAGGTGAGAAAACCAAAGCCCAGAGAAGTCCAAAGTCTTAGCTCTCTTGTTTCAATCCAGAAGAATTTAGAAGGGCCATCTTCACTCTGGAGGTTCCAGTGGGATCCACCAAGGCTCCTATTGTGATCTCGTTGCCATTTGACTTCTCTGCCCAATTTTTTCTCACTCCAACTCAGGTGTTGACCTTGAGACCACACTCCAGTAAAACTACTCCTTGTAAATTTCCATCTCAAAGTCTGTGTATGTCCTGGAGAGCCTGATCTAAGATGCCATGTTGCATAGTTTTTTCATTTTTATTTTGGTCATCTGTGAATAACAAGCCCTCCAATATAACAATGACCTAAACATGCCAGAAATGGATTTCTCACATAAAAGCCCAGAGGTCAGAAGTAAGATAAGTGACTCAGGTGCCTCTGATCATGTTGATTTACTCAGCTTGGCTTCCAGTGCCGAAGTTACCTCATGGTTGAAGATGGCTGCTTGAGCTCCCTCCATCACCTCCCTGTTCTAGTGGGCAAAAAGGAGAGGGTGGAGAGGCATGCACTCACTTCTCTTCTAGAGCACATTCCAGAAGTTGCTTCTACTTATATCCCATTGGCCAGATTTGGTCACGAGGCCACACCTAGCTGCAAACTGAGGCTGGGGTATGTGTGGTCTTTATTTGGGTAGAGGGGCTTGTGTTCAGTTACAGACTGGGGATTTTATGTCTAAGAGAGAAGAAGATGGATATTTGCAACAACTAGTAGGCTCTGGATGTGTGCCAACCACAAAGTTCCTCCAGGCAGTGCAGACTTCTGGAGAGGGTGGAGGCTGTGTGTGGACTGCCAGGACGTGGGGGCTCTTCTGCCTGTCTTTGGAAATCATCCCCACACCTTGGCTTGCATCCCTTTAGGTCTTCTTGAAGGCCAAACTTGTTCACTTCTTCCCAGGAGCTCCCAGGAGAAGAAAGGCCTTTCCTCTTTCCCCCTCTTCCCTTTCTCTATGATCTTGTGACTCTTTAACTGAGTGTCTTTCAGTCTCTCCTGGGGCAAAGAGGCATCCCTTGTTTACCCACAAATAATTAACTGCTATAGTCATTTAACATATACACAGACGGCATCATCATAATTACAGAAAATATATTACGCATCAGGCACATGGGATGGGAGCAATTCACCACCCAGCATGGCCTGGAATCAGAGGTGAATGGATGCTTCGGGCTGGCCCCAGGTTGTTTTCCCTGCCTGGGCCCCTCTGTGCCTTTCCAGCCCTCTCTCCATGCCCTGCAGGCTGCGAAGCTGTGATGAGTGGCCCCCTCCGAGTGTACATCCATTGTCAGGTCTCCCCCTGCTTTTCTCTTTTTGCTGAGCCAGTAGAAATGCTGGGTTTGGGGAGTGCTGACTGTGTAATTGACCCAAGGAGAGGAAGTGATAGAAGAGGGTAGAGAGGAGATCTCAGCCCAGAAGGGGTGGGGGAGAGGAAGTAGGGGTGGTGGTGGTGGCAGGGAACGTGAGAAAGACGGGGGATAACCGGGAGGAGCAGGAGAAATAGCAAAGGTAGAAGGGTGGGCTCTGGAGTCCTTCCCTAGGGTGTCTCCCAGGGAGAGAGAATAACGGTGAAGATCCAGAGCTTAAAGAGCAAGGCTTGTCATAAGCCTTGTCAGTGTGTACCTGAATCACCTGGAAGATAAAAGCTGCTGTGAACCCAGGGGTTCTGATTGAGTGGCTCTGGCTGGGGCCTTGGTCTGCCTTTCTAACATGCCTGCGGAGGCTGCTGCTGGTGGTCTGTGGTCCGCACTTTGAGTAGTAAGGATCTCCAGGAACTTGCAAATGCATGTTCTCCTTTAATTCCCACAATGACCGTGTCTCCCTGATGAGGAAATTGAGGCTCAGAGACGCCAATACCTTAATGTGAGGTCTCACGGCTGGCCAGCCCTCAGCTCTCTGTTTAGTATGTAGAGCTGTGTCCCAGAGTGAGCCAGAAAACTTTTCTGAATGTGGGGGCCAGGGTGGGGGTAGTGATGGATCAAGTTCGGAGGGTCGGAGAATGTCTGGGATGTGGGTTTTCAAGGACCGAGAAGCTGAGACACATGGAGGCAAGAAATGGCTGGTGGGTGAGGGGCGGGAGGAGAGGCAGCGTAAAACAGGATAGGATTAAATAGAGGAGTTGACTATATCATCTGTAAGCCTAGGCAAAGCTGGACTTTGTTACTAAGCCGTGTGCCTGGAATTGCTCAGCTTGTGCATCAGTTGTTTCTTAGAAAATGCTCATGCTGGGTAAGATCAGATCTTGGTGTTCTGTCTGCAAATGTCTTGATTTAGGTTCTCAGAGGAGGAGGGGCTGTCAAGTGAGAGTAAAGCCATCGAAGTGTGTTGGGAAGAAGGGCATCATCTGGATGGGTGGGGGGTGAGGTGGGTGATAGGGGTGTGTGCCGAGAGGGTTAAACAGCAAGTGAGGTGGTGCACGTGAACAGCTTAGCACTGGGCTCCGGATTCCTTGTGCAATAGTACTTGTGAATTATATTAGTAAATCACAGAGCTGCCTAGAAATCTGACGTAAGAGCTTGGTGGCTGAGACCTCCCTGCGGTGGGTCAGCAACGCCTCTGAGAGGCAGCCAAACAAGGAGCCTTCAGGATGCTGTGACTTCTTACAGAGCTGAGAATCTACTGGGGAGATGCCAAGTTATCAAGAGACTCCTAAGGAATGAGCCAGTTCTGGTGTCTGCAAGAAGTTCGTACTGGTTAGCGGCAGAGTGGTCTCTCCAGGAAGGTTGTGTGGAGGATGGAGGAGGAGGACACGGTAGGGCTTCTGGGGTAGTCCCAGTGCTCCAAGAAGCAGATGTCAGCAGGGAGATGTGCCAGGATTTTATTAGCGGAGATGGCTGTGAGACAACTCGGGAGGGGGTTGTGATGTGGTCTGACCCCAGTGAAGGCGGGAGGGCAGGGAGGTGGGTGGGAGCATCCTAGACTATCCTGCAGTCTCTGGAAGGTTCAGTGGGGCTGGCAGGCTGTCCTCAAACCCAAATCCTGGAAGGCTTTTCAGTGCTGGGCAGCCGGAAACCTGGTGCAGTGACATTCCCTGAAGTTGGAGGGTTGGGAGGTACAGTTTCCAGTACAGTCACTTTCCAATCATTTGCCTACCAGACGGGGAAAGCCTGGGAAGTCAGTTGGGACAGGGGGCCCCAAGCCAACGGCAGTACCTTGCCTGTAGTTGTCACTCCATAAATATTTGTTCAGTGACTACAGAGTTGCAGAGTGAATCCGTACTGAAGCGTGTGCTTTCCTTTTGCTCAATCGGCCCTCCCAATGAGATTGATTCCTTTCTTTCTGAAGGTTTTTCCCTTTTGTGACATTAATCTATGTGTGCAAAAATTGCTAGGGCCTGGTGCAGCCTGCTGTGACAAGTCTCACAGGGTGACAGGCCAGGGGCCTTTTCCACTGTCTGTGGACAGCATGGCCCTGCTGTGTTCTCTCACTGGGCAAGGGCCTTGGTCCAGCAGAGCCACCTTGGGGTCAGATCTGCCACCAGTCAGGGATCTAAGCAGAGGCTCCCTTGTTTCTGGAGGGAAAGGCCTTGGAAGTCTTTGATCTCTGTGGCTCACTCCCACCCCTGCCCTGCAGCCCGCATGTGGTCCCCTCGGAGACTGTGTCCACAGCAGAAAGCCAGGGGCAGACACAGCAGCCAGGAGAGGGAGGGGGACTTAGGAACCGAGCAGGTGCCGGGAGACTGGGCTTGCTGTTAGAAATGGAAGCAACCCATAGGCCAGGCTGGCCTCGAAATCCCCTAGGACTCACAAGGTCTGACCCCAAAGGCAGTGTCTGCCCTGTTTCTCTAGGGGCTGTGCAGTCGGCTGGGATATGTTTTCCTCTGTCGATGCAGGCAGATGCTATGCATCCATCTTCCACACACGTGCTTTTGCCTGGAGAGGAAGATAAAGCAGCTTGTTCCTCCTGCATTGATACATGACCGTGGTGTGGCCTGTGGCAAACAGCAGCAGTTATTGAATGTAGATGTGTATGTGTGTGTGTGTGTCTGTGTGCACGTGTGTGCAGGCAGGCACGTTAGGGAGAGAAGTTGATGCTGAGGATGGGATAGTGTCAGGAATGTTACATTTATCAAGAATGAACAAGATCTCTTAGCGCTAATACCCTAGAATCTGAAAGCAACAGCAATAATAATAATTGGTGGTGATTTAGTCACTAAGTTGTGTCTGATTCTTGAGACCCCATGGACTATAGCCCACCAGGCTCCTCTGTCCATGAGATTTCCCAAGCAAGGATAATGGAGTGAGTTGCCATTCCCTTCTCCAGGGGATGTTCCCGACCCAGGGATTGAACCTGGGTCTCCTGCATGGAAGGCAGATTCATTACCAATGAGCCACCAGGGAAGCCTCAATAATAATAATACGTAGCACTTAAATAGTACTTGCTATACACAGGTCCTATTCTGAGCTCTTTTTGTATTTAAAATCATTTAGGCTACCCACTCTAGTATTCTTGGGTTTCCCTGGTGGCTCAGATAGTAAAGAATCCTCCTGCAATGCGGGAGACCTGGATTTGATCCCTAGGTTGGGAAGATCCCCTGGAGAAGGGAATGACAACCCACTCCACTATTCTTGCCTGGAGAATTCCATGGACAGAGGAGCCTGGGAGACTACAGTCCATGGGATCACAAAGAGTTGGACATGACTGAGTGACTTAAAATACAAACAAACCTGACAACACCCATGAGAAAATCTTTCTATCATCCCAGTTTACAGATGGGCAAACCAAGGCACAGAGAAGCTAAGTAACTCAGTTTAGGCAGTTCATGCCGAAGTGGCAATATGAATACTTGGAACCATTCCACAACAGGGTCTGTCATCACCTCTCAGTGCTTCAGCATGGCCTTTGGCCTGGGTGGACTTCTGTAAAGCTCCCATTGCAGAGCCCCAGAGCAGTGCCCAGGCCATGGGAAAAATCCATGCTTCGTGTTAAAAAAAAGAAAAAAGATCCCTCAGGTCCCAGATGATCAGTTACCAAAAGCCCTCTAGTCAGTAGAGGACACAGTTCCTGGCACCAAAGAGAACAGCTGGAATTGTTGGACTGAATATGTTTGACCCATAGGCACTGCTTTTGGAAACCATTCCTGCCTTTAGGTCATTTGTTTGTTCGTTACTTCTGAGGAGTGAAGAAGCCAACAGTTCTGGTCTCATGTGCTTTCTGGTTTGCTGTATGTACTGTGAATAAACCTAGGTAGGGTCTGGGAGTCATGGTGGCTTGGACCCTTGCCTCTGAGACCTGGGCCCTGTGCTATGACAACAGACAGCTTCCTATGCTCTGTACCTCCCTGGATGCCTTTTGATGACCAGAGAAGGGTTGAATTGTTTCGTCTTGGATTGGTACTTACTGTATGTACATCTTCTGGGACTTCCCAGGTGGCTCAGTGGATAAAGAATCACCTGCATTGCAGGAGATGCAGTCAGACTCAGGGTCAGTCCCCAGATTAGGAAGAAAGGAAGATCCCCTGGAGAAGGAAATGGCAGTCCACTCCAGTATTCTTGCCTGGAGAATCCCATGGACAGAGGACCCTGGCAAGCTACAGTCCTTTGGGGTCTCACAGAGTTGGACATGACTGAAGCAATTGAGCATGCATGCATGCACATACATCTTCTATTTTTATTGTATTTAGGCTCATCGATCTTTGAAAAGTGGTTATGTGACACAAGCTGACTGGGCTACCACAGATAGCCATTTTGTGATCTCTCATGATTTTTACAGGTCAGGAATTTAGGAAGGGCTCAGCCGGGTTCTTCTGTTCAGGGTCTCTGATACGGTTGCAGTTGGAAAGGGGCCAGAACTAGAATGGCGGGAGTGGGGGTGTTACACAACCATTTCTCTCTTTGCCTGTGACCTGAGGACCTCTCCACGTGGTCTTTCAGCCTGGGTTACTTCAGGCTTCCTTCCAGCATTGTGGCCGTCAGTCTATTGAGACATGGTAGGTCACGGTCCCAAGCTCGAGTGTTCCATGGACCCAGGCAGAAGCTATCTCATCTTCAATGATCTAGTCTTGGAAATCACCTAGGGTCACTTCCACCAGAGTTCAGTTTAAGGCAAGGGAACATAGACCTCACCTTTCCATGGAAGGAGCGGTGGCCAAGTTACCAAGAAGAATGAGCCATCTTTGAAAAATGCAGTCTGCCCCAGTTGGGGTATGGCAGGGGTTCCAGGAGAGTGTGTGAGCCCTACAGAGCTTGGGCACCTGGGTACCTGAGTGGACTGCTCAGTGAAATGTCAGCTGGAGACTTGCCTGGAGAAGGCACTCTGGGTGGTCAGGGCTGGAGGGCATTGAAGGAAGGAGTCCCAAGGGCTGGGAGGAACTGAGTGACAGAGGGGAGGGGCTGAGTGACAGCCATAACAGGGAGATGGCAAAGCCAGTGACCCAGACCTCCCAAATCAGGGGACCAAGAGAAGCTGAGCTCAGACTCTGCCTTGGAGAAGGGGAGGGGCTAAGAGTGGGGGTCGGACCCAGAATGGCCAATTGGCATTGAGGTCGCTCGCCACCCTTGCAAGGGGCACTGGGGAAAGGGCTTTGAGGAGGGCAGGCAGGCTCTGGAATTTTGTGTTCGTCTGAGTTGGCACGGTGTCTCCCCTGGCTGGTCCCCTGCCACCAGCACCCCCAGGCAGACAGAAACACACCTGTCTCAGGGTGGAGGTTGCGGGGGAGGCAGGGGTGTGGATTGAGGGGCTGCATCCCAAATCCCTGCCTGGGAGCACATGGCCCCCAGCCAGACCTACATGAGAAATTGATTACCCGGCCGACTTGACCGCTTAAGGCCTCGACAAGCAGAGAGCTGCATCCATAAAGTGCCGCCCCCCACGCCGAGCACCTCGGCGGCCTCTGGTTGAAGGTAAGTCCATCCATAAGCCTGCCGTCACTCTGGGCTTAATGTACATGATTTCTGGCATTTACAGCAGCGCAGCTCCGAACGCTGGAGTGGCAATTGCTCATGGCACATCTGAACAGTGCCGGCTCCCGGGCCAACAAGCTTCTCGACAACGCTGGCCTCCCTGGACTCTCTCCACCACTCACCCTACTGCTAAGGAGGGGATTTCTGAGATGGAGACTGTGTGCTCTATGGGCTTTGACTCCATGTGTAGGTGCTCATGCTGGGTCTCTTTGAGCCCCTGAGCTGGGGTGGAAGCTGGAGGCGGGGGCGATGGGCTGAGGTGGGGATTAGTCCTCAGGGCCCTAAGGATTTTTTAGGATGTTGGGACCCTTGCCTTTGATTCAAGGTGAGTCACAACGGTGCAGCCTTGTCCCTAGGCTTGAGGGGTTGGGGGACAGTCACCATCCTCGGTTCTGGGGCTGCCTGCTTCCACCTGAGGCCCTGAGACCATCTCCAGCCTCTTTCTCTGCCCCCTTGCTATCTCTCCTCTGTTCTGTTTCTCAGAATCTCCTTTTTCTATTTCTGTGTCTCCTACTTTCATCATCTCTCTGGGTCTCTCTCCTTTCTGTCTCTCTGGGTCTCGACTTCAACCTGTGTCCCCAAATCTCTCAGCCTCTCTGTCTGCTTCTGTGTCTCTTACTTTCCTTCTCTCACTCCTTCTCCCTGTCTCTCTCTCTGTTACTATTTCCACCTATCTCTTTCTTGCTGTCTCTCTTTGCCTCTCCCTCCACCCCAATTTCTCTCCGTTTTTTTCAGTTTCTCTCCTGGATCCTGTGGCAAGCAAGGGGAGACTATGGAGCCAGGGAGCCCAGCACAACATTTCTTTTCTTCACCCTGCATCTCCCTCAGCCCTGTCCACATCCCTTCCTGCCCAGTCCTCCCAGCCTAGCAGTGAGCAAGGGCTACAGTCAGATGTGGCGGCCTCACCTCCGGGGCACACAAGCTCTTTTTACCACATTTAGCTCCAGGTCTGCTGGCTGGGTGCTTTAGCTCTCTGAACAGGGTAGAGACATGTGCACACAGAAGCGCATCTCAGAAGCAAGGCCATACCCCTGCCCCAGGGAACCTTGTTCTTTCCTCCTGGGTTCTTTAATTATTTGACTTGAGAGCATTCATGTCTACCCATGGAAGGCAAATACAACCCCCTTGATCCAGGTTTGGATGGTATGAAACTCATACATTATGCTTATTTACTCATCAGATCCCCACAACAACCCTATGAATTAATTACTATTATTATCCCCACTTTACAGATGGGGAAAACTGAGGCACAGAGAGATTGTCTCCCCAGGAGACACAGTGAACAAGTGGCAGAGCCGGAATTTGTACCCAGGAAGATTTACTTCAGAGTTCCATACATAACGATCATGCTATGCCTGGTCTCCTCCAACACGTGGTGGGAAACACATGGAAGTGATCCCCATCCCCCAGCATCCCAAACACTGACTTTCATCCCTCCCCAAACACTCCATTTTTAAGAAGTAAACTCTGAATGTCAACTCATACTGATTCTTGCAGTGGTTTTGATGTTTTTAAAAGCCCACATTTTACAGCTCTGGTCTTAAATTTACTACTTTTTGGGACAAATGCCAAATGGCACAGCAAAAAAAAAAAAAAAAAAAAAGAGAGAGAGAGAGAAAGAGAGAGAACCCTAAAGGAGAGAGGCCATACCTTCTCTGTAAGCCCAGCCCCTGAGAAAAACCTTTACCTTGTAGCTAACAACAGCAACAAAAGCTTCTGCCTCAATGGGCAAAGGGTAGGAATGTGGGTTGTGGTCAGTTTTCTTGGTAGCAGCAACCAGGCCGTGGACAAAAATTTCATTGGAGCATTTGTAAGCCTGAGGCTGCCTAACTGGCCAAATGGTGTCCGTTCACATTCCTTCTTTGCAAAGCAGTCAGAACCGTGCAAATATGGTCATAGCACTGATCTGTTTTTTGCTGTTGTTGTTTTTCTTTATATATACATATATATATATATATATATTTATTGAAGTGTAGCTAACTTACAATGTGCATAGCAAGGTGATTCGGTTATACATATACACACATATTATTTTTGAGATTATTTTCCATTATAGGTATTGACTCTAGTTCTCTGTGTTATATAGTAAAACTTTGTTAACACTGACCTGTTTTTAAGCCCCCAACAGCTTCAGTTAACTCTCGGGCTAAAAACTTGGGGTGGTTGTGCTGTAGAGTCTGGACCCTGTGGACATCTTCAGACTCATCTTCCACGTCTGGCACTCCCCTGTGCCCAGGAAACTCCAGCCATGCTGGCCTTCCCTGAGCCTCAGACTCTCCTTCTGGAGACCCCAGGGTCTTTGAACATGTCATTCTCTCTCTTCAGAATATGCTCCTCCAACCCTCTTTGAGCCAGTTTAATGGTTCTCATAGTGAGTTCCTGAGAACAGCAGCAGGAACCTCTGCTCCAATGAAATTTTTGTTTCCAGCTTTGTTCTACTTGGAAATATGCCAAACGAGCCACATTTCCTGTCCAAAGTCAGACAAGTCCTATAACTCCCAAGTGCCTCCAATGGGATCTGGCGTGAAAATCTTTCCCTGGCCCCGTGCCTAAGCAGGGATCACCACCCCTCCCTGAACAATGAAGGGATGAAATGTGCCCCCCCTCTCTCATTCAGGACACGCTGGAGAGCTGGTGGTCTGGCAGGCGGAGAGGAAGGCAAGAGGACTGAGAGAGAGCAAGGTGGGTCGAGAGAGAGACTAAGTCACGTATAAGACAAGTGGAGATGCATGAACTCCTGTTGCCTCTGGGAGAGGGGATGGTCTATGTGATAATCCAACCCCTACGGATGTGTTGGATTCTTCCATTTCTGTACTAATCCAGTCACTGTGAGATCTGGCCATACGTCTCTCTCTTGCTGGACACCCCGAGTGAGTTGCCTTTACATAAGATTGCCTGAATGAGTTATACACAAAACAGGAAGTATGGCACATCTTATGTCTTCATCTGAGTCACTGAAAAAAAATAATATTGCTTAGTAGAAGGCAAGTGATGGAGTTTGGCTTGCCACTGGAGACCTCCCTGAAGACTGACGTCAATGGATATCCATACTTGTGGATAGCTAGCGCTCGCCGACATCCTGATTGTCCTCTTCTTGCCAGTCCCATGGCTAAATCTCATCTCCCAGAGCCTTGTTGCCAGATGGTCCCATGTGACTGCACTCTGGCTGGTGGAATGTGGGTGGAGATGCTGTATACCATTTCTAGTCCTGGCTATCAAGAATCTCTCCTGCAAGATTCTCTTATCTTTCCCTTCTTGAAGCCTTGAAGGCCAGAAATTACAGATGGCAGCATCATAAGATGGAAGAACCCATGTGTCCCAATGACTATGTGGGGCCAAATCCCCTCTTGCTGATGACATTGTGCTGGTGCTAGTTGTAAAGAACCCACTTGCCAATGCAGGTAGACATAAGAGATGCGAGTTCTATCCTTTGGTCAAGAAGACCCCCCTGGAGAAGGAAATGGCAACCCACTCCAGTATTCTTGCTTGGAGAATCCCATGGACAGAGGAGCCTGGCGGGCTATAGTCCATAGGGTCGCAAAGAGTCAAACACAACCGAAATGACTAGACACACAAGCATGCACATGATGCAAATAGGTAATTTTGTTGCTTGAGTTACTGAGAGTTGGGGGATGTAATCTACTTTGACTGATACCAAAATGGGGACCAGAAGTGGAGTTTAAACCAACATAGGCATAAAGCTAATTAATCAGTTATAATTTAGCAAAATGTAGTACCAGTCAACCCACTTTGTCCATATTTTCCATAAGAATAAGCTGTGAGATTTTGTGAAATGCCTTCTTATATCACGAATCATTATGTGTATTGTTTTTCCCTGTACTACTGGGTGATTTTCTCTGATTTATCTATAAAAAGATATACCATAAGTTTGGCCTGACTTGTATATAATGAATCTTTGTGGGTTCTCAATGATCTTTCCTCCTTCCCTCCCTTCCTTCCTCTGCCTCCTTTTCTTTCATTCTTTTGCCAGGAATTAAAAAAAAACACACCTCAAATAGTTGAAAATTTTTTTCCTAGGAATCATTCTCAATTTTATGGTTCTATAATTCCTCAAAAATCTACAGTTCTCTATCTCTCTCTCTTTTTTTTTTTTGGAAAAGCAAGACATTTATTCTTTTTCACTAGATTTTAGCTTCCATGAATGTAGAAAAATATGTACTTTGACCACTTCACAGAAAATGCCAGAACCTTGTAACAGTTTAACTCCATTTACTCCCTCCTGCCAGAATAACTTACACTTACTGAGTGCCTGCTATGTGTCATTGCTCTAAGTACTGCATTTGTGCTGACTCATTTAATCCTCACTGTAACCCTATGAAGCTGGTGATTTATTATTCCCATTCTACAGTTGTGAACACTGAGGCACAGAGAGGTGAAGCAATCTCCCTGGAACGGGGGCGGTTCCCAGCTTATTGGTGGCAGAACTGGGATTCAAATCCCAGCGGCCTATCCTGAGAGGCCACGTGCTCAACCATCACAGTCTACGGTGACCTTGGCAGATCTGTAGGCTGTGTTTGGTTTGTTTTGAATGTATTTTTCCTCCTTTCCTAAATGTATCATCTTTACTTTCCCCTCACCAGCAGTGTCCAAGTGAATAGAAAGAAGCATCCCAACCCAGTGGGATTCCAACACCAGGGTGGACAAGGAAATCCAGATCATCTGGCAGTTTAAGCCATCCCCCCATCCTGTCCCTTCCCCCACCCCACCCCGGGCAGGGAAGAAGCAGTCATCCTTGGCCCTGACATCAGGGAAGTCCACCAAAGCCAGCGTCTTGGACACCCACTCTCACTTGCTACCTGGTAACTTCCCCTAGAGCACTTGGGGGGCAAAGGAGAAGGAACACGCCTGCAATGTAATTAACACTATAACAACTTGTTTCCCCCTTGGAGAATTACACCATTAGCTGCTTCAATTGTGCATGAAATATAAATTACATTACTCGGAGGCATCATGTTGGAGCAGACGCGATGCTAAGTGACGAGGCTCTACACCGTGCATCCCACTCCCCAGTCAGCAGGTCAAAAGGAACACAAGCTCCGAGGCCTAAAGCCAGCAGATCTGCCCCATGATCTCCCTGGCTGTTCCAGCCTCGGAGGACCCTGTGCAGAGGAGAACCTTTCCCGGGTAGTCCAGGTAACCAGACCTGAAGAGCATCATCCCCAGCTCCTAGACACAAGCAGAAAAAAGTGGCTGCTTTCTTTTTCACTCTGTGTATGTGTGTGTGTGTGTGTGTGTGTGTGTGTGTGTGTGTGTGTGTGTGTATGTGTGTATGTATGTAAAGGCTAGTCTGGGGTATTAACCTGTCAGGCTGAGTGGGAGGCCAGTGAGCAAATGTATTTGAGAAGGGAGGGAGGTAATTCTTCATCAGTCAGATCCAAAGTTGTCCCCAGCATCCATTTATCCTGCCGTCCATCAATTCACCTGCTGAAAGGCTCCCAGTCCCCACCTGGGCCAGGCCCACGCCGCTCCCTACTTTGTTTCAACGCCAACTGTCTGGCACTGACCTAAGCCAGCTTGAGACCCTCACTCTGTGTATCATTAAGGCTCTAGGCTGATAAGCTACTGAGCAAGAGGGTGCAGGGTTTTGGCCTGCCATCCTTCTTTCAGGGACACTAAAGAACTTTCCAAATCCCAGTGTCACAGGAAGGGGTCTTTGCTTTGTCAGAAAAGATACGAACTGATTTGTATCTGTTTCCATGTTGAGAGGGGGAAGGGACACTGGGTACCAATAGCTATGGCTACAGTTGTGTCTTTTATCTGAAGCCACCAGGCCTCTGATCCAGGGGCTCCAGTCCATCTCTTTCTTGGCGCCCTGGTGCCTGGTCCGCTGGGGAAAGTGGCGGTGGGGGGGCTGCCCCTGGGGTGCCATCGACAGCTGCTGGGCAGGCTGGGAGCCAGCCCCCCTCTCACCGGAGCCCCTGTTAGGGCAGGAAGTTTGGAAACCCAGTCTGAAGCTGCAGGAGAAATTTGGGAAAATATCGTGCAATTACCCTAATGACAGCTGTACAAATCACACAACCACCCCTCAAATCCCTTGCCGCCAAGCAGAGCCAAAAACAGGAAGAGCCAAAACCCACATATGGAGCCAGGGAGACCTCTGGAAGCGGTCCCTGTGGAGGGCCTGGGCTGGGAGAGGGGGAGCCAGAGCTGGAAAGGCTGCAGGGGCTCCGGCTCTGGCAGGGCAGGAGGGGACCACCTCGGGACCACCCTCTCTGGCACAAACCTGAGCCCCAGCCCACAGAGGTCCTCCTGGCTGCCTTCTCTGCAAGCCTTCCGGCCCCATGCTCCCTCCCAGACCAGAGCTGTCCGGGAGACTCCAAACCAGGCCTCCGGGGGATGGGGTGACAGCTGTCAGCTCCTGGTATTTGTCTGGCTTGGGAAACCTCCTCCATCCTGTAAATCCAAATATTGTCTTGGACTTTGATCAAAACACAGATCAAGTCTGTCCTCCTCCTTTTCTCACGGAGCCATCCCGGGCTCCCACAGCCCAGTCAGGAAACCGAAAAACACGCCACTGCACTCTGCAGTCCCTCTCTTGATTCCTGACTCCTTTAGAACCATCTGCTGGGAGCAATCACAGAACTGCCAGATGGGGGCTAGGGGTTTCTGTTTCAGGTATCTATCTCTCTCCTTCTCTGGCTGCAGCATAGTTCTAGGTACACAGTACATGTTTCATCATACACCCACAGGATGCTGCCAAAGGATTGTTCTTCAACCATCCGATTTCAGTTCAGTTCAGTTCAGTCGCTCAGCATGTCCAACTCTTTGTGACCCCATGAACTGCAGCACGCCAGGCCTCCCTGTCCAACACCAACTCCCGGAGCACCCAAACTCATGTCCATTGAGTCGGTGATGCCATCCAACCATCTCATCCTCTTTGTCCCCTTCTCCTCCTGCCCTCAATCTTTCCCAGCATCAGGGTCTTTTCAAATGAGTCAGTTCTTCACATCAGGTGGCCAAAGTATTGGGGTTTCAGCTTCAACATCAGTCCTTCCAATGAACACCCAGGACTGATCTCCTTTAGGATGGACTGATTGGATCTCCTTGCAGTCCAAGGGACTCTCAAAAGTCTTCTCCAACACCACAGTTCAAAAGCATCAATTCTTCGGCTCTCAGCTTTCTTTATAGTCCAACTCTCACATCCATACATGACCACTGGAAAAACCATAGCCTTGACTAGACGGACCTTTGTCGACAAATTGATGTCTCTGCTTTTTAATATCCTGTCTAGGTTGGTCATAACTTTCCTTCCAAGGAGTAAGCATCTTTTAATTTCAAGGCTGCAATCATCATCTGCAGTGATTTTGGAGCCCAAAAAAATAAAGTCAGCCACTGTTTCCACTGTTTCCCCATCTATTTGCCATGAAGTGACAGGACCCGGATGCCACGATCTTAGTTTTCTGAATGTTGAGTTTTAAGCCAACTTTTTCACTCTCCTCTTTCACTTTCATCAAGAGGCTCTTTAGTTCTTCACTTTCTGCCATAAGGGTGGTGTCATCTGCATATCTGAGGTTATTGATATTTCTCCCGACAATCTTGATTCCAGCTTGTGCTTCCTCCAGCCCAGCATTTCTCATGATGTACTCTGCATATAAGTTAAATAAGCAGGGTGACAATATACAGCTTTGACGTACTCCTTTTCCTATTTGGAACCAGTCTGTTGTTCCATGTCCAGTTCTAACTGGACATCTGATTTCACGGGATGGAATTTGAGGTAGGTACTGATGGCTCCATTTTACAGATTGGGAAATTGAGACTCGAGAGGGAGCACAGAGGTAGCTTACAGTACTTGGGTGTCTGTTGAGTACTCATGCCAGGCTCAGGTTAGGCATGGGCGTGCATGTGTGCATGCTAAGTTGCTCCAGTCGTGTCCAACTCTTTGCGACACCATGGACTGTAGCCTGCCAAGCTCCTTTGTCCATGGGATTCTCCAGGCAAGAATACTGGAGTGGGTTGTCATACCCTACCCCAGGGGATCTTTCTGACCCAAGGATCGAACTTGCATCTTTTAAGTCTCCTGCACTGACAGGCGGATTCTTTACCACTAGTGCCACTTGGATTCGGCACAGGGATAACGAATATGAGGATGTCATCAATCCTGGCTCTGGGAGGGTGAGGGGCTTATTGCTCATTTAGAGAGTGGGAGGCTCCATTTCTTTGCTTTGTGACCTGTAGATGAGAGAGTTGCAGAGAAGTCCATCCCTGGGGGCGTCCCACACAACTGAGTGAAAAGCAAAGACCAGAGAAGGAAGACTGTTCTGAACTCGTGGCTGGAAGGGCTGTCCCTTGCCTGTAGATTAGATGAGAACTGGAGGACCATTATGTGGCCTGGTGAGGGATCGAAGATGACTGATTTCTCAAGGACAATGCGGCTTCTAATGTAATTCGTGACAATTGTAGTTAAGTCGCTAAGTCATGACAATAGCTACCAGTTTTTGAAAGGTCATCCCGTGGCAGGCCTGGTGCTGCATATTTTTCCACGTTATCTCTGCAGCAAAAAAAGGTGCTGATAACCACTGTGATCTGTTGCTGCCATGCTGCCCTAGGTTTCAATCCTGACTCTATCACCACATCCCAGCTGTGTGACCTTGGCTGAGTCATGGAACCTTCTCTGGCTCTCTGAAGGAAGGGGATATAATTGTTCTTCTCTCATATTTTAGAACCCCTGTACTCAAAGTGTGGGCTTCCCAGGTGGCACTAGTGGTAAAGAACCTGCTTGCCAATGCAGGAGACATAAGAGATTTGTGTTATATCCCTCGGTAGAGAATATCCTTTGGAGAAGGGCATGGCAACCCAATCCAATATTCTTGCCTGGAGAATCCCACGGACAGAGGAGCCTGGCAGGCTACAGTCTATAGGGTCACACAGAGTTGGACACGACTGAAGCGACTTAACACATACGCACGCACTTCAAGTGTGGTCTGTGGACCTGCGACATCTGCATCCATCATTAGATATGCAGAGTCTCCAACCCTGTCCCAGGCCTGCTGAATCCAAATCTGCATATTTCCAAGACCCCCAGGGGGTTCACATGGATGCTATAAACACTGGGTGGAAACACCTGGAGTGGAGTAAGTGCTCTAATAGTTGACTGTGATGAGTGTTACCATTTTTTATCTGTCTACTCTTGCAGCATATCCACAGGGCAGGAAACCAAGACTCAGACAAGGTAGATATGCTGCCCCAGCTCCCAGCCCTCTGTGACCAGAACTGTGAGGCTTTCAGTGCTAAAAGCAACATGGCCCCAGGAAAACCAGTGCATGTTCAATTCTCATCATAGGTGCAGATAACTCCAGTTTCTGTGGCAGAGCATCACCACAATAAGCATTTTTTTTAAATTGTGGTTACAAATAAAAATATTAGAAAATGTACCATTTAAAGTGCATGATTCAGTGGCATAAAGTAGATTCATAATGTCCTGCAACCATCACCACTTTCTAGTTCCAGATGTTTTCCATGCCCCTGAATGGAAGCCCCATACCCATTAGCCATCATTCTCATTCTCCTCTTCTCCCTAGCCCTTGGCAACTACTAAGTTACTTTCTCTCTATAGATTTGTCTATCCTGGACATTTCAAATAATAGAACGGACAGTATGTGGTCTTTTGTATCAGGCTTGTTTCACTTCACATAGTGTTTTCAAGACTGACTCACATTGTAGCATGTGTTGGAATTTCACTCCTTTTTATGATTAAATAATATTCCATTGTATGCAGAGACATTTTGTTTATTAATCCAGCCTTTGATGGACATTCTATCTCTTTCACCTTTGGCTATTGTGAATAATACTGCTATGAATGTTGCTGTACAAGTATCTGTTCAAGTCCCTGCATTTAGTACTTCAGGGTCTGTGCCCAGGAGCAGAATTGCTGACTCATGTGGGAATTCTGTGTTTAACTTGTTGAGAAAACAACATACATTAAGTCTCCCTGTGTGTTGGGCACTGAAAAGACCCTTTGGATCCAGAGATAAACATCACCTGGACTCTGCCCTTGCCAGCATCCTTCCATAGTGAGTCATTTGCCTGTTCAGGTGCCCCTCAGACCCTTTGGTTGCTGGCCCAGGCTGGATAGCATCATTTTGCATTCTCCTGCTCTCCATCCTCCTTTGGGGAACTGGGGGAATATTTACTGTAGGATGAGCCAATTCCAGAGATTTGTGTTGCTCAGTTGTACTGAAGGAGCCAACAAGGGCTAAAGAAACTGAGTGGAGAGCTGGTGCCAGAGACAGAGAGTCAAGAGATGGAGGGAGGAAGACGAGGGGCGAGGGGAGGGAGGGAGAGTCAATTTCTGGATTCATCCTTGGCAAAGGAGGAGTAGCCTTGAAGTAAAAGGGTAAAATCCCTGTTTGCTTTCAAGAGGAACTGCTGGGCTGCACCTGGGCCAAGGAGGCCAGGTCTGGTGGCAGAATTGAACTGCTAGGCATGTGAGGGTTCTCAATGCATTGGTGGTCAGCATTCAGGGGCTTCCTATGTATTCTGAACTAATTAACAGCCTTTGGTGATTTTCCAGATTCTTTCCCTGTGACCTCCACCCTGCCCCCCCCCCCCCACAATGGCAGGTGAAGGCTGTTGTGGGAGATGGGAGGGTGGACAAGGAGAAACCTCCCACCCTAGGCTGCAGCAGGGAGCAAGCTGGACTGTTTCTCTCACTCAAGACCCTGGTGCCATGTGAACTGGGCTTTGTTGCTTTCCCCAGTTTAGCAGCCAAGACAGAACAAGAGAAGTGAGAGCAGAGAGAGGAAGGAGGAAAAGAAGAGAAAGAGAGAGCCTCTCCTGGAGGCAATAACGACCGGAAGGGCTACAAGTCCAGATGAGGGGTGGCGGCCATGCAGATGCCACTGCTAAGGTTGGTGGGAAATGAACGAGGGGAGAGGGAAAGGTGTGAGGCCAGTGAAGGCCAGCCTCCAAGCTGTCTCAAATTAGGTTTCCACTCCCTGACACAGCTGAACAGGCTGTTTTTTTCTCTCTCCACTGTAAACACTCCAGCCTTCACCTCCACCGCACACTGAACCCCAAAGTGGGGCCCTTATCTGCCCACCCCTCCCACCAACCTGTCCCTGTTGCCATGGAAACTATCTGGGGTAAGGTGATCTCTCTCTACTTCCAACCTCCCTGCTTTCAGCACCAATCAATCAAACCCCCCAACCCCATCTCTCAGGGGGAGGTCTTAGGGGAGAGTGAGGAAGGAGAGAAATTAAACACAGGAAAAAAGAACAACAGTAAAGAAAAATGAACAAAGAGAGGGGGTGATGTAATTCCGGCTGTTGATCAATTCCTTTTGTCCCTCGGGCAACCACACCCTCCCTGTGCTTAACTCCTAAAGGAGGAAGGGACTCTCTGTGGGGGTTTTCCAGAGCCTCCAGCTTGGACCCAGGGCAGGTAGTATTTCTGGCCATGGAGACCTTCTGAGAATTTGTCTTCCAAACTGTCCACACCCCTCTTCTGAAGGAAGGTCACTGGAATGACAAATCAGCCTGGTCATGGGTAATTAGAGGTGGGCTGGAGCTTACCTGCCAGAGTGAGCAAGGTCGTAATGGGGTTGACCACTGAGAATTTATTTCCTGTGGCAGATTGTATTTTGCACAAATGGCTAAAACAATAGTTTCTGCCCTATATACTCTCCGGGAATGTTCTCTCACTCACATGCAAAGGTGGAATCTATGTCCCTTCCCCTAGAACCTGGGCAAGGCCTTATGGTGGCCTTTATGAGTATAGTAGGGCAGAAGTCAGGTTATGTGACTTCCGAGGCTGGGTCAGAAAAGGCAGTACAGTTTCAGCTTGCTTCTCTCTTGGGACACAACACTCAGAGCCTAGCTGCCATGTTGTGAGAAAGTGCACACTCCATGGAGAGGCCACATGGAAATGATCCTGACAACAGCCCCTAGCTAACAGCCAGCATCAATAGCTAGACAAGCAATGAGCAAGCTTTTGAGATGACTCCAGCATTGGCCACCATGTGACAGAAACTACAATGAATCACCTGCCCAAGTCCAGGCAATTCCCAACTGATTGTTGCAGTTTTATGCTAATGGAGTGGCTTGTTTCATAGTAACAGAAAACTAGAATGAAGTCATACAATAGGATTTAGAAGTCTGGATACTATGGCAAGATTTGCCACAACAAGCTCACTTTAGCATCTCAACTTGCTGCTGCTGCTGCTGCTAAGTCACTTCAGTTGTGTCTGACTCTGTGCAACCCCATAGACGGCAGCCCACCAGGCTCCGCTGTCCCTGGGATTCTCCAGGCAAGAACACTGGAGTGGGTTGCCATTCTCTTCTCCAGGGGATCTTCCTGACCCAGGGATCGAACCGGGTCTCCTACATTGCAAGCAGATTCTTTCTGTCTGAGCCACCAGGGAAGCCTGGACTATCTGTATGTTCTCTCAATACTTTCTTTTCTGTGAGAATTACCATCCAATTTTTACTTCTAACTGTGCACTGGCTCCCCTGTTGTTAGCTGTCACCCTGCCTTCTGCTCCCAAAGTTCTTGAAAATTATATGCATCAGTGGTTTCAAACTTTAGCTTGCATCAGAGTCACATGGAGGGCTTATTAAAAACCAGATTCCTGGACTCCACCCTCAGAATTTCAGATTCAATAGGTCTGACTCAGCAAGGCTCAAGATTGTGTTTCTAACAAGCTTCCAGATGTTGCTGATGCTGCTGATCCGCAGACCACGCTTTGGTAGCACTGGTATATGTTGGCACCTCCATTTGTCCTTCTTTTCCTCTTTCAACCTAGTATAGTGTGCTTTCTCCCTCCACCAGGATTGTATAATAGTTGAACCCAGTGACTTCTGCTCACTCCTTATCCTCCTTTGACATCTAGGTATCATTCAATGCCATTCACCACTTTCTCCTTCTTGCAAACTTCCCTCTCCCTTGCTTCCTGCTACACATCTCTTATAGCTCAAGAACCCATTTTATTGCTTTCTTCCTCCCTTTTTCTTTGCTCATGTCTCAAAGGTTGACATGCTCTACTGTTCTCTTCTTGATCTTTTCTCAAACTCTACCTTCCTGCCAGGTTCCTACTATCATTGTCTATCTACATACCAATACCTTCCATATTTATAGCTCCAGCTCCAGCCTCTTTCCTAGTTTCCAGACCCATATTTCCACCAGCCTACTGGGCATCTCGAGCTGGGGCTCCCATGTGCATTCACCATGTCCAAAACCATCCTTCCATAATCCTCAGTAAAACTGCTTTCCACCTTTTATCCCCTCAAAGCCAAATGATCATCAGATACTAACTGGAAATGTTTCTCTAATCCCCATTCTCTACTTTCCTAGCTCAGATCCCAGTAGCTCCTGCCTGGACCTTTGCCATGGCTTTCTAAGCTTTCCTGGGTGCCAGCTGATTTCTCTACCATTCCATTTGTCTTCGCCATGACCAGTTAGATTTCTGACATGGAGATCAGATCACTGAAATCCCTGATTTAAAACAGTGGAATAACTCTCCATGACTGTAGCAGACACTACAAGCTCTCTGCCCTCTAATCTCTTCACCATTTGCACAGACGTGGGCATCCAATGTGCCTGTCCTCCTAATGGCCTGTGACTCTTTCCTGAAGGATTACACTCAGACTGCCACAGCCACTTCCCCTCTGCCATGGAGCAAGGACAGCCCAACTTCCCTGAACCAGTGACTAGTGGGTGGGCAGTTGTAAGTCACCACCGCCCCTCTGCCCCGCTGCCATCTGGAGAGCTCTGGCCCCAGCATTCTCTTAGAGGATCAGGCTAAAGTTGCCTTTGGGAGGGCCTGGCTTAGTATGGTCCCTTGTCTTGGCTTTTGCCCTTTTCCTACTTTCTTTCTAGCTCTCGCTGGTGACATCTCCTCATAAATCATTTTCCTAAGAACCCTTGTCTCTGAGTCAGCTTCTGGGGACTGTGACCTAAGGCAAATATTTGAGGAGAAAAAAACCCCTAAATTTGGAAATCAAAGCCCTTCAAAATCTGACCTAACAATGTTTCTGAATTCATTTTTCCTGAGTTGTATGTGACATCAAGGACTAGCATTCTTGGAAAAGTCAGTGTGCTTCCAGACTCTCTGTGACTCCACCTATGTGTTACCCCTTTGGGGCACATCCTTGAAGGCTCAGCAAACATGGGAAAACTTTTGAAATCCATCTTCTGGTACCACTGCCCCTGTTACTTTCATCTTTGTCTTTTGTATGTTTCCCCAGTACAATACTTATGAAGTTAAAGTGAGTGAGTTTGGTTCCCACATTCAGATATGAACTTCCTAAGGCATGACCATATTTCATGAATTTAGATATTCTCAGAGCCTTGCAGAGTCCTTGATCCTTAGTAAGTGCTCGTTATGGGCTGAAGTCCTAACTATCAGGATCCTACAATGTGACTTTATTTGAAGACAGGGTGTTTGCAGATGTGGTCAAGTTGAGGTGACGTTAACTAGGGAGGGCCCTAATCCAATATGACTGGTGTCCTAATAAAAAGGGAAATGTGGACATAGGGAGAACGCCATGTGAAGATGAAGGTAGAGATTGGGGGTGAATGCCTCGAGAAGCCCAGGAACACCAAAGATTGCCAGCAAACCACCAGAAGCTAGGGGAAAGGTACTGAACAAATTCTGCCTCACAACCTCAGAAGGAGCCAACCCTACTGACACCTTGATCTTGGACTTCTAGCCTCCAGAACTGTGATACAGCACATTTCTGTTGTGGTAAGTCCCTCAATTTTGGTACTTTGTTATGGCAGCACTGGGAAACGAATACTGTGCTCAATGAATGCTTTTTGAATGAATGAATTTGAAGCCACGCTTTTTTTTTTAGTCCTTACCATATGCCAGGCACTGTTCTAATCCCTACACAAATATTAACTCGTTTAATTCTCATAATGCCACTGTGAGGCAAGTGTTATCATTTTAGGGAGAAGACAATTTAAGCACAGAGAGGTTAAGTAACTTACTCAAGGTTGCAGAGCAACAGATAGTCAGAATTTGAAAGGCACTCTGGGGACTTCCTTGGTGGTCCAGTGGCTAAGAATTTTATCTTCCAAAGCAGGGGACAGGGGTTTGATCACTGACTGGGGAACTAAGATCCCACATGCCTCGGGGCAACTAAGCCTGCATGCTGCAGCGGAAGATCCCCTGTGCCTCAACTAAGACCTGATGCAGCTAAAAACAAATAAATATTTAAAAAAGAAAAGCAGTCTAATTCCAGAGCCTTAGGGCTTTGCCACTGTGCTCCAGTGATTTAAGATAATTCTTGTAACAACTGTTGCAAATGAGGTTGTCAGGGTAGAGGGAGAAGCTTGGACAGAAAGGGTGAACTGCTGAGTTTCACTTGGGTGGTAAGTGGCAGAGGTGGAAATTGACCTCTTTCCTCTGATTCCTAATCTAGTCCCCCCTCTACAAAGTAAAAGGGATGGGCCTTGAGAGCATCTCATGATAAATACTCACATTTGAAAGTCATTGCCACTAGTCTGGGTACCAGCCAGTAGAAACGGGGCGGGTAGTTGTTGTCAGGGAGACCCGGCTCCCGGGGAGGGGGGATGCTCCGTTGCTGGTTATGGGCTAACAGTGGTCGTGTAAATTTTCATTCTCAGTGAGTGTAACTTCCATGACTGATGGTCATAGGTAGAATTGCTTGGGCTTTAGATTTGTGGACCTGATGCCCATAAACCACATTTTCATATAGAATACATGTCTGAGGAGAAGCGGGCATGTTTTAATCTCGTGAGTTACGGCACTGCCTCCCTCTAAAACCTCTGAGGCAGCCTCCGATGAGTGAAGAGGTTGCTGTGACAAGGGAAAAAACCCACCCAATGCCTCCCAGCCTCCCTTCCCTGCTCCCTCCTCAGAGACCAGCATTTATTTACTCTGTAGGAGGGGAGGATGTTCTAATCGGTTTTTAAGGGCTCTTGCTGCCTCGGAGTGGCAAGAAGAGGAGAGAGGTACACATGCAATTTGGGCCTCTTCAGTCATGATTCCCAATAGCTGTTGACAGCTGAGTGGTTCAGCAATGAGTTTGGTTGCAAAGGATGATGTTGGTGGTATGTGAGTGTGTGAGCGTGTGTGTGTACACTAAGGTGCATACGTGAGTGCGCATGGGTGCATCTGTGCTTCTTCACAACCAACTTGGCTCTGCTTATTAGGTCTTTTTAGTGCTGGGTCCTTTTGTGTTGATCACGTGGGAGACAAGAAGGTGTTCTTGCTGGAGAATGTCCAGAAGGATGGGGCTTGCCATAGGTGGTCGGTGGATCAGCCAACAAAGAGCACAGATCACAAGCCTTGGGCTGGGAGGGGGCGCCCTGGAGGCGTCTCTGTGTTATTTGAGGCTGGTGTGGGTGTGAACCCTGGCACGTGTTGATTTGAAGTGGTGGCTGATGGGTCCAGAACCAAGGGAACCAGAGGGGACCTGGGACAGACACACACAGATAGGCTCATGGGTGGTTGACCGAAGACAGGGCCAGGTGCCAAGAGGTATGATACAAAAGGGCAGGACAGAAGCCAAGACTAGACATGGGCAGGTGATCAAGCAGTAAGAGATTAAAATAAACAGGGACCAGGCAATGGGGCTCTTAGATGCAACCTTGTTTATCAGGGGATGCCGGGAAAGCACTGAGCCAGGCCGACAGAATGCAAGGAGTCCCATCTCCATGGGAAGATTGTAATCATTGTTGGGGAAACTTTTGTGGTTGCATTGACACTCACGATGTCTTAATCCTAAGGTGACCCCATCTTTACTTGGCTCCCAGGGCATCATTCTCATCTTCATGGCACCCCGGGACTCACCCACATCTCTTCTCTTCTCTGCCTACACCCTTGGCCCACATGAGCTCATCCAGTCCGTCTTCTGTGCAGACATCCAAACTGGGACACCCAAGACCACATCGAACTCAGTCACACTCCCGTTCCCAGGGTTGGTTTCTAGGGGTACCTGTTACAGAAGGATTGTTTGTGTCCCTCCCTCCACCAATTTGTATGCTGAAACCTAACCCCCAGTGTGATGGCAGAAGGAGGTGGGGCCTTTGGGAGGTGATTAGGTCAGGAGGGTGGAGCTCTCATGAATGGATTTTGTGGTTTTATGGAAGAAATCCCAGAGCATTCTCTTGCCCGTTCCACCAAGGACACCGTGAGAAGATGGACATCTTATGAACACATAGCAGACATAGAATCTGTCAGTTCCTTGACCTTGGACTTCCCCAGCTTCCAGAACTGGGAGCAATAAATGTCTATGGTCTGTTGTTTATAAGTCACCCAGTATTTATGACAATATTACACTTTGATTTCAGGTAAACAATGGATATATTTTTAGTATGTCTTATGTGCTATCAGGGGTATAATTATACTGAAAAAATTGTGGTTTATCTGAAAATCAAATTTAACCTGGCATCCCGTATTCTATCTGGCACCCTGAACTGTGATTGGAAATAAGGGCGAACTAATTAGGCCGCTGGGAATGATTACCAAGGCCTGGATTATGTGTGTCTCTGGGCTGGAGAAGGCAGATCTGTGAACCTTTAACCTTTAACCTACGTAATCTGGGAATGGTTTGCATCCCATCATCCCCTTGGGCACCGTATACGGCTGACTGTGAGGATGGTGGGGGAGAAACGTGACCCTAAGAGGTTAAGGGGATGACCACGACCCCGGGGTCTGTCCCCTGAGGTGAAAAGCCCCCTGGCCTTCGAGGCAGTGAGAGTAAGAAGTTTCCCAGGTGGAGATAACAGGAGCAGCAGCAGCAGCAGCAGTCACCGTTGGCGGAAAGATCTGGGGCCTGCATGTCATCACAGAGCCAACAGTCGAAAGTGGAAAGTTTTAGTCACACTCTTTTCTTTGGCTGCCATCTGTGTAACAATGGGGAAATTGTGCTGCAGAGGGGCCCAGCTGACCTGCCACTTCCCCAGAGAGCTGGGGCCCTGCTGGCCTGAGGCCCCACAGCTGCCAGTGAGCTAAGCTTGGGCCCTGACCACGGTAGATCACAGATACTACCTCATTTAGTACAGTAACAACTTAATGGGGTAGGTAGGACCCCATTTGACAGATGAGGAAACTGAGGCCCACAAAATCTGGAGGTAGCAGATCCAGCATCCAGACCCAGGCAGCGTGACGGCTGAGCTGTAGCTCTCAGTGACTAATACATGCTTTGGCACTGTTCAAACATGAAAGTGTTAGTCGCTCAATCATGTCTGACTCTTTGCGACCCCATGGAGTAGCTCTCCAGTCTCCTCTGTCCATGGGATTTCCCAGGCAAGAACACTGGAGTGGGCTGCCATTTCCTCCTCCAGGGGATCTTCCTGACCCAGGGATTGAACCCGAGTCTCCTGCTTGGCAGGCAGATTCTTTATCATCTGAGCCAACAGGGAAGCCAGAAGTGCTCAGGGAACCATCAAATAGGGTGTATAAAGGGCCCAACAGAAGTTCAATGCCAGATGGAGTCTGGAGGCATCCATTCTTGATACCACCATCCTTTTAGCATTCCTGTTATCCTGTGCCCTGAAATTAGCCATCTCTGGAGTGCTGCTGATGGCAAGGTGGCCAGGTTGGTCCAGCTTCTCTCTGAGGACAACTGGGTGACTAAGATCGACTCTGCAATCCTCTGATCCTCACCATGACTACAGTCACCCCTGTGCCTCCAACCTTCAGACCAAGAGTCCATGGCACAACTAGAAGTAGCTGCCAGGTTCCCCGAAGACAAGTCTGCAGCAGAAAAGGCATGGAGCAAATACACTAACTCCCATCACACAAGCTCCAGGCAGGAAAAAAAATCCCCCCTCTGCATTTCAGGGTTTATCAGAGCTGACCTGGGGTGCTGGCATTGCTTTTTGTTTTTATTAGTGCTTAGATAAGATCTGAGTTCAGATGCTATGCTGGGCAGCTAAAATAGGGTCCCCCAATATCGCCTCTCTACTTACAACCAGCCATAGTGAAATCCTGACTTGGGGGTTCTGAGTTCCCTGTGTTCTGGGCAACATGGTGGAAAGGATGGGCTGGCCCCCTGTAAGAGATTCTGCTGACACCCCATCCTCTTCCCTTGGTGGGCAAGTTCAGGCTGTCTCCCAGCTGCCAGTGTCTGCATATTTTAGCCCAATAGCTTTCTAGAAACTGTGCCACCACCCTGCTGGTGTGCCCAAAGGAATTACCCCCACCCCAAAACACCCCCTCAACCAGTGACGAACAGGAGTTAGTGTACAAATAGTGCAAATCCATGGAATGGCAGTGGGGATAACTCAGAGGTCTGTGTTCCACACCAGTGCTACTCAAAGTGTGGTCCTCGGACCTGACCAGTGACAAGCAGAGAAGTGTTTATTACTCATTCCTTTAGTGATAAGTCCACAAAAAGAGAGAGCAGCCCTTGTTTAAAGACTTTTAGGGTAATTTGACATTGCTGTGATATTTGTGTTGTACTTTACAGAACTATCTATCTACAAAGGGTTGATACCAACCCCCTAAAACCTGACCTTGACTCTTGAGAAGCACTGGTCTTCTTTGCTAGGGAAACTAGCAATTGGATGAAGCCCCAGTTGCCTGCAGCGCCAATTGGCTTGATAACACATCCATTATTGGCTTCCCTTTGCCATCTCCCTTCTCTACCCAACCCCACCAGTGTTCTTGCATTTTCCAAATAAATGACTCGTTGGCACTCCTGTCTTTGTCTCAGGGTTGGCTTCTGGGACCACCCAAACTCAGTCACATGCCCTCAGATAAGGCAACCCACATGGACATCTGCTGCTCACGGTGTGCCCCTGGGAGCTCCTTGACACTTACCCCAAGGAGTTAAGTAACCCATTAAGAATAACAACGGTATCTGCCCACCTATATACATTTCCTCCTGCTTCCATGGCCAAGGCCAAGGTCATTGCCCTCACTGCCCTTTGCTTCTGCGGAGTCATGCAGACAGACCATGACTGATGGAAGCCTCATTTTCAGGCACTAGGCTACAAAAAATGGCTGATACTCTAATAGTGAACACCCTCCACTTCACCTCCAAGGCTGGTTCTTCCAGAGCCAGGGCAGCCTCGAGAGAAAGGTCTGGGGCAGTAATTTTCTAGGCCAGAATGGCAAGTCAGGAAAAACCTGTTCTTTTTTCTGAAGCCATCTCTGCATGTACATGGAATGCTTTTGTTCAGAGTGCCCGGGTGCGGTCTTTTATGCCCCGAATCGTTTCCATGTGGCTCAAGGCCTCCCTGGACTCCAGCGCTCTGATTCCTCTGCCTGTTCGATGGCATGCTCTATCCGGGCCTTGCTCCTTATAGCTGTTTGTGGATTTCTCCATCTGCCTGCTCAGGCTGAAATAGGCCCCGCTGTTCATAAAAATCCTGCAGTTCTAAATCATCTCTCTCTCAACTCAGGTTCCCAGGACTCCCAGAGCCCAGAATTAAAAGCACCTTGAAATCTCAATTTTACTGCTCCATCTAGCAACTTCTTTCTGTATGACTTTCTGGTGTGTCTGTGCAGGCACTTTGGACAACCCCGTTGACCATCAGACAGGTTAGTTGCGGGAATATGCACCCTGGCACCTGTGGAACATGTTCAGTTCTGGGGTTGAGGGTGGCTGGTATGAATGGACACACGTTTAGAAATCCCTCGACGAGGACTTCCCTGGTGGCCCAGGAGATAAGAATCTGCCTGCCGATGCAGGGGACATGGGTTCAATCTCTGGTTTGGGAAGATCCCACATGCCACAGAGCAACAAAGCCCATGTGCTCCAACTATTGAGCCACAATTATCGAACCCGTGAGCCGTAACTACTGAAGCCCATGCACCTAGAGCCTGTGCCCCATGACCAGAGAAGCCACTGCTATGAGAAGCCTGAACACTGCAATGAAGAGTAGCCCCTGCTCACTTCAACTAGAGAAAGTCCGCACAAAGCAATGAAGCCTCAGTGCAGACAAAAATAAATAATTTTTAAAAAAGATAGAAATCCCTTGACAGGGTTGCAGGTGAGTCGAGCACCTTGTTGTGGATCATGGGCTGTAGCTATTTCAGGCTGGCTGGGGAGAAGTCACTGTGATAAGGAAGAGCTACTGAGAGCCCAGCCAGGATGCTGGGGGGAGGCGGACTCTGCAGTTGAGTGTCTTGATTCAAACTCTGACTTTGCCCCTTATTACCAGTTTGGTCCTGGCAAGTAATCTCATTTTTGCGGCTTCATGTTGTGAAAGGGTAATAATAATAGCACCAACGTTATGGGATTGTTTGGAGGATTTGATGAGTTAGTATGAGAGAAATGTTATGCCTCATAGTCTCAGCTATACTACTAGTACTAGTATTATGACTCCTCTACCACCCTGTGATTTTAAGTAGAATTCACAGAGAGAAAATAGGAGTTAAAGTGGGCGGCAGTGACCAGAGAAGGCTTCCTGGAAGAGAAGGCTTGGATTAAGTGTGGAAGGATAGGAAAGAGGATATGAATTGTGGTCTGAGAGCAGACTGACAGGATGTGTTTTCCAAAGGTGGCAGCCAACAACATCTCCTAACCCACAGACTCTTCCACAATATGACCTTAACACTCCTCTCACTGAGATGTGAGGTCTGTGTACCTTCTCCTTGAATATGGGATGGGAGCTTGTGACTGATGCAATCAATGGAGTACAGTGGAAGTGATACTGGGTGACTTCTGAGGTTGCATCATAAAAGGCAGTGCAGGGACTTCCCTAGTGGTCAGGTGGTTAAGACTCTGCACTCCCAAAGCAGCAGGCCCAAGTTCAATACCTGGTCAGGGAACTAGATCCCACATGCTGCAACTAAGAGTTCACATGCCACAACTAAAAATTCCACATGCTGCAACAAAAGTCAAAGATTGCACATGCCACAATTAAGACTCAGCACAGCCAAATAAATGAATAAAAATACATATTAAAAAGAATTCTTTAAAAAAAGACAATACAGCTTCTACCTTCTCACCAAATCACTTGTACTTGAAGCCCTGAACTGGCATATAAAAAGTCTGACTACACTGGGGCTACCATGCTATAAAGAAGCCAAATTAACTTGATGTCTGGTAGGCATCTGGTTGGAAGTCTTTGAGTCTTCCCAGCCCAAGTGCCAGCCAGGTGAGTGAAGGAAACTTCAGGTGATTCCCAAGTCCATCCTCCGGCTGCAAGTCACCCCAAGTCTTTGAACCTTCCCAGCCGAGGCTTTTACATCCTGGAGCAGAAACAAATCAATCCTCGCCATACCCTGACTAAATTCCTGACCCACAGAATCCATGAACATAATAAAACAGTTGTTGTTTTAAGCTACTAGAATTGGAGCACTATGTTATGTAGCAGTACTACCTGGAGCGAGAGGCGGAAGGGCAACTCCAGTGGCAAAGGTCACAGTGACTTGCAGCCATACTGGCCATAGTCCAAGCGAATGCAATTCTTTTTAAAACTTAGTGGGTTTCCTGTGTATCAAGTTATAATGTACTCCATTAGACAAAAACTATATCCACAAATTTCTTTGAAATGGGCACATCTGTATTTTAGTCTAGAAGTCAGGACTGTTAGGACAGTATTCTCAAGACTCTTAGATAACATTTGACCGCATGTGATAGTCTGTAATGCAGTGGATCAAGCCTTTTGAGAGCTCAACAAAGGGTCTTGAGATTGTACCCTGATCCCCCCTCCTAGTGGCAGTCTGGATACCAAGTATGACTTTGAGACCCTTGCCAGAAAAGACCATGGAAGAAAAACTGTTTTATATTTGAACCCAGCAAGTCCTGGCTTCTGTACATTTTTGTCTCAATTTCACTTGAAAACAGAATAGCTCTTTCTTTAGCACTTCTTTATTCTTCTGTGTTTTATTGCTCTTCATCTGTTGTTTACATTGTTAGCGACTATGATAGAGATTTTGGAGAAAGCAGAAACTAGAACGTCATTGAAGCAAATGGGAGTAACCATGCTTAGTTAGGACCTATTAAATCCATATTGAATTGTGATACACAGGTCACATGCTTCAACGTCATTTTTGATGCTTGTTAAAAATCCACATTCCCAGGTCACTAGTCAGACCACGAAGTCAGAAGGGGCTATGAGGCAGCAATCTGTATTTTATGGGCATTCTTATACCCAGTACATGTGGGAAAAAATTGTCTACATCAGATTCTGCAGGCATAGATTCTTTCCCCCCCATTCATGTCCAGGTTGTGGCCTAGATCTGATCTCTCTGCTTCTCCTTTTGCCTCTTGTATGGATCTGTGTTTGGGCAGTAAACAGATGGCACGCTCAAAGAAGGCATGGATTTAATCACGAAACTGGTTACAATGGTATTGGTAGGATATGAAGACACCAAGTGTGGGACAGTATCTTGGGTTAAGCAATGGCTGGGAGCTGTCATCACTGCTAGGAAGGGCAGCTAGAAGTTATCTGAACTTGGAGAACCTCAATGTCACTTGGCCTTTTCCCTAAAGAGTTCCTTTAATGTCCCTGGGTCATTCAGTGAGCAAAGCCAGTGATGGGGCTCCCAGGCTATGGAGTGGGACCCTTCCTCAGTGGGGCCAGGTGGGGTTGAGGGGGCCCCAGGGGATTCTGAGGAGAAAGGTTGGCCCCAACTCTCCTCATCTCTTTTGCCACTGCCTTTTCAGAATTCTCCTGTCTTTGGCAGCCTTGGAGGCCCTCCTATCTAGGCAGGAAGAGGAGCCAATAAGTAAATTCACACGAAGGTGCTAGAGAGTGATAACAACTAATCCCTTCCAAGGGCAATTGCTCTTGGAAAAAAAAAGGGTGATTTTGTTCAAAAGAAAGAGTGTCTCTTGCAAGAATACCACTCTTTGGTACTGGCATGGGAGAAATTTACAGGCAGGGCTGCCTGAAACCCTTCAACTCAGCCCCTTCTCCTGCTTTCCTGAGTCTGATTTTAAGCTCATTCCCCCCAAAGGCTTTCATAATGCTTCTACTTATGGAAGCTTCATGAGGGAAGGGCTATTTCTGCGACTTTTGTTCGTTGATGTATTTCAGAGCCAGACATGGAGCAGTGCTCGCTATGTGTTTGATGAATGAATGAATGAATGAAATCTTTCTTCAGGAACCTGGCTCTTGTCTGAAGGGAGACCTGCTTAGTGTCTTGCCCCTCTGCCCCAGTCTTCCCTGTGGCCTGCCTGGGATTGAGCTGAAAAATGATTTTTCATACATGTCACCCTCATTATAACATCATCCTTCAGAGCGAAGCTCTCTGACCACCCCGAAGACCTGTATTTAATGTGATGAAAGGTGATTTAATGGAGTTGAGGAGAGCGAAGCAGAAAGCAGGCCGCCATTTCAGACAAGCAGAGCAGGCTGTCCCTCTAAGGGGAAGAAAAAGAAAAGAAAAAGGGGGAAAAAATCCACACCTTCCCCCCAGAAGACTCTGGACTAAGAAGACAGTTTGGTCAGCTCCATAAGAAGGCAAAAATGAAAGCTAGATAAACCCTGAACATCCCACCCTCCCCAGCAGCAGATAACTAACTTACCATTTATTTACCTTGGAGCTGATTATGTAGTGGGTTGAGGCAGGCAGGGAGATTTTATTGACATTTGGTCTCCCTTCACACATTTTTGCGACAGGCAGACTTCAGGGACTGAGCAGCAGGATATTAAAGGATTTGGAAAAGTTATCAAGGAATGGGACATATTTATCAAAGCCACAGTGATATTACAAAGCTGGGCTGCTGCCACACCTGGGTCTGTTACTTGATTAAAAAAATAATAATGGCTCATCCCCTAGCTGCCTTTTGCACCTGGGTGAATGCTGAGCAGTTCTACAGGACCACCTTGGGCCAGGCATTTGCTCATAAAGACCCTCTTTGGGTCTGGCAGAGAATGGTACATGATCGATCACACTGGTTGCTGGGAGTGTGCGCCTGTGCCCATGCACGTGTAGGCATGATCACATCATGCCTTCAGCAGGAAGCCCCTATGGGTGCACCACCTGACCTCCCCAGGGCTGGACTAATGTTCTCTGAGCATCTTTTCTTTCCAAAAGAGGACTATTTAGAGTTGGGAGAGTGACTGAAGGATAGGAGCGAAAGGAATCATGTGAAGTGTCCCTGGCTCCTTCAACCACTACATTTCTGGTGAATAGCAATTATGTAATACAGAAACTCTCCAATTTCCAACAACCAGCAAGTAAGAATATACCACGAGTCACCTCTATTTAGCTCTCCCCCAAATTTTTCCACATGAATTATTCAGTGTATGACTGTTTCAATATGTCTGTCTTTTTCCTTAAAAAAAATGCTGGATGAACTTAAAGCAGCAAGAGGAAGAGCCTGCAATGCAAAAATGATACCCACCTGCATATTTATCTTAAAAGGAAAGTCTTGAATACGTTCACTCAGGTGAAAATATCATGAATTGCAAAGACTGACCAACAGACACCAGGATGCAGGGGGTTAATGTGGGTTTTGCCATCTGACTCCAATCCATTCAGGCCTGGCTATAAATCGCTTATATGTCTGGGTGATAAAAAGCAAATATAAATTTTCAAAAAATTTAACCTTGCGTGGTATATAAAGAGAATACATAATATTCTTGGGCATAAATATGTCTCAAGACAAACTCATTGCGTATACCCAGAATACATAATGGATTTTACTGAGACATATTTTTCCCCTAGCAAGAAAAAGCCAGAAATTCTGCAGTGAACTGATCGTATGTGTGGTTTCCACAACTCTGAGATGAGAGCTGTGTCTCCCCCTCGGGGCTGTCCACACAAGGGGCTAGGCATCTCTGAGTCCTCTCAGTGCCCTTCTAGAATGATGCCAAGTCCAGCTGAACCAGAGGAAATCTGGCTGTAGCTGGGTGATGGGAGACCTGGGGCTTCAGCACGATTCTGGGGTACCTCTTGGCCAAATCCTTTCGTGTGATTGGCTTCCAATTTTCTGCACCAGGAGGAGGCTGATCCAGAAACTACTGATAGCTAAGGCTGACATTTCCCAAACATCAGGGGGAATGCAAATCCCCTGGGGTCTTGTTAAAAATGCAGATTCTGATTGGGTAGGTCTAGGATGGGGCCTGGGATTCTGCATTTCTAAAACACACCATAGTACAGAACACATCCAAGACTGATTAAATCTGAATCTTTGAGGGTGCTATTTGTTAAGGTTACCCAGGTGAATCCAAGGTGCAGCCAAGGTTGAGGGGAACATGTTACAGGCTCCATGTGGCTTCTGCACATAAAATCAGTTATTTTGAGGTTTGTCACCCTCGTAGGCTCCCTTGTGACAAGCCATTAAATAGAGCAGATGCAGTTCACTGCCACGTGGGTCTGCACTGGGTGGCTATGTCATGGACGCAACCCCCCACTCACCCCCGCACACAGGTCAGGAGCCTGTTTGTCCAGGAGCCCAAAGTTGATGGGGTTTGGCGACTTTAACAGGCTGATTCTGGTGGAATTCTTTCTTTTTAATGCTTCTTTACTAAAGACCAGATTAGTTGTTGCAAATGCAGATGCCTACCCAGGCCTGGGAGGGCTGCACACATCATAAATAAGAGCTAGAAGTTTGCATATTTAAATACACAAGTGTATTTTTTTCTCTCCCTCAAAGAATTATGTTCTTTCACATTTTTCTTAAAACTCATAGCCACCTTTTCTTTTCTTTCCCTTTTTAGTACAAACATGGGTACAACAGAAATATTTATTTGCTCTATGAAATTCAATAGGGCAAGTTAAAAAGTGGAGTTGGGCTCACACAGAGCCCGAGGTTTGTCGAAATATACCACACTTTTACTTTTCCAAATGGACAAAAGTGGGCCTGGATGAGTGAGGGGTCCTGAAGTTTAAGCTTCATTGGCTTCAAGAGATAAAAGACAACCGAGGTGGAATCTCCTTCACACACCTCAGACCAAACTGTCCCCCCCCCCCAAATAAAAACAAACATGATGAAATGACTGGTGAAGTTTAATCCAAATAATTCCATGGAAAAAAATGAGCCTCTCTTCTTTTGTGACCTTGAACTCTTGACATCAGCCAGGAGTAAGACCCAGCTGGCCTAGACCCTTATTATCAAAGTGTGGTCCCCAGACCAGCTGCATTGATAACACCTGGGAGTTGATTAGAGGGGCACAGTCTCCGATGCCACCCCAGACCCTGACTCAAAATCTTCATCATATCTCATGTGTGTGACCCCTTCACGGGCTGAGGAAATATCGCTAACTTAGGAACATAGTAGAAGAAAAGAAGGAGGGTAGTTAATGGTCACTTTGTTCATTCCTTCCTTCCTTTCTTCATTCATTCCTTCCCTCCTCCTCCCTTCCTTCCTCTATGCATCCATTCAACAAGTATTCTTTGAGTGCCCCCTCTAGGCTGCGAGCTGTGACCTGCTAGTTAAAAGGAATTAGTAAAGAGACCCAGGGTGATGATTAACCACCGGGCTTTTCCTGTCCCCCCTTCTCTCGCAATTTTCTGTCCTTACTTCCCCCACCACCAGAAGACACATCGCACACACTGTGGGATTGCTGGTACATGACATTGGTTGGGACAGGAACCTACTTGTTGGATTGCAAACAGCCCGATGGGTGTGTGTGCGCTGGATTCCTGAAAGAGCCTGGTACAGGGTGTGGGGTTGGGGTGGTGGGTAAGGGACATCCGTCGAAATTCATTACCACTAGGGGACACCAGCTCGCTCCTTTTGAGAGGGCGGGTCTTTAAGAGACACAAGGAATGCCTGCCCTGCACGTCAACCCTGGGTCTCTCAGCCTCTAGGGAATGCTTTTCAATACTCAATGCCCTGACTTGAAATGCAGACGATGAGTGAGGATTAAGAGTTTGGTCTCCTAGATCCAACTGCTTGGAGCTGGGACTGTGAGCAAGTTAAGATCACCTTCCATCCCCTTTTCAGTAACATGGGCATGGTAATGAGGTCCTTAGGGTTGTTGTGAGAATGCAGTGAGAAGCATGTGGAGAAAGGGAACCTCCTTGTAAACACGAACCTCTGGGGCAGCTGAGGCCATATCAGTCAGTCACAAGTTAGTATGAGTTAGAGCTTACAGTGAGGCTTTGATGTGGTGAGGGGGGAGGGGGGAAGTTACGGGGAGGGGGTAAGGGTTTTGAAGGGGGCTGGTCTAGAGAACAGGGTGTGAGAAGACCTTTTCGAACACAAGGAAAATACAGCAATGCACAGAACTCTGTGCCGGTTACCTCCTGGCAAAGGCCAGCCCCGGGCGCCTTTGCTCCTAGTTGACTGTGTGTTTATCCAATGAAACATCAAACTCATGTCCTCTCATTAACCCTTTGTTTCTTCTTTGTTCCTGATTTAGAACCCCCACACTCTGATTATTTTTAGAGCCCTGAGAAGTCAGAAGTCACTTGTGTTTACAGAGAGGCCCAGCAGCCTTCAAAGATGAGAGGCGAGTGCTCACAGCACCCTGCCCTCTCCCCGGGCCCCAGGCCCCGCCTTTTGCAATACCTTCTGGGGCGCTTGGCTCCACAGAAGAAAAAACACAAAGGAAAGAAATCTCTTCTTTCTCTTAGATGTTTACTTTATCAGTTTCCCCTGTGACCTGCATGAGTTACACACACACACACACACACACACACACACCCCACACACACACTTCTATGTTTTTTTCCCCCGCAAAATGGTGAGAAGCAGGCAGCTGCCTATGCAGTCAATGTTGTGAAATCTGGGCATTCCTTCCATCCTTCCCTCCCCACTTTCTCCCTTTCCCTTCTGATGCCTCCTCAGTATATCCACCCGCAGCCTCTGAACCAGGCCAGGGGTGAGGCCTTGAGCCGCACTCAGAATTCTGAGGGCCCTTCAGTTGATGATCCCAACCAGAACCCCCGTCTTTCCCATCTGAAGAGCCACGATCCTATGTTTTCATCTCTGTGACCTAAAGTTTCTGCTTTGGTGCTGTGGAACAAAGGAGCTGGAAAATTCCACATCCATCCCCCCTTTCCCAAACAAGGGTGCCGAGGACCAGAAAGTGGAGAGGCTTTTCTGAGGTCACCCAGCATAAGGGTCACCAGGGGTCCTGCTGACCCCCCATAGGGTCCTTCCCACAGAACTGAGCTCGGTATTCATCCCCCCTCACCCCATGGCCCTTAGAAGTGTTAGTAAATGAAGTCACTCTGAGAACGAAGGGAACACAGGAAAGCAACCAGACAGACCGGGGGTGTGAATTCACGCCACTTAGGTTGGAAGGCAGGGTCATATTTCTGTTCTGGTTTTTGTTGAGCTCCCCTAGGCGACAGTGCCCGGACTCTTCTGCCATTTTTTGTTCAAAGCTAGTAAGCAGGGTCTGCTTAAATTATGGCCGTGCTAGGAACACATCGTCATGGTTGGATGTGACCAGAAGATTCTATCTCTTCCCTTCATTGTGATGTGTCTACATTGCACCAGGGCAGGAACACAGAAATAATAGTCCTGTGGCTCTGAGACTATGTGAAAACACACACACACACTCCTCACATACCCACGCATAGCTCATGTGGACTGTCACAACTGCCACACTGCTGTGTGTTCCCCTGCCTCCCACCCACTCATGTGTAATTTGTGCAAGAGAGGCTGTCTTCTTCAGATTTGAGGGTCTTGGTCACAAAATAACCTCTGAAATGGAGTCTAATAAAAACCTACCTGGGCTTCCCTTGTGGCTCAGGGAATCTGCCTACCAATGCAGGAGATGCAGATTCGATCCCTGGGTCATGAAGATCCCCTGGAGAAGGAACTGGCAACCTACTCCAGTATGGTTGCCTGGGAAATCCCACGGACAGAGGAGCCTGGTGGGCTACAGTCCATGGGGTTGCAGAAGCGTCAGACATGACTTAGCTCAAAAACAACAACAACAAAAAGCTACCTGGTACGTATAATTTTCATTATCTGCAGAATCTTTCAAGAGCTGCCTATGTCTTGGGCACCCTAGTAAGTATTTTCCACGTTGGAGAAGCTGAGCTGCATTTTCTGCCACACAGTAGCCTCAAATGATCTTGCAAATGTAGCTTAAATTTTGATGCCTCAGTTTCTCCATTTGCAGAACAAGAGTAATAATACCCAGCTCTTGGTATGGTACGTCTATGCGGGGGTATTCACATATAATAATACAATGTGTGTGTGTGTGTGTGTGTGTGTGTGTGTGTGTGTGTGTGTGTGTGTGTGCGAGCACACACGTGTGCTCAGTTGCCCAGTCATGTCCAACTCTTTGCAACCCCATGGACTGTAGCCTGTCAGGCTCCTCTGTCCATGGGATTCCCCAGGCAAGAACACTGGAGTGGGTTGTCATTTCCTCCTCCAAAGGATCTTTGCCATCCAGGGATCAAACCCACGTCTCCCACATCTCCTGCATTGTAGGCGGATTCTTTATCACTGGGCCACTGGAGACTCCCATAATAATAAGATGTTGGCTATAAACATACCCAAACTCTTCCTGCTCTAGGGAAGCAGCACAGCAAATGTTAGTTCTTTTCCCTCTTTCTGATGAATTAAGAGTATTTATAAGTATGTTGCTGGGGTACTATGCTGGGTTTCCCATCTTATTATCTCAATAACTAGCTATGTGACTTTGGGCAGATGACACTCTTCTGTTTCACTTTCATCATTCATTCAGGCAGGCAGGCAGGTAGTATTTATGGAATGCCTACTGGGGGCCAGTCATCGCTTTAGATGTTGAAGATACTGCAATAAATAAAACAGACCAAATTTTTTGCCCTCATGGAATTTCTAAAGTGATCTAATTAGTTATAACACAAGTAAGATGATATAACTCTTAACAGAAAGGAAGACTCTATGAAGATTCTTCATAGAGTTTAAAAGAAAACATTATAAAAATATGTCAGTCTTAATATGTCTAGAAAGGTGCTAAAGTCTGTTCAATTCTCTATGCTATGATTCTTATTTCTAAGGTATATCTATCAGGAATCTTTAGGTTTTAAGTGACAGAAAATTTAACTCAAACTAACTTGAATTCAAATGGAATTTATTGGTTCACATAAGTAGAAAAAAAAGTTAAACAGAAATGTGGACTTTAGGCAAAGTTTGATCCAGCAGCACAAATCATTCTACTAAGGACCTGGTTTCTATTCATCTGTCTTCTCTGAATTATACTATGTTGGCTCCAACTCCTACTTGTTCCAAGACTCCCCTATGATAACAAAATTCTACCTAACAACAAATATTAAGTATCTTTACATCAGATGTCTCATAAGAATCCTAAGCATTTGCCCAGGGCACCAACAGAGCAAGAGGAAAAAAAGAGATTGTTAAAAGAAGAAATTTGATTTTTAATATACATTTTTAAAGCATTGAAGTTGTCATAATGGGAAATATAGGAATATTGTTTTCATTGCAATCTCATTGTTTTATAGTTGAGCATAAATTTTATTTTGACTAACACATGGAATGGTGCAGGGCACCATACTATTTTTAGTGATTGGAGGTCCCTAAAATCTTTATTTAGCCCCTGTGGGCAATCAACAAAGCTCACCTCTTTCAGGTGAAGCCTTGATTTCCAGTGTAGTGTTGTGGGTTCTTTGATGGCAAAATCACTGGAAATGGGTAAGAATTAGTAAAGTGGTTTTCAGTTTTATCCATTAAGTCTTTGTGAGTCTGGTTAGTGTAGGTCAGTACTTCAGAGGCTGATTATCCTTGTGAGAACTAAAAGCATTGATTTCTGGGCCTGCCATGATGAGGCCCAGACCTCCATCAAGGTCATCGTAGGTGGAGACAGATCTAGAGAGAGCTGTCTCCTTCTCTCTCAGTAATGACAAGACTCCTACTTAACTCAGTCAAAACGAGGCTCAACAGAAGAAAGTCTGGAAGGGAATACAGCCAGCCCTTAGCAGTGTTATCCTTAGGTGGTGAGATATGGGTGATTTTCATTCATTGATTTCTTCATTCTCTTATTCCCATATTTACTGATACCTTACATTGTGTCAGGCACCATTCTAGACACTGAAGGTTGACCAGAGTACAAAGCAGGAAAATAAACAAACAACACCCATCTTCATAGAGTTTACATTCAAGTGGAGGGAGATAGATAATTAACCAAATAAGTAAGTAAAGTTGAGTGTGGCAGAAACTGATAAGGCAGGGAAGAAAAACAGACCAGGGAAAATGGATGGGCAATTGAGGGAGCAGTGACATTACAAATCTAAATAGGTGTCCTAGGAAGACCTCACTGAAAAGGTGGCACTTGAATAAGGGTGTAAAGAAAGTTTGGCAGGGGGCCATGTGAGTGTCTGGGGACAAGTGCTCTGAGTAGGAGATAGAGCTGGTGCAAAGGCCTTGAGGCAGGCTATGCCATCCATCCTTCCTCCCCTTCGCCTGTTGGTACTAGAAAGCTGTCCAGTGGCCACCCACACCCAATAAGTCTGCCATCCCCTGATAAGGTTGACCTTGTATTCTTACCTCTCTGCAGTGTACAACCAGATATAGCTGTGCTGTCCTATATAGACATTAGCTGTGTGTGGCTTTTTAAATTGAAATATAAATTAAGAGTAAATCTGGAAATAGAACTGCCATATGACCCAGCAATCCCACTTCTGGGCATACACACTGAGGAATCTAGATCTGAAAGAGACACGTGCACCCCAATGTTCATCGCAGCACTGTTTATAATAGCCAGGACATGGAAGCAACCTAGATGTCCATCAGCAGACGAATGGATAAGGAAGCTGTGGTACATATACACCATGGAATATTACTCAGCCGTTAAAAAGAATTCATTTGAATCAGTTCTAATGAGATGGATGAAACTGGAGCCCATTATACAGAGTGAAGTAAGCCAGAAAGATAAAGAACATTACAGCATACTAACACATATATATGGAATTTAGAAAGATGGTAACGATAACCCTATATGCAAAACAGAAAAAGAGACACAGATGTACAGAACAGACTTTTGAACTCTGGGAGAAGGCGAGGGTGGGATGTTTCGAGAGAACAGCATCGAAACATGTATATTATCTATAGTGAAACAGATCACCAGCCCAGGTTGGATGCATGAGACAAGTACTTGGGCCTGGTGCACTGGGAAGACCCAGAGGGATCCGGTGGAGAGGGAGGCAGGAGGGGGGATCGGGATGGGGAATACATGTAACTCCATGGCTGATTCATGTCAATGTATGACAAAACTCAATGCAATATTGTAAAGTAATTAGCCTCCAACTAATAAAAGTAAATGAAAAAAAAGAGTAAATAGAATGAAAAATTCAGTTCCTTAGTCTCACTAGCCACATTTCAACTGTTCAGTAGGGACAGGTGGCTGGGGGCTACCACATTGGACAGCACGGCTCTAGAACATTTCCATGACTATAGAAAATTCTATTGGACAGAGCTGAGTTAGGGGGTGGGACCAACTATTGGACACTCCCCGGCTGTCATTCACAGCAAACCAGCCTGCCATCAGAAAGGTTTGGAGGCTGGGGCTGTGCTGCCAGGGAATTCACCCAATGTCTCATGGGCTGCTTCTGGGGAACTCTAACACACTGAAAAGGACTCTTGGTGGCAAATTACATCCTGAAATTCTTCACAATCTCTAGATTCTGGGAGGGAAGTCTGTTCTCATATTCTCCAAAGATAGGTCGGTCAGAAAAGGAAGATCAGCTTACAGAAGCCTGTGCTATGTGCTCAGTCACTCAGTCATGTCCAACTTTTTGTGATCCCATGGACTATAGCCTGTCAGCCTCTTCTGTCCATGGGATTCTCCAGGCAAGAATACTGGAGTAGGTTGCCATTCCCTTCTCCATGGGATCTTCCCGACCCACGGATAAAACCTGTGTCTCATGTCTCCTGCATTGGCAGACTGGTTCTTTACCACTAGTGTCACCTGGGAAGTCCATCATAAGGGCTAGTACCCAATAAACCCAACCTAACTGCAAATAGAGCCACGATACCTCTGGAAACCCAGGCTGGAGGTCCAGGCAACCCCGGGAAGGGTTTGGAGCTAGAATTCCCTCCCTAGGCATGGCAGGTTGTCTCCATGAGGTACTCTTCTCAGTTCACCTGGCCATGGCGATGAAAATAATTAATTCCTGCTTGTAGTTAATGGCTGGTGACATTTTTTTAAAAAGCAACCTTTTATTATTATATTGTAATTTCCTTTTTAACTTTTTTGAACGTACCTCAGGGCATGTGGGACTTCCCCAACCAGGGATGGAAACTATGACCCCTGCAGTGGAAGTGCAGTCTTAAACTGGACCACCAGGGCAGTCCTAATGACAGGTGACAGTGTGAAGGTGGCAGCCTGGCTTTGGCAGCATCAGGGGGATTTTCAAATACACGATGGGTGTTAGTCCCCACAGTAATACAAACCAGAGTTGCACGTCAAACGTGTGAGAGCAGATACAAAGCCATAGAAGCTAGATGTGGGGGTGCCCAGAGGCTCCCTCCAAGTGAATGTGAATGGCAGTGGCCAGAGGAGCGCCTCTGTCCTGGCTGCTTGGACTTGTGGAAAGGGTGGGCCAATTCGCCACGGATGGGAGCATTTCGTGGGAACTCGGGGATTACAATTCCACACGCCTGGAATCAATATTCTATGCTCGTGTTATAATTCACTTTGAGAGGGAGACAACGCAGCTCTCCGAATTCCTGGATGAAGTCAACCACGTAGCCCAGAGATTAAGGGGATTTCCGTGCTTATAAATCGCACCCAGCGGTGGGTGGGGTGAGAGTGTGGAGGAGGAGAAGGGCAGAGAGGATGGGGGGGGGCAGGGGAGGCTGGGAGGGAGGCTCAGAGTCCCGCCGTGAGGATGGCAAGGCTTCGTGGGAGCCTAACGCGCCACACGGAGCCTCAGCCCAGTGTGATGTCGCTGATGGAAACGACACAAAAGGTGGCCTGGAGTGCCTGGGTTGACTAAAACAGCCCTTATCAGGACTGACTAAAGTCAGCCAGGCTGTTTATGCAAGCACCATAAACAGCCGGGACCCCTCCTGACACCAACATCATCTCCTGCATCTGTAAAGAAGAAAATGAAGGTATTTGTGGAATATTTTCCCCCGCAGACTCGCTACTGAGTGCAGTCTCTGCTTGGTTTTGATCTGCTGCAAGGAGAGTGAGGCAAATGAAAGATCTGGAATGTACCAGGCCCTTTTACATGGGGCAGAGGCAGTCCCCCCACCTTCCCCTACTCCTCACGGGTCCCCCCAGACACCACTTTCACTTGGGGAGAGAAACCACACAGAAGCTTCAGAAGCAGCGGGAGGTCTGTGTCCCAGGCAGGATGGGGTGAGTATCCCCCCCGGAGGAGGGATCTCCCTCCAGCCAAATTGGGCCTCTCACCTCCAGGGCTTCGACTCTGGTGCTGGCCCCGATTGTCAGCGAAAATGCCTTTCTTGGTGTCAGCCGGTTCCCTAATGGGTAACAGTTGATGTCATCGAATCAGCCTGGTGACTGGGCATGATTAAAAGGCGCCGCTTCTTAGGCGGGCTTGGGGATCATGGCTTGAGCGTAGAATTAGTTCTCAGCCCCCCTCCCCCTAGGGAGGGGGCTCAACCCCGCAGGACAGAAGCCCCCACTCGTGCTAAGGAAGCAGAGGTAATAACTAATAACCTCCCCTCCGCCCCGCCTTCCCCTAACCTTGTCGTGAACCGTGCTTGTTTTGTTCAAAGAAGTGCTCGTGCAACCAGTCTCACTTTAATGAAAAGCAGACCCCCGGCTCACCGTGGCCCCTCCTTTGGGCAGCAGAGATAAAAACCTAATGGCATGTCAGATCCTTGATGGCAAACCCACCAGGAAAACAAAATTATCAGGGTAGAGCGGAGGCAGCGGACCGTATCTGCTTTTGGACCATAAAATAACATAACCTGATGACCCCCTCATTTGCTGAAGGGGCGCCCGGCTGGAAACACCAAGGCCTCCTCTTGCAAAAGTTCCTGCTGCCTGCCTGCTGAGGCCACAGCTTGGCTCTCCAGCTCTCAAGCTCTCCAGCTTCTTTTTCCCTCCCCTCGGGCACTTCAGCCCTCATTTCAATATCTAAGGCACAAGCCCCAAGAGACAACTCGCGCGTTTATCACCACACAAATTATGAGACTCTGACAAGAAAAAGTCCAAAGAAGGTCTGCCATGTGCAGGTCTGCGTGCACACACACACACACACACACACACACACACACACACCCTGCTGCTGCTACTGCTGCTAAGTTGCTTCAGTCGTGTCTGACTCTGTGCGACCCGGTAGACGGCAGCCCACCAGGCTCCCCCGTCCCTGGGATTCTCCAGGCAAGAACACTGGAGTGGGTTGCCAATTCCTTCTCCAATGCAAGAAAGTGAAAAGTGAAAGTGAAGTCACTCAGTCATGTCCGACTCTTTGTGACCCCATGGACTGCAGCCTACCAGGCTCCTCTGTCCATGGGATTTTCCAGGCAAGAGTATTGGAGTGGGGTGCCATTGCCTTCTCTGCATGAGGCTGTCTACCAGAGCTATTTTTTTCTTCCTTCCTCTCTTCCTTCACCCTTTCTCCTTCCACCAGTCCTGAACATTTATTGAGCATGTACCATGAACCAAGGCCCAAGCAAGATTCTGCAGGAACCTCTCTGAGCAACACAGAAATAGTCCCTGTCCAATTTCTGGCCACCTGTCTTGGCAGATGCTGCTTCTTACTCCCCACTATCCAATATCCCTTCTTCCTCAATAATAAAACTCCCAGTATCTAGCTGGATGCTTTTATTCTGGATCTCCAGAATAAAAATTACACATCTCAACTTCTTTTGCAGCCGAGTTTGGCCATGTGCCTCAGTTCTAGCTAATGGAATATAAGCATTCTGCTGTGAGAAGCTTCCAGGAAGTGTTATTAAGAGAAGCATAGGATTACCTTCACCTTTGTTCCTGTGTGCTGGAATGTAGATGTGATGGCTGGAGTTCAAGCAGCCATTTAATACCATGAGGTGGAAGTCATGTACACCCCATGGTAGAGGAACAAGATAGAATGATCCTGAGATGTTAGAACCACTTAAAAAAATTGACAGTTCCTCATGCAATTAAACATATACATATGCTACACTCAGCAATCTCACTCCTACATATTTACCCAAGAGAGAGTAAAAACCTATATTCACGCAAAGATTTGCAGACTAATGTTTATAACAGTTTTTTTCATAATAGCCCCAAACTGGAGACAATCTAAATATCAATGGGTGATTAAACAAATTGTGGAGTATTCATACAATAGAATACTACTCAGCAATACAAATAAACTATTGGTATATATGACAACATTATGTTGTTGTTTAGTCACTAAGTTGTGTCTGATTCTTTTGTGACCCCATGGACTGAAGCCCGCCAGGCAAGAATACAGGAGTGGGTTGCCATTTCCTCCTCCAGGGAATCTTCCAGACCCAGGGATTAAATCCGAGTCTCCCGCATTGGTAGGTGGATTGTTTACCACTGAGTCATCAGTGTGAATCCATAAAGTATTATATTGAGTGAAAGAAACTGGACACAAAATACTATACACTTTATGACTCCATGTATATAGATTTCTAGAACGGGTAAAACCACTCCCTCTTTGATGAAAGATGTCTGGATAGTGCTTGCCTGAGAGTGGTGGAGGTCAGCTGGAAAGGGGCATAAAGAAACTTTCTAAGATGATGGAACTGTCTTAAATCTCAGTTGCATTGTTGATTACATGGTGCATACATTTGTCAAAACTCATCAAGCTATACCTTCACGATCTGTGTATTTCACCAGATGCAAATTATATAATAGTACAATACAAATTATACAACGATAATGATAATAATAATAATGATAGCCTTGATCCTGTGGACTTTGTGAAGCCACTGTTTTAGCCCTGAACTATCCACTTCTGAATCTTATTTACGTGTGAAAGCAAGAAACTTCCACAGTCTTTGTTGGCATTTTCCATCACTTAGAGCTAATCTACCCTGACAGTACTGCATCTTCTCCATGTTATATGTGTGGCTGACTCATCTCCCTGCTCTGGGCAGTGAAGTCAATGGGGGAGAGCTGGCCTAGGAGTCAGGGTACAGGTGGGATTTGACAGTGGGGTTAATCTGATTGCGGCAATGTAGAAAAGTCTCTCCCCCATCCTTATTCCAGGGCTTTCTAGCCTGAACTCACAGCCTGAACTCATAGCTCCTCTTGGACTCAGATTTGCAGCAAATCCCTCCCCTCACACCTGGCAGTCCATTCAGCAAGCAGGATCCTACCTTGTGGGGTTCACTTGGGTCAGCCGATTGCTCTTGAATGCTGGTGCTAGGACTATTCTTAGCACACTGCCAATCCCCAGGAGGCTCTGAAGATGCACGAGGCTGAGTAACAGCTGCATCGCGGCTATTACCAACGCTATTATCATCATCATTATCGCGGGGATGCGGCTTTTGTGGTCTGCCAATCAGAGGATGTTTGGGGGCCTTTTCCATAATTGGAAGAACTGGTCCAGGACATGCGTGGGTTTCCATTTGGAATGGGAATGACCTAAAGGGAAGTATGTTTCCTCATACACAGTAGGGGCTGGCATTTCTGGTAGGTCTGGTAGGCAGCTCCCTGCTTGAAGGAATTTCATACTGATCCTCTGTCCTCCCCTCATATCCTTCTCAGCCCTGCCACCTCTGTCTCACCAAGCCATCTCCTCACTGGCAACCACAAATTTTACAATTAGAGATTCATTCCTTTAACTTTTTCTCAGCCTTTAAAATGCAAGATATCTGGGCACATTTGATAGAGGACGAAATTGAGGCACAGAGACACGAAATAACTTGCTCAAAGTCACATGATGGATAAGTGGCAGAGGTGGGATCCCAATTCCAGCCAGCCACCTTGCTGCGGAGGCTGTGTTCATAAGCCCTTTAATGTAACCCCCCAAATAACAAGTTATTGCTTCCTGAGCACTGGGTGATCCTACCTGCCCAGATATTTTGCTTTTTCGTTCAAATAATATTTCCTTCAAATTGATATTTTGAGGTTGCTCTTACTATTATAATTCTCTTTCCACAATATGTTTCCATTTCTAGGATGCATCTGCATATTTCGCAGGTTTCATTTCCCCTCTCAAGCTATTTTCCCAAAGGAAGAAGATGTGGTATCTGTTTTCTTTAAAAAACATCAAAAGCAAAACACAACAACTGCCCCCACCCCCCCACCCCCCCGCAACGAGTTGCTGTTGTGCCGTCTTGGTGGCTCAGAGACGCTGGGACCCAGGGTACAACCCTGTAGGTCTCTGAGACATGTTACCTGGGATTTTAGGGTGAAGGTCCCTGAATTACAAATATCATTCAACTATTGCTCATCATGGCCACAGGCAAAGAAAGGATGAGGCACAACCCTGAGAGATACCGAGGACAAATATCTGAATGTTTTTGATGAAAGAAAAGCCAGTATGCATAATAATCTTTCATATTTTTTGCTGCAACTGTGGAAGATGCTGGAAGCCGTCAGCCCCCGACTGGCACTTCTACAGACTAGGGCAGCTGGTAGCCTGCCAAGGCGGGGGTGGGGGTGAGATTTTGGAGAACAGCACCTGGAATCTTTTTTTTCCCCCAGAGAAATGAAAACCACATGTGTAACTAAGGAGAAGCCTGCCACTCCATAGAGAATTTCCTACTCATACCTGAGAGGAATGGAAGTCTTCTGTGAACTTTGTTCCTGCCTTCATGGCCTTCATGCTCATGACAGTGGTATTTCATTGTTTGTGGAAGGTCACAGGAAGAGACAGCCTTGCTTTGGAACAAGACTTTGATGAAGGCAAAGAGGACCTGGCCTCCCAATTGGTTTGGGTGAGGATGAGACAGAAGCAAAAGGACACAGATTTTGGAGGGTGCAGGGAAAGGCAGGGTTCTGACTGAAACCAGACTGTGCTCCAAGCCTGGGGGTCTAATGGCATCCATGGCTTCTTGCCTCCATAGCTCTCTGCCCTGTGACTGGGGTTTCTGATTTCTGAAGGCTTAGCTTTTCCACAGGGTCAGAGTCAGGGGTCAGTCCAGGCCAGTAGTCCACTGGAGCCTTCCCTGAAATACCACAGCCCATCGCTAGTCACACCAGTTTGGCCTAGAGTTTCTCAAAACGTGTTAGTCCAGAACTGTGCCCCCCACCCTGGCACCCCAGAACCCTATAACTTCTTAAGACTCCTCCTTCTGTGAGGCCCCTGCTGTATGTCACCACTGTCAGTGTTCAGGAGACCTCTCTCTCTCTTTTTATAGCTGGTTCCACCATCCAGTGCCTGCCCAATTCAGTGCGTGAATCTCTAGTGTGCCAGTTTCAAGCAGAGGCCTAATGGGCATTCCATGTTTCTGTGAAAATTTGTCTTCCATGCTTTTGTTTTATTCTCCATGAGAAGAACATTCCCCGGTGCGCTGCTGCCCCTCCATCCTGGATGCTAGAACGAGACACATGGAGCAGAGTTGCCCCAGCCAACCTGCAGAGGCACAAGTTAAAAACAAATGCTTATCACTGTGTGTCACTGAGTTTGGGGGTTGCTTGTTACGCAGCATCATTTCAGTGGCAATAGCTACCTGATGCACTATTCCTATTTAATGTCATAGAATTCTAGCACTCCATGGAACTTTTTTGGGAAATGCTGAGTCACAGTTAGTCAATGGCTATGCCAGGAGCATACTTAAGTCTTCTATTCCAAAGCCTGCTTGTCCCACTGCATCAAACTAAACAACTGCATCCAGGGTTGGAAGCCTACCCTGAAATAGTGTGCCTTTAGGGTTTCTTACTGCAAGGAGAAATACAGGGGTGGGGGCAGATGAGGGTTGTAGAGTCTCCAAGCTGGCACTTTGAGGCAGGTTTGGAGCCCTCAAGCAGGGGCACCAGAGCCAGGAAACCCATGTGTGCTGCTGCAGTCAATCCAGGGCCTAGTTGTTGGAGGCTCTGGATGGCAGAGGTTACAATCTCAGACTTTGTTAGGACCACTTTCAAATTCTTTCATTTCTTAAACCTGCAGAAGCCACATTATTTCCAAGGTCCTTGTCAGTAGCCTAAATTCAGACCAATTTGCTGAGTCGGTACAAAGTGCAGAATTGATGGTTCAGAAAGACATTAAACTACCTACAACCCTTTAGACCATGTCAACAGATCATCCGTAGCCTCAACAGAAGAAACATTCCATTAAATCTTTGCAGTTTCTCCCCAAAGAGTAGGAATGCCCTTCTATCATTTCAAAGCAGATGGAGGCCTGGCATGGTTTTCACTCCAGCTGGGACAATGGATTCACCTGAGCTAAGCTCTAGAGAGGGCCAGTTAATCTTCATCCAAGAAATATGTCTTGAATACCCTTGGGTGAGGAAGCTGCAGTATACCACTGGGTCTGTGAGGACTCAGCTTGGAAGGGAAGAGATGTGGGCCAATGACAATTACAATGCAGTGTGCTGCAACTGTCGGTGAGGTCTGAGGATCCTTTATAGGCAGAAAAGAAACTATCAGGGGCTGTCCATACATGGAGGTCACTGTGAAGCTCCCTCTACACCACTAGATAGAAGCTATAGGGCTACCCTCACAGTTAAACTGGGACAAGGTGCACAGAATGGGTGTGATTTGTTAGCTATGGTGTGAAGCCCCACCCAGGGGCTGTGATAGGCTGGCTGGAGGGCAAATGAGCTCCCAAATGCCAACCTGAGGTGAATAAGGGCAGGCTCTGGGAGGCAGCCCTTGAATGTGATTGGAAGCTTAGGCAATGCTAAATTAATTAATCCAATCCTTTATCTTAAGCTCTGTTTTCAAAAAAGACAAAAAAAAAAAAAAAAAAAAAAAGGCCGATTAGCCATGGAAACTTCCTGAAAAATGATACCCGGAAGCAGAGGCTGGTAGAGCCCATTGACTAACTCCAAGGCAGAAGTAGGCTCAGGGTCCTCGAGCAGGTGGCTTTTCTCTGCTCAGGAGCCAAGAGCAGGGCTTCTGGCACTTGGGTGAGGCAAGCAAGGCACCCAGGGCATGAATTTAAGGAGGTACTCACTGTCAGGGTCCCGGAAGTGCAGCATGGGCACTTGACCATGATGTGCTATTGGTGTCTCACTTGCTCCACCCAAGTCCCAACCCTGGCACAGAGGCTAAGGCACCTGACCCGGATTTGGGAGGAGTGTTTGGATCTTTGCTTAGGCACTCTTTAGTTTTGTGATTTCAAACCAGTTCCTAAATCTCCAACACCAGTTTTCCCATCTGTAAAATGGGGATGGAGTTCCAATCTCAGAGAGGGAGAAAGAAGGATGTTCCTTGCTGAGTACTAAGCATGGAGCCTTCAGTAAATGGTGATGACTAGTTCAACAAGGAGTCCTCTCCGCGAGGAGGGAATCCTTGTTCAGACTTATCTGAGAGATGTTGTTTGGCTTTTGGTTAAGATCAAGTGTAGTAGGCTTCCCAGGTGGCACAGTGGTAAAGAATCCAGTTGCCAATGCAGGAGATGCAAGAGACACAGGTTCGATCCCTGGGTCAGGAAGATCCCCTGGAAAAGGGAATGACAACCCACTCCAGTATTCTTGCCTGGAGAACCCCATGGATAGAGGAGCCTGGTGGGTTACAGTCCATGGGACCACAAAGAGTTGGACATGGCTGAGCATGTTGGAGACTTGAATGCCACCTAGATGCCTTCTTTTGCTCATGTCTGTGAATTCAGAGCTTCTGAATTTTGCATCTTAAGTACCAGACCTCAGATGGTTTTTAAAAAAAGAAAAATCAACTCCTTTCTAGTTTGGAAAATTCCAGGAACGAGTTCTAATTTGCCTCGTCTTAAGTCAGGCACTACTCTGGACCAATTAACAGCATCCAGTGACCATGCTTAGAAGTGGTCACTCCTATGGGAACTACCAGGTTTTGGGGGGAGGGACAGGGCAGAGGAGGAAGGAGAGTTTGCAGATAAAGCAAAAGGCATCCACATGTAGAGAATGTTGTCATGGTTTTGGTTGCCTGGCTTTGGAGTGCCTTTCTCAGAATCTAGGCAGGAGGCAGAGCCCCCACTGGCACTCGAGCAGCTAAAACTGCATGGCACTCGCTGTAGCAGATGCTGTTGTGCCCACGCAGAAACACTCAGAATGCATGGCCCCTGTATGTGCCAATGTAAGCACGCTGGAATGGTGGGGAAGGTGACCTCCCCTGAGGGGACGGGGCTAAAGCCATTTTCAAACAATGACAGATGGGAACTGATGGATTTAAACTCTAGTTTCTTGGGACATCTCTGGTGGTCCAGTGGTTAAGAATCTGCCTTGAAATGCAGGGGACATGGGTTCTATCCCTGGTCCAGGAACTGAGATCCCACATGCCACAGGGCAACAAAGCTCTTGAGCCACAACTAGAGAAGCTCGTGTGCCACAAAGAATGATCCTGCAGCCAAATAAATATTCTACAAACAACCTCCCCTTAAATAACTCCTCCAGTTTCCTCACCCCTCAGGTGCTGTGTGCTGTGCTGAGTTGTTCAAATACATCTAACTCTTTGTGACCCACCAGGTTCCTCTGTCCTAGGGATTTCCCAGGCAAGAATACTGGAGTGGGTTACCATTCTCTTCTCCAGGAAATCTTTCCAACCCAGGGATCGAACCCATCTCTCCTGCATTGGCAGGCGGATTCTTTACGGCTGAGCCACCTGGGGAGCCCTTCTCACCCCTCAGGTGGGACAACTCCAGGTTGCCGCCCAGAGTTTCCCAAGAAGGATGAGCCCCCATTGCCCACAGCAGGCTCCTCCCTTTTCCCTGCTGGTGCTCCCTGGGATCCCTCTCTAGAAAACTACTTGCAGGATTCTCATCTGGGATGAGATTCTCATCTCATTCTCATCTCCATCCACACAGCATGGATCTCATCTCATGACTTTCCAACATTCCTCGAGGTAAGCCATGCACACTTAGGTTCAGTCAGTCCAATCCACCTGCCACAGATTTGAACCTGGAGCTGGGGACAGTGAGAATTCTTTCTGGCAGCTGCCATGGTGGCGGCCACATCCAGTTTCCAGCAGATACCAGTGAGCAAAGAAGTCAAGCGTGTGTCATCTGTTGTCAGAATAAGCTGGCTTTCTCTCTGGCCTGGGTGTGGCTCCCCAGCTGCCCACTGGTCCTACCTGCTTTCCAAGGCTAGCTCAGCGATTTTCCTGGCAGCATGGTGAGTGAACCATCTAATATCACTCCAACAATTCCTTTAATGCTCCAGTTAAGCCAGACTTCATGCTAAACACCAAGCCACAGTCTACTAATGTGGCTGTCCGTATCATTTGATCGTGAGCAGAGAATGCGGTCGTTGGGCTGGCGGGAACGTCTGGCATCCCTTTGCATCAGTCTGACTAGTCATCCTGGTTTGTGGATCTCAGTCTGCTGAGCTGGACTCGTGAGCTGATCTGTTGTCGGGGGTGGGGGCGGGTGATGGCGGGGGGAGAGCATCTGGTTTCTGAAGCTGTCCGGCTGAGGATCTGACTGCTGCTGCCAGCGGATTCATCCTCAGAGGAGGACGACGGCCAGACATGGCTCCTCCATAGCCCGCAAATCAACACTCCTCCTGTTTGAAAGAGCAGCTCGAAGCTTTCCACCTGTCACCAAATCAGACTCCCAGGTGAGCGTCCCTTTTCAGAACAAGATGGCAAATGCCGTGAGCTGGGGAAGAAGCCAGTAGGAACATCTTTCTGAGGAGACTCTGCGCAGAGGAGGGTAATGACAGAAAGCTCAATGTGCAGCTTGGAGCTACCACAGAATCCTCAGTGCAGAGAAGAGGAAAAAAAGGAAAGCATTTTCTTACCCTTTCCCCTTCTTCCTGGTCTTGATAAAATTAATGTTGCTAAGTGCCAGCCTCTTCTGAATATATGCAGAAGAAACAGAATAGAATAGAATAGGAGTTGGTAGAGTAGAATAGGAGAGCCAACTTATTGGAAAAGACCCTGATGCTGGGAAAGACTGAAGGTAAAACGAGAGGGGGGCAGCAGAGGATGAAATGGTTGGATAGCATCACCGACCCAATGGACATGAATTTAAGCAAACTCTGGGAAATGGTGACGGACAGGGGAGCCTGGTGTGCTGCAGTCCATGGGGTGGCAAAGAGTCAGGCATAACTGAGAGACTGAACAACAACAATGGGAGTAGAATAGAGTAGATTAGCATAGTCTCATAGTGTAAAATTTGATTGTTGCTGTTTAGTTTCAAAGTCGTGTCTGACTCTTTCGTGATCCCATGGACTGTAGCCTGTCAGGCTCCTCTGTCCATGGGATTTTCCAGGCAAGAATATTTGAGTGGGTTGCCATTTACTTTTTCAGGGGATCTTCCCGACCCAGGGATCAAACCCATGTCTCCTGCGTTGGCAGAAGGATTCTTTACTACTGAGCCACCTGGGAAGCTGTAAAGTAGGATAGGATAGGATAAAATAGGGTAGGATCGGACAGGATAGGGTAGGGATAGGTAGGATAGGATAGTAGAATGCGTGCATACATGCTTAGTTGCCAACTCTGGCTTAGACGACTAGGCTCTTCTGTCCATGGGATTTTTCAGGCAAGAATCCTGGATGGGTTGCCATTTTCCTCCTCCAGGGGATCTTCCCGACCCAGGGATTGAACCCACGTCTCCCAAGTCTCCTGCACTGCAGGCAGATTCTTTACTTGCTGAGCCATCATGGAAGCCCTGGTAGTAGACTAGGATAGAATAAATCAACCTCACTACAGGCAAACACAAACATCTTGCCCAGTGCTTCCTGAATCAGCCTTCCCTTTCTGAAACAAATGCCCTGCAGCTTTACCTCCAGCAGAGAGGGAGAAAATGAACCAAAAGGAAGATCCTATGTTGCTTCAGAGTGGCTTTAGGGGGAAGAGTCAGAAAGGCTGTCTGTGGTCGGCTGAAGCTCCATTTCCACACTGACACACTCCTCTCTTGTTAATATTTGCACTGAACAAGCCATTTTCTGTGCTGACATTTTGCATCTAGTTAAATGCCAACAAATCCAGAGAGATGTGCCTTTGACCTGTGGTTCTGCCCTTTGGACAGGCGTCAGCTGCTGTGGTCCTTTCATTCTAATTTCTGATATTCCCCATTTTGGATTCTTTCAACTCTGACGGTTATTTTTTTCCCCCAACTGGATGAAATGCTTCCGATTATCTCTGCTTACAATTATCTCTGCTGAATATTTAATTGAGAAATGTTGTTTAAAAGGCATTTGGCTTAAATGATCTAAGTGTATGCATAGATGTTTCTTTTCTGACAGTAAAGTGGCTTTGAATGATTTGGGGTATTATGAAGGAATTACAGAAAAATTTGTCCTAAAATGTTAAATGTAGTATAATTTTTTAAGAGCTCATGGCTTTGCTGAATGTGAGGGAGAGTGCTGCTGAGTATTAATTTAAAGTCTAGGGGGAGGGTATGGTGTAGTGATGAACTTGTGGGCTCTGGAGGAAACCAAGTTTTAAATCTGGTACCCTCTGCCTCCTTATCCTTGAGATGAGGAAAAAGCGGCATCCTTTCTGCCCCTCAAGGCTGCTCCATGGCTGCAAGGTAGGGATGAGGGGTGGCTGTGTTCCCTGTCAGCCCACCCCGTCCTCCCAGTGTCCTCCCAGGGACCTTGCTCATGGATCTGAGCCCACAACCTGGGACCATAGCTGACAGCCAGCAGGCCTTTTCTCAATACCTTCGACCAGGACCCATGGAGTTTAGTTGGTCTCCTGAGTTGAATGCTTGCCTGAGAATTGATGAACAGCTGGCTTTATGCAGAAGAGGTTCCTGTTGGGCAGAAGTATATGACCTGCTGGGTTAGGAGGCCCTGACCTCAGCTCCTAACCACCCAGGTTTTGGCTGCCGTTTCTCCCAAGACCTGCCTGAGATGTGTGCTCTGGGGCCTCTGAACTACCCCAGCCTCCTTACTTGAAGGCCCTTTATTTAGCTAGCTCTGAGGGCTTCCGTTTTCTGAAATCAAGCAATCTTCGCTTAAGCTGGTGGTCCTCTAAATTCTAAGAGAACCAGGGAGCAAATTTCTGTAAAGCAGTTCCTATGTTCTCAGCAACTTTCAGCCTCAAATAAGAGATGTGTCTTCATGAAAAGACAAAAAGGACTGGCAATAATCAACTGAGCAGCTTGTATTTGGGCTTATGAAACTTTAGGATTAGGGTCAGGCCCTAGAGGTCAGGCTTTTGGAATTCATAACAGTATGGAAATTACCCTTTACATCTTTTATTCTTTTTCTTTGTTCTAAAGAATGTCTCCCATGCTTATATTCTCCAAGCTCCATATTCACAGGTTCTCTAGCTGGTCTTCCTCTGTTGTTTGTTCAGTCATTCAACAAATTTTAAGTGCCTACTATGTGCCTAGTTCTTTCCCTGGAGGAACTCAGCCATTGGATGAGACAGGCAGGAAATGGATGAGTACAGCAGAAGAGGAGGGCTCTGGCTGAGGTGGTCACAAGGTGATCTGGGAGGCCTTGGAGCATCGGGAGAAGGTTGGCCCCCTGTACCTCCAAGAGATAAAGCTTAAGCTGAGCCCTGATGGGATTAGACCCTGTGAAGGATCAAAGAGGAGGGAGCAGAAGTAGGTGGGAGAGCCTTCAGGCCAAGATGCAGGTCTGATCCCCGAGAGAGGAGGGGAAAGGAAGGAAGATGGGGGTGGGAAGAGCCTCAGACACAGCACAGCTCTGAGAAAGTCTCAGCCTGGCCCATGGGGAACCCTGGAGCAAAGACTGCTCATTAGAAACCTTCCATGTCTGGCAGATCAGTGGGCTGCCCACACCAGTGCCCTGGAATTCCTTCAAGACCCTGATTCTGCCCCAGAAGGAGGAGGCTTTGAGAGTAAGATCAGCACCTGTTTCCTGTCTGGAGAATCCAGAAGGAGAAGGGATGGTTGAAATCACCACCCGTGATGGCAGGTGCAGGAAAGAGGGCAGGACAGGGCAGCAAGACTACACTCCCAGGACTTGGCATGGCAAGGGTGAGTGAGCTTCCTGGGGACTGCGTGAGTCCCATGGAAGGTAAGCTGCCTGCTGGGGGTAGGGGCGCCACAGTGAGAGGTGATGGGGTGAGCCACAGCAGGCAGGGATTGAGGGGGTGCCATATAAGGACAGCCAGCAAGTGTGCCACCCACGCTTGTCAGGGATGGTGTGCTGCTGAGGGCTTTGTGTGGAGCCTCCCAAGTGCCCATAAATATGCCCCCCGGGAAGGCAGCATCTGGGTCCCTCCTTGGGGAGAGCCCAATGATAGGATAATGGGCAGGCTAGTCCAGTATGAAATGTGCGCTTTTCTCCCTTCCCTCCTTCCAGACTCCAGTGCACCAGGGAAGGAAGACTCCGAAACAGCCAAAGAGAGGAGTTGAAGAGCGGAAATGGCACTGCAGAGAAAACGCAGCCTCTCCTCCCTGTTCTCTGTGTGAGTCCCCAAATGTCAGTCGAGCCTTAGGAGAGCAGACTGTGCAATTTCATCCCCAAAGTTTACTCGAATATCTGGGAGCTGGTGAAACTGTCAAGGGATCTAGGGTGGGGGTGGGATGGGCAGATACAGGTGTAAAGGCAGGTGTTGGAGAAAATTCTCTGTTTCCTTTTAGGACCCCATCCACGTCAGTTCATGCACTAGGCTAGCTTTCTACACACCTTCCAACCAGCTACAAACACACTGAATTCTTGGCAGGGGATACGATTATCTTCATTTCACAAAGGAAGACACTGACACAGAGAATTTAGGGTCCTTGCCCCAAATCTTCAAATTAAAATCATTTCCTTCTTGGTCAAGGACTCTTTATGTCATAAAATAGGAACTTCCCAGAATGATGGGATGCTCTGGGTGGGGGTGGAGGGGCACCATGGGCCAACATCTGGCGATGGGATCCCCCTGTGGCATGGGGTGACGTAGGTTGGGGACAGTCTGACATGCTTCCCTGATGACTCAGCCTCAGCCAGCAATGGGCATGTAGACACGTGAAATGACTTCAACTCTCTTTTCATGATGCTGGATCCTGGAGGCACTTGGTATGGGAGGAGCCTGCTAGAGACGGCCCTGTGCTGAGTTCACAGCCTCCTTGTAAACCCATCTTTCAGCAGCCTGTACCTTCCCTCTCTCCCTTTAAGTGTCTCTGTGATCTACTGTGATGCACGAGCGCACATGTACATACACACATGGCTGACACGTTGCACACACACGCACAATCACTCATACACATAAGCATGCCCATGTACAAATACAGACCCACATGCACGCAAGCTGCTTTTCGCAGGAGTGGAGAAATCAGTTGCATTACTACGCAGGCATATCTCCCCTATGAGTCAAAGTAGCATACTGAGCACAGAAGGAGGAATATTTTCCTTTCTGAGATAGCTGAGAGGTTTCCCCTGAGGAAATAACTCAGAAAAATGTTGCCTTCGAAAAGCAGATCATTCTCAAAGGGAAATTTCCTGCCCAAACATTTGTTTTCTTGACGTGGAGACAAGTGAAGCAACCCCTTCCCCCTATCTTGGCTTGGCTCCTCTACCTGAGACTCATGGGGCTCCACTGTGAGCCAGAGTAGGTGGCTGTCCCACAAAGACCTGGGCCATTGAGTGTTCTCCAGTGGGGTCTATGTGGCCATTAATCCCCTCTCCTAGCTCATCCCCTCCCTTGTTCTTCTTAGGACTACTTAGGACTTGAACATTCTGAGGCTCCTGCTCAAAGGAACGTCTCCTCCTCAGATAAATCTAGGAGAGATGCTCTGAAGACTGTTGTCTATGGTAAAGGCATAAAGGTATTTAGAAATACAGGAGATGAACCAGAACCAAATGCCAGGGACAACAGGGAACAAGAGGCAAACAGAGTTGGCCTCAAGCTTCCAGGGAAGAGAGAGGGAGACAGAGAAAGAGAGAGAGGAAAACAGACTCTGGAATCACTAAGAAGAGAGCTGGAAAATGTGGATGGAACAGAAAAGTCTCAAGCTATGTATGGGGAGGTGGCAGACCTCTCTCAGACCACAAGGGCTGGACTCTGTGGTCAAGTACCGAATGCCAAATGTGGACACGAGGGTCATCAGTCAAGGGAAGCGACTCATCTGTTGTCTTGTAGTTGAATGCATTTTGAACAGTCAGAGGGGTTATTCTGGGGAAGTTACCTCTCTGGCCTGGAACATAAACACAGTCAAAAAGGCCCAGGGTCGAGCTGGCAAGGGGCCTCTCCCTGGGGAGAGCAGACCACCCACATCATTTGGGAGACCACTTTAGGCTTGTCTGGGAGGTCTTTTGATGTGTCTGTTATACCAAAGATAGTGTTTTGAGGTTCCCAAGTGTTTATTCGTTTGGCTGTCATGTAAAAGACAAACAGCAGGAGAGAGAAAAACTGTTTTAACTCAAGTAATAGGCAAAGACTAAAAATGAAATCAATTCAATGTAATTAACAAGAATCGATCACCTCTCCTCATTCTCCTGCTAACTATTGAAAGAAAAAGAAGGAGACGGGGAAGGGGGAGGGGGAGGGGATGAAGAATGGAAAGAAGGACAGGAAAGGGAAAGAGAGGAAAGACAGGAGGGGAGAGGGAGGGCCATGAGAACAATCAGTATAATCCTCTTTGGTGTGTATTAAAAATAATGTAGGATGTTTTCTGGAGAAGAAAATGGCTACCCACTCCAGTATTCTTGCCTGGAGAATCCCATGGACAGAGGAGCCTGGTGGGTTGGAGTCCATGGGATCACAAAGAGTCGGACATGACTGAGCGACTAAACTATCAGGGTGTTTTCTTATGTCCATTAAAAATGCCGTTTCCACTGGTGTTGGATGTGTACCCCTTCTGGTCTAGTGTTGTATTCTTACTTTGGATAAAGACACGGTACCATAATAAATTTTTTCTAACTAAAGTGAAAACATGAGCAACGAGAAGAAAACAGTGCAGCCATGTAGATGGATAACTACTGATATTCACCCTTAGTATTGGACCAATAGGAATGGGTGGGCACTGTGGCATTCCTGTACGTCAGCCCTGTCTAAGGGGAGCAGCCATCATTCAGCTCAGATCTGATTTTGTAAGAGATGCTGAAAATTCAGAATTTTAAGGAAAAAACTCTAACCTTTAAAATACTGGATAAAATGTTGTAAACCCATTTCAGGCTATGAGCATATCAGAGACTTCTGATTTGTCACCTGCAAAAACGACCACTGCAAAATTTGAAATAAAATGTACCATTCATTCTTCCCTTCAAATCCTCCACCCTTCCCTTCAGATGCAAAGAGCTAGGCTGGTGTTGAAGACTTCAACACCATCAGGACCTTCCAGTTGAAGAAAATGACCAGGACTGTTGTTTTGAATGCTGTAGCAGTTTTAAAATATGTCCCCCAATCTTTGGCACTTCTTCCATTGAGTAGTGGAGTCTATGTCCCACTTCCTGGAAGCTGGGTGGCCTCTGGGACCACCTGGACCAATGACTCACTGAGAACATCCTACTATGTGACTTCTAGGCTGAGTTATCAAAGGCCATGCAGCTTCCACTCAATTCCTACGGGAAGCTTCTCATGGAATGCTCGTCTTGGGAATGTTCAGCTGCTCGAGCTCCTGCTCACAACAGTCTTAGAGCTCAGTGACAATGTTGAGTAAACTCCAAGCCGCATGGAGAGATGCCCTGTAGGTCCACCCAAGCACCAGCCCCATGAGCGCACCATCTTGAACGGATGTTCAGCGCAGCTGAGCCTCTGAAATAGTTCAGCCCCAGCCCCAGTGAGGGCGTGAGAGACCCCAGGTGAGGATGATGCAGCTGAGTCCAGTCAACTGAGAAGCCAGGAGACAGTTGCAGTTGTTTTAAGCCACCAAATCATACTGTGATTTGTTACCTAGAGACAGGTAGTAGCTAGAACAAGCTTGCAGGGTTAATAAGAGATCTGACCAGCACTACAGACCCACTTACTGTTCAGCTCCTTGGTATTTGTGGTTGTCGTGGCCCCAGTTCTCCTGGAGCTGGAGGAAGGAGGGAGGTGCTTGGCGGGAGACCTCAGCCTTGGGGAGCTGGGAGGGCCGCCAAGCAGATAGGGGGTGGGGAGCCCCGGCTCAGAGTGGCCTCCGTGTGAGGCAATTAAAATGTGAAATGTAACCTTTAAGAACGGAGCCTGACTTTACCTTTGCATCCTGGAGGTTTGGGCTGCAGAAGGCCTGTCAAATCCCTCCCTCTACCGGGCCCTGATCACATTTCTGTCTTCTGTTTGGACACAGGACTCAGACTGTGTACACACGGAGAGCAGGATCTGGTGCCAAGAACACAGAGCAGTTCGGCACTGGTGTTTCTTCTCTTAGGAAAAAAAAATGACAGAGAAAACCAAGAAAGAAAAATAGATAGGAAAGAAGAGAGGAGGAAGCAGGGAGAGAAGAGAGGGAGGGAAGGAAGGAAGGGAGAGAGGGAAGGCGGGAGGTAGAGAGGGGAGGAGGGAGGTAGGGAGGAACCAACTGCCAAGATAGGACTGCGTTTTTATTTCCTGCTTTATGGAGTGAGGTGTTCCCTTCATCAGAAGCAGATGTACAGCATCACGTCAAAGTCTACCTAGGCAGGAAGCATCGGCTGGATTTACCCAGGTCACGGCAAATCTGTTGTCATTCAGCATGTGGAACTGTTTGAACTTACAAGGAGTAACCCAGCAACAGCCATCACCCCACGTGTCCGCTGTGCTCTGATGATAGCAGTGCAACAGGAATGGAGGCTCATAATTTCACAAGGTGACAAAAAATTGGATTTTGATGTTTCACCTCCACCTGCACTTCAGCAGGGAGGCCAGCTGCATACACAAGTTCTTGGGGCCCCTGGGCACTGCCCGGAGGCCTTGCTCTGCCGTGGCCCTGCCCCAGCCCTTTGCTCCACCCGGGCCAGCCGCCGACACTGGGCTCTGCTGCCAGCCCCGTTACTGTGACAAGGGCCAGGGGAAAGCAAAAGGCCTGTAAGAGCTCATTCATTCAGACCTCACTTTTCAGAAATTTGAATTTATTTTTTTGTCACAGAGAACCAGAACTGATATTAATCTTGGCGCTATTTCTGAAAAAAAAATTCATAATAGTACAATGATAATATATAACATTTACTGAGTTCTGACTCTGAAGAAGGGGCTGGAGTGCTTCATATGGATATTTCATTTAATCTTCAAAGCAACCCTGTAACCTCTCTGTAAGACTTGCCCAAGGTCACACAGCCTGAATTGGAAACACAGCAGTCTGGTGCCAGAGCCACGTTCTTTCCACGTTTGGAAAGGCAACTCCCAGCTCAGTCAAGAATGCCAATTGCTTCTAAGGATGCAAACATCATTTCCCTCGTTCCCATTTGTTTTCTTAAACAGAAAGTGACTCCGTTGATGATTCTTATCCATTCATGAGGTCAGAGCTGCTCCTTGACCATCCTCTTAGCCCTTATTTCATACGTGTGGAATGAATAAAAGTTCACTTCACTCAAACAGACCCTCGGATTCAGACTTCCCACCCTTTTAGACTGACTTTCCCATTATTATTTAGTCACTGAGGTTTTTCTCAAAAGCCTTGGAGACTAGACTAATCACAGCTGCGTTTGAGGGTATTACCAGGGATGGCATGTTTGAAAGCGCCATCTAGATAGGCAATCAGGGGCCAGCCTGTATCATCAGTTGCCGACTCCCAGGGCAGAGCAGCAATGGGATGAGAGCCCTCGACTTCCACTTCTGTTGATGGGCACAGTTGGTGGCCTCTGGGGGTTGGCTGGAACCCAGCAGCCGAAAAGAGATGCTTTGAGCTGGAGACAGCTAATTCATCTCATACTCCAGGAGATGAAGAAGAATGTAGCAAAGAATGGAGGTACTGGGGATCCTATACTTGGCTCAGACCAGAACCATTCTTGGGTTATAAAATGTCCCTGGGCCTGAGTTTGGGGGCAGGTGTGCAAGGAGGAAGATGGCTCCCTTGTCACCTCTGGGAACAGATGGTGGGGCCTTCCCAGGGAGCAGCCCGCCTACCAGCTGATGCTCAAATATCCTGGCTCTCAACCCTGGCAGGGCGGGCTGAGGCTACCTGGGGTTTGAAGCCAATTCCCCACCTCGAAACTCTGTAAAAAGATAGAGAGTTGCAATTGCCTTTACAAACAAAACAAACAAAAAACACTTTAAAAAAGGGGGCTAGGAGGGACTTCCCTGGCGGTCCAGTGGTTAAGACTCTGCACTTCCAATGTGGTGAGCATGGGTTCGATCCCTGATCAGGAACTCAGATACCACTTTCTGTGCAGCACAGCAAAAAAAAAAAAAAAGGAAGAAAAAATTAACAAAAAGAGGGGATAGGAGAGACTTTGCCAGCAAGTTGTAAAAGTTTTTCCTTAAACAATTTGACTTTGGGTAGAAAAAAGTCTACATTCTCAGACCCATACAGTATTGGGGGTCACTGAGTTTGAGGTCTAATGCTGCCAAATAGATTTTTCTGGAGAGAAAAAAAAAGTTTTCATGAGAAACCTTCTCATTTTAAGTTGATTCAACTATAAAAATAATTAAAAATTGTAATAAAAAAATTTTATCAATAAAAGCCACCTGGGCCAAACAAAACACACCCAAGAAACTCTTTCGGCTCAAAGGCCGAAACCTCTTGCAAACTTCGGAGAGTCCTTGCCTCTTGCAGAGATGGGGAAGCTGAGGTGGGGGGTGGAGAGACTGTTACCTGGAGGAGCAGCAGCTATTATGGCTTCCCCACCACCTCCCCGCTCACCGGTGCCTAGGGCTCTCTTCACCCCCAAGAGCCAGTGTCTGCAGTTCTGTGCCTAATTTTTGTTTTGCTTTGTTGTGGTCACACTGTGTGGCTTGTGAGATCTTAGTTCCCCTATCAGGGATCAAACCCAGGCCCTCAGCAGTGAGAGCAAGAAGCCCTAACCACTGGACCACCAGGGAAGTCTCTTTAAGTTTAAATTCAAAAAGGCAAAAGGACATGTTGTCCATTCAAACTGGAAGAACTGAGAAGTGACACCCTCTGTGAGCAGCCCTCAACCAATGACTCTGGAAGTTGGTGTATAAATGCCCCAGCTCCCTTGCCCCACTGGGTGTGAGAACGCTGACATGCATGTTCTACACCTTTCCCAGAGTGTCTCCAGGATATTAAGATACAGTTGCCCACTGTCGTGGCTGGATTAACAATGTCCTCATTATTGGTTGCCTTCCCTTTCCTGTCTCGCTGCCCCGTGTCTCCACCAGGGTTTCTTGGGTTTCCCAAATAACTTAGCTGTGCTTCAGTTCTATAGATAGGGTCTGCCTTGGAGGGAACCTCCACTTAGCCCAAATCTGAATAGCTGTGGTCCGTACAAAGAAGAGAGTGCCTCTCTCTGGGGTGCTTTCCGATACAAATATCACAATTAAGGGTGTGGGGTATTTCTCTATGCAGAGTGAGGTACCCTATGACAACTTCAAGAACTCTAGGCCATATTAAGGGCACGCGTTGGTCTCAGTCAGGCAAGATGAAGAAGCCAGCAGTGACTGTCTACACCTCTCTGTAGTCCAGGGAAAAGCTAGGCCTGAAATGGGAGATGCTGGTTCAAGTACATTCGGAAAAATAGACTGTGTCAGCTTTCCCTGGTGCAAGTAATTACTGGGACTGTGTCTCTGAAAATCACCTAAATGCAAAATAATGAGCACGCCATTTCTACTTAATAATAATTTTATTAAAAGTAAAGTTCAATTCAGTGATGAGAAGGAGCCGGGGAAATTATCTTACAATAGCTTTCTTTTTCCTTCCTTCCTTCCTTCCCCGCTTTGCTCTGTCCTTTCCTGTCCCTGCAGGCCCGAGAGGCAGCAACCAGCTGGGTGACACCATACAGCTGGGGCCACCATTTAACTCATTCTTGTCCGGTGAGGATAGGGTATCAGAAAGTCTTAAATGAATTTTCTCATGCATCTTCCAACTCAAGGAAGCAATAATAAAGCCTATTGGCAGGGTCTTACCCTTTGCCATGCCAAGAGTCCCTCTGACATCTGGGGAAGCCTACAGACCTTTTCTCAGAAAGCAGCTTTAAGTACATAAAATAAAACCAAAAGATCAAAGAGGAAACTGATTATGTTGAAATGCAGTTATAAAAATATTAAAAACACAGATATGTGATAAATGCACTTTTATTAATGCATTAAGCATGATCTAGTGGCAGGTCTAATAACTACCGTAATTTCCAAGTCATGCTGAGCATATTTCAAGATACCTGCAACAGCTGTATAACATGATATAAAAATATCTATGATTTCTCTTGGTGATAAACTCATAGATACTCCTAATATAATCGTGCACTTGCTAAATTGCTCCCAGAGGCAAGTGAAAATAAAAAAGTGATTTTTTTCCTATTCAAATTGACAAACCCCTTTGGGGGTCCAGTGACCCAATATTACTCCCTCCCCCCAGGATATGAGCCACGAGATGGGGAAAGTCATTCCTTTTTTGCCTCCTAGTTTCTAGAGGAGATGTTAGGCTTTTGTCTTTCTGGAAAATCAGTTGTCCTCGGAGCCACATTCTTAGGGACCATTTGTTGAACACCTACTGTGTTCCAGGCATTTTATTTACTTAATAAAATCTATTTAGACCTTCAGTTCCAAGGAGATGGTTAACCATAGTCCTTGGCTCCTAGCGTATAAGAAACCCTGGACCAGGTAAAACCCGGCTTGCATCTTATTCTCTCTTTCTCTTCCCTCCATCATCTCCAATCCTCACTTTCATTCCCCTCTCCCTACAAGCCTCGTTTCTCTGGTATGTGCTTGGTATGCATCGTGACCAGTATTGTGTTATAAATCTCGCTTATTTCCTTATCTTTTGTCACTCACTCCACACAATGTTATGGAGAGCTCCTGCCTTGCCATATATGGATTTTGTGTGTTGCTTCTTCCTGCCACATAATATTTCATAATGTCCATCCACCTTTGTTTTCTTATCCATTCCCCTAAGGATGGGCATGCAGGTTGTGTTCAACTCTCCTCCAAGTTGTATCCAACAAAAGCTCAACGGTAAACGTCCTTAATAACCATGTCTTTCGGGACCTGGACATGGGACCATTCCTCTGGGCTCTGTATCTGGGGATGTGGGGATGCGGTGTGAGGAGGGAGTACTCCTAGCACATATGCCAATTAAATTACATTAAACTGAATCAGATTCCTTTTCAGAAAAACTGCTGCACTTTACATACCCACCAGCCATGCCTGGGAGCATCCCTCTCTGTACATCTTCATCAGCACTTGATAGAGTCACCTTTCTAACACTGGCCACTTGGATGTTTATAAAGGATCAGGCTCTTCATACACCATGGTAGATGTTTCGGTACCCCAAGTGCCATCTCCTCAGAATACCTTTGATACTGGCCCCAGCAGTGATGGATTAGTGGCTGGTGTGAGTTCAGACTCATCCTACAATCATGTTTCATCTCAAATGTGCTGCAGCATACATTTGTTTTTCTTTTTTTTCTGCCTCAAGGTCTTTGTAAAGGCTTGGGAATCTACTCAGCTTGGAAGCAAAGCCCAGAAATATGGGGGAGATAACTCTAGTACAGGCAAACACTGAACTCAACTGATGGAGAATAAAACTCCAGCCTTCTGTGTTCTCAACCAACAATTCTAGGAGGCATCCCATGTCTCTTAGTGGTCCCAATGGAATTGAGCCCCCAATTTCCTACATTACAGACCTCAATAATTCATTCTTCTGGTGGCATTTCCTCATTTCCCTGTTTCTTACCCCTGCTTTCTGAGCTCACCTCCCAAATAAATCCCCACTGCCGATCTAAGACAAATACGTTGTTTCTGTCTGGAAGGTACAATACAAAACAATCTCAGCTGACTTAAGTGACATCTACCAACATGAATTACTCAGTTATCAAGATCAAGTATCACCGGTCCTCCAACACTAAGAGAGGCAAGGATGAAAAGGAAGGTTTTAAAAAAAAATCTCAAGGTTTTTTTTATCACACCTGATAAGCCCATACTAGATTTTATACTACCTAAAGAGAGTTGCCTTTCAAAGTAGGAACCCTAGAAATGCTCAGAGCATGGCAGTACCATCACAATAAGTATAGAGCTTCCATTGATGACATCTCTGAAAGGGAAATAGTCACTTGCATGCTTTATTTATTTACTTTTTTTTTTTTTTTTTTTTGACTGTGCTATAAAGTTTTAGGATCTTAGTTTCCTGACCAGGGATTGAACGCGAGGCCTCAGGAGTAAAAGCTCAGGGTCCTAACTACTGGACTACCAGGGAATTCCCTACTTTTATTTTTCTTTAAATCACTCATTCATTTACTTATCTTGCTTAATATGCAGGACAATTGGGTTTTCATCCCATCTTTTAGTTGATAAAAAAATGGATTAACTTTGCTGGATTAACAACATGAACCCAGGGACACTTTGGAAAACAGCAGTTATGAGAAACCCTACCCCAAGCTCACCTAAAGATAGCCCCATTGGGTGCAAACAGATCAGACATTCTGCTGTTCCATAGGCTGCCCAACTTATCCAGTGATGCCTCTTGGAACATGAACTCTTTCTCTAGATTTTGCAGCTAACAGATTCTCAGAGCAGTGGGATATAGTATCTGTTCCCACCTTTTTCTGCCAGGTCTAGATCAGGCCACTTGCCTTGACGCTCATGCGAGAACTATAAAGTGGTTGGGACCTTGGCATTCCACTCCTGTTTTCCTTTTAGAAAGAAGGAAGGAATAGGGCTGTCCCTAAAAATAAGGCCACAGACAGAATGACTAGAGAAATAAGGAGAAAATTCAGAGAAGGACCTGGTCAGAGTGTATAAGATTGAAGATGGGCAGTATGATGTCAGGGCTGTACGAGACGCAAGCAAAAACCTATACTAGTTAAAAGTTATGAATTCGTGAGTGACTTAAAAACCATATCAAAATGGCTTATAAACAAGGAATGCATAGGCTTATGAAATTGGGAATTCCAGGGCTAGATCATCAGGAATAGCTGGATCCAGACACTTAAATATCACCACATTTCTGTGCCTTGCCCTTCAGCTATTTCCCTCTGATTTTCAGGCATCCGCTTTCTTCCTGGTGGTAGCTGTAGTCTTCTTAGAAACTCTGTTGGAAACATTTTTTTATTATCCCAAGAGAAAGTTCTAGGATTATATCTCATTGACCTAGCTTGGGTCACGTACTGAGTCTGATCCAGCCCCTCTGGGAAGAGGGATGGAATACTCTGATTGGTCATCTCTGGAACTGGATGTGGCATCTTCCCCACCAGAGTCAAGGCCATGGAGATTGGGAGAGGAGTGATCTCCGAAACAGAATCCACAGACTCTTATTAGAAGAAAGGATAATGGATGCAGCATCAGTTAGCTGTTGCCACAATAATGCTGTGTAACAAACCACCCTAAAATTCAGAGGCTTAGAATAATTCTTTAGACTTAAGCTCATGGAGGAGATCTGCCATAACTGGGCACTTCTTAGTCCAAATATTGGCAGAGGGAACAATGTACGCAAAGGTTTTGAGGCAGAAGAGATCTTGGTGTGTTTGAGGAGTCAAAAGATCAATGTTGGGAGAAGTCAGGGATAGAAAGGAGGGGTTTGCATTGACAGGTTCACTGCAGGCCTTTAAGCAAGAAGTGACTTTTCCAGATATAGGTCTTAGAAATCTCCCTCTGCCTGCTGGGTAGAGAATTGGGTAATAGATTGGAAGGGGCAATAGAAGAAGTGGGGGTCCAGTTTTATAGTCAAGGCAACCAACCAGCCGGGAAGCAGAGGTGGTGTGAAGTAGATGATTTCTTAATGTCTTTTGGAGGAAACAGGGTTGCTGGCTGGGGCTGGTGAGGGGAGGGAGGGGGCAAAACAGGGATCTCTCTGATACCAGACACCAGCCTAAGTCAAGCAATGCCAGGGAAGCTGGTGGGTCATAGGACGATTGCACCCTCCCAGGGGGATAGTGGAATCATTAATTAGTTCATATTTGTCTGCATATTCTCACATAAAAGAGCCTTTATAATCCTCAAACGAAGCATGAAATTTTGAGCTGAAAGAGGCCATGTAGTGCAAATGAAGACGGGAATGGTTGGGATGGGGGGACCGGGGTCATTAGTCAATTACCAAGGAGCTGGAATGTCAGCATCTCTCAGAGAGTGGGCACATCTGGTGGCCACAGGTTTTCAATGACCAACCTCCCACTCCAGCTGAGATGGGTTCTTTAATTTCAACCTTAAAAGCCCTTTCCGTGAAGACAGTACGGTATCTACCATCAGGTTAATTTCTTCAAAAAGCAAGGATGAACCAAAAGCCAGATGGAAGGGGTCTTAGGCAGACTCTCAGAAGCATTCAAAGTTCATTTAAACCTGAGGCAGCTTCAACAGTCTTCTGAGATGCTCTCCCAGCTGTGTGTGCACTGGGAGGAGTGGTAAGATTGGGGAGTGCCGGGGGGCCTGGGGCAGGGTGGAAGTAACAGAACATTCTTCCCAGGAAATGAGGCCAGTAGATGAAGATTAGATGCAAGAGTCACCTCCCGGACAGTTGATATTCGCCCCACTCTTTTATCTGAGCATTCTTTTCCAGTTGCTCAGACAAAGCGTCAAAAATGGTATTAAAATGCTAGTTAGGAAACATCACCCCCAACAAACCCTGTTCATCAAAATGTTAGCACTCTCTCTGGGGGCTTCACGCTCAGTTTGTCAACAAGCTGAAGCCGTTGAGCTGGGCCTCCGTGAGGCCCAGGAGCATGATTTAATTAATATCCTACCCATAATACCTTGCTGGGTTTATGCAAACAAAGCCCTGTCACTCCTCACCTTAGGATTTCCCCTCTCCTTGATGCAAGCATTTATTTACACACAGTTCGACCTCATGGTGGTGTTCAGCAGATGTGGGTCCTACTTATTTGCATTGTTTTGTGACAGTTGCAAAATTCATTAGTGGCTCAGGGAGAAATCCTCCGTGGACCGCCCCCAAGAGAAGTGAAGGAAGAGGGTTCACACTCATTAATCCGCCTTCTTCGGCAGTGCTGATATTAATGATAACACAGTGCCCCTTTCAGAAACTGCCGGGATCTGTTCAAAATCTTGTGGTTGTAAGTGACAGAAAGGGAGTCTTGGCTATCTTGTGCAGCGTGTGCATGCTAAGTTGCTTCAGTCATATCTGACTGCGACCCTATAGACTGTAGCTGACCAGGCTTCTCTGTCCATGGGGATTCTCCAGGCAAGAATAATGGAGTGGGTTGCCATGTTCTCCTCGAGGGACTCTTCCCCACCCAGGGATCAAACCCACATCTCCTATAGTTTCTGCATTGGCACTAGCATTTACCACTAGCATTTATCACTAGCGCCACCTGGGAACCCTGGGGGACATACTTATGTTACAATAACCAGGAGAATGCAGTGTGTGTGTGTAAATTTTTGTTTTTATTGGGTTATAGGAAATGGGATGAGAAATATCACCGTGGGCTATGTCCCCCAGGGAAAGTCCACTCGTCAGGAGCCCTGGGTTCTGGGGGCTCCCTTGCTCAATTGGGCAAACCTCTTAGCCGTCATCACTTGAGTGCAACACCAACCCATGAGCATGGTGATGCTGTTACCCCCATTTTGCAGACAAGGAAACTGAGGCATGGAAAGATTTGATGACTTACTGAAGAACACCACATCAATAAGGGGCAGAGATAAGAGTAGACTCTTAACCTAGTGCTTTCCTGCTATATCACACTGCCTCCTAGACTGTCAGGAAAATTATGTCATCTGACCCAAGAATTCTCTTCTGGAAGCTCCCACCAGCCTGTCTATTTGAAGATAAAAACAACCACAAATTCAGTTTACATCTTCTTTTACTCCCTAGCCTATTTGAGCCAAGGCTGAATGGTGCCAATTTGCCTATGGTGGTTTTTATGATGTGGGCTGGGTTCACTGGGGACTGTTCTGAAACCATCAAATTCATTTCAATTAGAAGTGTAACTTAATGTCCAATTTTCCAACCAGATTCCCTAGGTAAAAGAAGGCCATTTTGTTTGCTGAGCTCCCTCGACCTGATGTACAGTATTTCTGGGTACCAATTATGCCCAGTTGTGTGCCCTAGATCAGGCATTTTCTCCAAGTTAAAAGGAGGTGCAACTCAAATAAAAGAGGGGTGGGAGAATCAGCATGGAAAATGGGGGGATGTGTGAAATTTGAACCAGGGTAGATCAATTCCAGAACGTTGCCCAGGGATTCCTAAAAAGAACCCAGGGAAAAGTAAATACATCTCATCCTTATTAACACTCCAAGCCCTTAAATGAGTCCTGATGTTAATCCCTAAGAGATGCCTAAATGCCTATTTCAAATTGCTGCCCCACTTGTCTTATAAAACAACTTGTACTTCTTTTTATTCTCTCCATGTTCAAAAATCAAGGAAATTCCTTTTGCAGTCGAGGGCCAAGGAACAACCCAGGCCTGGCTTTGATTACTGAAAGCTGGAGAATTTTGAGTGAAAGCTGCAGCCGGCTGCCAGGCTGGTTATTAGCAATAAGCATCAAGCCGTTCTCAGGAGATCAGGGGCCTTTTGAGGATGTCAGACAGCGGCCTGCACCTCCCCTCGACAGCACCTGCAGTCACCGCTGGAGGTATGGGCCGGTCCAGAACCCCATTTTCTCTTGGCTGAATCAGCAGCTGTAATCAACAGAGAAATAACCACTTATATTTATATAATATCCACCTACAAGTGACTCCAATTGCCAGGCTCCTGTTTAAGATTCTACAGTGGCTCCCCATTGTCCCTCAGAGCAAGTCCAAGTGCCTGGGCTTATTTTTCTAAGTCTTGCAACAACAGACTTCACCTTAGTTATGCAGGAGCTTTTTTTCTTTGCTTTCGTTTTTTAAAACACAGCTTTCCAGACCAGACATTCTTCTGTAGCCTAAGAGGGTTATTATGAAGGGAGCAGAAAGATCTACAGAGCCAAAAGGACCAGGGCAGGGAAGTTACCCTCTTTACCCAGGACTCAGTTCTTTTTTTGTGTATAAAATGATGCATTCTGAGTAGATGGTCTTATCTAGCATGTCCTTCAAGAATCTGCAATCTTACAATTTTCCTTTCCATCAATAGTCTTCTTCCCTTCTCGCCTCTATCCTAGAGGCTGGATGAGCTAAGATGTTTGTCTCCCAGGCTCTCTTTCAGCTGGCAATGGCCTGGTGATGCAGTTCTGGCTGGCAAGACACAGGAAAGTCTGCTGGGGTGGCAGATGGCTGTGGCGCCCCGTATTACATGCCCTTTGCCCACCTTGGATTTCAGCTGCAGCTGCAGTGGACAGTTTCGCATCATTTGGACCCACTTCATGCAGACAGCATCCAACTTGAAGTGTGCACTGCGCACCTTCCTGCTGTCTGCTCTGGGGCTTCTCTGGTGCTATGTAAGCTCAGCGGACCTGCACACAAGTACAGCCCTTTCTTTCAGGGGTACACTTCTGAGAGGCACTGCATACATTTCTCTGGAGGTCCAGATAGAACTAAGCCTCCATTACCCAAGGCAGCAAACTCCTTAGCACATCTTCCTGTCTTTTTATTTTTACCTCTCTCTCTCTCTCCATTCTTCCTCTTCTGCATCCAGGAATCACTTGCCAAATAAAGTATGTGGGCCCAAGTCTTTGTTCTGGGCTCTGATTTGGGGGCAACTGAAACTAAAATAGTTGGCATCATCTTCCCTCTTTCTTCTCTCAAGTGCAGATACAGATGTGATGACTGGAACCAAGCAGCTTTTTTGGGACCAGTATGAGGGAAAGGCTAAGAAAGTGGCAGAAATGTCACCTCTGATGTATTTGAGTGATTGAATCAACCAACACCAGCAACTGCCAACTTGTAGATTTCTTGTTATATGAAACTCACCTCTATTCATTTAAGTTAATACCACTTGGATATTTTCTTACTTACAACTGAATATAATCCTAATTGATATTAATATATTAGTTGTGTTCTAATACACAATAATCATTTTTAATCTCTGTATTTGATCTTGTTGTTCTCTTTATTTGAAGCACCCCCTCAACTCCACTCTGTTGTTCTAAATTGTCCATTTATTTCATGAACCAGATTGATATTCACCTCCTCCTAACTCCTTCCTTGAAAAGAACCATGGTCTTTTGCCTTCTATAAAACTCCTCAATACCTTTGTATATGTAAAGCCAAATGCAATCTTGTTTTCTTCACTGGGTTACCCTACTTCTACTCTAGTATTCATTAGACATTCTCTTGCGCTGTATTTATTGATGTATGTGGACTCTCTCCTCTGTTAAGGTGTTATCAGTTTTGTATATCCCACTGGAGGAAGCATTGACCTTCATACATATAATATTGCAATAATAATTGTTGTTAACAATGATTGTGTACTCACTATGAACCAGGCACTGTGCCAAGCTCATTTGCGGCACTGAATTTTCACCACAGCCCTTCAAGGCAGTATGATATTCCCAATTTCTGGATGAGGAAACTGAGACCTAGGGAAGTAGAAGCACTACCCCAAGTCCGCACAGCGTAAGAAGTCCCAGAGCTATGGTTCCAACCTTCGCCTTTTTCCCTTCAAGGCCCAACTGCAAGCACTCCCCTCTTCTGTGAGTCATGGATTTTAAGCTACATGAAGAATGGATATAAGGAAAGTTTGCAGAGGGAGCATTTTACTGGGAGTCAGACTATTTGGGACCTTGTACCACATTGGCTGGTTACTTTGCCATGTAAACTCAAGCAAGTGGCTTCACAACTCTGAGCTTCAAAATCCACATTCATACGTTGGGGATAAAAATAACTCCAGTTCTCACCTGAAGAGACTTTGTGGGGATGGCATGAATTTGAGTATGTAAAAGACTTTTGTGAAGTGAGCCAAGCAGCTGGAGGCAGAGGTGATGGGTGATATTGTGGCGATAGTATTGAGACCAATATTGGGTGGCAACACGTGGATCTTGATGATACTAAGTCATAAAGGGATCCCAAACATTCTAATTGTCCATGTGGAGAAGGTTAAGGACTATGACAGACTAACCAATAAGCAGTCAGATGTAGTAGATACAGTGGTCACATGGCATATCTACCCCTACTTCTATCTTCCTCTCTCCTGGAAGATATGGCTAATTGATCTTGGAGCATTCTCCTACTATGCCCAGAATCCTCATCACATTGGTGACAACAGCCCATGGAATCAATTATGGAACTGATATCAGTACTTTGGAAAGGAGTACCAGGGATATAGGAGACTTGGCTGTTGCGTCAAGTTCTGCTTCCTACAGCCATGTGGTCACAGACAAATAATTTAATCTCTCTGAGCCTCAATTTTCCCATCTGCCAAAAGAGGGTATTGGGTTGATGCCATTTAAGTTCTCTGCTAGTCTCATATTCTCAAATTATGGAAAACACATAGCAGCAGCATTGGAAACAAAGGCAAATAATCCATGTCACGTGGGTTTATTATAGAAATGACACCAACATTTTGAAGGTTCACTACATGCTCAGTGCAGTTGCTAAATATTCTATAAGGAGACAGACAAATGTAAACCTGAACACTTGAGTCTGCAGTTGGGTCTGGGAGGTGAAAGGATTAGACAAATGAGAAAATGCTACAGGAAGAGCCAGTGGGAATTCACAGAGGGAGAGTTCAGCTTGGGATGGATGGAATGCTGTCAGTCAGCTATTGCCACAATAACTCTGCGTAGCTGCCCTGTGCCCCCCTTACAAAATCTCAGTGGCATGTAGCAATAATCATTTATTTCATTACCAGGTCTGCAAGTATCGGCTACTCTGGGCTGGGCTCAGCTGGGTTTGCTGAGGATCAGCTGGACAGCTCTGCTGACCTTGGCTGAGCTCCGTCGTATGTCTGAGGGTCTGCTTGTTAGCTGCTGATCTAGAAGGGCTTCCCTGGGTGTGACTGAGGTGACTGGGCTCTGCTCCTCACATCTTTCTTCTTCTCACAGGCTGGCCCCAGGCACATTCTCCTGACAATAGTTTTGGTCCAAGAGCACACAGGGAAGCTCTGTATCACTCGGCTAACTTCCCAGAAGATGAAGAAGGCCATCTGCAGAATGAGCCTCCATAGCTTAGAAGATGCATTGCCTCTGGGCTGAGGGACTGTCTTCTTCAAACCCAATCTTGTCATAACGTGATCCAGCGAAGGATTGCTGAATCGCTTCCCTAGCAGTCTGTGCCAGTGCTAACCTCCAGAATTTTCCAGCCTTATCAGACAGTTTCAGGGTCAACGCAAGAGGGGAGGTGACATTTCAGGCTTTGACTCTGCATGAGGATGCAGTGCGATAACCCTTCATGGTGATTCTGGTCTGATTTTCTGAACTGATGCTCAAGAACGATTTCAGGTCAAGTTGAGGCACCACACCAGTTCGACTGGACCCCAACTCTCTTTCCCTCCAGCCCTCAGGCACCTGTGTTTTTCAGGCAGAGAAGCCTCAATGACTGCTCCTGTCTCTGCATTTGTGAAGTGCCCCCACCTCGCCTCTCTGGGTTTCCTCCTGGTGCTGGAGACAGGTCTGAACCACAGAGACTTTGGTATCCCTGGAAGCTCCTGGAGAGGCTGAGGAACACAGCCTGGAGGTGTGGGGGAGTTAACACCTTCTGGGGTGAGCTGTAACAAGGAAGGGGCAGGTGACAGGAAGGGGCTGGCATCATGCCTCCCCTCCCCCATCAAAGAGTCCCAGATGCAGTGGTTCCATAGAGCTTCTTTGGAGGCCATTATTCAGCCCCTCACGAGGCCTGTTCTTCCCTCTCTAATGGAGTTGTTTCATGTACCAGCCCTAGAATGTTTCCCAACAACTCCCTGCCCATGTCCTAACCATACCACTGTAGTACTTAACATTTTTGTGAAATGTGGGCCATTTCCAACTGCTGCCACCTGCTTCTCTACCTGACGGCTTTTGGCCACTGGAGCCTGCTCTGCCCGTGTACGTGGCCAGGGGGAGGAGCCAAGGACTTGACGTTCTTCACGCCCCTTACCTCTCCCCATGCCTGACAGGATCTGGTGGATCAATACCCCAGCTCTCTTGTTCCATGGCTGGGATAACTGAGGTGTGTCCTATACTGCCCCCCAGAGGCTCACAGAGAGATTGCTCTCTGGTTGCTCACAGTGATAAGTAGTTCGATAACACTCCATTTGCTGGCTACCTTCCCTGCCGTGTCTGTCTTACCCCACTCTCCTACTGGCATGTTCTAGAATCATGTCCCAAATAAACTACTTGCACTTGAATCCTTACCTCTAAACTAAGACACACATCTTGCAAATATTTCTTCCAAGCCTTATTCATGTAGTTCTCCTGCCTAGAATATTCCTGTTCTTCTCATGCCCATCTGCTCATCTTTCTAAACCCTCTTCTGCCCTGCCAATCTCTCCTCTTCCTGCCCATCCCAAGGGATTGTGTATGTGTGCTAAGTCGCTTCAGTCGTGTCTGACTCTTTGTGACCCCATGAACTGTAGCTCCTCTGTCAGGCTCTGTCATGAACTGTCAGGCTCCTCTGTCCATGAGATTCTCCAGGCAAGAATGCTAGAGTGGGTTGGATCTGGTGGATCCAGTCCTTCCTCCAGGGACTCTTCCTGACCCAAGGATCGAACCTGCATCTCTTATGTCTCCTGCATTGCAGGCAGATTCTTTACTGTCTGAGCAGTGGGGAAGTGTAAAGGGCCAGCCATTTAACATGAGACTTATTATGTACAATCCTTGTCCAGAATACTCCACTGGGTTGACTGAGTCTTAGGCACACATGCCAGCTAGTTCCTCCCTTTCTGCACCTTCCCAATGCCTGCTTCCTTCCCCCTTTCCAGAGGTGTCTATCTCAAACAAACTTCTTGCCCCACAAACTCCACCTTGGCTTCCAGAAAGCACAACCTGTGATGGAAACAAAGATTCAACTTCCTTCCAAGTTCAAGTTAATGCTTGAGGCTCTCTTTGGAAGTTCAGGGACCCAGAACCACCTTCTTGCTTTCCTCTCTGGCAGTTTAACTCCTCAATGATGTTAAGTGTCCTGTCTTAAGCCTGGGAATGTTCTGAGCTCACTGTCCTTTGGCTCAGACAAAGAGAGCTGTTTATCTTTCAACTTCACTTAGAACAGTAAATAAAAAACCTCATTAATTCAGACTGTTCTTATTTGGAATTTGTGATGATCCAGAGAGGGGCCCTGCAGATGTTTGTTTACTTTTGCATTATCAGGGAAAAAAAGAGCCTGCCAAGCCAACAGAGAATGTGAGCATGATTGTAAAGGAACCATTTCAACAACTCTAAGGAGGCAAAACACCCTTCTCTCATTTTAAAAGCATCAGTTTACAGGCAAAAATTCATGTGACATTCTCATCAGTTTATTAAAGCTGATCTCAAAATACTTTTTAAAGCAACACACCGGTGGTCTAGTTGGCATCGCTCTATGAACTTAAATTCAGTTCGACATTTACTGAGCTCCTTGTCCCTGTAGAGTTTGAGATAGGTCCTGTGGGATATACAGAGACAAAAACAATGCAGTCTCTACGCATGAGGAGTTTACAATCACAGTGGATGCTATCGTCGCATTAAAATGTTTTGTTTTGTATTTCTTCTCAGATGTTTAAAAGTGTTTCTAGCACCAGCCTGAAGCCTGGTATATGCTAGTTATACAGTAAGCACTTGTTGAATCAGAGGATACTGAGATGGACTGCCCTCCCCCAGTCACTGGTCACCCAGCACCTGCAGAATTTGGTCCCTAGAGCCCCCACAGGTTGTAAGTTCCCTCTGGTAGCACCATGAGATGCCTCCTATAGCTTGCTCACTCTCCCAAGGTGGTATGCATCACAGAGGAAATCCTTGCCCACAACAATCAGCTGTGATCTCAACCTTTTTGAAAAAGGCCCTTGTTGAAAATGGCAGTGGTGACCTTGGCTCTGCGTGCTTTGTGGGGACAGAGCTGGCTGGGTTTCTGGCCCGAGGCTCAGCCTGCAGGCATCCAGAACTTCCAGACAATTACCATTCCCCTGGAATTGCCCTCGCTCCTGATTGCTATTGGTTAATTAAAGAAATGTAGGCTCCAGACTATATTACCCACCCATATGTCACATCTGATGTGACTAACGAGTTCTCAGCAGAACAGGGTTTTGTGTGCGCCTGTGTGTGTGTGTGTGTGTGTGTGTGTGTGTGTGTGCATGTGGCAACGTTGTTAAATTCAATGCATGATGCTTCTCTCCACAGAGAGGGGTTCCCTTTCTCCCCTGTGACTTTTCAACCGCTGTGCAAATGCTTGAGTTCTGCCAGCAGTAATTCTGCAAATTTTCTAGTGTCACCCACGAGGTTTCTACCTTAATCATACCACTTTGACTTTTTTTTTTTTGCACTTAGTAACTCCTCCCAAAGAGCCTCACACACATCCTAAACTCTCGATTACTGGTCTAGAGATAATCCTCTTCCTTTCTGGCAGAGCAGACAACTAAAATGGCTGGTTTAATTCTAGTTAGAATTGAGTCTGTTCTATCTAATTAAATTCAACAAGAGTCCAGCCCCAACCTAGATGCTTTGGGGATGGCAAACAGAGATAGAGTCCCTCAAGGTATGAACGTGTTGGATAAATAATAGAAGATTTCCATAACATTTGCAGAACAACATACCTTGGACCCTTGAACAACATGGGTCTGAACTGCATGAGTTCGCTGACAGGTGCATTTTTCTCTGTAAATGTGTCCTACAGTGTGATCTGAGATTGGTAAATGTGTCCCGTTGTGGATGGGGAACCATGGATACAGAGGGTTGACTGTAAATGTCTATGCAGATTTTTGACTTCGTGGGGATCAGAGCCCCTACTTCCCTGCCTGCATCCCCCATTGCTCACCAGGCAACTGTATTTCATTCATTCATGCAAAAAATATTTATTCAACATTGTATTAGTTAAGATAAGGGCTTAGGAGTTGTAAGAAAAAGGACCTCTAGTGCATGGCTTACAAAACAGAGGAATTTGTCTGTAGATCATGTTACAGCTCTAAGGTCAGTGGTCCAGATTTGCAGGGCAGCTCAATTCTATATGGTTCTTCAGGAGATCCTTTGCTCTTGTGCCCTTCCACCCACTAGGGTGTTGCTCTCATCTGTGAGGGCAAAACCTGGTCAGGGGCATATTTGTGTCCTAGCTTGTGGGAAGGTGAAAGGGGAATTTCAGGACAAGAAAATTTTTAAAACATGCTAGGCAAAGTTCCACACACATCTGCCACTTTTGTTCTGCTGCAGACAACTTAATTGCATAGGCCAGCTAGCTGCAAGGGAGGCGGGAAATGATAATTCTATCTGGCTGCCTATGTGTCCAAGGAGGAAAGGAAGAATGGACTTTGAAGAGCAACCAATAGTGTCCCATAAGCATCTCCTATACACCAGATGCCACAGTCACAGCTACAATCAAGAAGACATGGTGCTGATGTCAGAGAACTTGGATTCCAAGGGGAAAGAGAGCAATGAATCGATTACATAAATAGTTATGAAGTAGAATGTTACCCAGCTCTGATTCCAGGGCCTTTGTTCTTAACAATTTTGCTCTAGGAGTCCTGGACTTTGTCTTTTCAAACACTCTTTTGCTTAACATTTGCCAAGGATTTCCCACAAGCTCAGGATAAAATCCAGATTTTGCTAGCAGCACCTTGGGGGAGCTGGCCCTGCCTGTTTCACTTAGTTTCCCGGGCAGATTGCCCTCATACCCTTGGCTTCAGTCATGTTAAACTATTTGTAGTTTCCCAAAAGCAGACAATCCTTTCATCCCTCTATGCCTTTGCCCAGGCTCTTCTGTCTGTCTCTAATGCCCTCCTGTGAACAGTTCCTGGTACCCTTTCCCCACCCCCTCATTCCTTACCAGCCCAGATGGCCTTGAAGTCCAAGCAATTAGACCTGCTGCTTTCACTCCCCTCCCATCATATCTGGTGCATGTCTCAGTAAGGCATGGGCCATTGTGTGAGGTGATGGAAAATGCTCAACTTTGGCAATCAGACAGATCTGAAGCCAAACTCTAGCTTCACTACCCACTAGTTAGATAACCTCATGAAGGTACCACGTTTCTTTTTACCTGGAGATAACACTGTGAAGGGGGATGGGTTTGGTTCAAACTGGGTTTCTTTATGCAGTGTCTGGAACCAGGCAGATGCTCAGCAAAGGGAAGTTTTTGTACAGCTTTCTGTCTCTGGTGAGCCTCTCAATGTAAGGACTCCACTTTTGGGGTCCTGGGGTCTGGAGCAAAGGAGATGCTGGATTCACATCTGTAAGATTAATTATGTTAATTCATACTAAGATGTGAATTAATTATTTTCTCTCTTCCAGGAGCATTTCTATTTTTCAAAGGACCATGGGAAGTTAGAAATGTTTCATCCAAAGAAATGACTTCCCAGTGGCATTTTAGACAAGCAATTTTGGAGCAAAAGAACCTGGGTTCTTGTAAATTACAGCAATTTCCTAGTTATCTCTTTCAGCTATTGCTGAGCCCCTTTTAACCAGGTGACCAACATCCATCTCTCATACCAACCCATCCTCCTCCCCGCCAGGGAAGTGCCTAACTGCTCAGTGCCCTGCTCCCAGTCAGAGGGTGAAAATGCAGCAAAATAATTAATTTACAGGGAGCTTTCAAACACAGGAGCCTGGGGGAAGGACACCTTAGGGAAGGAGTTAGAGATCTAGGTGTCCTGTCCCTTGCCAGCTGTGTGATTTTGACCAAGGCCCCTCTTGTCTCTGAGCTCGGTTCACCCATCTGCAGGACAGGTAGTATCTATGGTCTGATGGGACATCCTGGGCCCTCCAATGAGACTGTGTATTTTTTTTTAATTTATTTTTTAACTGGAGGAAAATTGCTTTACAATGTTGTGTTGGTTTCTGCCATACAACCATGTCAAACAGCCATAAGTATGCATATATCCCTACCCTCTTGAGCCTTCCTCCTACCCCACCCCCATCCCACCCCTTTAGGTCATCACAGAGCGCCAGGCTGAGCTCCCTGTGTTACATAGCAGCTTCCCACTAGCTATCTATTTTACACATGGTAGAGTATATATGTCAGTGCTACTCTCGCCATATGTCCCATCCTATCCTTCCACCACTGTGTCCAAAAGTTCGTTCTCTATGTCTGTGTCTCCATTCCTTCCCTGCAAATAGATTCATCAGCACCATTTTTCTAGATTCCATGTCTATGCATTAATATATGATATTTGTACATCTTGAAACAGGGAGGCATCCTCAACTTGGCTCATGTCTCAAAAGGCAACAATTGGTACATTCAGAAGCCAAGTGACTTCAGACAGAATCCATGCTTGCTCAGTGATACTGGGGATGCTCCAGAGACTGCATCCCCTGTGGCCCAGATCCACAGACTGACAACTCTTCCTGCCCTGATCCATGGACCACCTCTCCTCCAGCCTTCCCTGATGACTGCAACCAAGGCCAAGACCTCCAGTTACGACTCTTGCTTTTTTTTCCTGTTCAGCTCCAGGCCTGCCTCCAGAACCATCCCCTGCCAGTAGACTCTGTCCTCCTCTCCTACAATGCTGTGTTCAGGCACATGTCAGCCTTGCTAATTATCATTCAGCCCAAACACTTCCGTCATGCTGGCATTTTCATTGATTCAAATTAAGAGTCAGACTAATAATTAATGCGAACTGTCCCCCCATCCTCACCCCTTGACTGATGGATTCTTAGTGTCACAACATTAACCTTTAGGTTTGGGACCTTGATGCTTTCAAACCCCATAAGCACCTGATAAGCAAGCAAACCTAAATCAGCTCTTTCTATCTCAACTGCCCTTATTTGTCTACGTAAATAGATATTTATCTTGGGAAAGAAAACAAACTTATGTTCTAAAGGACATATACATGGTAAACCAACTTACCCATCACTGCAAAGGTGGAATTTGAAAGCCATTTAGCAGTTCCTTTGCCTCACCTGAATAGGATTGAAGACCCTCGAATCTCTGGAAGAAACCCTATGAGGCAGTATGGAGACCCCAATAGGAATTCTGTTAGACCCAGGGAGTGGGACCAGACTCTTCTGAGAATGAATGAGGTCTGTCAGCTGTCTGTTTCTGGGTAACCAACCACCCTCATCATTAGTGGCTTAAGACAACAGCAATCATTACTTTGCTCACAATTCTGCCATCTGAACAGAGATGGGTGGGGAAGATTCATCTCCACTTCATGCAGTATCAACTGGGGGTGGGGGTTCCACTATGGCTGAAAGAGCCACATTCAAGAGGGCTTGTTCATGTGGTTGGCAAGTTGGTGCTGGCTGCCAGCTGGGAGCTCAGCTGGGGCTGTGGTCCAGAGCCTCCATTCTCCTCCACATGGCCTCTCCAGATGGTCTGGGCTTCTACCCGCATGGCAGCTAGGTTCCAACAGGGAATATAGAAGAAGGGAAGGCAAGCCCCAGTGTGCAAGCAATCATTAAGCTTTTGCTTGTTTCACGCTTGCCGGCATCCCTTTGGCCAATGCTAGTCACATTGCTAGTCCCCACGTCAGTGTGGGAGGGGAGTCCACAAGCAAGGCAACACGTTAGGGGATGGGAAGACCAACACATAGTCTACCGTGGATGGTAACTGAGCAGGAAATGCTAGCATTAACTTTTAAAATTTTTAAATAATTATTTATTAAATTAATTTGGCCACGCAGCATGCAGGATCTTAATTCCCTGATGAGGAACTAAACCCATTCCCTCTGTAGTGGAAATGTGAAGTCTTAACCCCTGGACCACCAGGGAAGTCCCTAAAATTAACTTAAAAAAAAAACACTACATATCTTATGATTCCATATTTGTAACATTGTTTTTTTTTTTTTTTTTTTTGGCTGCACTGGGTCTTCATTGCTTTTTGACAGCTTTCTTTAATTGTGGTGAGGTGGAGCTACTCTTCCTTGCAGAGTGCAGGCTTCTCATTGCAATGACTTCTCTTGTTGTGGAGCATAAGCTCCAGTACTCGCAGGCTTCAGTAGTTGTGGCTCACAGGCTCTAGAGCATGGGCTCAATAGTTGTGATGCACATTGCTCTGTGGCATGTGGGATCTTCCTGGACCAGGGATCCAACCTGTGTCCCCTGCTTTGGCAGGTAGATTTTCATACACTGCACCACCAAGAAAAAAGTGAAGCAAAAGTTGCTCAGTTGTGTCTGACTCTTTGCAAACCCATGAACTATACAGTCCATGGAATTCTCCAGGCCAGAATACTGGAGTGGGTAGCCATTCCCTTCTCCAGGGGATCTTCCCAACCCAGGAATTGAACCCAGGTCCCCCGCATTGCAGGCGGATTCTTTACCAGCTGAGCCACCAGGGAAGCACCACCAGGGGATTCCCTCAAAAAAATTTTTTTTTAATTTAGCAACTGATATCCAATCATCTCTTTTAAATCAGAAAAAAAGGGCAGGTCAGTTGAGTTCTTCCTGGTTTTCTAATTTACAACACTAAGGAGTCTGACGGCACTAGGATCTCTAAGCTCCATTTGGTTCCAACGTGCCATGACTCCTTAATCAGCAGCTCTGTCCCGTCTCTCAAATTTCCCATCAGCTCCTAAGTGGGAACATCTTTCTCATGCTGCAGCATCAAGATATGGAAGAGATTAAACTTGCTAGATTTTGCATTAAAAACAGAAACCTCTCAGTGTATGGAATGAGAGCTGGCAGGGAGCTAAACCATCACTTGGTCACCCCCTCATCCGAGAGAAGATGAGAAGCCGAGGGCCCCTCTCTCAGTCACTACTGTCTCTCTTCTGGGTCTCTCTGTCTTGGCTCCCTCCGTGTTTCTTTATCTGCTTTCTCTGCATCTCTCTTCCCTGGTTTTCGGTCTTGTTCTCTGTGTCCTCTGGTGTCTGTCTCTCTCTTTGATCCTTTCTGAATTTGTGCAGTCTCGGTGGGACTCTGTCTCTCACCACGTTTCTCTCCATGTCTCATTGTGTATGTATGTGTGTCTTTCTTGAGTTTTCTGTCTGTCTTCTCAGAGGTTCACATGCCCGAGTCGCTCTCTGGCAAGATGTCTGCTCACATCCCTGTGTCTACACTTGGCTGCCCTGCATGGTTGGCTCTCAGACTCGGACGTGAATCCTTGCCCTGCCAGCTGCCAATGGGTGGCTCTGAGCCGCCGTCTGGCAGCTCCTCTGTGGGCAGGCTTGCTGTTCACAGCTGCTCTGCCATCCAGACCCTGCCCAGACTGGCACTAAAAATGAAGCTGGGGGGCCAATGACTCTTGCGGCAATTCAGTGCTGGAACCCAAATCCAACAGAGAGGACAGAGAATACACACATACACAACAACACGCTCAATGCTCAGACACACTCTCACACATAAACAGTCTGGTGGATGCACTGACAAGCCACCCAGCTCCCCCATCGTGGAAGGACTTGTTGCCTGGAGCTGGGAGTGCCAACCGTGAAGTGGACACGCTCCAGATACAGACTCCCTCAAGTCATTCACAGATGGCCTCAGTGGCAGACAGCACCTAGGGCACACCCCTTGCTGGTGGCCTGGTGACAGATTGATACGGAATTAGAAATCTTGGGGACTTCCCTGGCGGTCCAGTGGTTAAAATTCTGTGCTCCTAATGCAGGGATGCAGGGGGCACAAGTTCGATCCTGGTCAGGGAGCTAAGATGCCACATGCTGCGAGGTGCGGCAAAAAAAAAGAAATAGAAATTTTGGCTTTCTCAACCCATCTCTGAAGAACCATTCCAGCTCCCCAGCTCCAGGGCAATAACCCTTCGTGGCAATTCTGGTCTGATTTTCTGAATTGATGCTCAAGAACTATTCCAGACCAAGTTTAGGCATCACCCTGGTTCAGCTGGGCCCCATCTCTCCCTCCCTTTAGCCCTTGGGCACCTCTGTTTCTCAGGCAGAGCAGCCTCGGTGACTTCTCTGGTCTCTGCATTTGTGAAGTGTCCCTCTCTCGCCTCACTGGGCTTCAGTCTGGCCTACCACTGCCATGTCTCTAGCACCACGTCTGAACCATGGAGGCTTTGGTTTGCCTAGAAGCATCACATCTACTAACATCCCATTGGCCCAAGCAAGTCACAGCTTCAAGCCCAAAGCCAAGGGGTGAGGATGTACACACTGACTCTCATGAGGTCATGGCAAGGATATACAGATGTGAATACACAATACTGCTACAAAGGAGTCAAGGTTTGGAACTGACAATTCAATTGACCATAGTATGTACATATCATGTTAGTACAGTGATATGTACTTATATAACTTAGAAGCACATAGATGTAATTTATAATTGTTATACAACTAATGGAGCAACTTGCCGTGTTTTATGGATATAACGGGCAGTCAATAAGATTTGGAAATAACACCTTATTGTCACAGTATCACAGGTAGGATACTGGCCCCCAGAAGTTATAGACTTCATCTCTAAGGAATTGTGACTATGTCTTTGTTGACAGTGGAAAATGCTCAACCATGTCCCCTTGTTGCCCACAGCATGTCAGTGTCCCAAAGAACCTTGGAGCCATGTGAGATAGGCATCTCAGACTCTGAAATTTGAGAGAACCAGGTTTTATCTCTGAATGCTTTGGGAGCTCAGTTCCCCCAACTGTAAAAGGGGGTTGGTTATATTACCTGTCTATCTACAGAGTCTGAGATAGGATTGAAGTGTAAGTCATTTCTATGGGAGGTGATCCAGAAAGCACAGAAAGGGGTAGCGAAGGGTGGCAGGGAGGGGAAGGCAGTCAGTCAAAGTATGTTCATGAGTGGATTGCTGCTGAGGGTGCTTAGTCCCTCTGGCTCCTCAGGGGGAGGCTAGGAAGCACATCTTAGAGCATTTATGCATCAACTTCCCATCTGACATTGGTGGAGAGCTGTTTCCTCTGCCCACCTAAACAGTCCCAGAGTTTGTGGACTGAGTCAATAATATCTCCCAAACAACAGCATCTCCTTTTGACCTCATTTGTAAGAATGCATGTGTATGACATTTTTGACTATGTAAAGCACTTACATTTCACACAAGGCAGCATAGTGTGGTAGTTTTGAGCACCGACCCTAGTGCCAGATTGCCAGGATTTCAATCCCACCTCTGCTACTTACAGCTGTGTGTCCTTGGGTAAGCTATTTAACCTCTCTGTGCCTCCATTTCTTATGTGAAACTAGGGGCTAATAATGGTCCCTATTTCATAGGATAGCAGTGAGTAATGAATGAATTACTAAAATTAAAGCCTTTGGAACAGTGTCAGGCACCTAGCAGGTGACAGTTTATGAGGTTCTTACAAAACACATGTAAGGCCGCTGGGAGTAGCGGGCCCTCTCTGAGAGCTGGGGAAGCTGAGGCCACGGGAAACTTGTATACACTGACTCCTTGGCTACTGGCTGCTTCCTTCAACTCTACCCTCGCCTTCTTCACAGCCCTTAGTCTCACCCTGGTCGGTGCCAGCACAGGCTGGCTTCAGGGAGCTCTGTATAACAGGCTCCAGCAGAGCTGGAAACACCATTGTGTGTGTGTGTGTGTGTGTGTGTGTGTGTTCTACATCCCAGTGGTTTCGAATGGCAGGCTCTCAAGGAGAAAAAGTTGATACTTCAGCTGGAGTGCACACAGCCAGGAGCTCTGGGCCCATCGGGTGACCTGGGGGCAGAAGTTTTGGGGTGGGGATGGTACACCCCGAGCCTTCCCCTCCCTTCATCGCAGCTAGAATGGTGCCCAGTTCACGCAGTCTGTGCCTCTCTCACCATACGGACAATACAAGCCAGCTCTCTCCTGCCCGTGGCATCTTCTACAACCCTGGGGACACACAGGCAGCTTAATCCTGATCCTATCAGGGAGCACCTCTCTGTCCTTAGTTCCTTGCCCCTCAAAACCTGTGATAAGGGATAAGGCAGTTGCAGTCTGAGAGAGAGAGAGAGACAGGAAGAAATGTCCCATAGAAGAATAAGGAAAAAAAGGACATCGACATGTGGATCAGAAGAGAGGCTCAGATTCCCCAGATCTAAAGTCAAGGTTGGGAAAGAGAGGAGACAATTATAATCTTTGCCTTATTGGTTAAAAAAAAAAAAGACCCACATTGAGAGTCGATTCCTAGAGCCGTGAGTACATGTGGCAGAAAGTGTGAGAGACTGGGGGCTTGTATGCGGCTGTCATAAGGACATTCATGTCGCTAGTGCCGAGGGAAGAAGGAAGCACAAAGTGGGGCTCTCCAAGCGTGTTCTACTGATAGAGGGAAATCAAACACGGACAACGGCCCTGGGCACGGGGACATGGTAGCTAGGAAGGCACTAGTGGGAGTCAGGGTGTGTGCAGGAGAACGCGCTCTGACTCCGGACTGCAGGACATCGCGCTGGGTTTCCGGCCAGAAAGCAGAGGCTTTCACTGTCTCCTTCTCTTTTTCAACTCTGCCTTTAGATCCAGGGAAAGCTGCATCCTCCCTCTTGGTCTACATGTTCATTCGTCATTAATGCAACAGCTATTACAGCCACTCTGAGAGGCAGGCACGAGGGAAACACAGACAAGTAAGACGACAGTCCCGGACTCCGGAAGCCCCTGGTCTGGAAGGGAAAACAGAGAGACCTTCAGAGAAAGTGTGTCCACGGCAGAGAGAGTTGCCAGAATGACGGGTGTGCTCACGTGCCTTGGGGACTCCACGCCAAAGAACCAGAAGCTCGGTGACAGCACTCAGTCACCAAAGATGTGCGATTTTAGAATGCAAAGCCTGTGACATAATTGCACCCATTAACAGCCCTCTGTGAAAGATAAGGTTCCCTTCGAGAGGCCTGGGGATGAAATGGACGTGGTCAAGGATGCAGCTTGAGGCTTGGGTGCATTCACCCAGGGCTGCACATGGGTCTGTAATAAGCTGGTGGCCTACCAAGTTTTGGAGTAGGCAGGGCTGCCTGGGAGACTGAGGCTGGGCCAGAGACCATATGGGGTGAGAGGTTTTCCGTTTGGGCATGAGAAGCAGTGCCCTCTGATGGGGTGATTTTAGGGCTACAGGACAGCCCTTTGATAGCTCCTCTCCCTGCATGCACCTCTGTCTTATAATATCCAAAGTGTCAACAAGACAGAAATACTTCTCCTGAGCTTTTAAAAGAGAATGTCCTGCCTCTGTAGGGGACTTCATGCCTTGAGCCCCAAGAGCACTTACTCTGGTTGCCTCTGGCATCGGCTCACTTGATGCTCAAGGCCTCTTCGGGCATCTAGTTTGTAATGAAGGGAACTCCTGGGGGTAGGACTCAAGGGGGAACCCCACAGAGGTGTTAGCAGTTTCTTAGACTTCCTTTTGGAAGCCTCAAAGGAGTTTGGAAGAGAACAGAGTGGCAGTTAAAGTGGAAGGTTCTATAAGCACAGAGAAGGAGCTGCCCTATTGCCTCGAGCAACAGTGTCTCTGAGCTGTGTGTTTAAGAGAGGGGCTTACAGATGCTCATCTGATGGATCACTGTGGACTTGTGTGTGTGAGTGTGTTCTCAGTCATGTCTGACTCTATGGACTGTAGCCCACCAGGCTCCTCTGTCCCTGGGATTTTTCAGTCAAGAATACTGGAGTGGGTTGCCATTTCCTCTTCCAGTGGATCTTCCTGACCCAGGGACCGAACATGTCTGGATTGCAGGCAGGTTCTTTACTGATGAGCCACTAGGGAAGGTACTGTGGGCTTAGGACATGCTATGCTTTTATAGACAAGTTAATTATGGCATCAAAATGTTGAAAGGAAGTGGAGCATCAGTTCACAGTGGTTTCTTCCAGTGGGAACCCTTTTAGTTTTTATGTATTAGTGGTTGGGTGAGTAGGTGTGGCAGATCCAGATGGTTGTTCAGACAAAGTCTGTCCCCCTTTCTCCCTTTCTAATAGAAACTTCGCTTGTTTGGTGGCAATGTGCTCAGCCTCAGGGAATAAATCATGATTAGACCCAGACAACTAGAGCAATTCTGTTTTCTTTTACAATTGACTGGTACTTTATGACCTGGTTCTGGCCAATGAGATGTAAGAGGATCTGTGACAGAGGGATATTGGGAAATACCATCCCCTAGATAAAACAGCTGGCCACAGGAGAGTAAGGCCTTTTGCCTCTTCCTTGCTTCCTAAGTTACATGCTGACATATGAGGATGATGTTTGAGGCTGCAGCAGCCATTTTGAGACCATGGGGCAGAAAACCCAAGGATCAAAGTATTGGACTGAGGACGGAGCAATGGAGGGGCTTTGGTGGCCTTGTTAAGTTGCTGAACCAATATTGTAACTGCCCACAGCCAGACTACTTAAAGTAAGCTATCAGTGTACTCATGGCAAAGGCCACTGTTAGGCAGATTTTTTTTCTGTTGTACTGAAATAAATCCTAACTGTTACTTCATGCTGATGATGGAAATTGGGCACCATAGTGGTCAATAAGTTGAAAACGTGTACTGTGAGTTCTGCCAAATGGTAAAGTACAAATTGTTCTCTGCTTAGGTGGAGTGCTGAGCTTTACTGACACCAAATCTATTCGTAGATCGATTAGTATCTATTGCCTTCCATTGTGACACAGCCCAGGACAGTAGAGAGTTTAATGGAGTGGTGTGCAGAGAGCTCAGTTTAGGTCCCAGCTCTGTGATCTAGGACCCCAGGTCTGTCTCTTCACAGACGAAACAAAACGGGTTGAATAGATTCAGGGTCCCCCGACACTCGTCCTGGCAGTGGGCCAGGACAAATTTTCCAGACTGCAAATTTATCACTGAAAATCTTTACTTCTTCAAATCTATAAAATTCATCTTTAAATAAAATGTCTTTAATGTGAATTAATGTTTTATTTCAGTGATAAAAGAAATGAATGGGAAAGAGTTTAAATAGATTTCCACTGTTTATTGAAGAATTTAATAAATATATATTACATCTATATAATTTTAATTGATCCATGGTGGAAAATTTAGAGAGGTTACCCCTCCTTGGTATAGTTTGTGTTGGGAAACATGGAACTAGATGGATCTTTAAGATTCTTTCCAGCACTAACATTCTAAGTAGAAAATGTGCTGGAGTTCTTTGCTAATACAGACAGCCAAAATGGTAACCTCAATTGGTGGGTTCTAGTTTCAGGGGCCAGGGCAAAAGCACTCAAAATAGGCACTGGCATGGCATCCCAGCTTCCTGCCGCTTGTTCAAGCCCATACTGCCGTTCTAGGTCAGGGAACTTTTTGCCAATGTCATGCTTTACTCATGACCCTGAATGAAAATCTGAACAATTGTTCTGTAGAAGTAAGGCAGAAAGCTCCAATTTCAGAATCCTGTCAGATCCTGGCCTGTGGAAACTCATTTTTCAGGCCCTTCTCATTGTTGTTTTAATAGAACAAGATCAATGGTGAGGGTCAGATTGTTAAATAATGGAGCACTGTCTACTGAGCTCTGCTATAGGCTATGTGAAGACATGAGCTTTCTTCTCTAGGCTGTCTGCATATGCATCTTTTAAAGAAGTCAGCATTATGAGAAGCCCAATTCCATTTTTTTCTGGACAAGAGGAAAGCAGTTGATGGCTCCATAAGTGGACAGATATTATTATTTTGCTCTGGAGTGAGGCTGTTCTCTGATTTGCTTAAAGCAGACATGATGAGCATACCTCAGTGACTGTTGAGGCTTTTCCCTTTCAGGGTGGACCCAGAGAGGCTCTTGGACTGAGTTGTCTTGACTCAAAACTACTGCTTAGTTTTGGAAACAGAACCCAATATTCTCAATGTCATCCCATGACAGCCCACGGGTATCTTTTCTCACTACGTCAAGGATTCAGCACAACTTGATTTTTTATCACAGGATCATGAGCGATCAGCCAATCTGGAGTCCCAGTGAGTTCACTGCCTTCTTTATCCCAGGGCCAGCTTGGTAGAGGACATTCTATCAGTTTTGCTGCTTGTTGGTCTGACCCTCATTCATAAGGTGAAGTAAGAAGACAATGCCGGTTGAATACATGTGCTTCTATTTTGGGGTGAGAGAGTGGCTTAAGAGAAAAGGGAACTGGATCAGAAATTGAGCTATACTCAAAGGATGCTGCAGGTAGAGAAGGTCAGCACCATCTTTCTATGTGGGGAAAGATTGCCTGAGAGTGAAACTAGTGCCAAGGAAAGCAATGAGATGGAGAAAAGGAGACAGATTCTGAATTGGAACTCCCAGATCCAGACAAAGCCTTTTATTTCTCACGTCTGTAAACCAATAAACTCCCTTTTCCATTGAAGAACAAGACAAAGTCAAGTGAACCCAAGATGCGATCCCAAAAGTTTAGCTTCTTTAGCAGGAAGACAGGTAACAAGGAACATCTCAGAATTTTCAAGAAGGTCAGTTACAGCAAGGCCTCAGATGCAGGCTCAGAGACTGAGAAAAAAATAATGATGATAATAAAAGTACTTTGGTGGTACAGAGTGTTTCATAGTTTATAAAACATCATCGGCTCTCAAGAGCACACAATATGTACTCCAAATCCAGTCTCAGTCCTGCAGAGCACCGTGGAACTATTAGGTCTTTGATCTGAGTATTGTCAGTTTATGAATGCAATCTAGGGTGGTGTTCCTTTGGGCATCTCACTTAATTGCCACAATATTCCTATGCGGTTGGTAGGTCAAGTATTGTTATTTATCATTGTTCCTATTTCTATTATAAAGAAATAAAGTCACAAAGCTAGTATGTGGTAGAATTGGGGACGAAACACAAAACATATGACTCCAAGTTCAGTGCTCTTTCCACTACAGTATCATCCAATTATCGCTCCAATCATTCATCCATTCAGTCATCCATCTCTCCATCCATCCTTCTATTATATTCATTCATCCATCTATCCATTCATCTTTTCAATGAATGCTCAGTGAGCTCTTATGTGACAGACATTGTTCTGAGTTCTGAAGATATAAAAACATGTAATCTTAGTATCTAGGCTTCTCCAGGCTTTGAGGACAAATGAGGTCATACTAGAATGTATATTTGTGTTAGTCAGGGTTCTCCAGAGAAACAGAATCAATGGGAGATACATATATATATATATGTATATATGTATATATGTGTATGGAGAGAGAAAGACATACAGAGAGAGAGAGAGAGAGAGAAACAGACAGGCAGAAAGATGGAGACAGAGAAAAGCACACAGAAAGAAAAATGAGAGAAATTGATTTGTTTTAAGAAACCAGCTCACATGATTATGGGGGCTGCTGAGTCCCAAATCTGCAGGGTGGGCTGGAAGGCTGGAGACCCAGAGAGGAGCTGCTGCTGCAGTTCAAGTTCCAAGGCCATCAAGCTGAGGACTCAGAGAAAAAGCAATGTTGCAGTGCAGATCTAAAGACCATCTGCAGGCAGAATTTTCTCTTACTGGGGTAGACCAGTCTTTTGTTCGATTCAGGCCTTCGACTGGTTGGATAAGACCCATCCACATATCATGGAGAGCAATTCTGCTTTACTCAAAGTCCACTGATTTAAATAATAATCTCATTCAAAGACACCCTCACAGAAACATCCAGATTAACCTTTGACCAAATACCTGGGCACTGTCCTAGTTCACATGTCAGATTATTCATCTCACTATCGAAGTGGCGGCAATGCATTATTTTGATCTAAAAGTCTACAGGATCACAAAATTTTTCCCCAAATATTTCTGGGAATGCTCAGAAAGAGCCTTAACTGTGTATGGGAACAAGTCCCTTCCTTGGCAACTTTGCTCCAGGGCTTCCCGGAGGACACAACCCTTCTGAGGGCCATGCTCATAAGCCAAGGCTTCAGCACACAGCAGTTCTTTCCTGATGGTGCCAACACTGAACTTGTAGGATGTCAAAGTTGCATTGAAATCTGGGGTGAAGAGAGATGGGGGAGGAATGACCTCCTTTCCTAACTATGTTGGCTCTTTATCCCTTGAGTTCTGGACAGCTTGGTCCTTGTCTGGCTTGTTGACCTTTACTCAAAATGGACTGATTGGTTTCACTTAAAACCTATGACCACAAACCTCAAAAAGGCACTCTAACCACATGGCAAGCCTCCCTAGGCAGTTTGTTCTTTGCCTTCTGATAAAACTATTTTATACTCTCTTTCTTCTTTTTCTTCAAACCCTCTATATTTTCCTCACTTACCTCAAGCTTATGAACTTAGTAATAATTGTGCAGGACCTCTATTTTTTTCAACACCAAACCAACTAATTTACCTGCTCTGATCTCCATGTTACCAAGCTACCAAATCCAGTGGGCATGCCTCTAATGTTGTCTTGTTCGCTGTCTCAGGAGCATGTGGCACAGTTGGCTCCTCTTTGATTGTTTATTTTTATCTATTTTATAAAATAAATAAAAATATATTATTTTATTTATATTTTTGAGCTGCACTGTGTGGCATGCAGGATCTTATTTCCTCAACCAGGGATCAAACCTGTGCCCCCTGCATTGGGAGCACGGAGTCTTAACCACTGGACTATCAGGGAAGCCCCTCCTCCTGGCTTCTTTACATACTCCCATCTCTAAGCTTGCACGTCACTTTCGCCTTTTGTCCTCCACAAAACCTCTATGAAGAGAACTCCAAGGTTTAGTGTGAGGTACTCCCTTCCCTGGTGGCTCAGATGGTAACAAATCCACCTGCAATGCAAGAGACCTGGGTTCGATTCCTGAGTCAGAAAGATCCCATGGAGAAGGGGATGGTTACCCACACCAATATTCTTGCCTGGAGAATTCCATGGACAGAGGGGTCTGACAGGCTATATAGTCCATGGGATCGCAGAGTCGGACACAACTGAGTGACTAACACTTCCACTTCTGTTCTTCTCTTAATCTACACTCATACGCCTTAGGTCATCTCATCCAGTAACATGATTTTATGTGCTCAACCATCTATATTCAAGATTTCCATTCCAGTCTAGACCTCTCCCCTGCACTCCAGGCTCATCTTTCTACTTGCCCAGCTGTGTTTATTTAGATCCTCCGAGAAGCAGACTGGATTGGACATGGGTGGGGAGGAGCTGTGAAGTAAAGCAGGTAGGAAGCTGGAGAAGGCAGGAAGAGGCTCCAGACAGTGATGCTGTTTTGACACTAGTGGAGGAGGTGGTGGGGGGGCCGGGAGGAAGGACATTTGGATAGGAAGTCTTGGACTGCAGCACCGTTCCAGAAAATGTTCAGTCAGGTCGATACGGAGTCCTTGAGCCAAAGTCATCTGTGAGAGATGTCCCCGCATCTTGCAGGAGTGGCCCTGCCTTCATCATCCACTGTATTCTGTCATTGCCTGAGAGTGGCCTATGGGACACATGGCCTCAGCGTCCAGTGGAGCAGCTGAGACCAGCAGTCAATTTCGCTTCCAGCGACAAGAGTTTTAAGAGATCTTAACTTCCCTGGTGGTCCAGTGGTTAAGAATACACCTTGCAATGCAAGAGCCACACGGGGCAATGAGGATCTTGAGTGCTGCAACAGAGACCTGACTCAGCCAAATAAACAAGTATTTTAAAAAGAGAGAGATCCATGGTGCATTTTCATGGCCCCAATATTAGCTGAAGTTTCCTCTTGAATCTCTAATAAACATCTCAAACTTAACACAGAATAAAATGTGTTACTCTTCTTTTCACCACATATGTGTTCCCCTTAGGTGTTCATCATCTTGATAAATGACCTTACTTTCCTCCAGATGCTAAATCCAAACACCTAGGACTCATCCTTGCTTTTTTTTTTTTAAAAAAAAATCTCTCATTCTCTACATTCAATCCACAAGTAAGTCCTGTTGGATTTAGCCCCCACCACCCCCAATCTTGAATCCATTACTTTTCTCCATCTCCACAGATATCACCTTATTCCAGGCCTCCGTCCTCTCTTACCTGGTCTCCTAAATCACCTCACCACTGTCACCCTTGCCATGTTATAGCTGATTCTGCACAACAACCAAAGTGATCCTTCACAAAGTAACTCAGAACATGTCACAGGCCTTTGTTTCTGTGGTCTCCCATTTGAAATAATTACTCTAAAGTCCAAGTACATTTCCTTGGTCTACACAGTGCCCTGTGTCATCTGGCCCCCACTACTTTCCTAGGCTTGTTAGGATCCAGGTGCACACATCTCCTCTCTATTCCTCGGACACATTCCCACCCTTCCCAGAGCCTTTGCATATGATTTCCCTAGATATTCATATCACTTACTTCTTCTCATTCTTTGCTTGTTGTTGTTTAGTCGCCTCAGTCATGTCTGACTCTTTTATGACCCCACGGACTGTAGCCTGCCAGGCTCCTCTGACCATGGGGATTCTCCAGGCAAGAATACTGGAGTGGGTTGTCATTTCCTCCTCCAGGGGATCTTCCTGACTCAGAGATTGAATTCGTGTCTCCTCCTTGGCAGGTGGTTCTTTACCACTGAACCACCTGGGAAGACACCTCATTCTTTAAAGATCGTGTCATGGTGTTCTTAGCCTTTCTCTGACCACCTTTTTAAAAGTAGACCCCCTGCAAGTTATGCATTAGCAGAGAAGAATGTTTACTTTCATAGCCTGTATCACACTCTGCACTTACCTTGTTTCTTTGTCTCATTTATCTGTCTCCCCCTCCAAGTAAATCTAAGCCCTATAAGAACAGGAACCTTGTCTATCTTACTTAATGCTGTTTCCCCAATGCTTAGCACAGATCTGGAAATAATAGTAGAAGCATGTTGGTTCTTTGTTGATTGCTAAGTGAATGAGCCTTCAGGCGTTATCAATGGTTGTTTTAGCTAAAAATAGATTTTGCTGCATTCAACAGTGGCTGAGCCAAATTGTGATTTGTTTTTCTTTTTCATGGAACAAGAAATTTCAGAGGTAGTCAGTCAGTTTGGGACTGTACCATGGTTCCACAATACCACCAGCAACGGAGGCGCTTTGAGGCTTTCATTTTATTTATTTATTTGAGTGTGTGGCTTTACTCCCATATCTCTTGTCTCATGGTCACAAGATGGCTGCTGTGTCATCTGTGTATATCTGTGTGTCAGGTAGGAAACAGGGGGAGGTCAAAGACCAAAAGCTATAAGTTCAAAGAGTCTTCCTCTTTAAGGAGCTATCATAGGTTGAGTTCCCCAGGATTCAAACTCTTGGATGAAGATTAGCATGTAGGAGATTTATTAGGGTGAATTTTTAGGATCAGGCTTCCCGGGTGGCACAGTAGTAAAGAATCTGTCTGCAATGCATGAGACACAAGTTCGATCCCTGGGTCAGGAAGATCCCCTGGAGGCGGAAATGGCAACCCACTCCAGTATTCTTGCCTGGAGAATTCCATGGACAGAGGAGTGGGGCAGGCTACAGTCCATGGGGTCACAAAAGAACTGGACATGACTGAGCAACTAAACACAACAAAAACAGCTCTTAGCATCAACAGGTGGAGGAGGTGGGGAAGGAGAAAAGAGTGGGCAGAGGGAGAAGTTGGGCCATGATGCAGTCACAGTGATGGTCTCAACCAATATTAATGGGAGCTACAGAGCTTGATGGCCCTCTGGAGTTGACTCCAACTGGGGTGAAGGGACCAGAAATTAATCCTTCATGTTGATAAATCATTGGTAGTTAGCATCCTGGGAAGATGATTTCTTCAGCTGAGGCAATCCATGCACCTGCTAACAGCCAACAGATGTCTGCCAACAGTTTTTCCAATAGCCAAAACAACAAGTTCTTTATTCCTGAAAGGAGGTCTGAGGGTGAACCACAGAGTCTCCTACATAAGCTTTCCTGGAAGCCCCAGATAATGACTTCTACTTATATCTCAATGACCAGAACTATGGCATGTAGCTACCATTAGATGCATGGTAGCTGGGAAAGGTAGACTTTTAGGTGGGCATATTGCTACCATGAACAAAATGAAGGTTCTGTTAATAAGAAATAGTGGAGCATAATTAAGATATTTAGGTAGACCACCAGCAGCCTCTGCCATGGTAGAACATATGCCATATCCTCTTTTCCATTTCCCTGTCTTCCTTCTCTCTATGCTCCTAGTGCTTTGGCGTCAAACATAAATAAACAAGCAAACCAAAAAACCAAAACAAACAAATGTGAATGAATCTCCTTTCTCTTTGATTAGCCAAGACACAAAAGCTCCCGCGCATATGAAAGGCCATGTATACAGATTTTGCAAGGAAGATGGTTGCCGCCATGTTAAAGAGATCTTCAGTTTCACTGGGATTCGTTGAGCCAAGATAAAGAGATCTGGACTCTGCCCCCAGGAAACTCACAATATAATAAGGAAAGAGACTAATACAAGACAATCTTATATAAGACAATGACCTAAATGGAGGACAGGAAAAGTTCTAAAGACAAAGGGAACTGAAAGGAAGAACACCTTGCTCTGTGTCAAGGAGTTGGGGATCCAGAAGCTAAGAGATACTGGAGAAACCATCTTAAGGAGAGAAGAGCAGATATTCTCCAGACACCAGAGTGGCAGGCAGCTGGGCGAGTGGCAATATCCAATCCAAGCTGGAGAGACTGAACGCAGGGCATCCACAGTCTAAGTCTGGGGCAGACAGAATGTGGGATAGGATCGGAGAACTGCAGTAAGGTCCCCTACACATGAACCTTCAAGTTGGGAACTTTCAAAACTCCACGTTCCCATGTTCAATCATGTAAGTTGGTTCATATGTCTGGCGTACATTGTCACATGCGTGCATCTTCTACAAGTGGTTGAGCTTTTTGCATTTTACTGTATAGTACTATATAGAGTACAGTATCTTTACTTCAAGCCCAGGATGTCCTGAAGCAAGTGTGAAAGCAGCAGTCATGAAGCTGGTACTACTACCAGCTCCTATATGCCAGCTGTTGTACTGTACTACTGTACTTTTCAAGTACAAGTGTAAGGTTAAAAGTGTTTTCTTTATTTTCTGTGTTTGCTTTTTAGGTATTATTTGTGTGAAAAGTATTATAAACCCATTACAATACAGCACTATATAGCTGATTGTGATGGCTGGGTACCTAAGCTAACTTGTTGGACTTAAAAATGTGCTCTCAAAACGGAACTCGCTTGTATGTAGGGGATTTAATGTACAGCAAAAACAGTGCTAGCCAAGGAACTAGAGTCCCTTCTCTGGCTCCTCACTCTTCTTCTGCCCAGGTCCAGAGATGCTCTTCTGGGCAGGTCTCCAAGCTAAGGCAAGTAGAGCCTCTGGCAGGATTGCTGGAGAGGGAGGGGGAAAGGAGGCTTGTAGCCAATGGTGGCTGGGTAATGACTATGAATTAATTAAATTTACACAAACAGCCCTTTCACAATTGTCTAGACAGCAAATAGAGAAGGGAGCTCAGTGGAAAACATCAATTGTGCCCACGCACCTAACTGCTCCAGTAACATGAAAGCAGCAGCAGTTGGAGGTACTTAAGGCAGCATGGTATGACAGAAAAGGCTCTGGGTTTGAATTACAGCTATTGCATTTCCTAAATGCATAGTCACAACTTCTTTGAGCCTTGTTTTCCCCATCTTTCAAATAAGATGCAACGGACCCTATTGGTTGCCTACCCCATGACTATTTACCTTCTTTATCCCCTCTTACCAATATCATTCAAGACTCCCTCTTGTTCAAGGAGGTCATGTGTTTCAAAGGAATCAGCCCTCAACCCTGTCCTCAGAAGGCAGAGAACTCATGATTCAACTAACTTAGATATGGTGGTCCAGCCTCTTTGGTACTGATTGGTTAGACATGGGCATATGACTTAATTCTGGCCAATGATCTATGAGGGAAAGTCTGTTGAAGCCTTCTGGGCAATATTTAGATAAGAAAGAGAGATGTATGAAGATAAAAATCTCTCTGTGTCTATTAGACTTTGTGGTATCAGCAAATGACTCCCAGAGGCAATTTTATGAGGCATTCTCACCAAGGACACTATGCCAAGAATGCAGAGGGAAAGATACAAGAAACATGAGACCAACCCCAGAACATTCCCACTTTGGATTTCCTTATTACATGAGGTAATACATCCTCTGTTTAAATCTGTTGCAATGTCTTTCTGTTATTTGCAGCTAAAGGCTATCCGATTGACACCAAGGCTATCTGTGACAATAAGGGTTAAACACAGTGACATGTAAAAACAAACACCAACCCAAAGTCAATACACTAGGCCCATAATATATAATATATATTAGGCCTATTGTGTATATATATATATATATATACACACACACACACACACACACACACACACACACACATATACATATATATACACACACACAAATTGAATTCCATTGTGCCATACTCTCTTAAAATCTTCATTATTCATGTGAAAATGCTTTTTTTTAAGTTGAAAAATTTCTTGTCTTTGGTGGAGTCTGGTTCTCACTATTGTCCGGTCAATTCAGTATTTGATCTGCTCCATAACCGCTTCCAAGTGCTGGTCCAGAAATGGTCCCCTGAGTATGTCTCTCAGTCAAAACCCACAGTGTGGGACTCTGGGCAGAATGACAGAGCCTTTGATTTAGGGCTTAAGGATAATTTCTCCTGGAAAGAATCAAGACATCTTAAAAGGCAGTGTACATTTTTAGAAAACATGAGTTAGGAAAATTGGAATTAACTTTATTTGGAAATTGGTCTCACAGAAGTTAGGGACCTCCAAAAGGATCTTAGAATTTACCATTTCAGGATTCTTGTATTGCATGTCCAATTGGGGAATTAGTGCACAGACTCCAGATGAAACCATTTGACAGCACAAAAGCAATGTACAGTATAAATATTCTTATTTCCTAACTACTTGTCAGCTATTTCCAGTGAGTAAATATTTACACATTTTCTTCTCCCCCTGTGGAAAGCAGTACTCACATATATGAACATAAATATTTTGGTGTATGTAAATATTTACTCACACGAGCAATATATTTCTTTTTCTAGTCTCCCTTGTAAGTTCTTTAATAACGGAACAATCCCTGATTACAAATAAGTTCTGGTCTTGAAACTGTCCTGGAATATTCTTCAAATGAGAGGCATTTTATGGTGGTATGGTTAATTGCTGGTCAACCATAACAACTGGGGTCGAACCTGAATTCAACATCCTGCTAGCTGTGTGACCTTTGGTAAGTTGTTTAGCCTTTCTGAGCCCTGCGTTTCCTGACCTAGAATAAGATGAGGGTGATAACAGTATCCACCTTATAGGATTGTTGAGAGTATTAAATAATTGAATGCATATAAAATGCTTCAAAGAGTATCTAGTACATTGAAATCCTTAATAAATAAATATTAAATTTTATCATTGCCAGTCACTAAAAATAAATATTTCATCTTTTTTTTAACGTATTACTATGGATATAAATGGGCTTCTTTGGTGACTCAGTGGTAAAGAATTTGCCTTCCAATGCAGGAGCCTCAGGAGACGTGTGGTCGATCCCTGGGTCAGGAAGAGCCCCTGGAGAAGGGCATGGCAACCCACTCCAGTATTCTTGCCTGGAGAATCCCATGAACAGAGGAGCCTGGCGGGCTGCAGTCTGTGGGGTTGCAAAGAGTTATTCATGACTGAAGTGACTCAGCATGCATGTACCTTGTGGCAAGGGCTCAGGGGTCTTGTTGTTGCTAAGGAAGTGGATTAAATTCCATTCTACTTTCCGACCTCTGGGAAAATACACATCTTCAACAAACCATCATTGCCCCCACTTAGAACTCCATCAATGCCATGTTATGAAATGTGGCTGATTATATAGGGCCCGAGGCTTATTCAACAATGCCCTACTTTTTGAGTTTTAGCCTGGATTCTTCTCAGTCCTTCTTGACCAGATCCAGAGTCTGCCTGTCCCAGTCTTGAGCTCCTGTTGCCCACTTCTCTGGATGGTGTGTGCAGACCTTGACTTTGGGGCCCGTGTTCCCTATTCCCATGAAGCCCCAAGAGGCATTCTCTGATTAGAACTCCCTGTTACATGAGGGAATCATGTAACTGATTGGGCATCTGATTGGGCATGCCACCCAATCAGATCTCCCCTAGTTTGGAAGCTTTTCCTACCCTTAGCCTCCAGGGCTCTCAGCATTCAGGAGGCCAGGGCCAATGACGTTTTCCCACATGCCAGGCCCTTATGCTGCCTAGGGCTTAGCCAGCCAAACCTCCCAGCCCCATCCCAGAGTTGTCCCACCTCTTCCTCCAGAGGACATTTCTCTCCTTCTTTCCACTAATTGTTCCCAATCAGCATGCTTGTCTTGGGAGTCAGTGCAGAAAACAGAAAGCAATGGGGATATCTCAAGTGGAAAGGGATTTAATACAGGGAATCAGGTACTTTCAAAATCACCTGAAGGAGAGTGGAGGGAAGGAAGAAGGAGTAAAAAAAGGAAAGGTATTTCAGCTTTCATGTCATTGGACAGACACCACTATAACTCTAAGCCAGAGGTCCGGAAATGTTTGCTCACTTCCTTCCAGGCCACTCACATCCATAAAAAGCTGTTGACCGACAGTTGACCATGGAGTCCAGTCCAGCTGTGGCCAACACATGTGAGAAGAGGCCACTGGGCCACTGAAACTGCCTCAGAGAGACAGCTTCCTCCTTCCTTCTGCCTTCCAAATCTCTCAGGGCTGTTATCAGATGGATAGAACCCTAGTTTGAAGGAGTCTGTAAAATGCAGCTTCCCAACATCTCCAAATGCAAGGAGGTCCAACTGAAGTTGGGGGAGAGTGAGTCTAATTATCCAGTACCTTCCTGTCCCACCAGTCAGCTCTGAATTCCCTTTATGAATTTTTGGGTGAAAGACCTCATTCCTTTGGGCTATCTCCCTTAGATTCAGCCCATACTCCAGTTCACAAGCAAATTCAAAAACAATACTTGATATTTTTAAAGATGCATTTTTGAGTGCCTACTATGTGCCACACACTGCAGTAGGCAGAGGAAACTCAGAAAGGCATAATTTCGAGCCCATTATACAGAGTGAAGTAAGCCAGAAAGATAAAGAACATTATAGCATACTAATACGTATGAGACCAAGCTATGGAAACGTGCACGGCCCTTAAAGGTAAAGGGACAAGAATGGAAATGATAAGGCACAGAGTGGGAAATGATAAAAAAAAAAAAAGGTGGGTAGGTGTACCATAGAGGATTCTGTGGGGATGGAGAAAAGTGTTGAAAGGAAGGCTCTTAGCTCTGCTAAGTGGCTGTTAGAGAAGGGAGTAGGGAGAAGAAGGGAACGCGCCCAAGGAGAGGCCAAGGCGGCCATGAAACTTGAACAACGGTCATCGACTGCTACCTAACAAACCATGACAAAAGTTAGTGGCTTCAGAAAGCATTTCATTTGCTCTTCGAAGAAGTCTTTGACTGAGATAATGCATGCTCTGTTGTATGAGATCAAATTTTTTTTCCATTTATTTTTATTAGTTGGAGGCTAATTACTTTACAATATTGTAGTGGTTTTTGTCATACATTGACATGAATCAGTCATGGATTTACATGTACTCCCCATCCTGATCCCCCCTCCCACCTCCCTCTCCACCCGATTCCTCTGGGTCTTCCCAGTGCACCAGGCCCGACCACTTGTCTCATGCATCCAACCTGGGCTGGTGATCTGTTTCACCATAGATAATACACATGTTTCGAGCCCATTATACAGAGTGAAGTAAGCCAGAAAGATAAAGAACATTACAGCATACTAATACGTATGAGATCAAATTTATATAGAGAAACATCTGGAACCCACTGCAGGTTGACTCACTGACACATTCCCAATTGAAACTGGACTTTACCTGTAACTTAAAGTATCTTTGACAACAACTTGTATCCTTGGAAACTCTCCATATTTAAGCTACTGACAGGTGAGCAATATACCTTTTCTGGACAAGTGAATGAAAGGAACAAGATTTCATATACACATAAAGATAATTTCTATTTGATTCTCTGCTTTAATTTGATTCCCACAACAGCCCTTCAAAGTTGGATGGGCAAAATCTATTATTTCTTTTTCTGGATGGGAAAATTGAGGCTGAGGCAAGTTGACTATGATCTTATAGTTAAATGGAAGAGGGATTCATGTCTTCTGGCTCCAGGTCAATTGTAAGCAGATTGGAGACCTCAGGGATGCCCCACTGGGACCCTTTAGACCCCCCTGAGTTCACTGTAGCTCAGGGGGACAGTTCTGGAGCACATACTAGCTCCCCTACCCCCAGACCTCCGTTCCTCAGCTGTTCTGTCTGTGGACTTGTTTCAGCGTCATGGGAGGTTGCTTCCCTTAGTGAAAGTCGCTCAGTCATGTCCGACACTTGGAGATCTCATGGAGTGTAGCCCGCCATGAGGACTATAGCCCACCAGGCTCCTCTGTCCATGGGATTCTTCAGGCAATGATACTGGAGTGGGTAGCCATGCCCTTCTCCAGGTGATCTTCCTGACCCAGGGATCAAACCTGGGTCTCCTGCACTGCAGGTGGATTCTTTTAACATCTGAGCCACCAGGGAAGCCCTTGCTTCACTTAGCACAGGGGCAACTGAGAAATGTGAGGGAGACAAGGGCCCAGGGGGCAGCCTTCAAGCACTAGGGGGCCAGAGATAGAGGATAAATGCCCAGCATCCCCATTGACTGGTGTCTACTTCCCAGGGTTTCTCAGCGGATCCTCACCAGGTGCCCACAGCTCCTCAGCACACGATAAACTGGATTTCCTCCCTTCTCCGTCCCTCCCTGCTCCCTCTCTCCCCTTCTGTGGGCTCACATTCTCAAATCAACCACCTGCACCCATGCCTTGTCTTAGCGTCGGCCCTTGGGTGAACCAGCCTAAGGCAGCACGCGTGCATCAGAGGAAGTTGGAAGTGCTCATAAACATTTGTTTTCATCCTCTCTGAATTGGCCTCAGATAACCTCTCCTGGCAGTGAGCTAGAATAAAGGCCACGTGATCTCCTTATCAGACACCTCCTGTCAGACTCTCATTCCTGTTATAGGTGGTTGGTGGCACCTGCCAGTCTGGATTCTCTTTTGTATTGGCGACTTTGTTCTGCTGCCCAGCTGGCACGAGACACTAGATAAGCAGCATTGGGTCCAGAGAGCGGCACATGCTGCCAGCTCACCAGTTCCTGCCAGTGTGTCCAGGGTAAGGACCAAGCAGGAGTAAGAGAACAAGGCTGCCCCAGGGGGAGAGGAAAGCTCTATCACTTGCCGTGGCTGCCATGGTTCCCAGTCTCTTTCCTGTATCCTCCAGTCACAATGAAACCCTGGGTGATGGAGATGTCACCTCGGCAGTGACTGATCTGTTGAGACAACCTGAGCATGGCATGGCGCCTTGGGGAAGGACCACAGCCAGATGCCGAAGGACCCACTGGCGCAGGCCCGACACGCTGAACTGTGTCCAGCTGGGTGTGCAAAGATGTCCTCTGTGGGTTATCTCCTGGAACAGCTGTGTGCGTTCATTCACTCCTCCCTTCCTATAATACTTATCAAAGATGCTTATGTGCCTGGCATCATGTAGGAACTAGGCCTACAACAGGGAACAACATAGATGTGATCTTGCACTTTTCTGAACTGATCATATAGAATGGGAGGCAGGTATTGATCATGTATCAATTACACATAATTATATGGCAGCCTGGGGTTTTTTTCCCCCCATTTCTCATACACACCCTGTATCTGGAGCCCAAGTCCATATTAAGACAGGGCATGTCAAGAGTGGAGAAAATAAGAGTTCTTTGGCATTCTAATAGCTCCTCCGGAGTGATCCCATGAGAAAGGTAGCCATAGCAGTCATTGGGAAGGAAAGAAAATACATGGAAATTTTGTTATCTCTCAGCATTCTGGACTTCCCTGGTGGCTCAGTAAAGAATCTGCCAGCAACGTGGGAGACCCAGGTTTGAGTTCTGGATCGGGAGAAGGCAATGGCACCCATTCCAGTATTCTTGCCTGGGAAATCCCGTGGACAGTGTAGCCTAACAGGCTACAGTCCATGGGGTTACAAAGAGTCAGACATGACTGAGAGACAAACATTAACACTCAGCATTCTAAGGATTCCTGGCACTTTTTCTCTGCAGGCCAAGGCAAGACAGGTCAGTGAGTGGCAAGTCCCAGAAAGGGTGGCAGGAGCCTTTATTTACAGGGAGGTGTCAATGGGTGATATAAGCTTCTAATGTGACATGTCTCCTTCTCCATGTCCACCCCCATCAAGATCCTATATTTCAGGGGTCATTGGCATAAAGGGGCAGATTCTAAACCTGAGATTTTGATCTTTGGGGGAAAGAGCTGGGGTATGGGGCAGTTTATCTTTTTGGATCTTCTTTGTGCTTCTCAAAGAGGCTGGCCTGGGTCTGGGGGCACTGAAGTGGGGGTTTGGGCTTCCTGGTTGTCCAGAAAAGGGCCAAATCCCAGCTCCAGTCACTGATGGCTTCCAGCGCTAGTCAAGCCCTGGCTCTTGCAAATGCTGTCTGGAGCAGCTCCCAAGCCATTAAACTCTCGGTCCTGGGGAACTCCACAGCTGTCAGAGAGGAGGAAGAGAGGGGTGGAACAGCCAGTTCAGATTCACTTCAAACCAGAAGTGGAACAATCCCCGTTACATTATTAATCCCTGGAGCCATGTAAAGTTTCATCTGTTTTCTCTCAACGATTTTTTACAAGCTATATTTTCCAAAAGCTGCAAGACCTACGACTAAGCAGTATCTTTCCCAGTGCGTGAAAATCCCAGGGTATCTGCTGCAAACCTGAGGACTGGGGACATGGGTTCTAGACTTGCCTTTGACACAAGCCAGCTATGTGACAATGAGCCAGCGTCTCTACTGGTTAGCAAAATCACCATGGGAAAATACCCACAGTCTCAGTAGCATGCAAGGACAAGCAACTAGTACCATGGCCCTGCAGGGCAGCTGGGTTTGTTTAGCTGATCTAGGCTGGCCTTAGTTAGGCAGCAGTACTGCAGGCTGTGGGGCTTCCCAGGTGGTGCTAGTGGTAAAAAGAGTCTGCTTGTCAATGAAGGAAGTGAAAGAGATGCGGGTTCAATCCCTGGATTGGGAAGATCCACTGGAGGAGGGTATGGCAATCTGCTCCAGTATTTCTGCCTGGGCAATCCCATGGATGGAAGAGCCTGGAGGGTTACAGTCATGGGGTTGCAAAGAGTCAGACAACTGAGTGACTAAGCACACACACTGTAGGTTGCAGTGGCTCTGCTTCGTGTCACAGGACCGCATTGACTGAGCTAACTCCATCACTCCATGTGTCTCTTCTCCTCCTGGTCCAGTGGGCTAGGTGCGCATCTTCTTTTCATACAACAGCAGAGGCACCAGGAGGATGTGGAAGGATGTGGGGCCTCTTGAGGTCTAGGCTCAGAACTATCTTAAGGCCCATTTCATTAGTCAAACCAAGTTGCTTTGTTCTGCCTCAAATCAAGGGCCAGGGAAGTTCCCTCCACCTCTGGCAATGATGTGACAATGCCATGAAATAGGGCGGGGTGACGCACTGGTACCATTCATGCAATCTATCACCTGTAATGCAAGTAGGTCACCAGGTCATCAGGTCATATGGTCCCCTGGGTCCCTTATAGCCTAACCATTCTGTAAGTCTAAATGATGATGTGGAAACAGTGTTAAAGGATATTAACCAGTGAAAGTGAACAAGAAATAAATCCGGTCTGTCTTAGGAAAATTTCTCTGAACACGTGAGTCAATTACAACCAGGTATAAAGATTTGCTTCTCAGAAGCTGCCCACTTCACCCAAATCAGGCAACAGATTTACACGAGCTCAGCATATGTGAAGGTCTGTATAAAAATGCAGGACAGTCCCTGCTCTGAATTCCCACACCTGTCCTCACCTCCCTAATGCCAATAAGGTGAGCTACCCTGCAGCAGAGGTCAGAGTCGAGCTCCTCCAAATGTGTACGTGTTTTCTGCTTTGGAGGCAAAAGAAGCAGCTTCCTGCCAGAGAATATGCAATTAAAAAAACAAATTATATCAGCAGGACTTTCTTTGCTGGAAGTGTGAACTTGATAGAAATCAGAAATGCAAATGGTATTGAAGTGCGGTTAAAACTTCCGCTTTCCAAAAGGGGGAAAAATTAATTGCTTTTATACTTACTGTAGTGATAAGCCGGAGGCACATGCTATATACACAAGGAGCAGCATCTAGAAACCTTCCAAAAGGGGGAGGGAAAGGAGACAATAAATCTCCCCTAGAAAGCTTCACGTTCCTGGCTGCAGATGTGCACAGCATATAATTTTTTGGCTGTGCAGTTCAGGGACCTGCCAAAAGTCTCAGCTTCAACCAACTTCTATGAAGGCTGAAGGAGATGTTGGGAGAATGCTCACAAATGATAAAAGAAGGGCTGAGCCAGAGGATATGCGTCCAGAACCCATTATTTGCTGAGGGGAAGGTGTTAGTTTATAGATTTTTATCGCAAGGACATCTGCAGCTTCTCAGCTTTATGGAACACACACAGTTGCAGGAATGCCCCCTCCAGCCTCGAGCCACATCTGTCTTCTTCAGAAGTGCGCCCTGCCGACTATCCCCATTGTGTGTGGATTGGGAGATGACTGATCCAGTTTGCCAGGGACAGTTTCAGTTTATTCCTGAGGTTCTGTCACTTCAACCAGTTAGCAACCCATTCACTCTCAAAAGTGTCTCCATGATTTAGTGGTTTGGGGGAACTGTTTGCCAGTATCTAAAGCTGAAGAAACACACACTTCTTGTCCAGCAATTCCACTCTTATGTGTCTACCTAACAGAAATGCACGCTTATGTTCACTGAAGAGCCACTACAAGAATATTCATGATAGGGGATACCCTGGTGGCTCAGTGGTAAAGAATCTGCCTGCCAGTGCAGGAGACATGGGTTCGATCCCTGGTCCAGAAAGATCCCACATACTGCAGAGCAACAAAGCCCGTGTGCCACAACTCTTGAGCCTGTACTCTAGATCCTGGGAGCTGCATCTACTGAGCCCATGTGCTGCAACTATTGAAGCCCATGTACTCTAGGGTCCATGTTCTACATAAGAGAAGCCACCACAGTGAGAAGGCTGCATACTGCAGTGAGAATCCTGCACACCACGATGAGACAGTAGCTCCTATATGCCACAACTAGAGAAAAGCCAGCACAGCAATGAAGACCCAGCACAGTCAAAAATAAATACATAGATCAAATTTTAAAAAGAATATTTGTATGGTCAAGGACTAGAAACAATTCAAATGTCTATCAACAGGACAAGAGATATTAATAAATGAAGCATGGTATATTCACACAACAGAACACTATAGAGCAGAAAGAATGCACAAATGGCAACTAAGTGCAACAATATGGATGAATCTCACAAGCACAATCTTGAATGAAAGAAGTCAGACACAAAAGGTACATGTTCACACGATTCCATTTATACAGAGTTCAGAAACAAGCAAAGTTAATCTATGCTACTGGAAGTCAGGATGACCTTGATTGGTATAGGTAGTGAAAAGAAGAGAATACAAGGGGGCTTCTAGAACGCTGGTCATGTTGTTTCTTGATCTGGGAACTGGTTGGACAGTTGTGTTGAATTTGTAAAAAACAAAATACAAACCAAAAACCATTAAGCTTTACATGTGATTTGTGTGCTTTTCTGTACGTCTATCTCAGTTGGGCAAGAAGAGAAAATAATATGGCCTCCTACCCATGACACACACCATCCCTTGACTTCACCCATTTTCCACCTGCATTATTGGTTCTGCTCAAGTTTGAGACCTGTAGCCCCACTTGGGCAGTTTCCTTCTCTGGTGTACACCTTTCTTCCTGTCTTAAGAATAGCCTCATTAGCATCTTCCAGTGATGCTGCCCCCACCTCACTTGGTCTGAGCTTCATTGGTATGCTGCATTCAGGCATTTGTGTGTGTTCATTTCTTTCCTTTGTTGTTGTTTAGTCACTAAGTCGTGTCTGACTCTGTTTAGGACCCCATGAACTGTAGCCTGCCAGGCTCCTCTGTCCATGGGATTTCCCAGGCAAGAACACTAGAGTGGGTTGCCATTTCATTCTCCAGGGGATCTTCCTGACTCAGAGATTAAATCCATGTCTCCTGTACTGGCAGGTGGATTCTTTGCCACTGAGCCACAGGGAAGCCTTCTCTTTCCTTAACTGACTGCTATAGACTAAATGTTTATGTTGCCCCCAAATTCATATTGTGAAGTCCCAAACCCCAATGTGATGGCATTTGGAAGTGGAGCCTTTGGGAGGTGATTAGGTGTAGATGAGATCATGAGGGTGGGGCCCCATCATGATGGGATTAGTGCCCTTATAAGGAGATGAATGGGCCAGAGCTCTCTGTTTACCAGGAAGAGAGTGTTTCCCAAGAACCAGACCATGCTGCTATAGTGATCTCACACTTCCAGCCTCCAGAATCATGAGAAATTAATGCTTGTTGTTTAAGCCACCCAGTATGTGGTAACTTACAGCACCCTGAACTGACTAAGTTACCTACCAAATTAAAGATGCCCCACATTTCAACTTCTTCCTCATGGAACATCCAAGACAGTCTTTTCTGGATCAGTCCTAGTTCATTAACCTTCTTTGACATGCAAAAAGGGAAAAAAATTTTTTTCCTAAGGGAAAAAAATGTGTTCCGGTCAGCACATGACTTTGGCTCAGTCCTTGGATGGAAAAGGCTTTCTGAATGTCTACAATTCCCAAGCACAGATATCTTGCCAATTTGAGTCTCCCAGAACCTAAAGAGTGGTTTATTCAACCACCTCAGGCAAGCCAGCATTGGCAGAGAGGTGTTCTGGCCCCTCCCTTACCCCTTGGCTCACACACTGTCTTCTCTGGTTCACACCAGCCATGGTCTGAGAGACCAGGCTGTGTGTTAGACCCAGCCATCCATCCAATTAGTGTTTGACTACAAGGAGCTGGGAATACTCACCTAGCTCTCTTCCTAGAGTCTGTGAACCCCTGGCAGCAGGGGCTGTGTGTCACCCATTTTTGAAGTTATGGCCTTTTACCTCCCTCTCTCTCCTTATAGTTGTTTCTTTTGTCCCTGGGCTCCATTTTGCCTTGCATAGTCTTGCCTCTCACATCAAATTCTAGGGTACTCTTCTCTCCCCACTCCCCACCACACCCACCTCAAGCAGCCATTGGTTCTGTGGCTCCACCCCTGGCTCAGCTCAAAGGTGAATGAACATTGTACCATTTACCATCTCCCAGTCAGACTGTCTCAGGAGAGGGCTGTGCCATTAACTCCCTCGGGAACTTCTGAAACTCTTAACTCTTAGGTTCTGTATCCAAGCAAACAAAAATAACTAACATGTTTTCTCTAAGCTAACGATCATGTTTCAGAGATAGCAGTATGGGTGGCGAGAAACCAGCTGAATGATCTTTAACCCACTTGCTTTGTTCTTGGGCACTCAGCTGGACTACATGTCCCAGCAGTTCTTGCGAGAGAAATGTGGCCATGTGACTTACTTCTGACCTGTGAGATGTACACAGAAGTAATGCATCTTACTTCCAGCCCCAGTGCATAAATACTTCCCACATAGTCTTTTGATCTATTTCTTCCGTTTCCCATATTTGGTGGTTGGATGTTGGTTCTCAGGATGGGGTTGGAAGACAGGAGCTTCTCAGCCCTGGATGCCCCTTAGAGTCATCAGAGGAACATAAAAAAGTCATTTAAAAATAGATGCCCACATCCCACCCTGAACCAATGGAATTAGGATTTCTGCTGTCAGAGAGGCAGAGTTCTCCATTGGTTTAAGTGCTTCTATGACTGTGTGAAGCAGAGTCCGGGCCTCTGCCACCAAAAGATATTTCCTTGAAAAAGAAATAAACTTTCATTGTGCTAAGCTCTTGCTGGTGTTGTCCTAACTGATACATGGGGCAACCGTATTTCCATAAATGTATTCTCTAGTCAAGTCCTGACCAATTTCTGGCTGGCAGATGACTACTGGTAGGTGATGAATAAAGAGGTTCACATCAGGGATTAGGAACAAGCTTCCCACCTGAGTATCTAGGAAATGCTTGAGAAACCAGGGTAGTTAAAGGAGGTGCATTGTGTGGTGGGGAATGGAAAGAAGGAGAAGGGAAACAAAGGCCTGAAGGTCATCAAGGCTCTATCCTCGTATGGTCTGAGAGAGCAAGTTGGAGTGTGTTTAGTGGAGGAATATGTCTTTGTGGGTTGACACACACTAGTTTCAGACTAAATCTGGAGAATTCCTCACTTGAGAAATGCTTCACCTGGATTGCGAAACCTTTCAACTGCATGACAAAATCTTGGAGTTATACGTAGTCAGGCTCTTCCATATGGAGACATGCCTCCTCCCTGGGTAATAGAATTTGGCTTGCTGCAAGGGCTTTGCATTCTTGCTGGTTCAGTTGGAGTCTTTGGCTTAAGGCTAATCACCAGGGAAACTTGCAAGCCGGATGTGCTCTGTGTAGCTAATGACCTTTCTCAGCTCTTCACAACAGCCCCCTTCTCTTTCTCCTTTCCCTCTTCTCCTCCTCTTGTCTTCCTTTCCCTTGCCTCCTGCCCTTCCCCATCCCTTCCTGTCCCCTTTCTTCCCTCTTCCTCTCCTCCTTCCCCCCTCCACTCTAACTTCTCTCCCCTTCCCTCCTTTACCCCACCCTCCTTTCTCCCTGTCTTTCCCCCTCCTCTCCTCCTTGCCCTCACCTGTATCCTCCTATCTATGTTCTTTAATAAAAAGGTACAATAAACAGGTGGCTTTCCACTCCAGCCACACTCCTTGAAACCTTGAGCAGCCACCTTATGGGGATAATCATGGATCTACCCATCATTCCCTTATTCATTCAACTGACATTGTTAGGGTAGGGTCACCACGGGCAGGTGCTGTACTAAGAGACAAGTGAGACGATCTTGGCTGTAGAAATCTTTATAGCCGTGCAAAGGGCAGAGATGGGAAGTTACACAGTCAGGAAACCAAGGAGGCAGAGAGATTAATCCTGAAGAGTTATCAGCTTCATTTCTAGTAGAGGAGACCGAAAATCCTCAGGGAGCAGATCATTTTGTTCATGAGGGACCCATCACTCATGTCAGTTTTATGTCTGTAAGGCAAGTAGATGCCACTATTATGGAGAAGGGTTGAAAGGCTGTCCCCTCCAACCAAAGAGATCACTTCAAAGAAAGGGGGTTGAAACCTTGACCCCATTTCTTTGGGGGTCCACGGTGGCTTTAGACCATCCCTGATGGACTGAGGGGTGTGACTAATGTCAATTGCCAATCAAGGAGTCTGGTGTTTAGGAGGAGTCTGTGGGTGAGGAGGAAAGAAGAGGCCACACTGCTGAACTGCACATATTCAAAACCACAGGCGTGCCCTAGAAAATTGTGCATCTCCATGAGATGGATGATGTATAAAAGTGAGCCAAGAACACCAGGTCTACTGTGATCTGGAAGTACCAGAGCCAAATGCAGCTCTTAGAATCATGTGTCTCGGTCCCCTTAGCATGAGACAGCAAACTAGGTCCCCAGCTAGGCAACTCTGGCTATGGAAATGTTCCTTTTCTCTGGGGAATGTCATTATGGGCTTCAAACTTTTTTTCTCATAAAATAAAACACACATACAAAAAAGCAGGCAGCCTATGAGTATCCAGCCCAGTGAATGACCACAGAGCAGACATTCCCTAACTGTGACTCAGGTCAAAACATAGAACCTTCCCAGTGCCCGAGAAGCCTCCTTCATTCCTCATCTAGCCCCATCCCTTTCCTCCACTCTAGTCATCCTAATTCCTACCATCACACTTTCTTTTTGTCTGTCTTTGAAACGTCTTCACAAATGGACTTATACAGTCTGGAGTCTTCGATGTGGCTTCTTTTGCTCAATATTGTGCTTGTGAGTTTCATCTGTGTTGCTGCTCATTTTCCTTCATGCATGAATATATACTGATTTATCTGTCTACTCTCCTACTGATGGACATAGGGCTGCTGCTTTTAGCTTGGCTGAGAATAGTCTGTAATGTGATGCATATGAAGACCATTTGGGGACTTCCCAACATCCGCTTGATCATCAAAAAAGCAAGAGAGTTCCAGAAAAACATCTATTTCTGCTTTATTGACTATGCCAAATCCTTCGACTGTGTGGATCACAATAAACTGTGGAAAATTCTGAAAGAGATGGGAGTATCAGACCACTTGACCTGCCTCTTGAGAAACCTGTATGCAGGTCAGGAAGCAACAGTTAGAACTGGACATGGAACAACAAACTGGTTCCAAATAGGAAAAGGAGTATGTCAAGGCTGTATATTGTCACCCTGCTTATTTAACTTATATGCAGAGTACATAATGAGAAATGCTGGGCTGGAGGAAGCACAAGCTGGAATCAAGATTGCCGGGAGAAATATCGATAACCTCAGATATGCAGATGACACCACCCTTATGGCAGAAAGTGAAGAAGAACTAAAGAGCCTCTTGATGAAAGTGAAAGAGGAGAGTAAAAAAGTTGACTTAAAGCTCAACATTCAGAAAACTAAGATCATGGCATCTGGTCCCATCACTTCATGGCAAATAGATGTGGAAACAGTGGCTGACTTTATTTTTCTGGGCTCAAAAATCACTGCAGATGGTGATTACAGCAATGAAATTAAAAGATGCTTACTCCTTGGAAGGAAAGTTATGACCAACCTAGACAGGATATTAAAAAACGGAGACATTACTTTGTCAACAAAGATCTGTCTAGTCAAGGCGATGGTTTTTCCAGTGGTCATGTATGGATGTGAGAGTTGGACTGTAAAGAAAACTAAGTGCCAAAGAATTGATGCTTTTGAACTGTGGTGTTGGAGAAGACTTTTGAGAGTCCCTTGGACTGCAAGGAGATCCAATCAGTCCATCCTAAAGGAGATCAGTCCTGGGTGTCCATTGGAAGGACTGATGTTGAAGCTGAAACTTCAATACTTTGGCCACCTGATGCGAAGAGCTAACTCATTGGAAAAGACCCTGATGCTGGGAAAAATTGAGGGCAGGAAGATAAGGGGACGATAGAGGATGAGATGGTTGGATGGCATCACTGACACAATGGACATGGGTTTGAGTGGACTCCGGGAGTTGGTGATGGACAGGGAGGCCTGGCGTGCTGCAATTCATGGGGTCGCAAAGAGTCGGATACGACTGAGCGACTGAACTGAACTGAAGTGGTGGTCTAGTGGCTAAGACTCTGTGTTCTCAATGCAGGGGGCCTGGGTTCCATTCCTGGTCAGGGAACTAGATCCCACATGCTGCAATTAAGAGTTTGCATGCTGCAACTAAAGATCCCGAGTGCCTCAACTAAGACACAGCACAGCCAAATACATAGATAAATAAATATTTAATAAAAGAAACTTTAAAAAATAGACCATTTGGTGACTGATGGTAATGGAACTGCAGCTGAAAAGATATCCTAATTTTTTTCATGACTCCTTGGACAATTGAGGTCAGATGGTGGCTGAACAGATTATGGGATGCAGAGAGAGAATTGAGGGCAGGTGCGGGTGCTAGAGAAGAGACATGGCAAGAGGAGGGTCTGCCATCAGGGAGAGTTGAACATGAAGAGACATACCTCAGACTGAGGAAGCTGGATCTGGTTTGTCAAATCATTGATCTTTTTCTTCATGGTGCCAAAGTGTGAATGAGAAAGGGCCCCCAAGAACGGATCCAAGAACAGTCAGTGGGCTCTGGACCCCTCAGGGAAATTTCTAGAATTCTGGCTTGAATTCTAGGGCTCTGGAAATTTGTAGAATTCCCTCTGGCTACTCCAGGATGGCCTAGGGTGAGTATGCTCCAGCTCCACCCCCATGGTTTCTGTCCAGAGGCTTTCATCCACTTTCATCCACTCACCCAGCTAGGCATGGCTGTCCCCTCTCAGCTCAGTCTCCATTCCCCCAAAGTCAGAGCCCTGTCTCTCTCATGGGTCCTTCCTCCTAAGATCAGTTACCAGCTGTTATTGGGCAACACACTCACTCTGCTGTGGTCATAGCTGCCCTCTGCTCTCATTTAGCATCCATCCATCTATTCATTCATTTGACAAATATTTATTGGTTACTTAGGCACAGGATGGGCTTCCCTGGTGGCTCAGATGGTAAAGAATTTGCCTGCCAGATTCAGTAGCTCCTGAAGAAGTAAGAGGGACCTTCTCCCCTTCTCATTCCTCTACCACCCACAGGTTCCAGCATTGACCCAGCGGCTCAAATGTGGGGAAAAAGAGGCAGGTCTTCACTGGTTCAAGTGTGGCTCTCTAAGGGAAAGTCAGAGATCCAGTTTCCCTGTGTTTCCAGCTTCTAGAGGCCACCTACATTCCTTGGCTCACGGCCCCTTCCTACACCTTCAACGGCAACAGTATAGTGTCTTCTTTCCTCTTTAAACTCTGTTTCCATCTTCATCTTCTTTCTGACTCTGAGCCTACTGCCTCTCTCTAACAAGGCTCCTCCAGATGTATATTGAGCTCCTCCAGGTAATCCAGGCTAATCTCCCAATCTCAGGAGAGTTAAACTTAACCATCCCCACAAAGTCGCTTTTGTCAGATACAATCAAGTTTATAGGTTCTGGGGATTAGGAAGCAGACATCTCTGGGAGCCATGATCCTGCCTACCAGACTCACATGGATCAAGCGAGAAAAGGTCTGTAAAGCATCTCACACAGAGCCTGGCATGTAGCAGGGGCTCAGCTTACATCACCCATGATTATTTTTTATGACGCCCTTCCAAGAACAGAAAAGTCTGGCAGAAAGCATTGCACAGAGCAGACCCTTGAGCTTAAAGTTTCACTGACAGATTACAGTGGGGGCAGGAGCAAAAGACAGCAGCTCTAACATGTGGTAAGTCACAAGAAGGAACAACATGAGATCTGATTTGGACCACAACCCAGCCTTGCCCTTGTGATGGCTGAACCCCTGAACTTAGTCTTGCCCTCCTTGACAGGATGGGCTGGATGTTGACTGGGGCTCCCCTCAGCACAGGCACCCCTCCAGTGGGCTCCTGATGGGGGAGGGGGTGGGGTAATGGCATGTGGCCTCAGCCCATTCAGTCAGACACCAGGTTTGGGTCACAGTTGGGTCAGTCTCACTCCATTACTGCCTCCCCACCTCCCACCACTGAGCCAGGCAACTTTCCAGAAAAGAGTGGCATGTGCTGAGAATTTCCAGCTACCAAGTAGATGTGGGTATCCCTAGGGCTACTGTACTTGGCCTCTAGCACAGCGGTCCCCAATCTTTTTGGCACCAGGGCCTGTTTGACGGAAGACAATGTTTCCACGGACTGGGGTGGTGGGGAGGGTTTCAGGATGATTCAAGCACATTTTTTGTGCACTTTATTTCTATTATTATTACATCAGCTCCACCTCAGATCATCAGGCGTGAGATCCTGGAGGTTGGGGATCCCTGCTCCGGGAGACAGGGTCTGTTCCTGGATACCAATGTGGTGGGACACAGAATGGTTCTGGGCTTACCAGGAGAGCAGATTTCAAATCCAATTCCTGCTCCCCTCATACACACCTGAGGAATGAAATATGTGAAGTCCCAGAAACATGCCTTTGAAGCCATTTTCTGGATCATTCTGAGGCAGAATGATCTGCCTCAGATCATACTGAAGGCCATACCAAACTTGCCCTGACTCTGCCACTAACTACTTGAGTGACCTTAGACAATGAACCTCACCTACTGGAGCCTAGTTTCTCCAGGAACAAAAAGAGGGGTTATGGGGACCTCTAGGGCACGTCCAGGCTGGGAACTTCTGTCTGCCCCCTCAGTTCTCTTTGCAAACTCAACTTCTTGTTATTGCCCTAGAACTTCTAGCTTTTGGTCTTCTACCTAAAATGCTTCTAGAACTTTCTGACAATTTCTTTTGGAAAAGAAAGGTGGGGTTGGAGGACTAGCTGAGACCTAGTATTTCCATACATTGAGAGAGACACGGTGAAGGTTACACTCTAGAACAGGAGTGGTGCATGTGCATGTATGTTTTGAGTGCCTATGTATTCAGGTGTCTTACCTGCTGCTAGGTCACAGAGTTGCAGAGTATTAGGACTGACAGGATTTATAAATTACAAAGTCCAACTCCCTCGTTTTGCTATTGGGTAAATTGAGGCCCATACAGGGAATGTGAATTGCTACTTGGATCACTTCAGTGTTTAGAGTAGTCATTTCCCAACCTTGGCTGTTACAAGCACCTGGAAGAGCTTTTAAGAAATACAGAGGGACTTCCCTGGTGATCCAGTGGTTAAGACTTCATGCTTCCAATGCAGGGGATCCAGGTTCGATCTCTGATCAGGAAACTAGACCCTACATGCTACAACTACCAAGATTTGGCACAGCCAGATAACTAGAGTAATAATAATTAAAAAAAGAAATACAGATACTTGGGCCTGATGCTTATGACATGCTGATTCTAATTGTCATTAGATGCTAATTCTAATTCTAATCGGTTCAGGGTGGGAACTGGGTACAGGAAATTTTTTTTTTTAAGCTTCCCTGGTGACTCTAATGGACAACCAGAGCTGAGAATCACTAATGAGGAGGCCAGAGAGAATGGAGAGGAAAGGCTGCACCACGTGTTTCCTCCTGGGCATGGTGGATGCATCCAGCACTCAGAAGCTGCAAGTAGAGGCTTCCAATCACCCCTACCCCACCCAGAAGAGCTTGGCTCACAAGAGTCCAGTGGGGATGCCAGGCTGCTCCAAGAAAGGTTATTCAAACACCTCACTTGCCAGCTTCTGTTCACCTGGAAGGGGGTTTCAAAGGCCAATACCCATCTGTGAACATCAAGAGGCTCCGCCCTAAGCAGAAATGATCTCTCCAGGGCTCAGGGGCTGTACATATGTGGGAACAGGGAGCCCATGAGCAGAGATGAGACAGCATTTGAAGGAGCCTTCCTCCCATGCTGGTACACGCAGGAGACGTACCGGGTTTGGGGGAGGGGACAATAACCCATTTCTTAAGTCCCTCTCCCAGGGACATTAAAGGGATACTAATCCATCTTCTCTTCTTCCTTCTTTTGGGACAAGCACGTGGCCTGTGGCCAGTGCTTTTTCATTTATGTTAAACTTTTCAGTGGAAGAAACAACTCCATTTTCTTGGGCTGTGCACGAAATCAAACCCAGAACAGCCAGTCCCTGTGTCCCTCTCCACTGCCCTGCCCATTGCCTTTCTCTTAATTTGTTCCGTTTCTTCTCACATCCCCACTCCTGGGTTCGTCTGGATGGCAGTACATGTTGTATACTGCACAATTCCATCCTTAAAACCACAACCCTACTAGTTTCTTTCTGCCATCCTTTTCCGGTCCCTTTCCCCTGGAGAACACTTTTTCTAACTTCATTTCCTGCAAGTTCCTCTTTTCTAACTGCCTCAGGAGGGAAGCCTGACCTTTCTAGGGCCTGACCCACATCCATCACACTTGGCAGAGTAGGACAGGGCCAAGGCCAGGTGCCTACTGCTTAAAAAAGACAGGGGCCTCCTTTCTCAGGGGGCTGCCCTCAACAGCTCACAGAAACCATACTCTCTTGCTCACCCAGTTTTGCTTTGCCAGATGTAAATTGTTCTTGAGGGTCACCAAAAGGCCATCAAAGCTATTTCATAGATAAGCATCACGTCTACCTTTGTGTTTTCCCTTTCACCTGGCAGCCTACCCCCCTTCCTCAACACAATTTTCCCGGAACTACGTAAATACACCCTTCCAGCACCCTGCACACTTCATTGCCTCTAGCGCTTTTTAAAAAGTTAACTTGTTTCATCTCCATAACAACCTCATGATATAGGTATTGACCAATGTAAGGAAAAAAACCAAACCAAACTAACCCTAAGGTTTGGGTCACGTGCCTGTGGCAAAGCTGGCACCAAAACCAAGGGCTGCTGGTCCCAAAGCCTGTGCCCTTAGTCACTACACCCTAAGGTCTTTGCTCCCCATGAGCTGCTGCACCCCTGCCTCCCACCATCCTTGTGCTCCTTAATGCCTCATGGCTTATTTTCCTGGCTTCATCCCTCAGACCTGAGTGGCCACCTGGTTTGCCTTCCTGCCTTCCTCACTCCATCTCACGTTTGCCCTCCTGGACAGAAATGTTGCTTCAAGTCACTCTCAACAGAATACTGCTGCCCCACCCAGCCCAGCCTGGGGGATCTGGGACTCAGGATGGTCATGGTGCTTACATTCCTGCTGGGTATGGCCCACCTCTCACAGACAGGACCCAAACACACTGCTTTCTCCCAGCCCCTGACAGTCACCTTCATTTCAGCTCTACAGCACAAACTGGCCAGAGGCCCACAGGGTCCCTTCTGGCTTGATCTCTGCTCTAATAAAACAGACAACAAAGACATCATCATCAACAACCATCATGCAAGGCCCCAGGGGCTACCTGCCTCCTCGACCATCTCCGGCCTCCTCCCTCCTCCCTCTCTTCCGCCAGCCCTCGGGGACCAAGATGGGGAAATTGTCCCATAATCGCATTTTACATGCACGTGCACCCGATCATGAGGCATTTCTCTCATCTGGTTATCTTTGGAAACACTGGGAGGGAAGGGGATATTAAAGAAATCCTCCTCTGCTTCCATCTTGAAAAAGAAAAAAAAAGGCAGAGCATTTTGATTCACTACCTTATCTTTAAAAGAAACCCGACATGGAAAAGGCAAGGGAGATAAGATCTATGACTTCATCAGCTTGTTCTCTGAAGTTGTTTCAAGCATTACCATCCCCCGACTGGCCCCTTCATTTCCTGTTTTCAATATCTAATGGCAAGGAATGCGCAGCGGCCCAGCGCTCTGTGAGCCTGGGGGTCGGTGCAGGAAGCTGGTCAGGGAGGAAGCTTTTAAGCTCCAACCTGGAATCTGGCTGTGACTCAGAATATCTTCTTAATTCCGATTTGATTTTTACCTTAACTTTGTGGTCAGCAGCTCTGGATGGCTTGCGGTCTCAGAACAGCTGCTGGTTTGAAAGTGCGTAAATGCAATTTGAAAACTCATAAGGTTTCACATGAAAATGAAAAAAAAAAAAAAAACCTTGAGCATTTCATAAGAGGAATTCTTGACAACTTCTTTCTTTCAAGATGCTCCAAATGCCTCCCAGACGTTCTTGCATCAGCTCTTACCGCCTCCCACGGTGGAGGCCAAGGAACTGGTACCATCTGAATCATTTGATGGAGGGGAAAACAGAGACACCCACTCATTTCTGCTTACACAGCCAGTCGGCACAACATTGTGACAGGTGTTTTCTTGGGCTCCAACCAGCTTAGGGCGGGTGTATGTGTGTGTGTGTGTAACATGGGTCAAAATCACAACGTCAAGAGCAAGGAAAACCAACTATCTTTGGCTCTGGCCACCTGCCATAGAGGTACACTCCCTGGAATCCTGGTCTCCATGTTCCTCTCTTCTATCGCTAAAGCATCCTCTGGTGGGCTTATGTTGGTTGCCATGGTAATACTTCCAGACACTCTCTTGCAAGTCAGGGCACAGCGTCCCCCGAAGGGGGCAGCACACAGACACACCTCCACCTGCTAGGTTCCTCCGCTATCTGAGAGATTGAGCTCATGGTGTTTCCAAGACGTCCTGAACTTCCTGGAAAACTAAGCTCAGTCTCTCTCAGCCAGGCTTTACTTCCTGAATCCTGTACGTGCTACTTTCCAAAGGCTAGAGGCCAGACCACATGTTCTAGGGAGCAGACCCTGCCACCTGCTGCTGAGGGGTCATCCTCTATGGTGTGGGTCTGGAGACCCAGCTTAGGGTACCCTGCCTGCAGGCCGATATGGAGAAATTCTGCCTGTTTTGGGAGTTGTGAAAGTCCTGGTGTCAGAGGCTCACCCATATTGACTTTGGTGAATGCCACCCAACCTTCAAGTACTAGCTCCTTCCTTCATCTCAGGGCTTTCTGAAGTCTAGAAGTATACTTTGCCAGCTGCTGCTGGGGGTCAGAAGTGTCAGACAATTAACTCCCCTCATAATGCCTCAGAGCAACCCTCAACCACTGAGTGACAGAACTGGGTGTATAAATGGCCCAGCTTCCTGCCCTCAGGTGGGGTGACTCTGAGGCACAGGATCTACATGGACTCACAGTGTCCCTACGTTGGCCACTGGCTGAATGAGGTGCTGTCTCATGTCCCCATTAGTGTGTCTGGGGCTCATCTCTCAAATTAACTGCTCGCAGTTGAATCCTTACCTCAGTTCTGCTTCTGGGGACCCAAACAGAGTCAGGGGAAGAACTTCTGTCCTACTCTCACCACTGATGGGGCTGTCACTTCTAAACTGAAGACAGAGCTTTCTGAAAACTCTCCATATCCAGGGGCTAAAGCTTGGGGATCCTCTGATGTCTTTCTAGGCCTTTTCCCCTCTCTCTTTCCGTGATTCTATGATTTTCAAAGGCTTATTTCCCTCTCTGCATCCTTAGCTACATGATACCACAGGCCTAATACAATGGACTTGCTTTATATTTTACAGATGACAAAACTATTGCTCAGGAGGGTGAGAAATTTACCCAAATTCATTTGACTTGCAAATGGCAAAGCAGGAACCCCAAACCAAGTATCTGGATTTATGGTCCAAGGTACTTTTCATCTGTGCACAAAAACTTGGCTCATGGGTTTTTGTTCTGAATTTTCCTTCTTTCTCATTACAACAAAGAGTTGAGTCCTGAAAGTAGTGCCCTCAAAGGGGATTGGCAGGGTGTGTCATTGAATCAGTGCGTGGGGGCTGCCCTCCCTCACAGAGCCAGACACATTTGTAAATCAGCACCTCCAGGGAGTGGACCCCCAGGAGGGTGATCACAAAGATCTAAGAACTCAATTTTCTCAAGGTGGAGAGAAGTGGTTACAAGGATAGGATTAGCTGGTAGCATGACAGAGGATCTAGGGTACAGTGGGGTATTCCTCTTTTGTCCCAGAATGCTGTTCCTCCAGACATCCACATGGCTCAGCCCCTCAAAGATTCCCAGATTGCTTCAGGAATTTGTTTAAAAAGCACCCTCAGAGAGAGCTTCCCTGACCACTGTCTGAAATAGACCCTCCTGCCCATCATGACTTTACCTTGCTTTATTTTCCTCTCAGCATTTATCAGTACCTGATGTCGTGTAATATGTTTGCTTCTTGCCGCCCCCTTCACCCCCCACCACTAGAAAGTGAGTTCCCTGAGGACAGAGATATTCTTTTCCTGTTTTGTCCACCCCTCTATTCCTGATACCTAGAATAGTGCCAGTACAGTCTAGAAGCTCAGTAAGTCCTTGTTGAAATGAATTAATGAGTCACCGAAGGGAGATAGGACAGGTTAGTTACCTTGGCCCAGGGAACACATTAAAGCCAAGTAGGGCAGAGGCAAGATGGGCCCCGAGCCAGTGCAACTCCATGGCCTCTGGCCCATTTCTCTACCCTGCGCTGGGCTCATTCCACCTCCGAGTATCATGGGACTCATAAAGCAGAAAACAAGGAGAAGAGAGATGGCTTCTCAGTGGAGATAGGACATGTGGTCCTCGCTCCCTCCCTGCCTGCTTCCTCCCTCTGTCTTATCCCAGAGAGCTCCTTAGGAAGAAAGCCCTCCCCAGTCTGTCCCCAGAAACTGCACTCTGAACACTCGGATGCACAATCAACCAATTGTTAAGTCCCCGACAATACCTCATCAGTGAGCACAGCACTATAATTAAAAGTAAATCCAGCTCAAGCTCTTTAAAATAGGATCTAATTTAATTGGTGCATTTAATCTATCACTGTCACTCCACGCCAACCAGGGGAGAATGTCATCACAGCGGTAGGTGGTGAGCGACTTAAGCAGGCCCCTTGGCAGGGTCTCCCCACTGCCCTAGGCCTCACGAACAGCTAGGAAGGGACAGGCAGAGGCAAGTCTGAGAAAGGGAAAGTCACAAAAGCCGAGGGCCACATGGCTCCAACTGGAATTTGGGCGTGGCTGCCATGGGCCTCAGTCCAGTCCTGAGGTCTAGCCACACTCCCTTATAGGCCTTGGTAGAGGGTCCAGGCTAGGCCGTGGGGGGTGGGGAGGGGAGGCTCTCCCTGCAGCATCCCTTCTCAGAAACAAATCTTAAGCAGTTTTGTGAAGAAACTCAGGAGAATTAAGCTCACACGCAAAAGCCTGGCTATTGAGGTGTGATCAGTCTGCTGGCGGTCACTCTGTCTCTGATTTGTATCAGCTTTAAGTACTTGGCTTAATGCAGAAAGTAAAAAGTCTCATCTTTTTGGAATAATATGATACAAAACACATATTAGTCTAATAGTCATAAAGTTCTGTGGTTAAGATTAGCTTGAAATTCATAAAGAAATGAGTTTGTATCCTGGATAAACCACTTACTAGTGAATTCTGGAATGTTTTAGAATCCCCTAAGCCTTAGTTTCCTCATTTGCAAAGTGGGGGTAATAGTGTCTCCTTCCTATGTCTGTGCTGAGGTTAAGGGGCCAGCAGAAGCTCCACCCACATGCCTGGGGCCCACCCCAGAAGCGAACTGCCGTCAGCTCCTATCAGCTTGTGGCTTCCTGCATCTTTCTGCCTGAGCAGGTTCTTTGGCAGTGAAGGCCCTCCACCAGTTAGATATGGGAGTTGATGGATAAAACCCCAGCTTCCGCACCCAGGCACGTGCTACACAGCCTCTCAGAGGCCTCCAGAGGCACTGAGCCCAGTCACCTGCCCACAGTAACACTCATTCACCCACCCCGCTCCCACTGGCTTTCTTCCCCTGCCTCTCTCACTGCTCTACCCCTCACCGTGCCTCCTAGATCACCTCTCTAATGAATGATTGTTCCTAAATCCTTGTCTAAGGGTCCGCTTGGGGGGAAATCCAAGCCCAGATGTTGGCATAACTCAAACACTTCATACATGGTACTATGTTCCACTCGTAGTTTCTGGATATTAGAAATTCAACTGTGGGTGCCTAGGCTTATGTTTTGTGTGTATAATTTTTAAAAAATTCCCTTGAGGCCCTCCAGGAAGGACTTTTCTTCCTTCAGGCTCATGTCAGCTCTGTGCTCTGTGGTCTTGGGGAGGATTACCGAGTTAACAGTCTCAGCATTCCCAAGACTCCTTACACCATATACAAAGACTGACTTGAGGAGATGTGGGTCACGCCAACTCCATGTGAACATATGGAGGGGTGTTATGAATTGAACTGTGTCACCTCCAAAAGATATGTCCTAACCCCCATTACTTTGGAATGTGACTTTATTTGGAAACAGGGTCATTGCAGACAATGAAGTTGAGATCACTGATGTGGGTCCCAATCCACTATGACTGGTGTCCTGATAAAAATGAAGAATTTTGACCCAATGGACATACCCAGGGAGAATACCACATGAAGAATGGAATTCTTCTGCCACCACCAAGGAACAATCAGGAACTAGGAGAGCGGCCTGAGGCAGATCTTTCCCTTGTGCCTTCAGAAGGATCAAGGCCCTGCCACACCTTGACTTTGGACTTGTCAGCCCCAGAACTGTGAGACAATACCCTCGTGGTGTTGAAGTCGCTCGGTCTGTGGTGTTTTGCTACAGCAGACTACTAGGGAGGGATGAACTCTGTGTACTGCCTGTGTGTGTGGCAGAAGGCACTGTGTGTACAGTGGGTAGGTTTCCCCGAAACAGACCTCCTTCTGTGTGATCCTGAAAGTGAAACTATTAATCACTCAGTCAAGTCCAACTCTTTTTGACCCCATGGACTGTAGCCCACCAGGCAACTCTGTTCATGGAATTCTCCAAGCAAGATCGCTGGAGTGAGTTGTCATTTCCTCCTCCAGGGGATCTTCCCAACTCAAGGACTGAACCTGGGTCTCCCACATTGTAGGCAAATTTTTTACTGTCTGAGCCACCAAGGAAGTCTATGTGCTCCTACAGACTCCTAGATAAGATCAGGCCTTGGTTCTTGTGGCCCAGGCAAATCTTTTCTCCAGGTTCTCCCGCACTCTTAGCCCTTTGTTCCCAGAGTCCTACTGCATTTGTTCCCCTCCAGTTAGCCTGTGGCTACCAGTGTGCCCTGGCTCAGATGGTAAAGAATCTGCCTGCAATGCAGGAGACCCAGGTTCTATCCCTGAGTCGGGAAGATCACCTGGAGGAGGAAATGACAACCCACTCCAGTATTCTTGCCTGGAGAATCCCATGGACAGAGGAGCCTGTTGGGCTACAGTCCATGGGCTTGCAAAGAGTCGGACACAACTGAGGTGACTTCCCACACATGCATCCTATTCTGAGCCCCAAAAGGCTGACCTCTTGTGGGCTGCATCAACCGGGCAGCGTTGCCATCTGGCTTCTGGTTGGATGAGACCACTGGGCATCTCTAGCAGGAGTTAAGAGGGTGGGCGGGCAGAGAAGTTGGAGGATGTATTTCCCCGGCTCCCTCACCCTTTCTGCTGAGGTCAGGCTGGCCGAGATAGCTTCTGTGGCCAGGGGACTCTCCAGGGACTGAGAGTCATCCCTTCCTTTTGACAATGCCATCTGTTTCCTGCCCAGGGCCTGACCGCCACACCTCCTAATCATGATCCTTGGGCTCCGATTTCATCTGTCACCATCCAACTCACCCTTCAAGCTGCTCTCCAAAGGAACTTTCTAAAACTCTGAACTGGTCACCAGTTAAACACTGATGTGTCCCCATTGCCTCCCAGGGGCTTACATACAAACATCTTCTTCTGGTATATTCATGCTCCTGCACTATCTGGCCCCAGCCTACATTTGCCCCCTGCTCCCTGTAGAGCAGCCAAAGCTTTGACCACTCCAGGCAGCCTGAGTGTCACTGCACACCACTTTGCACACTTGGGGCTTGCTGCCTGCACTTCCCGAAGTTCACTGCTCCTCCTTCTGTGCCTGAAGCACACACATCCTTCAAGTCTCAGCCCAAATATCATGTGCTCTTGGAAGATGTCACTCATCCTCCATGTGTGAATCAATGTGCCCCCATGTGGCCTGTATGGAACTCTGAGCCAGTGAATGGTTGGCTTGTTGGCCTATTTGTCTTTCTCATAAGGTAGTGAGTTCTTTGAAGGCAGAGGTGCCATGCCTAATTCATCTCTCCCTCTGTAGCAGATGCTGTTGACGCCCTGACCTACATATCGCCTTGACCCACCTGAGTTAATGGCAGCCATGGTGGGCAGCTTCCACTGACAGTTTCCTATCTCAAGAGCATGCCTCTCTTGGCTTCTGGGCCACAGGGATTTCCCAGCACCTTAGAAGCTTGCTCTACTGAAAGTAGGCACAAGTTGGAAGTGCAGGGATGTTAACACTTCTGTGGCCAAAGGAGTTAATAGCCCTGGGGATGAAAGCTGGTGGAATGAGGCTCCAGCCTTCCTGGCCTCCAGAGAAAAGAGTTCCAGCAGATTCTACATGGTGCCTCAGAGGGCCCTCAGGGAGGTTGCACCCTAGTTGCCCACCACAGTCCCTTGCTCATGAAAGCAGCCCTCATTGGCTTGTCTTTCTTTTCCTTCTCACTTTTCTCCTTCCTTCACTTATGCCTTCTGCGTATTCTCCTGATTAAACTATCTGTGCCTTAGACTCTGTCTCTGGGTCTGCTCTGGGTGGAAGCCCAACTAAGACAGGGACCTCAACAGCCATGCAGTGCCCCACATATAACAAGTACCCAGTAAATGTCACAAGAATGCATGATCAAGGATACAGAATGCACTGGTCCAATGTGGCTGCCCGGGGATCATGCTGGGCTTCAGGAACTGTGTTGTTGGGAGCTGTCAGGTGCCCTCTTATCTGAATAGATGCCACCCACATCTTTGGGGGCAGCCCGAGCCTTCTCCCAAGTGAGCTGCCTGCTGGGGAAACTAGTGCAGACAGGCAGCTCTGATTATGTATGCAAATGCAGGTCTGGCCCCACAGCTTATGTGAGAGCCACACAGCTCAGCTAAGCCACCCTGGAGAAAGAATCTTACAAAGAATACTAAAGAGCATCCAAGTGTGAAGAATGAAACACACATGAGTTTTCTTTTTTAAAAAATGGAAATCAAACTGTACTTTCATCTTGGCTTTCTCACCAGTCGGCAGCCCCCGAATAAGCCCTAAAAAAGCAAAAGGAGACTTTAGCCAAGATTTGTGACCTGGATTCAGACCAACCATCACCTTCATTAGAGCAAGCCTCACAGAATATTATGAGCCCCAAGAGAGTGAGATGAGGGCAGGCTGGTGGTGTCTTGGTCTCATCTTTACCTTCACAGGGTTCACGGGTAATGAGACAACCAAGGTTTGGAAATTAGGACCACAGGGATATGAGATGGCATGATAGGCAGTAAAAATAGCAGGTGCAAATACGTGGTGCTATGGGTGGCATAAGTGATGGAGGGGGGAGTCAATAGGGGCTGATCATAAAAGGCCTTGCGTGTCTTACCAGGGAAGGTCCCCAAGGAATCCTTGAAGGTGGAAGAACGAGGCCAGTTTAACGATTTCTGCAACAGTCCATATGAGTGCTGAGACCAAGGAGTCCGCACAGGGATAAAATGGGAAGAGACGGATTTAAGAGATCTGAAGAAAGTGAGATGGAAAGGACTGGATAGGAACAGTTTGAAAAGTCAGGGGGCTCTCACTCCAAGCTGTGTACTTTGTGTGACTAAGCAGAAAATGAAGCCTCCCCCTGAGTCAGTATATCCAAGGGACAGAAATATAAGAGGCTATTTTGGCGCTGGTGGGAAGATGGGCTGGTGGGCCCATTTGGGAATTGGTGGATTTGAAACACAGGTGGGGACCTCCAGATGGAGATATCCTGTGGGCAGTTGGATGGATGATCTCAAGGAAGATGGATTTTGCACATGAATTCATCCAAGGCACGTGAGCTGAGGAAGAAACAAAGGAAGTTGAAGACAAATTCCAGGGGAAAAAAAAAAGCATCAGAGGAGTGAGCCATGTAAGAGGAGCCTGCAGAGGGGAATAGTCAGAGGCCAGAGGAGACCAGGAGATGATAGAAGGGAAGTCAAGTTTGCTTCCATAAGTTGACCAACAGGATCACATTCTGCCAAGAAGTTCAGGGAAGTGAAGACTGAACACTAGCGTCTGTACCCTCCTATCATCCTGGCAAGTTCTTGGCTTGATGCTTGGAGCTCCTTGTGTATTTGTCAATCGTTGGGGAGAGGAGGGTTTAGTAACCCATTTATGGGCTCCCCAGGCCCTTTGTCTGATCTTTTTTGTCTCATTTCACAGCTTATCAGCCCTTCAGCCAAAGGATGGACAAGGGAAATAAACTTTCCTCAGTCAATTTTATGACATAATCTATCAGATCTTGGGAAAGATTTAGCAGATGAATAATCTGAAATGAATCGTTGGTTTCTGTTTGTTGTTGTTGGGTGGTCTCCGAATTTCATCATTCAAGCTAGGGCTGCTGGTCTTTCTTCGAGTTAGCCGTCCCCTTCCACTAAATACACCAAAAAATATCACATGGGAAAAAAAGAGAGATCTTTTTTCAATCTAGTAGAAAAAGCAGAAGGAAATAGAAGTGTATACTTTGCAAGCCTCTAGAGGAAGCAGAACTTTCTGTGTGTTGAAATGATAGAATGAACCAGAAAGGAAGAAGATCAACCAGCCTAACTTCATAGTTAAAAATATTTGTTTATATATAAATCACCTATCTGCAAGAAATATTTATAAAATACTTGGAGCAAAGTTCTTTCTTGTAGAGAGATCAGAAAATGTGTGAACAAGAAAAATGCCCCATTGCTAACATTTCAGTGGGCAAAGAGCATGAGCAAATAATTCACTGAAGAGAAAACACGACTAGTTCACCAACATTTAGAAGAATGTCATGCCTCATTAGGAAGGAAATAATTGCAAATTAAAATAATGAGGTGCCATTTTTCTGCAATAAAATTACCTAAAATCTTATGTAGTGCTGTGGAGGGTGTGGGGCAATTGTCACTGATGAGAGCATCGATGAATGCAATTGTTTAGGGAAGGTATTTGGTAAATATAAATTAAGAGCCATAAAAACGTTCATATGCCTAAACCCAGCTATGCCACTCCTACCCACAGGAATCTAGTCTAAGAAAATGATCATAAACATGATACATAGGGGAAAAACACTAAATGGCCAGGAATCCATAGTAGCAGACTCGCAAATACCAACATCTCAACTTTCAGCTACAAGGGACTGATAGAATAAACCGTGGTACATTTACCAGATGAAACATTATGAATTCATTAAAAAGGATGGCTGGGAAGATTCGCTAGCACCATGGGAAAAGAAAGTGGCATAGTGTTAACTGGAAAGAAGAGGAAATTTTGCTTAAAGCAGTCTATGATAATTACATAGGTTCCTACTTACAAACAAACACATAAATTAAAACACGTAAAAAGGCAAGATGAAAACCTACCCAAACACTGTCACAGTATTGCTTTGAGGATAATTTTATCTCCAAATTATCCATATACCATAATGAGAATAAGCCTGAATTTGGAGGAATCAAATAATCTTGGGTTCAAATCCTAGTTTTTTTTAAGTTTTAAGTCTCCTCCTCTGCAAATTGAGGATATTAACATCTGCCTCAGAGGAGTGTTATGAGAATTAAGTAGAATATAAGGAAAATGCTTGTTATTGTGCCCAGCACATAGGAAGCCATCAATAAGTGTCAGATTTTTATGATCGTCATTATTGTAATTTCATAAAACGCAAAGGACTCTGTCCTTTTAGAAACCTGATGAATGTCCTAGACTAGGAAGTAGACCTTGAATGCAAACAACACAGTTTTTTTTCTTTCTTTCCTGCCCTCCTTTCTTCACAGACAATCATCAAGAGAGTGTCAAAAAGTTAATTTTAGAAGGGGAAAAAAAGTTTGCTTTGTTTAACGTATGTGAACTTCCTCATTTTTCTGGTTTGTTTTTCTTTCAAGTTGTTTTTATATCAACACCACCCGGGCAGGATGTGCCAGGTGACAAGACTGTGGGAAATTTCACATGGAACTAACTCTCCCCATTTCACACAGCGAGATCTCAGGGGTGCCGAGAGGCTGGCTCAATCCCCGCACCCGGGATTTCTGGGTGCCCTAGCCCTGCAGGACTCCTTTACTGTCCTTCCCATTCTTGAAGACAGGGGGAGAAATTTTTGGGAGGATGCTCTACAGAAATCCCTTTATTTAACACAGGACTCAGAGAAGCTGAGTGAAACTTGAGTGTGTGTGTGTGTGTGTGTGTGTGTGTGTGTGTGTGTGTGTGTGTGTGTGTTTTGAGCAGTGGAGACTTCATGAGAAGGGCCAAATAGGAAGTAGGTGAAGGCAGAACCCTAGAGGGTTATCAAGGGCCGCAGCAAATATGCAGTGGACATCTTTTCTCTGACCACAATTTGTGGACATGAAAAGCCGGAGCTCAGGAATTACTTTCCCTGACCACTCTTTCCTAGCCTCTCACCACGCTTTCATTCCCTTTATCTTACCCTCCTGTGTTCACCAGGCCTCCAGGCTGCCCCTCCCTGCCCCCCTCCACATCACATTCCTCAGTAAACTCCCTCCCCTCCTCCCTTTCACGCTGGCTTGGGCTCCACCTTCGGCAGTCATTAGTTTGGGGACCCTCCCTGCTGGCTTTCCCACAGGAGCGGAGCACCTAGGCCAACCCAAACCCCCACTTTCCTCTCTCTGATACCAGTTGGGGAGAATCTCACAAGTGCATCCAAGAAGGATATTACACACTGATCTTATTCCATCTCAGTGAACTATTGACAAGGGGCAGCCACCTCTCAACCAGCCTACGACTCCCCATATCCCACATCCCACGGTCCTCCCCCAACTCCACTGCTATCCTTTCAGTCATCTGCTTCCTTTTCTACCCTCCTCAAGCTCACAATCCCACCGTCTGCTCCTCAATCTGGTTAGGTGCTCTGATATCCTAATCAAAGAAAAAACAGAGGCAAGTTGAGGCATAAATTCTCTAGATACTATTCTCCTTGTCTTCAAATTGTTCCTTTCCCTGTTTTCCATCTATCTCTGAAGAAAAGCATCCTCTTCCCCTGCCAAGAATAACTCCTTTTTCCTTGTGCAGGATAGCACCTCCCGTCCTGATTCTTAGCTTTCTGGAGCTAATGAGTACTGAGCAATTCAGTCCATGCCAGGCAAAGTGGCAATATTTTATCTTCTATTAATATTTATAAAAGCTCTGAAATGTTTGCTCTATTATTACCTTTCTTTTAAAGGTGGGGAGGGCTTCCCACCTTTATCCCATCTTATCCACTGGTTTGATGGTGCTCTGGCTGATAACCCCCCTAAATTCCCAGCCAAAAACCAGCATCAACCACCAGACAGGTAAATGGAGGGGCATCCAGAAGCTGGCAGTCTTCAGTCTTAGAGTCTTCCTGGTGAGGCCCTGACATTGTGGAGCAGAGACAAGCCAAACAATAAGGGATAATGAAGTAATGATTGTTTTAAGGCACTGTTTTAGGCTAATTTGTTACACAGCAATAGTAGCATGCTTCCCTTGTGGCTCAGTGGTAAAGAATCCGTCTGCAATGCAGGAGCCTCAAGAGATGCGGATTGGATCCCTGGGTTGGAAAGATCCTCTGGAGAAGGACATGGCATCCTATTCCAGTATCCTTGCCTGGAGAATCACATGGACAGAAGAGCCCGGTGGGATACTGTCCATGGGGTTGCAAAAAGTTAGACGTGACTAAAGCGACTTAGCACACAATAGTAGCTGGAATAGAGCCCCAACCATTACCAAGCCAAGTGGTATCTGCATGGTAGTCATCCCTCAAGATCTGTCTTTCACACTTGACCTGGACTTTGCTTTTCTCCTCTAATTCCTCTCTTCGACAACAGGAAGAGACTAAGAAGAAACAACTAGATACAGAGTGGGATCATAGACTAGATTCTGGGACAGAAAAAATGGCATGAGTGGAAAAACTGGTGAGCTTTGAATGAAGTCTGTAATTTAGTTAATAGTATTGTACCAACGTTACTTTTCTGATTTTGCTAAGTGTGCTATAGTTATGTAAGTCGTCATAATTATGGAAAGCTAGGTGAAGGGAATATGAGCATGCTGCATTTTTTTTTGCAACTTCTCAGTAAGTCTAAAATTATTTCAAAATATAAAGTTAAATAATAAGATTAACACACAATGTAATGACCATGTTTATGAAAAACTTGTCTTGCTTGGCGCCTGGGACTCCAGTTTCCTTATTTTCCCCTTTGTCTGATTACTCTTTTTCAGTCTCCATAGGTGAGTGTTCACTGTTGCCCACGGTAGGAGCTGAAGCTACTTGCATTCTATTTTGTCCTCTCTTCTTTCTAAGCAGCCCTAATGCTCATAGTCACACCCATGACCCGAAGGGCATCTCTCCTCTGCTCTGAACTGAATACTCACTGCCTCAGTATTCCAGTTCCACCTGGGTACCACTCAGGCAAGACACAGTCAATTACTTCTCTCCTCCTCTGGCTTCACCATCTGCTTCCTCCTGCTCAGGTCCCCATCTTAACTAGTGACCTCACCATCAACTCTGTGGCTCCTGGTAGAAACCTCAGTTCCACTAATGCAAATGACCTAACCACCTAAATTGTTTTCAAATTTTGTCATCTCCTCTGTACTCCCACAGCCTGATCCCTGTCATCTCTTATCTAGAAGAATGCAATCATCTTCTAACTGGTTTTTCTGCCTCTTGTCTTTTCCCAGTGTCTCAGCTTAATGACTGTCACCAGAGATTATTCTGAAGCACAAATCATGGTGCTGGCACTTTGATGGCTCTGGCTTTGGGGAGTGAAGTCTGACCTCCCTAACATGGGATGCAAAGTCTTTCTCAACACGGGTCCCAGGTAGTCTGTCCAACCTCATCTCCTACCAGCCTTTTCCTCATCCCCGCCACCTGAAATCCCAGACCCTTACAAGCAATCCCCAAGCTTGAGAGTGTCCTTCACTCCCTGCAAGCCTCTGATCAGATTTTTCCTCTGTGTGGAATGACTGGTGAAACCCAAGATGTCTTCTAGACCCAATTCAAATGCTCTCTCTTCTGAGAATCCTTCCCTGATGCTGCTGAGTGGCTTTAATCCTGAATACTTCCTGCTTTTTTCTCTAGTAAAATGTTTATCAAAAGGTATTATTTTCATGTCCTAAAGTATGAAGGTCCAGAGGACATAACCTGGAACTTGCATATGTTATGAGAGCACACACTCATAACCTTAATGCAGGCTAATCTCCATCTCACAGTCGGCTTCCTTGAAAACTGAACCTTCAACACCCCACTTTTACAAATCAAGAAACTGGGGCTCAGAGGAGTTATGCAACTGTCTGAAGGCCACACCATTAGCAGGAGATAAAACTGGGACCAACGCCCAGGCAGTCTGGCTCCAGAACCCATACTTTTAACCACACAATCCTGTCTGCTGGATCGCTGAGCGCCAGTCCTTTCTAGGATGGAATGTGACCTGGAGAAGGTTGCAATCTGGACTCTCCATTCCTGCCTCCCTGCAAGGCTACTAGAGGGTGAGCAAAGTGGATTTCCTCAGGGGTCCACCAGGGCTCTGTTTTCCTAAAAAGCAGCCTGAGGGACCACCTATGGAGGCTTCCCCAACACCTGCAGCCCAAGTGGCTCTTTCCAGGCCAGGAGTTATGAAGACAGCATCCCTTCCTCTCAACTGGCCCTCCCAGCTGCTGCTCAGCTCACAGAGAAACATGGTGTAATTGCTCACCTTCTAGAAGCGACCTGAATCAGCGCCCCTCCGCTGACTGTTAGTGACAAGTGATCACATCAGGACACAGGAACAGCAGCCAGGACCTGGGCGCCTGTGTTATTTACTGGTCCATCATGTATAATTTCAGTTTAATTTTATCTTCACAAACTTACAGGTGCAAAATGCAGGATAAAGTTCTTTAAGGGGCCCCCATGGAAAGCAGGCTGCGCTGGTCCTCCCTCCCTCCCTCCCGTCCGAGAGCTCTCAGGGTGGCTCACTCAAATTAAATCATTATTGAGGAGGAATAATCCTGGTAGGTTCAGAAAATCAGTTTTAAATTCAGCCTGCTAGCAAAATTCTGAATGTATTTACTTTCTAGATTTCATTTCTCCATCCATATTAAAGCTCCGTGGCATTATCAATTATGGGTTTATTGCAAAGCACAATAGGATTCAATCTGGAGGAATGCCTCAGGGTATGTCTTAGGAGGACGATAAAGCTAATAGTAATGGGTCTACAACTTCTAAGGCTAATTTTCACAGTTACAAATTTCATAAATAAATAGAAGCCATGTCAGTTTCCAGTCACCCAGCTTGAGGTCTCTCATGCTGATAAAAGAGGACCTTCCCTTGCTTCCATCGGGGGGCTCCCATTTAAGTCTTGGTGGGTTGGCCTGAAGGTTCCCTGATCCCCGGAGGAAGGGAAATGATGGAGCCCTTCTGGACCCCCCTCTGCTGCTCCTCTAACCAGGTTAGGAGCTGGTCTAGATGAAAATGGACACAAAAGCACAGTTAACCCTAGAATCTGGGAGACTGACCATATGGCTCCAGCCCAGAATCCAGCCAAACTCCATGACTGGGTGGGAAGGGCTGTCATGCATTAGTGCTGTGATATTTAAGCCAGGCTTCAGAGCTCCAGGCAGGATGGAACCGTATCTGATACAGTCTGGAGCCTCTGATGTCCTCCTAGAAAAAACAGGCAGCAGGGAGAAGAAGGTGATTGGTATAATGGGGCTATGAGTATACTCCTGGCTATTCCCATCCGGTACCTCTCATACAGGGAGGGCAGACCCTACCCACTGCCTTTGCGATGCCTATGCTCACACACCTCCTACCTGGCCTGCCGTGTGGTCCCCAGAGTCACATCCTCCAGCTAGCCCCAGCTACTGGCAGGCAGTTTCCTGTAAGCTCAGACTGATTTCCAGTTGGTAGCATCCTGCCTCAGGTTTGGACCTCTCATCTTTCCACTTTTTCCCTCCGACACTGCAGCAGCCTCCTTGCCCAGTGCACAAGTACAATACAGAAGTGCAAGGTTAACAACCAACCAGGGGAACAAGTGCCGGGGCTCAAGGCTCCTGCCGTCCTTCTTTCAGGTGGACAAGCTCAGAAACATTCCACATCCTTCTCAGGGTGTCCCAGGAGGGCCAAACGCTGGTCACCAGTGATGACAAGTCAAACATACACTTAAACTGGCTTTTTTCCTTTCCCTCTTCTTGCTTTCTCTTTCCTGATTCTTGGGATCACCTCTCAAACTGAGTGCTCTACACCCAAGTCTTAGTCTCAGATTCTGCTTTCAGAAGAACCAAACTAAGACAGATGTGCATCATTGAGTAGGATAAAGGCAGGGCAGCTTCCAATAGCTCTTGTAAAAATGCATGCATATAACTTAGTGAGGGAGAAAAAGTCCTTCCCCTCTCTCCTGTTCACGTAGAAGTTTCATCAGGGGAGTTATTTATCACCTGGGAAGGCAGGGAGAGAGGAAAACCAAGAGATGGAAGATTATTGATGGGGGGAGGGGGTGGCAGGAACAGGGCAAAAGAGGCCCTGGGGAAGCAGGATTCAACAGGAGTGACACCAGCAAGGGCAGGCAGCTGCGAGTGTACCCCAGATGTGTGTGTGTGTGTGTGTGTGTGTGTGTGTGCATGCGCGTGCGCATGTGTGCAGATGTGTGTGTGCTGGTAGAGGGGACTGCACAGTTCCAGGCAGAATGCAAGGGAACCTTTAGGTGAGGAAGGGCCTGAGTCCTAGGCCAGTGTTGAGACTCAGGGGTAAACACTTTGCCTGGGACTCAGTTCTTATTTATTTATTTTTAATTGGAGGATAACTGCTTTACAATGTTGTGATGGTTTCTGCCATACACCACACGAATCAATCATAACTATATATAAATCCCCTCCATCTTGAGTCTCCCTCCCACCCAGGACCCAGCTCTGACTGGACACGGCTTTGGACCACGAGAGTGACCCCCAGATGTCAGGAGGGCCCATGAGGTGGTGCAGGTATGGGTGTCCCATAGGTGGGAGATCAATGGCAAAGCCAACATGGAGATCAGTCAATAGATCTCAGGAGCCTTTAAAAATCCAACCTAGTGGGAAAACAACATGGATTAACAAGTGACTGGCATTTCTTACAAACTTGCTATGCACCAGGAACTGCTCTAAATTATTTGCCATGTGCTGGCTATTCAATCCTCGTGACAACCTTAAGAGGGAGGCACTGTTATTACCTCCATCTACAGATGAGGAAACTGAGGTAGAGAGTGGCAAAGTTGTCCAAAGCCATGCAACTAGTAAGGGATTGCCTGGGACTGGGATATGAGCAAGGCAACGTGTTTGGTGCTTTGGAGACATAGATCTCATATGAGACACATTTCTGGCACTCAAGGGTCCTAAAATGTATTAGGGGAGACAGACATTTACACAAATAACAGAATACGAAGCAAAATGAAGTAATTCCCATAATAGCCTCTAGGGTACCATCCTCTGTTAAACAGTCTCTGATTCTATGGCTTATGTCTCTTGTAAAAATGCACCAGCGTAGGTACTCAGAAGTTTGGGGGTGGATGTGCTTCCTAGGAGTGACTGAGGTTAGGCTGGTTTTGCTCATTTGGATGAAGTCACGCCTCCTTGATGCCACTAGGAACAGAGCTGTGACCTGCTTCCAAGGCACCCTGCTGAATGACCCCCATGGTTTCAGGTTTCTCTCATATGTGCATTCTCTCATTCAATCATTCTGTAAACCCCTGTTGAGCCCCACCAGCTCCTATGTGCATTCCCCACATCTTGTTTTAGGCAGCATACATACTCTGGTCAAGTCTCCCTGTGTCTGTATCCTGCTGAGTAGCTGCTGAAAATGCAAGGGGATGTAGATTTGGGGCTGGGGTGACTCTGACAAGCTATGCTCCAAGTGAGTAATTGAAGGAAGCCCTTTGAAGGGAGAGGGAGTCTGGGTGAGGCTCACAAAGAGAGTCCAGGATGAAAGAGATCACGTGACCCCTGAGAGAGTGAAACGTTCAGTTCCTGAATTTCCATTCCTGGTCTCAGTTTATAGCACATTTTCTGTTCTCCATTTCCTGCTCTTGGGATTTTGTAAGATCTGTATATTCACAAATAAACCTCCTTCTTCTGGGAGGTAGCATGAAAGGGTTTCTTTTTCTTACAGGCAGAAGAATCTTTTTTATTATTTATTTTTTTAGAACTGTCACATTATGGTATACTAACAATTAATAAGAAAATATATTAAAGGTGTAGGCAGTGGAATGTGCATAATAAATATGTGCATGAAATGTTTTCTTCTAAACATAGAAAGAATGGACACTAACATATAAAGTCAACACCCAGACTTCATGATACAATGGGTCAAAGGGGATTAGTGAAAAATGTTCACACAAGGATATACTAACTGTAAATCAATGCCTAGGAAAATATTGATTTCACAATTACAAAAAAAACCTTAATGCATTCAGATATTACCATATTATTCATAGAGCCCCCACAGGGCTTCTCAAGTGGCACTAGTGGTAAAGAACCTGACTGTCAGTCAGTGCAGGAGATGTAAGAGATGTGGGCTCATATACACCATGGAATATTACTCAGCCATTAAAAAGAATTCATTTGAATCAGTTCTAATGAGATAGATGAAACTGGAGCCCATTATACAGAGTGAAGCAAGCCAGAAAGATAAAGACCAATACAGCATACTAACGCATATATATGGAATTTAGAAAGATGGTAACGATAACCCTATATGCAAAACAGAAAAAGAGACACAGATGTACAGAACAGAATTTTGGACTCTGTGGGAGAAGGCGAGGGTGGGATGTTTCGAGAGAACAGCATCGAAACATGTATATTATCTAGGATGAAACAGATCACCAGCCCAGGCTGGATGCATGAGACAAGTGCTCGGAGCTGGTGCACTGGGAAGACCCAGAGGGATCAGGTGGAGAGGGAGGTGGGAGGGGGGATCGGGATGGGGAATACATGTAAATCCATGGCTGATTCATGTCAACGTATGACAAAAACCACTACAATATTGTAAAGTAATTAGCCTCCAACTAATAAAAATAAATGGAAAAAGAAAAGCAAACAAACAAAAAAAAGAGATGTGGCCTCAATCTCTGGGTTGGGAATATCCCTTGGTGAAGGGAATGGCAACCCACTACAATATTATTGTCTGGAGAATCCCATGAACAGAGGAGCCTGGTGGGCTACAGTCCATAGGGTCACAAATAGTTGGACACAACTGGAGTGACTTAGCAGGCAGGGAGTTGAATCTGTTATAGATGATGCCCTCAAAGTTCTTAGAGTCTAGCTGTAGCGAGAATAAATTAGGAAGACAATAGGACCTAGATATTTGGAATACTGTAGTAACAAAATATTACAAAATAAGTCCCAGCTGGAAATGAAACTCCCTAGGTGCCAGGATCAAATAAAAAATTAAGCCAGCACAACAAATGCATAAATTGATCCTGTGGTATTCAGAGAATCTATCAGAAAGAATACAGACTTTAGGAGCTAGGAGTCAGAGTTTGAACACGGATGTAGAGTCAGAAAATATGGTTGTGGGCCCTCAGAAAATGGGAGAGCTGAAGGTGAGGTCTTTGCATAAAGTTGATATCTTATGAGGATGAAAAAGGGAAGTAGACAACTTTGCCATGAGTCCAGGAGGGTGGCAAATATTCTCTTCTCTTTCCCCAGAGTTCTAGGTAGTAAATTAAAAGCCTTCAATGAGAATTCAAAGCCCCATGGAGTCTGAAGTTAACCTACATACAAGATATAGGAATTTCTCAAACCATAAAATTGCATAAAAACTGAGCCTAGAAAGCAAATGCAAAAATCCTCTGTGGCAATGCTGCCACATTCCAGAGTGAAATCCAAGCTCCTAAAAAAAGCACGTTGAAGATGACTTCACAGTAAAACACGTTACAAACCATGTGAGAACATAATTTACCATGAGGGAGAGGCAGCAGAAAAAACAAATAAGCAAATGAAAATTCCTATAAGCATCCCAAGAACTTGAGGTAATAGAACAACTGAGACTGTAAATACATTTAAAATAGTTAAATCAGTAAAAGATGTAAAAGTCATAAAGAAAAGATGTGACACTATGCTAACATAAAAAGGAAACATATTCAAAAAAGAAGCAAATAAAATTTCTGAAAATAAAAAAGATGAAAGTAAAAGTTCAACAGATAAGTTAAACAGAATTAGAGACACAGCTGAAAGAATTTATTAACTCCAAGATGGAGTGGAAGAAAACACCTATAATGTATAGTGGGATAAAGTGACAGGAACCATACAAGAGGGTTAGAGAACATGGAGGATATACTGAGAAGGTTCAATGTGTATCTAATAAAGTTTCTAGAAATAGAAACAAGAGAGATAAGGCTAAATTAGAAACACTCATGACAAAGAACTTTTCAGAATTAATGAAATCCATGAAACCTCAGATTCAAAAATACAGGGAGTTGTGAGAGTGAGTGAAAAGCAATCCACAATTAGGTGTACCATAAAAAATAAAAAAAAGAAAATCTCAAAATAGTCCATGAGAAAAAGAAGATGATTTAGAAGGAGAAACAACTGAATGACAGCAGCAGATTTTGCAGCAGCATCAATAAAGGAGAAAAAAAAAGGGAAAAAAACAAGGAGAAATAACCATCAATTCAAAAATTGTATACCCATCTCAATTATCATTCAAGAGTGAGGAAGACAGTGACCAAACAGCATTACTAATAGTGGGTCTGCACTTGCCTCCCAATATGATGCAATATGAAATAGACAACACTGGCTATGGAGTATTCCTGTCAGAAATGTTTAACCTGAAAAGAAAGGAATGGGAAAATCTTTGGATTTAGAGAGATTTAAGAGATACAACACTTCCAGATGTTCAAGCTGGTTTTAGAAAAGGCAGAGGAACCAGAGATCAAATTGCCAATATCTGCTGGATCATCAAAAAAGCAAGAGAGTTCCAGAAAAACATCTATTTCTGCTTTATTGACTATGCCAAAGCCTTCGACTGTGTGGATCACAATAAACTGTGGAAAATTCTGAAAGAGATGGGAATACCAGACCACCTGACCTGCCTCTTGAGAAACCTATATGCAGGTCAGGAAGCAACAGTTAGAACTGGACATGGAACAACAGACTGGTTCCAAATAGGAAAAGGAGTATGTCAAGGCTGTGTATTGTCACCCTGCTTATTTAACTTATATGCAGAGTACATAATGAGAAACGCTGGGCTGGAGGAAGCACAAGCTGGAATCAAGATTGTCGGGAGAAATATCAATAACCTCAGATATGCAGATGACACCACCCTTATGGCAGAAAGTGAAGAGGAACTAAAAAGCCTCATGATGAAAGTGAAAGAGGAGAGTGAAAAAGTTGGCTTAAATCTCAACATTCAGAAAACTAAGATCATGGCATCTGGTCCCATCACTTCATGGCAAGTAGATGGGGAAACAGTGATTTTCACTGCAGATGGTGATTGTAGCCATGAAATTAAAAGACGCTCACTCCTTGGAAGGAAAGTTATGACCAACCTAGATAGCATATTAAAAAGCAGAGACATTACTTGGCCAACAAAGCTTCGTCTAGTCAAGGCTATGGTTTTTCCAGTCGTCATGTATGGATGTGAGAGTTGGACACTGAAGAATTTATGCTTTTGAACTGTGGTGTTGGAGAAGACTTGAGAGTCCCTTGGACTGCAAGGAGATCCAACCAGTCCATCCTAAAGGAGATCAGTCCTGGGTGTTCATTGGAAGGACTGATGCTGAAGCTGAAACTCCAATACTTTGGCCACCTCATGTGAAGAGTTGACTCATTGGAAAAGACCCTGATACTGGGAAGGATTGGGGGCAGGAGGAGAAGGGGACGACAGAGAATGAGATGGCTGGATGGCATCACCGACTCAATGGACATGAGTTTTGAGTAAACTCCTGGAGTTGGTGATGGACAGGGAGGCCTGGCGTGCTGCGATTCATGGGGTCGCAAAGAGTCAGACACGACTGAGCAACTGAACTGAACTGAACTGAACTGAAGAGACAGAACAACTAAATACAGTATGTGGTGCTCAGGTTGAGTTCTAAGTGAAACAAACCAGCTATAAAAGACAACATTTGGAACAATTAGAGGAATCTGAATATGGACTAGATATCATGTGATATTAGGGAAGTAGTGTTAATTTTGTTTAGTTTGCATTGTTAGTGGTATTATGTTTTAAAAGTCCCTTTCTTAGACATGCATGTTGAAGGACTTGGAAGTGTGCACAGTCAGAATCAAGAGGGATAATAGAAGAGAGTTTAATAAAGAAGCTATTCACAAAGGTATGACCAGACTATAGGGAAACCAACAAAGCATAGCACCCTGGAGCTATAGAAGTTCTCAATCATGGGTCTAAAGGGATAGAGGAGAGAGCAGTTACTCAGACCTGGAGAAAGAACTGTGGTTGTAGTTGTAAAAGAACCCAACAGAAGTTGTGGGCTTCAGTGGAGAAACACAACAACTGCCAACTCTTGGCCCATCTTCTAATCTTCTCCTGGACCCTCCTATTAATCAAGCCTAACCAAGAACCAGAGGGCAAGAGAGTCTGGGGATCCAGTCCCTAGAAATAATTTTCTTTTTTCTAGAATAGAGCAGGATAGAGAAAGGAATAGGGAAAAGGAAAATATTCTGCACTGGGTAAAAGTGAGGATGCCCATTATCTACTTAAAAGTCCTTTAGGGAAAAATAGATTAAACAGATATGGCATGTGCTAACAATTGTTAAATCTAGATGAAGAATATATGTTTAATTTTTTGTACTTTTCTGTATGTTTGAAATTTTCCATAACAAAAAGTAAAAAGAAGTGAGGGTGAAGTAGATATAGAAATTTAAAAACAGACTGAGATTTTACACTTATGACTTTAACTGGAAGAATTACTAAAGGATTTATTTCAGAAAAAACCTCAGTACCTAGGGCATGGAGGCAACCTAAATGTCCATCAGCAGAGGAATGACTAAAGAAGATGTGGCATACATATACAATGGAATATTACTCAGTCATTACAAAGAATTAAATAATGCCATTTTCAGCAACATGGATGCAAGTAGAGATTATCATACTAAGTGAAATGTCAGACAAAGACGAACATCAAATGATATCGCTTGTGGAATCTAAGAAAAATGGTACCAGTGAACTTATTTACAAAACAGAAATAGAGATACAGATGTAAAAAGCAAACATGGTTATAAGGGGGTAAAGAGAGGGAGAGATAAGTTGGGAGATTGGGACTGACATACACATATTATTATATATATATATATACACATAAAATAGATAACTATTAATGATAAGGACCTACTGTATAGCACAGGGAACTCTATTCAATACTCTGTCATGACCTATATGGGAAAAGAATCTAAAAAGAGTGGATATATGTATATGTATAACAGATTCACTTTGCTGTACACTTAAAACTAACACAACATTGTAAATCAACTATACTCCAATAAAAATTTTTTAAAAAAAAAAGAAGGAAAAGAACTCAGAAATTAAACCCCGAAGGCAGTGATAGGATGTGAAAAGCAATGAGAAGCAGTGACCTTGGTAAATAGGCGAGTCAATCTACACAAGCATTAACTAGAAAAAAATAGCCAGAAATTACAGATCAATATGAAGTAGACAGAAGAGAAGGAGTGTTGAGGAAAACTTCCTGAGAAAGGGAAGAGTGACAAACTGACCTGAGATAAAGATCCAGTAAGACTGACCAAAGAGTATTAGAGAGAAGGACGAATCCAGGCAGAGAGATCATCGTGAGAAAGAGCAGAGATTGTTCCCAGGGTACATGGCATTTGATAAAGTTGGATGGAAGCGTACCTCTAGAGATGGTAGGAGAACTAAGTAGGTAGGAACCACAGCCCAAAGGGTCTGGTAAAAGGCAGATCCTCAAGGTGCCTAAGCTAAAGCTAGGAAGGTAATGGAAGAATTTTATGCAGAGAAAAGACCTGATCGGATTTGCATTTTAGAAATGAAACTCAAATTCACTTTTGGAGGTCTGATTGGAGAGTTCAGAGGGAAGGAAGAGGGCAGTTAGGAGACTAGTGCAGCAATCAAGGTGAGGTGGGATGAAGGTCTGAACCAAGGTAATGGCCCTGGTGATGGAGGGGAAACTGATTCAAGAATGAGGAAACTCATTCAAATGAATGAGAGTTGGTGACTGATAGTTGGGGGTTGGCGGGGAGTGGTAGCAGGGGCGAATTAGGAAGCAAGCTGAAATCAGGGACTGTGAACCTTCAGAAGGAGCAGGCTGGAAGTAAATTGATTGCTCAGTTTTGTTCAAGTCTAAATACCTAGGTCAGAAACTATGAACTAGTGGGGTTGGGGGGGACCACAGACATCAAATCTAAATTAAAGACAAGGAGAAGCTGGAGGAGGGCCATGTAAAACTTGTCTATTCTTTTTATCAGGAAGAATACATATCCCCTCAATCCTTGCATGCACACACCCAGACACACACACACACAGAGAGAATTTTATTGACCAGATGAATTGGGTCACATGATATCCCTGGCTTCCTGGGAGTCTGGGAAAATAGAGAAGAAAATTGTCATAACTAGCTTAGACAAATCATGATCCCATCCCCAGGGATGACATATTGCTCCCAAACAAAACTGAATTTCTGTGATCAAGGAAGAAAGGAGGAATGAGTGGCAAGCAGACAGTTAAAAGAGTGTTGGCCCCACACAATCATACAGACTGGGCTCGGGTTTGGGAACTCAGAAAGATGGACTGCAGGGAGACCAAGGCGAGCTTCCACCAGATGCCCAACTCTGAAACCTAGATATGGAGACCCGGAGAGCCCCTACTTCATGGTCAGACTGTTGAGTAGGGGAGATGGGCTCCAGATCAGGGACCAATAGAAGCCAAGGGTGACTGAAAACATACTGCCTCAATAGACAGTTCTAGGAACCAAGACAGCGACGCATACGCAGTTGGGAAGTTTGAGGAGCCCAGTTGTAGGGATTTGGGGAGGCCAGCCAGTTAGCACATGCTCAGTTGTGTCTGACTCTTTTGCAACCCATGGACTATAGGCCACCGGGCTTCTCTGTCCATGGAATTTTCAAGGCAAGAATACTGGAGTGGGTTGTCCTGCCCTCCTCCAGGGGATCTTCCCGATCCAGGGATTGAATCCGCATCTCCTACACTGGCAGGCTCTCTTGACTTCTCTGTTTTGTCACTGCTGCCACAGCCCCTCTCAGCCCTCAGCTACATCCTTCATCTGCTTTCGGTTTTTTCTTTTTCCACCCCAAGCCACTATTGTGGGGGTCACTTGCCCCTAATGGAGGCCCGTTGTAGTGTTCTTGCCCTTACCCTGCCACACTCTGGGACCACACTGGATGAGTTGGGAAACATCTGAATCCCTGCCACACCACCCAGGAGCTGAGACAGCTCCAAAGCCATCTTTCTGCCTACTCACGTGACGTTACCTTTATCTTCTGCTGTGACCACACCCCCATGATGGTGCAGGGCCCCCAGTGAGGGGGCCTCCTCCCAGAAGCCGAACAGGAAGTGAAACAAAAATCCTCTATTGCTGGCTTCCTTATATTTCCTTATATTTGGGGTCTTACTCTCCCCCTGCTCAATACGAAGCCAGCCCTGGCACCTGACTGCTTTGTCTAGCTCTTCCTGACTCCCTTCTCTCTACCTCGCCCCCTGCTCTCAGAAGAGGACACGGATCTATTTGTTCTGGGTGGAGTGTGTCCTCCCCTAAAGCCATAAACCTAATATCTTGGCAACAGCCATGAAGAGGGTGTAGTCAAAGGAATGGACTCATAAAGAAGGGAGGCCTGCTTGGAAGTATTACTAAAACAGTATCCCTGTGATGTGCGATACGTCTGTCACCATCTGGAAGCCCTTTCTGAAGGGCCTTGCCACTGTGCAATGCCAACCAGGTACAAGATATACCTAAACTAAAGATGCCACAGTTAGCTGAACATCAGGTGAACTCTCTTCTCTCTAAATTGCATAGCAAGCAGAGTCTTCCAGGCTTGTCAAACTGGGATCCAAACCAGCAAAAGGCGATTTACATGTATAGCTGGCCTATCAACTGCCCTTCTGTTCTTGGTTCCATTCCTCACCCTCCCCCAGGCTGTGTCTTGTATCCCAGGGAAATACACTTCTCAGACTCCCCTGCCCTCCTACTTCCAGTTCAGTTTTGCCACTGAGTCACCAGGAGCAGGAGGAAGGGAGAAGCCAGGGTCTTTTGCCCCCTCAGTCTCCGCTTCCTGTGGCGTCTCCGGCAGCAGAGATAACCCAGCTCCTCTGTCTGTGGTGACAACTCCTTGGGATGGTTCCGCCATGGTTCAAGTTTCCCTGGATAGCCTCAGATCCTGGTCCTCATAAACCCCCTTCTTCCTTGTGTCCACTGAACTCTTGAAGTGGTAGCAGCTTACTTTGCTGTTGCTAACCTCTGGGTTGCTTGATCATTCTGTTTGGCTTTTTCACTCTTCCATTTCCTATCCAGTGGTCCCCAACCTTTTGGGCACCAGGGATGGGTTTCGTGGAAGATAAATTTTTCCACGGACTGGGGGTAGGGGGTGGTTTCGGGATGATTCAAGTGCATTACATTTACTGTGCACTTTATTTCTATTATTATTACATTAGCTCCACCTCCGATCATCAGGTGTTAGATCTCAGAAGTTGGCGACCCCTGCTATAACCAGTTTCCTGAATTAATTTGAAAGACGTGCTAAAGTTTCTGTTTTCTTATCCCAGCTCTGACTGATATACACATATCCACCAAACATATATATACTTTAAAGAAAAAAAATTATGAACAGGACATGGCTGCATATCTTTTTTAAAACTCAGAAAGTTACATGTGAAGGTTGTTCGTGGCTTTTGGCGCTTGTTTCCGTCTGTGGCTTCGCAGAAAAGAACCACCACCTCCGGTGTTGCAGCTTGCCACTGGAGGTGACGCTCAGGTCACCCTCTGGTCCCACAAGTGAGAACAGTGCCCTGTATAAAAGGCCACAATTAATTTTTATTGCACATACATGTGGGGAGATACCTGCTTGGCCTCCGTGTGAGAGCCATAACTCTCTTAAATTGATGTGTCAGCGAACTAAAACTCAATATTTTTTTTCACACAGTATATTTTACAGTCAGAGGCCCTTCCCTAATCGGAATAAAGCAATTTGGCTCCCTGTCATCGCTCACTGAAAACATATGAGCTGGTTGGCATTTCTAGCAGCCCAGATTTATCAGGGTCTCTGATCGAGTGCACAGGAGGTTCAGGGCTGTGGCATGGACAAAAGTGGATTTTTTATGACAGCATCGTGCTGCATCCCCGCGTAACTAGATTTATCCCTTCATTTCAGAAATATTTGTACTGTCTTGAGTCCCAAATCTACCTCAGACTGAAAAGATTCCACACAGTTTGCATGAGGGCTTGGGGGTCATTCTTTCTGTACCTTATAAACTCTAATTTCCAGTCTATATAAAAAAAATGTCTCCAGGCTGCCTTCTTCAGCATCATGGGATTCTGGAAGTTCCAGCTCTGAAATGCTGTCTCCTGCATGACGGCCGCCTGCAGCCTGAGAGGAGGCCACAGAAAGGACTTTAGAAGACCTGGGGCCAAGGCTTTTGCCCACCAGGACTTGTAAATCTGTAGCAGAACAGAGCAAACTCCCACACCAGTGTGACTGCCATCCTCATAGTAACTGTAGCAGATGGTGACGGTGTCCTCCTGACCTCCTTGTACTGTTGTTGCCGAGCACCCCTCTGCCTTCATCATGCCTTTGGTCCTGGCTGCCTACACCTGCTCTCGTCAGAAGACTGTGCTCAGGCAACTGAAACCACTCTGCCCATACTCATGGAGAGCCAGATATGCCTAGGACTTTACGTCCTCCTGGGATGGCCTTTAGCTAATGACTGATGGGTGGGCGAATATGAAAACTCAGCTCCCTGGCTTGAAGTCCCACAGGATGTGAGGTATGGCATACACTCCAGCACTTCCCCCTAGGGTCAGGCTGAGGCTGGAACTTTTCCCAACATGGAACCTTTGCTTGGCTTCCTTTCCCTCTCATCCTGCTTCTCCCACTCCCTTCCTGCCCTCCGTAGGGAGTATTTCCTTAATGAATCACTCACACCTGACTCCTCATTGCAGGGTCTGTTTCCCAGGATCTCAACCTTAAGCAGCAAGTGTGTTAAAAGTTCCTTATTCCAATCACAGATCTGATGCTAGAACATACTTTCCAAGTGCTTATCACGCATCTGCTTGGCTACTTCCAGAAATGGGCAACTCCCCATCACCTAGGGTAGATAACCCATGGTGCAGGCAACTCTATACATTAGAGAATCATTGAACCTAATAGCAGGGAGGAGCCTTGGAGGCCATCTAGACTAACTCGTCTATCTTGATACGAGCACATTGTTGATGGCCTGGCCCATGTTGCTGAAGTCTTGGACAATCTTAGGCATGCTAACAGCTTCCCACCTCAAGAGTATGGAGCAAACTCATATCATGGGTACAACCCAGAAAGGCAGGTAAGTTGATGCCCGAGAGGGGAACCCTTGAAAGTGGGAAATGGGAGTTGGTGCAACGGTGTCATAGCCTTCCCATTTTCCAGGGAGGAGATTCTGAGGTATGAACCACATGTTGTCTCACATGGTCCATCAAGGGATCAAGCTCTAGTTGCCATGAGTAGTAATCTGCTCATGAACTCACATCTAGTAACTCCTCATCCTTCCCTCTACCACTCTCCCCACTCCCTCACTGGTGCTTCTTAAAACCACCTCACAAATAAATGACTGGTACCCGAGTCCTCCACTCAGCATCTGTTTTGAGGGAATCCAAACTGAGATAGGGACCCAGAGAAGCTAAAGAACTTCTGCTTCTTTCCCCTGGAAGGTCCTTCTTCCTATTAAGTGACCTGAAGATTCCCTGATTTGGCAGAGGTGATTCAGTAAATGCTTATGGGTCTCAGTGCTTTGAGCTCCAGGCCATGGACTGGATTCCATGATACATGCATTTATTTTGGTTAAAATATATATATTCTGGTTAAATATATGCATTCACTTTGGTTAATATATATATATATATATATATATATATATACAGAGAGAGAGCAAATATGTGTGTGTGTGTGTTTGTGTGTGTGTGTGTGTGTATAGAGAGAGAGCAAGAGAGAGATAGTGAAGTTGCATTACTTGCAACTTTACTCAATATATACTTTCTATAACTCATTTGCACAAACACACAGTATTGTATTTCTGTTTATGTCATGTATTTTCTCTCAGGATGCATTTTGTATACTATGTGTTGGATCATTGTGTTGGTTCAGGTTACTTGTATCACTAATGAAGGGGTAAGTCAGATCTCTTGGTTGTCAAACCCACAAACATTAGCCACTGTGGCCACAGAGAGCCTTACTGGGCTCCCCTGATAGGTCAACAGAGAGACTTCCAGGCAGTCTCTCTCCTTGATGCCATATGGCTTTGACACAAACCCCCATTTACCCCTGTGTCAAACCCCTGGATCTGGAGAGCAGGGCTGGGCTGTGGCAAGACATGGGGTTATAGCCTACACTAACACATGTCCATGTGTCATCCTTTCCTCTGCCCCGTCCATTTCCTGTCACGGTTCCCTGGGTGTGGAAAGGGCCCCCTTTATGACACCAGTCCATGGGAGAATTCTGAAAAGGCTGCATCCCAAGGTAAGGTTAAAAGCCCCTCATTATGCACATCCAAAGCCCTCTAACCTCCCGGCCAGGCACAGTCAAAGGCTACCTGTCTACACTTGGGTCCAATAATGCCCTTGTCTTTCACCCATCCTCATCTTCCCCAGAGGATAGGAGGAGAGAGAAGACTTGAGCTCCCCCTAGAGGCCACATGTTTTGACTTACAGTTTCCTCATCAAGTGTTGGGCGATCCTGAAGAATAAAGATATTTAACTATTGGAGAACAGAGTTATGCAGGGGTTACATATTGGTAATACATACAATATATAACTCAGAATTACATATCTGAAATTCGCATGATCAAAAACGAAGTATTAACTCTATTATCTGTGTGATGCTTAGAATGACACTTATCAAGAGTTTCTCAGTAAACACTACCACAGATTCATTCTTGAATAGCAAAAATATGTATGATGATAAATTGGAGATAAAATGATCTGGATGGCTACTTAATATTAATAAAGAACTAAAGAACAACACTGCATACCTTATCTCCTACTGCTTGAGATACGTGTAAATGGGGTATGACCATCTTTACTTAGGCACAAGTTTGAGATCGAGACAAGGACTTTACTACTCCCTGTGATCAGCACAAGCCCAACAAGTACTTCTATGCAGGTAACACAGCTAGAGAAACAGCCTGAAAGTCACTGCGGATGGTGACTGCAGCCATGAAATTAAAAGACGCTTGCTCCTTGGAAGAAAAGCTATGACCAACCTAGACAGCATATTAAAAAGCAAAGACATTAGATCAGTCTAGTTAAAGCTATGGTTTTCCCAGTAGTCATGTATGGATGTGAGAGTTAGACCGTAAAGAAGGCTGAGTGCCAAAGAATTGATGCTTTTGAACTGTGGTGCTGGAGAAGATTCTTGAGAGTCCCTTGGACTACAAGGAGATCAAACCAGTCAATCCTAGAGGAAATCAGTGCTGAATGTTCATTGGAAGGACTGATTCTGAAGCTGAAACTCTAATACTTTGGCCACCTGATGTGAAGAACTGACTCACTGGAAAAGACCCTGATGCTGGGAAAGATTGAAGAAGGTAGGAGGAGAAGGGGATGACAGTGGATGAGATGGTTGGATGGCATCACCAACTTGGTGGACATGAGTTTGAGTAAACTCCTGGAGTTGGTGATGGACAGGGAAGCCTGGTGTGCTGCAGTCCATGGGGTCACAAAGTTGGACACAACTGAGTGACTGAACTGAACTGAACTGAACCTACTGGTGGGAATCAGCGACTGACATGGGACGGCTGATTAACAAATCTTTATTAAACCAGTTGCTTTGCTATTTCTTATGTACTTATCTCTCTACATCTCTTGCCTAGGAAGACTCCCCCTGCACCACCACCAACCACCCAAGGAGAGCTCTCATGTTTTCTAAAACAGAAGTGAAGATGGTCCATATGAAAACAGGAACCAGGTCTGAGTAGAAACTGGGTGCTGTGTAGTCCTGGAACTGTAACAGAGAGGGGCCCTCAGAGGGACCCATTTTTCTTTGCTGCTGGAGCGAAGGGTAGGGTGTGAAAACTGTGAGCACAGAAATGTCCAGGGTGAGATAGGGACTCAGAATGTCTTCTCCAGGGGAATCTAAGTGGTGTTCCATCATGGTCAAACCAGCCCCAGACCAAGCAGGTGATAGGGTCTGGGAGGTTCCCTACCCAGGAGGAGTCTCCTGGGGTGGAGATGACCCTCTCGGAGAAGAGCATCAGAGGCAGGAAAGTAGGCTGACACTGAAATATTTGCTGCAGATCAAACAGTGGGGCTGGAAAAATGGTCCTCATTTCCTTGATGCCAGACTAGAGGGGGTTCAAGAGTCATGGGAGGAGAGGAAGTGAAGATAGCAAGTATAGATAACTTTGTGAAGGAGCTGTACTGTAAAGGGGAAGGGAGAAATGAGAGAGAGTTGGAGAGGTGTGTGCATCAGGGAGGTTTTATTTATTTTTTATAGCAGGTATTACAACATGTTTTATGCTGATGGAAATGATTCAGAAGGGAGAGAAATATGGGAGAAACAGGAGAAAGAGAGAGGACCTGATGGCAGGAGCAAAGCCTTGAGTGAGGAACAGGGATGGGATGCACTTCACATGTGGAGGAGTTGGTCTTGGGTAGAAGAACTCACAGTTTGTTCATTTCATCAGGAAAAAAAGGCAGAATCATGAGTACAAATGCAGAAAGGTAGACAGATACAGTAGTGGGTAGTAGGAAAGCGCTCCACTGATTGCTTCTCTCTCAGAGTACTAAGAAACAAGGTCATCAGCTGAGAAGGAGGACAAGAGAGGAATGTCTAGGGTTTTGAGGACAGATGAAAAAGTATGAAATAGTCGTAGGGAAAGAGGAGAACGAATTGATTGGGGAAAACTGGGTATGACTGCCTGGCTGTACTGAAGCCCCACTTGAGGTCTGCTGTTGTAAATTTCAAGTGAGACCAGTCAGCAATGGTTGAAAGTTTTTCACCAGCCACCTTTGGCTGTTTAGGAGCTGGGATGGAAGAGGTGGCAGGCTGGAATTAAACAAGGCTGAGCTAGCTGGCTTAGCAAAGTTGAGCAAAATGAAGGAGCTGAGAGAATGTAGAAGGAGTTGACAGTGTGTACAAAGAGTGGTACGTACAGTGAAGTCTGGACTCTAATAAAAATGATGGAGATGGAGGAAATGAAGGAGGTGAGTAGCAGTGAAAAACTGGCACAGTCACAGGACTGGGGGGACCTAAGCGGGCCTAAGGTTGGTTGGAGTTAGAACACTAGAGAGGGTAAGTTGGGATGAAAGGAGATGGGAATGTGGGAAAGCTGGAAACAGCCAATAGGGAATGGAGCAATCCTTGGTAAAAGGACCTTGGCAATGGCCGAGACAAAGGTGGTAAAAACCACAGGAAGTGAGGCTGTCAAGGAAACAAGAGGCCAGAAGGTTGGAAGGACTCTCTATGCATATGTTGAAATGACCAAGAATTAAGAAAGTCACCGTGGCAGAGTGTAACACAGTGGTCTTGGTGGTAAAGTCTTCAGTGAAAGTATAGGGTGAAGGTGGGGGTGTCTGGTCAGAGGATAGAAGGTTACTACAACCATGAGAATGGCCCTCTCAGACCTCTGACTGTGGCCAGTGCCACTGACCTATGGCTCCCACTACTGTGTTTTGAAATCCATCACTTTGCTGAAGCCCCACCTCACATGGGTGTTCCCAGTCGGGGGTCAGAGCAATACAGTGATATGAAAGCAGAAACACCCCTGGGAGATAGCGCTTTGGCTCCAAAGCTCCCCATCAGCTTCGCCAAAACTTTTTCCAGGGATGCAGTTAAGTCTAAGACTTTTCCTTCTCCACCTTCCTTTTTCCTGTAGGGTAGGACCCGCATCCTTTGCCTCCTCCAGCTCCCTCTCTGTTTTATCCCTCGAAGTTGGTTTCTCCGATTGGTCTCTCACACATATAATCTTGTCTTGGTGTTAGCTTCTCAGAGGACCTGAACTAGCAAGGAGAAGAAATGGGGTGTGTGGTCTATGATTGTTTTCAAGAGTTTGGGTTCTTTCAGAGAGGAAGGGACAAATAATCCAGAAGTAACAAGAAGGAGCAGGAACATATTTATCGTTCCCACAGCCCCAGGGACTCAGGAGGTTTAGGTATGGCAAGATGGTGAGAAAATGCCACCCCTTTCCTGGGTTCAGGATTCAGACAGAATTCAACCAGGCGTATAGGGAGAAGAACTTTCTGATAATCCCTGACCTGGCCACCTAGCCTGATGACACCAATGTTGTCCTGTCCCCTGGGATTCTAACCTGGTGCCCAGATTAGCTCAGCACCCTGTGAAGCCTCTGGGTCATCGTGTTGACTCTTCCTTCCTCTTCCAGACACTTGAATCAACCAGCAGGATTAGAGTCCTACCCAGGACCCCACTCTTATTTTTGGTTAGCTCTTTTCTTGTTTCTTCTCCCTTCACCCAGAACAAAGCCCTATCCTAAAGCCAAGGGTATGGATCTAGGACCTGACCACCTTGTTTGCCTTAGTTCCTGTTCTTCTCTGGGAAGAAGTCTGTCTCTGGACCTTCAACTTCACCAATGACAGATGTTCAGGGAACATCAGCCCCTAAGGATTTAAACAACTTTGGAAGCCCTTGCTATGAAAGTGAAAGTGTTCGTTGCTCCGTTGTGTCTGACTCTTCACGGCCCCATGGACTGTAGCCCACCAGGCTCCTCTATCCATGGGGATTCTCCAGGCAAGAATACCAGAGTGGGTTGTCATGCCCTCCTCCAGGGGATCTTCCCAACTCAGGGATCAAACCTGGGTCTCCTGCATTGCAGGCAGACTCTGATTTAACCAACTTCAGAAGTCCTTGCTGAGACCCACCTAAAAAGTTCTTCAAGTAAGACAAGGCTGCAGTGCCCAAAGGACACCCCCTGGGCTTTTAGATGGCTTTTGCAGGGTGGCTGGGCAGTTCCTCAAGTAACTATTCCAGCACCTCCTGGGGGCCAAGTGCTGCCGACGGATCCAGAGGACGGCAGGCTTGAGTGTGCATGAGTCCTGCTCCTGTGCTAGTATCTTAGCCTCTTTCTACTCTCGCCAGCCCTGCCAGCCTTCCCACATTGTCCTCATCCATTCCTGTCAACTGGCCTGGCAGTCACCTCATTTGGTATCTTTGTTTGCCTTTTTTAAAGAAAAAATGATTTATTGATTTAGGCTGTATTGGGTCTTCACTGCTTTGCTTGGGTTTTCTCTAGTTGTGGCAAGTGGGGGCTACTCTCTAGTTGTGGAGAGTACTAGTTGTGGGCTACTCTCAGACTTCTCATTGTGGTGGCTTCTCTAGTGGCTTCTCTAGGCTCAGTAGTTGTGGCATATGAACTTAGTTGCCAACCCCGCCCCCCCCCCCCCCCCCCCCCGCTCCCGCAGCATGTGGAATCTTCCCAGATCAGGGATAGAACTCATGTCCCCTGTATTGGTGGGCAGATTCTTTTCCACTGCACCACCAGGGAAGCCCTTGTTTGGCTTTGAGGCAGTCACTGCTGATGCCTCACACCACCCTGGTTCACTGCTAAGGTCCCCTGCAACTGGGCTTGTCAGTTCCTGTGCATTCTCACTACATTCTACCTCAAGCATCTGCTTCTCTCTGCTTCTCTCTCTTGAGAATTTCACTATCATCAAAGGAGCTCGCTCAGCCCTAAATAAGGACAGCCCAGAAGGGCAGGAGATTTGATGCCCTCATAGGGGCAATCTTTAATCAGTAGGAGATCAGAATTGGTGGATGACATATTCCAACTTCCTGGGTGGGACAATTCTAAGGGATCCTGTAGTAAGTTGAATGATCCCCTCCCACCTCAAGAGATATTCAAGTGGAACCTGTGATTGTGTCCTTGTTTGGAAAAAAGGTCTTTGCAGACATGGTTAAGAATCTTGAGATGAAATTATGCTGGATTAGGATGGATCTTAAATCTAATGACAAGAGACGTCAGATAGAGAAGGTGACGTGAAGACAGAAGCAGAGATTGGTGTGATACACCTACAAGCCAAAGAGTGCTGGCAAACCACCAGGAGCTAGGAGGGACTCATGGAACAGATTCTTCCTCAGAGACTTCAGAAGGACTCATTCCAGCTGACACCTTGATTTCAGACTTGTGGCTCCCAGAACTGTGAGAGAATAAGTCTCTGTTGTTTTAACCTACCAAATTTGTTATTTATTATAGCAGCCTTAAGAAACTAATATAGGTTTCTACACAGTTTCTCAGAGAGTTCCCAGGGATTTAAGCTCCAGTTACTGACAAGGACTCCTTAACATATTCTTCACTGGCCTCTTTTTCCTGTCTCACTTTTCCTGCTCCCTCATTTGAGCTATGTGGGATCTGCATTCAAGTCCTCGCCTAAGGTCTGCTTTTGGAAGAACCAAAAATAAGACATGCATATTGAAGGAACTGCTTCTACCAGTAACTCCAGATATGACCAGTAATATTATGACTAAAGTTTGCTACCCTCTTTGAAAACCCATTAATGCTGGATTAGCTGTGCCGCTGGTATAGTGGGATCATGCAAAATTCCCATAAATGCTAGATCACTAGGTTAACCCACTCTGCCCCTCTTCTCCTTTCTATGCCACCTCTCCTCTTCTTCCTTTTTCTTTCATGCTGCTTGGTTTCTTTCAGTCAGTGGTGTTTGATTCATTCACTCCTTCTGTACAATTAGAGGGAGGATTCATCTATCCCTTAGAAATCAAAACTTTGAGGCAGGAAAGGTTTGGCTTCTACTTATGTTCTGAGAAACACCATTTCCTTAGGAAACAAACAACCTTGCCTCTTTTCCATGGTACCTCCAATTCTTTTACTGCTAAAGCATCTCAAAGCTATGATGGTTCAAAAGCAATCCATGATCTCAGGCTTTTAAGCCTGAACTGTTTATTCCATCAAGGTCACACTGAGACCTCCCCAAATTGAGTGCCCTCCCCTCTGGGTCTATTTGACCTTTGAATTGCAGCCATGTCCACCACTGGACCAGGCTGCTACTGACAGGGTCATGGGTGGGACAAATGTGTGTGTTCCTCTTCATGTATTTGAGGCTATCTTTGAGCACATTCAAAAGCAGTGGGATTTGGGCATCAGTTTCTGACCTTCATTATTTGAGCTGCCTGCTCTTCTCTGTCAGAACTCATTGTAGATATTTAAAGTGAACTGTTAGTTTCACATAAAAGTGTAGGAAAGTTTATAGTCAGAGGGTAGTCCAAAGTCTATTCATTTATCACCTGCCATCTATTTTCTAGTTCGGGTGAGAAAGATGTATTTTTTCCTGCTTTTATTTTGATTTGTTTCCATTCTAGTTCAAAAGTTTTAACTCATTCATCTAGTTTGATGCCATTTTGTTTTCCCACATGCAGAATTTTTGACTCGGATAAAGAGGGAAAAAAACACAACTGGGTACAAAAGTAGAGAAAGAGTCTTGGATATTTAAAAATGAAAACTAGAAGGGATCTAAAAGATAACTCAACCGCTTTCCTTTATAGGTGAAGAAACTGATGCTCATAGAGGTAAAATGACTGCCCCAAGGTCAAATGACTAACCACAAAGGGAGTTGCAGAACTTGGAGGAGAAATGCAACCATACAGGTCATGGTACTTCCATAACTAAGTGGGCTGGACGTTGAAAACCGATACCTGCCCGGTATCTCCAACTGCCCAGGCCAAGGCTGCTGTCTCTTGTCCAAGTCAGGTTTATTACTTCCTTCTTTCAACTATGCTTAAAACATCTCTTCTCGTGTTCGCATCTCTTAACAGAGTCATTATTCAATTCAATAGGGAGCTCAGTTTCTGTCATCTGCAAGTTCCCCTTGTAAAACATGAAGTAGTCAATATTTTTTTTTTTTTAATCCAGTATTAGATAAACCTACCAATAGCGGAACATTTTCCCTTAGAATTTCCCCAGAATGATTTAACTATTTTTCCCCAGTGTGGGGACAATGACTCACACTGGATATTCCCTCACCAATGCCCCTGTTCACACTGAGGCCAGAACAAAGGTTTTCTTCTAGCCTAAAACAGGGAGGTGCCATCCATTTGTTAAAATGAAATAAATGTTCTTTGCAGCTTGGGCTCCCTGGCAGTAGACAAGCTAAATAAATGTGGAATTGCTCTTTTTTCTCCAATTCTATGGTTTCAGACAGAATACAATATCTATCCATTGTCTAACACAGCCCATTAGCCACCTGGCTGACAGACAATAATCTTAAATGGACACTTTGAAGATGGGTCAGCCCATGGCTTTTTTCTCATAGGTTTCAATCTTAATAGAAAACTATACTTAGCATTTATGGAACCTTGTCAATCAAAAGTCAAGGGCTGTACTGAGTCACAAGACTTCTTTGCTAAGAGGAAAAGTTGCACTTGGATGTTGTTATTTTTATTATCATTATCAATATTATTTTCGGGAATGCAGTATGAAGAGCAACCCAATTTTTTAGCATTGACTCATGTTTTAATTAAAAGCCTATGAAAATTACCAGCTGTGCAAGCTTTGAGCCTCACTTCTATCCTCTATAAAAAGTGGACAATAATATCCACCTGGCAGAGTTATGAGGTTAAACAAGAGAGCATTTGTAAAATGATTACCTGATACAGAATCAGTGTTTCTCAAATATAAAATCTTTTTTCTCTGAAGCATAGAATTATTCTGATAGTCAGTTTTGCCTTCTTCCCACAAAATCCAAGGATGGTCCCTAGACAACCACAGCAGACAACCCAAGGTTTTTCTCATAACAGGAGGACAATGAATTTTGTTGAATAAACTGAAATGAAGCTTGATGTAACATCTTTCCCTAGATTGGGCTATAGAACTGTCTCACTATTGAAGGTCACTGACCCACAAAAATCAATCAAGGGCTCTGAACTGCAATGTAAATTAGCATTTTTTTAGAGAAAGACACAGGAAAGGCTGAACTCATATCATTTCACAAATCAAGAAAAGGTGGCTGTGCTCCCAGTACAGCTGAGTAAGCTCCTACTGGACTAAACTTCCCATAGTTGACAGCTATAAACTCTGGGAAAAACACACACACAAAACCCCTCAGCTACCTGAAGGCTCTGGAGAGTGAGCAAAAATAAGAAAATTCTGCTGGGGAGTCAACCTTGGGAATCAGGGAAAAATACGGAATGAACTTCTGCTCTTTACAGCTATTAGTCTGAGATGAGGCTGTAGTCAATATTGCAAGGGGCTACCAAAACTCTTATAGAAAATTCAGTTTTGGGAATTCCCTGACTGTCCAGTGATTAGGACTAAGCACTTTCATTGATATGGCCCAGTTTCAATCCCTGGTCTGGGAACTAAGATCCTGCAAACCATGTGGCATGGTATGGCAAAAGAAGAAGAAGAAGAAGAAAATCGAGTTTTTCTAGCTTGAAATGTTCAGGGCAATTCATACCCATAGCCACTAGAGTGTGAGAGAAAAATCCGATAAAGAAGTTATAGGGAGAAGAGAAAGTCTAAATTCTATGCGTATCCTTCACCCAAACCTCCAGCTGATCCCTGAACCACATACACAGGGAAGACCCAAAGTATTCCAGCTAAGGACAAAATAATTATATTGAGATCTGAGATGCCACTTAAGAGATAGAGTTTGCAGTGTAAGTCCAGCCAATTTAATCACTTGCTTAAAAAGAGAAGTACTCTTTGGAGGAATATAACAGAATCCAGAGTCCTAATAACATTCAGAATGTCCAGGATATAACATAGAATTATTTGAGCTGTGAAGAACTAAAAATGTCACCCATTCTCAAGAGGAAAGACAATCAATGAAGACTAACTGCAAGGCAAGCCAGATATTAGAATTAGCAAACAGGGATTTTAAACTTGCCATTATAATTATGCTCAGTGACTTAAAGGAAAATATGCTTACAATAAACAAATAGAAAATCTTAGCATAGAATCTATGAAAAACAAAAATTATAGAACTAAAATACACACTATCTAAAACAAAAGTTAATGAAAATAAATAAAACTTTATTAAAAAAACTATTTCTAACACATATGCTTCATATTATGTTATTTAAGGCAAAGGTAGAATGAACAGAAGAAAGAAAAAGAGGAGGAGGGAAGAAAAGCTAGAAGGATAGAGAAGAAAGTAAGAAAAGAGTTATGACTAGAATAGCCTCCAGAAGAAAGAAAATATTCATAAAGCATGAGAGAGGGGACTGATTGAAGCTGAGTGAAGGAACCATAGGAAGAGAGACTAGAGAAGAATCATAAAATCTTAAGTCTTATAAACTATGTGTTTAAGTTGCTCTTCATTTGGAATGAGATGAAGAGGTTTATAAAAGACCTGAATATATAATTTTTAATTACCTTTAAAATGTCAATTATTGTTTAATAAATTGTTGCACAAACTTACAGAGATGCTACTCTTAATCATTTCCTTGGCTTCAATAGTGGAACCTTAAGACACAGTCACCCAAGTGGAGGTTAGATTCTTTATTTTCACCTTATACAAACCACAGAGCACTCAGGTCACCTGTGACAACTATCTGACTAAGGAAATTCCAGCAAGATGGGTCCTCAGAAATAACACCTTCTCACTATTATGAGTGGGACTGGAAAGGGACTGCATATCTAAGGGATTGTCAGGGTTGCTTGGGAGTCTGAGAGGAAGCCCTGTCCAATGTAAAATCAACTTAGATCTTGTATATTTTCTGAGCTCCAATTCTCTTGGCACAGACTGCCAACTAAGCCCATCATGATGCAACTTGTAGTTTAATAGGGGACTCTACTAAGTAGAAAAACTCTTAAAGACTTAAAGATACTCATTTTTAATGGTAGAATTCCAGGAGAGATAATTTTGATTGAGAAAGAAAAGACTTCTTAGAGAAGACAGTCCCTGTTTCCTGAAGCTGAAGGTCAAGTTGGAAGATGACCAAGTGACCCAAAGCCATTGGTAAACCACTGTCCAGCTATGGGTTACAGTTTGGTTTTATAAGACTACTAAGGCCACATGTAATGAAAGCCAACATGGCAATTTCTAACTCTTCTGTTCTAGTATCATTTTTCATAAACAGACATTAGATTGACAGTGCTATATCTTTTCTTTTCCATTCTATTAACACCCCCACCCCTGCCAAATATGAGTGTTTTCATGATTTCATCCATCTATGGCAATATCGCTCTTTTTTTCTGAATTGGTTGTGTTATTTCTGTAAGATGTTTCTGATCACAGGCCACCCTTATTTGCTTTAGAGAAATGATAGGAATTAGTCTGTAATATAACTAATGAGATAAACAGTTATTAGGAATTTCAGTATCGTACAACAGCAGTTCCTAAACTTTTTGGCACCAGGGACCAGTTTCCTGAAAGACAATTTTTCCACGGACTTGGGTGGGGATGGTTTCAGGATGATTCTCATAAGGAGCGCACAACCTAGGTCCCTCTCATGCAGAGTTCACAGTAGGGTTTGCACTCCTATGAGAATCTAATGCTGCTGCTGATCTGACCAGAAGCAGAACTCAGGTGCTAATTCAAGCAATGAGGAGTGACTGTAAATATAGATGAAGCTTCACTCATTCACCTCCTGATGTGTGGCCTGGTACCAGTTTATGGCCTGGGGGTTGGGGACTCCTGTCATACAAGATTAATAAAAATAAAAGGAGCTGATGGTCTACAATTATGCACTAAACTGTGCTTGTTCAGAACCATGAATTCAGGAAAGGTTCCATGATAAAGAAAGAAAACAATAACAGTTGGCCTTGGTATAAAAGCTCTTTGTGTACAAAGCAGATGCAGATCTGTAAACAACGCAAGCCTCTTTCCATGGATGTCTTAGATGAATTTAGATCATGCTTTGCTTTGTTTTTCAACAAAACAATTTTAGCATTTTGAGGGAATTCATCATTTTCATCAATAAGAAGAGACTGAGTTATGGGGTACATGAAGTTGTGCTGGATACTCAAGATATTGAATATTTCTGATGGAAAAAAGAAAATTAGGAGCTTCTCTTAGCAGATCAATAAATCAAAAAAATTTTTCATTAGAATTCACTGTGTTCCAAGTTGTGTGGGGATATAAACAAATCCAGTGTGACTTTTACTTAGATAAGTCATATCAGTGCTACACACTGTTGTCAAAGGATAGCACTGTAGATACGGTAGCATGTTCTGATATGAAGCCAACTCTTTTCTGGGACCAATATAAGCACTTCTGCCCCACGCTTTTTTTTAACAGTTTCACTGAGATATAATTTACATGTCATCACATATTTACATATATCATCATATATTTATCTTTGTGCAACTACCATCATTATCTAATTTTAGAATGTTTTTTATCACTCCAGAAGAAGCCCCATATCCACTAGTGGTTGCTGCCTATTACCCCCTTTCTTCAGCATCTGGCAATCACTAATCTTTCTATCTCTGTACACTTGACTATTTTGGACATTTCATATTAATAGAATCATACAATGTGTAGCCTTTTGTGACAGGTTTCTATCACTCAGCATAATATTTTTTCAGTTCTTCCACATTGTAGCATTCCTTTTTGTGACTAAATAATATTCCACTGTATGGATATACCACATTTTGTTTATCCATTCATCATTTGATGAATATTTGGGTTGTTTCTACTTTGGAGATTTTATGAATAATGGTGCTATGAGTGTATGTGTGCAGGGTTTTGTGTGAACACGTGTTTTCATGTCTCTTGAGTATATACCTATGAGTAGAATGACTAGATCATATGGTAACTCTATGTTTAAATTTTTGAGGAATTTTTAAACTGCTCTCCAAAATTACTACATATCAGCGATGTATGAGGGTTCCAATTTCTCCACACCCTTGCCAACCTTTGCTATTACCTGTTTTTTTTTTTTTTTTTATTAGAGCTATCCTAGTGGACGTGACATGGTATCTCATGTAGTTTCCCTATACTTTTAAGTATAGTTACTATGAAGATTCTTGGGCCATCAGCCCCCTAAAGGTTTTGCCTTTACTGTGCCCTTGAGTTCACCCTTCTCTTGTATCTGGTAGCAAATCTAAGGAAGAAACCATTGATCTATTCATTCATCTAATGTTTACTAAACATCAACTGTGCCAGCCACTGAAGACAAAATGAAAAAAACACAGCTCCAATCCTCATAAAGCTCAGAGTCAACAGGGCATATGGCAGTCTGCACAAGGGGAACATGACAGTGTGGAGAGTGTGGTGAAGGAAAGATGCAGAGTCCCTTTTGTGGGCCAATAGAGGATGGTGGGAATGAGGATAGAAGAATAGAGTGAGTAGGAAGGTCATAAAAGTCCAGGTCATAAAAGGCCTGTGAGCCAGGTTAAGAAGTTTGGGCTTTAAGAACATTTATGAAGCTTCTTCTAAAAGCAGGAGTGGCTTGATCATATTTCAGTTTTAGATAATCATTCTAATTGAAGCAGAAAACTAGAGGAGAGAGAATACCATGATGGTAAGGGTGACTAACTCCTATGATAACCCAATTTCTAAAGTGTAAGGAAGGACATCTGGGTCCTTCGCTCTTGACCTCATGGCTGAGACTCTTAATTCCGACATGAATTTCTTCTGTAACCTCTTCCACTTTCCTTAAAGCAGTGACTCTTAAAGTATGGACCAGAATCATCTGTGAGCTTGTTAGAAATTCAAATTCTTGGGCCTTACTCCAAATTTATTCAGTGAAAAATTCTGGGAGTGGGCCCAGCAATCTGTGTTTCACCAAACCCTCCAAGAGATTCAAATAAACATTTAAGTTTGAGAACCAGAGGTAACTTAAGTGGGTTTCCATTCCCTGCAACTAATCCACTAATAAAAGGCAGAGTATTTCAACATAAAGAGATGCGACATACGTTTCATTGCTTACTGGCTTAGACTAGGAGTCAGCAAACTATGGCCCATGGGCCAAATCTTAACAGCCCCTGTTTTTGTAAATGAAGTTTTATTGGAATACAACTGTGTCTATTTGTTTTAGTATTGTCTATGGCTGCTTTTGCACTGCAATAGAAGAGCTGAGTAGTTTGCACTGCAATAGAAGAGCTGAGTAGTTGTGACAGATATTACATAGTCCACAGTGTGGAAAATATTTACAATATGACCTTTTATAGAAAAAGTCTGTTGACCCCTCCTCTAAACTAATTGCACAATGCAGGGACATTCTGAAGAAGGAGATGTTATAAGAGAATGCCAGAGTCCAGATGATAAAATAAAACACAAATTTAGGTGACAATAAAAACTAACATCTCCAAGTATGATATTGGAAGACATGTCTCAGTGAGCAGGAGTAGTTGGGACCATATTAAATCAAAGCTTAAATCTTCATGAAAGACCTCAGGGACCATGATACCTGGGGTCTATAACATAATTACTGAAACTTCCATGCAAGGGAAGTTGACTGTGGTATGAGGGTCATCTGCCTATGAGGTCATGACATCTGGACAGTGTTTTCAGAGGAATGATGGGATTATAGCCCAGTCAGTCATACCACAGAAGGACCAGACAACTTAGTATGGCCTCCTTTGTCATTATATTAATTAGAAGGACTGATGCTGAAGCTCTAATACTTTGGCTACTTGATGTAAAGGGATGACTCATTGGAAAAAATTCTGATGCTGGGAAGATTGAAGACAGGAGAAGGGGGTGGCAGAGGATGAGATGGCTGGATGGCATCATCGATTCAATGGGCATGAGTTTCAGCAAACTCTGGGAGATGGTGATGGACAGGGAAGCCTGGCATGCTGCAGTCCATGGGGTCACAGAGAGTTGGACATGACTTAGCGACTGAACAATAACAACCTTTGTCATTGATATGTCCAAGCTTCTCAGATCTGGTGTTATCAGTCTCTTTACTTGTCTGTATTTCTCCCTAGACAGTAAGTTTCTTATAGGCAACAGTGTCTCATTCACCATCATATCCCCAGCATTAAACTTATAGGAACGTTTCAACAAACGTTTAATGAATGAACAAATGACTACATGGATGGTTCATTGAGTCATGCTGACCTGCTAAACCCAGTAGTGAATATGATAGTGTATTTATTTTCCTATCCAAAAATGCCATTGCGTTGGCAGTAGCATTCCAGTTGTATGAACAAATTTGTCAATGTGATTACTATATCTGGATTTTCTTAGTTTCTTTTCTAGTAAGCAAGTTTTGGAAAAACCATAAGTTGTGTAGACTTTTATATCTAAATGCAAGCCCAGCCTACTGAAAGCAACTATCTGAAGTTCTAAATCTGGATGACCCCAAAATGATATTCTAATACCTTTAAGCAAAGATAAATTAAGGGTGAAATATTTCAATTGACAGCTTACCTACATTCTAGTTGGTCCCTCCAGCTTGGAATTCAATTCATTTATCAAGTTTTCTCATTTGAGGTTTACTATATTAATTCCCCTTTTCTGAATGAATCTTACTTGGCAACTAAGACACTTCACTGTCAATCCTGGCTTGAATTTAGTGACTTTGAAATCATTGGCACATGGACCACCCATGAATTCCAATAGAAACAAATGCTATTAAAAGGAGCTAATTTTAAATACCTTTCCCTTAAGCACCATTCTGCCACTGGTATAGGTCCTATATTAGATGCCTAAGCAGGAGGTGGGGAGAAGAAAGGAGGCAGAAAAAAGAAAACCATCTGTCTGTCAATTGCAAGCACAATAGATGAGTAAGAAGATACTCATACAAGAGAACGGGGTGTCCCTGGTGGATCAGATGGTAAAGAATCTGCCTGCAATGCGGGAGACCTGGGTTCGATCCCTGGTCTCCCAGGGAAGATCCCCTGGAGGAGGGCATGGCAACTCACTCCAGTGTCCTTGCCATGGACAGAGGCTACATGGAGTCACAAAGAGTCGGACATGACTGAGTGACTAAGTGCACACACATACAAGAGAAAATTCCTCCTACCACACACACTTCCATAAGAGATGACACAGTTTAGTGTGAAGATGGCCTCTGTGGACTGTAGGAGAACTGGGGTCTCTTCGTATCACCACCACCCTGTGGTTATGTGTGTAATCTTAGATAAGTCTCATCAGTTTATTCGGGGACCAGTTTTCCCATATGATGAACTAGAGTCCAGTGCTTCCTTTCAGGTGAATATTATATACTCCAGTTATAGTGGTTGCCTGTTCCTGTGGCTGATTCAAAGATAGAAAGGATTCATTTGCAAAAGGAGCTAAAGCTGAAGGATTGGGACTTGCCAGTGTTAAAGAGCCTGCCTTTCAACGCAGGTGGTGTGGGTTTGATTCCTGGTTTGATTCCTGTAGGATCTTAGCATACTGCACGACACAGCCCAAATTTTTTAAAAATTAAAAAAGAAATTTAGAGCCGAAGGATTGCTTTTCTGAGAGGTTACAGAGGACAAGGATCCCTTGCAAGTCAACATGATAAAGGAGAAGGGAATGTCAGCAAGCAGAAGCTGCAAAATAAAGATTAGTGGATGACAAGAAAGTCCAGGAAAAAAGGGAAATGGAAGTGAGATAGGAGTTTGTTGGGTCCACAAACCCCTGTTATTAGGGTCGTATTCTCATTGGCTCTGGAGCCTTCCATCAACTCTCTGTACTTCTCAGGGCCTGGCCTTACAGCATCTCCTGCTCACAGAGGTAATCCTGCTTGGGTAATCTTGAGGGAACCTTACTCAATTACTCTTCTTGAAACACAAAAGAGCCTAACTAGATCAGGAGCTTGAAATCTATAATTGTATGAAGTTTTGCAAGGTGATATGGAGGAGACATAAGAGACATGGGTTTGATCCTTAGGTCAGGAAGATCCCCTGGAGGAGGGCGTGGCAACCCACTCCAGTATTTTTGCCCGGAAAATCCCATGGACAGAGGAGCCTGGTGGGCCACAGCCCATGGGGTCGTAAAAGAGTTGGACACAACTGAGGTGACTCAGCATGCACACATGGGTACAAATAGTGTGCTAAGTACAAAAAGAATAAGATATATTCATTTCAATTGTGAGTTTCCAAACACCAAAACCAACAGGTGGTTAAAACCCAAACCAGAACAGATGCTGACTCTGTGGACATTTGCTGCTGTGGATATGGAAGAGATCCCAGTGCCCTGGGCCTCTTGAATCAGGTAGGGTGTGGTTGGTCCACACCCAAAGGACGGAACAGGCAGATCTGAATCGGCCACCAGAGGGAGCATAAACAAATGTACAAAGAGGCAGGGGAAGCCTCCCTTCTCACATTGCACCTGGGTGGTAGAATTTCCACCAAGAGTGTCCTTTCATCTGTTGTTCATAAGCACACTACAGCTAGCTGGAAACCAAACAGGGAAGCACTTGTTCAGATCTCGAAGCATCCAATGTCAACTGTATCATGCTTTTGCAATTTCACACCACGTACTGTTCACTGCTGGTCTGTTTCTGAACAACACCGGCAATATACATCTAAAGAAGTCTCTGTTCTAAAGATTGTTTCCAAGTTGTTTAGGACATAGAAGGTCTCGTCCCACAAAAGTGACATAAGGAGTCCTTGGGTTTGCCGGCCAGCCTTCTGATGTTAATGATCCCTTGATTAAACCAAACCACAGAGCTACCACTATGCTTCTGGAAGATTTGAACAATCATTTAAAATGTTGCTGACATAATGTTTTTCAGCTCAAAGACCAAGCACTGTGTTCTCCAGGTAGTGGTTCTTGATACCCCACACCCTGGATGAGGTTGACTGCTTCCTCGTCTCGGTCCTCTTCCATCCTTACCAACCCCTGGTCTTACACATCCTCCTTTCATGGAATCTGGGCTTCCCTTGTGGCTCAACTGGTAAAGAATCTGCCTGCAATGTGGGAGACCTGGGTTTGACCCCTGGGTTGGGAAGATTCCCTGGGGAAGGGAAAGGCTACCCACTCCAGTATTCTGGCTTGGAGAATTCCATGGACTGTATAGTCCATGGGATTGCAAAGAGTCAGACATGACTGAGCAACTTTCACTTTACAGAATCTACAATACTTCATGAAAACCAGATTCCCACAGGTCTCACTGTACTGTTCCCTGAACCCATGATCTCATTGCAAGGTGAATGGGCATCTATTCTTTATCACCTGGGTGTGGGGCATAGAACATGCACTTGTGATGTGTTTGGTCAAAGGGCATGGTGGTGGGATCCTACCACATCTGCTGTCATCCCTGCTTTCAGGTCTCTTGTAACCATCACACTGTTCATCCTTCCTTCTACAGGGAGAGTCTGGGTCTGTGAGGTTCAGCTTGAGGCAGGGAGTAAGAAGACTCTGGAGATTTCTCCCTTAAAAGACAGAAGAGTCTCTTCTAGTTCATAGGAATAGCACAAGGTGGGAGGGAAAGGACAGGATAGCAAGAGGACCCAGAGGTTTCCTGTTAATACCCCCCACTGGGCCCTATTGAGGGCGGAGCAGTTGACAGTGGTCTTGACTCCCACAGCCACACAGCTCTGGGTCCTCACCTTGACTCCATTAGAAGAGAAGGAAGAAAATATATATTTAGCCTTTTCAGGTTCAGGCAAAGTTGAATCTTTGACTGTCTGTGCTCACAAAGAATCTTAATTTGAGAAATGGAAGAATCTTGCATGTTTGGCCACAGAATTCATGAAATAACCACTGGAGTCTTGGGTGCTAGGCTTGGATCTGCCATTCATCAGAAATAGACCTTTTGGACTATTGACTTCAATGTTATATCTCTGCAGCAAACTTACCTTCCCATTTCTTTCAAATACTTTGCTACCTCTTGGAATTTTAGAGCAAGAAAGGATCTTAAAAAGCATAAAGCCAAGCTTTCTCATTTTACAGTTGAAAAACCTAGGAGGTCTCAGGAGGTAAAGACAAGCGCTCAAGGTCATGCAGTTAATCAGGAGTTGTGTCAAGAGCAGAAGCAGGGTCGGCAGATACTCGGCTTGGCGCAGTTCCACCTCATCTCCCTGCACCCCCGAGCCCACACCCACAGAGGGGGCCAAGGGTGCGCTGAAAGTTCGAAGCAAGTAATTTTGAGTTTTCAAATTAGCTGTGGATAAGTCACACATGGATAATCAGCAGCTGACTGCAGCCTGGGCTCTAACTGAGCTTTAAGTCAATATTATAAGCTTGAATATTTATGGGTATTTTGGTTTGTTTCCAAAAGTGGAGGAAAGTGCCATCCTTCCTCCTGTCACATAAATGGAAAACACCAGAAAGGCAGGATTTACAATCCTTTCCCAGCATTTGTGCATTTTGATGTTGGTGTGGGTGGACTGAAATCAGAAGGGAAACACAGCAGGAAGAGGCCACCACTAGCTTCTCGGTTTTAGGGGAGTGAGGGGCAATGAGGGAATACTGGGGTCACAGCAAAAGGTGCTGTTTGACTGAGTGATTAGCTCTCAAATTTGAAAAGCACGATGGGACATTTTCCAGGACTACCTCTGGAGGCGAGGGGTAACTTCCGGACCTTCTCGCACATGGCAGTCACCTTTCTGCCCTGGCTCTGACATTTGCTGGCTATTGAAAATCTGACCTCCCTCTTTTCTCCTCACTTCGAGGGCACTTTTCAAATTAATTAAATTCTGATTAAATTGCATTTTTCCTTTGATAACTTGCAATGCCCTTGAGATTATCAGAGAAGATAAGAGCCAGGGCTTTAGGGAGGAACTCTGGGATGGTGACCTTGCTCTGCAATTTACTAGCTATGTGACCTTGAAGAAGTCACATCTTGATAAGCCTCATCTGTAAAATGGGAGTCCTGGGTGCCCCCACAGACTTGTCTGGAGAATGGAATGAAGGATAAGGATGGAAGGGCTTTGTAAACTGTAGAGTGCTATTCCCTAATGCACAGTGTCTGTAGTCCTTGTTAGTGCTAATGGGTTCTGGGCTGTTATATAGCCTGATATGGGAATTGTGTGATTAATGTTTTCACTAAGATGAGCCTTAAAAGGGATGTCATGGGTGAAGCTGGTCCTGAGCAATCGCCTCCCTGGGTCTCAGTTAAAGGTGACATTTCTGAGCACTTGCCATGTGTCAGGCATTCTGTTGACACTATGCACGGCTCATGTTGTTGAATTCTTACAATAACCCTGTGATGACAGGCTGATTATCCCAATTTCACTCACATGGAAGCTGAGGCACAGAGTGGTTAAGATACTTGCCTAAAGTCACACAGCTAATATGTGTCAGAGCCAGGAAATGAAATCAGGTAATTCTTACACCAAAGTCCTAGCTACTAACTATACTAGAAGATGATATTTTCCAAAGCAGGCTGCAACAAAAGCTCCCATCCCCACAAGGAGTTCTACAATCAGACCTGCCACTCTCCCATCAGGAGGTGGAATCATATTCCCCTCCCCTTGAATGTATGACACATCCCCTCCCCACCCTTAGTGATTCGCAGGTAACCAGTAGAATGTGGTGGCAATACCATGTGACTTCTGAGCTAGTCAGAAAGAGAGAAAGAGCCTTGCAGCTTATGCCCAGGCTTTTGGGACACTTGCTCTCTAGCCATTCTGTTTGGGAATGTTTTTTCTCAAAACTCAGCCTCTGTGCTCTGAAAAGCCCAGGCCACATGGGGAGGCTGCATGCAGACCACCTGTACAGTCACAGCAACCTCGTCCAGGTGCCAGACATGCTGTGAAAAAGCTTCCAGATGATCCAGCCTTCCACCCATCAAGTCTTCCCAGGTGAGGCCGAGACAAGCGCCCCTGCTGTGCCTGTGTGCATTTCTGACCCACAGCCTCACTGAATGTATAAAATGGTTGTTGTTTCACTTCACTAAGTTTGGAGAGGTTCGTAACAATGCCACGATAGATAACTGGAATAGCTATTCTGTTATTCTCCATCAGTTCTTTCCAGGCAATGCCCGCCTCCCTCCTCAATTGATCAGAACTACCCACTGTGATGTTTTGCATGGTCCTGACAAAGGCTTTGCTTTCAATGTTTCCCATTCTCTTAAGACCCTGAACTCTCTTGCTGCTGCTGCTGCTAAGTCACTTCAGTCGTGTCCAACACTGTGCAACCCCATAGATGGCAGCCCACTAGGCTCCTCTGTCCATGGGATTCTCCAGGCAAGAATACTGGAGTGGGTTGCCATTTCCTTCTCCAGAACTCTTGAGGGTTAACTACATTCGTCCCTGCGAAGCTAATTCCTGGTTAATCGTCAGCCTTCCAAGATTTCTTTTGATAACTTGCCTGTCTTCCTAAGGGGTCCCTGGAGCCAGGCTGGCCAAGGGTGAGAAATCTTGGCCTTTCACTGAATGCATTCCTGGATGGGGGCTTGCTCGGACACACAGAAAGCCTGCCCTGTTCTGCCTGATCCGGCTCTGGTGGAAAGCAGCCAAGAATGCCTTCCCTCCCTTTGAAAAAGTCAAAGCAGTCTTAAGGGGAGCCACATAGACACCAGGGGCTGGACCATTATCGTAACGATCCAGACATTTCCCAGTCATGCCTGATCTTGTCACATCTCCCGACCCTGCTCTCTGAGCTGCTTCTGGCCTCGGACTAGCACCCAGGTGGGAAACCTGAGGGTGGGATTCAGAGTCAGGAAGCTGATTACCTATTGGCAGATAGTAGTGACTGGAGGGGAACACAGGCAGGAGGGGGGGCTTCAGAGGGCCGATCATGTTCCATTTCTCTCCATCTGGGTGCTGCCTGCACAGTCTGTTCACTCTCTGATGGCTCACGGAGGAGTGCACTTACGACCCGCACATTTCTTCTGCTCCACATCAATAACAAGAAGAAAAAAAAAAGCAGACCAGTCATTCAGCTGCTAGGTTGAAACCTAAAATAAATGCCTGAGGAGCACTAACAGAGGAAATGTGCTATACTCTAGCACTGGGAGCAGTGCCTCTCAGCTGTGAAGTCCCTCGGAGGACAGGCCATAGTTTTCATGTCTGTGTCACCAGTACCAACATGGAGCCTGGCATCCAGAAGGCATCCAGGGAGTGTTCATTGACCACCCCCCAGCCCTTAGTCTCCCCTTTCTCCTTCCTATTCCTTACCTCGACCTACAGGAAAGCCTATCCAGATGGCTCTTGACTAATATAGATCTCGTAGCAAGATCTATATTTTCTCATACATGCTCCCTGTCATCGTCGATACCTGAGATGATGCAGAACAGGTGAGGTGAAAACAAATGAAGATCCTAAAACTCCCCAGGGGAACTTTAATCAAGATCTTTGCCTGCTTCCCCCAGCAAATCCTCCACAGAACTGTGAGGAAACAGCCCTCTATCGTGGATTGATGCTGTGCTGGGTGATTTAATACATGTGCGAACACTTTTCATCTTCATGACAACCCTGAGGTGGGGACTGTTATGCATCCCATTTATAGGCAGCCAAACTGAGGCACAGAGAAGTTAAGCAACTTGCCCAAAGTCACACAGCTAGTAAGTGACAGAGCCTGGATTAAACCCAGCAATCTGGCTCCAGAGTCTGTACTCTTAAGCCCCACGGAATCCTGCCTTTATGGAGATGACAGTAACATATATGTGGGAGACATTTCCAGAATATTTGTTTGATAAATGCTGAATAACTGAATAGAGAATAGCTTATTCTACAACATAAAAACAATAAAATCCAGTGCTGGAGCTTGTGGTATTTTCAGCAATTGCGGGTGAAGGTGGGAAGAGGCTGGAGGTGAGGGGCAGGGGGGTGGGTTGACTGGATCTCCAGGCCTAGAAAATAAGTGCTTTCTGGATCAGAGAAAACAAAATCTTACTCATAGAAGAAAGATCTCTTGCTCTTCCTCCACCACCCCCCCTCAGGATCTGAACAGATAATCAGAGCGTGCAGACATTCAGCAGTAATCAATTAGTACCTACTTTAGATTAAATTGAGAATATGTAAATTGGGTGCCTCATCAAGGCTGCACAGAGCCAGTGATTTGAGATGCAAGCACCCCAACGACGTGCTGCAAACATATCAAGTCTGCGACACAGAAGGGCATGCAAATCTCATCCCTCAGCCGAAAAACTTCTTAGACTGGGAGACCTGCTGTTCCTCTGTACACACACACACACACACACACACACAAACACATTTATGCATGTGTGCTTTCCTTATTCACTCTATCCACTCCTCTCCATCTTCCCAGAGGCACATAATGTCTTACATCACCAGAAAGAACCCTCAGTGTAAAAACTCAGTGTTAGCATCACAAACAGTACAGCATCCTTGAGCTGGATCCATCATTCCATGTCACCCCAGGGGCTGAGAAATTGAGCCTTGTTTTGCTGTTTGGTGACTGTTCTTATTTTTGACTGTGATATAAATAAAATCAGTGGCTAAACATGACTAAGGTTCCCTGGATTCTTTTCCAAATTCCCAGAAAGAGAAATGAGAGAAGGGACACCGATCAGATTTCAGAAGGTATTTCTGAGAGTTAGCCTGCTATGCAACCCAAGAGACAAACAACATACTCTAGGATCAAACTAATTGGGAAAACAGGGCCCTGGATCAGCAAGCATGGGGGCCTTGAAAGATCTGATTGGAACAGAGGCCTTCATAAGATAGATTCTATGCCAACCTGTCTGTGAAGGGTCCCTGGGAACACAAAATAATAAAGCCCTAACTGTCTGAGCAGGAGCCCAGGGACAATTATAGTCTGCAAGCAAAAGGCATTTTCAGATTGTGGTCCCCAAACTGTCCTTGTTGAGGCCTGGAAGACTGGTAATTTTCATGGGATTCTTTTAATAGGCAAGTCAAGAGTGAGAAAGATGTTGATGGCCAACCATGGAGTATGGCATTGAGCCTACAGGGTGATAGCTAAGGGCCTTCAAGAGTGGTCATGTGGCTGAGGAGGTTGAAGAAAACTGGTTGAGGAGGTCCACAAGATTTCACTGAGACCAAGGTTAGGTGATGCATTCTGATTGGAGTTGTGAGTCTCACCTAGTCAGAAAGCTGAAAACATTACACCATCTGAGCTTTCCCTGTCACCTTCTTTAGACTGCTAGGGGCATAAGTTTATTTTTTCTTACTTAAATGAATTTAAGAGAAAAGTGGCTTTGAGGAGAATTCTGAGCTATTCCTTGATAGCAAATAACTAACGATATTTGGCCCTGCCTAGACACTGGAAAGAAGACTCCTAAAAGTCCCTTGGACAGCAAGATCAAACCAGTCAATCTTAAAGGAAATCAACCCTGAATATTCACTGGAAGGACTGATGCTGAAGCTGAAGCTCCAGTATTTTGGTCGTCTGATGTGAACAGATGACTCATTGGAAAAGTCCCTAATGCTGGGAAAGATTGAGGACAGAAGGAGAAGAGGGCATCAGAGGATGAGATGGCTGGATGGTATCACCAATGCAATGAACATGAACTTGGGCAAAACCTGGGAGATGGTGAGAGACAGGGAGGCCTGGCATGCTGCAGTCCATGGGTTCACAAAGAGTCAGACATGACTGGGCGACTGAATAGCAACAACAAGAAGACACTGGACCCTGTACTAGATATGAAAGTAAAGATACACAGGAATTTCCTCATGGTCCAGTGGCTAAGACTCCAAGCTCCCAATGTAGGGGGCCTGGATTCAATCCCTAGTCAGGGAACTAGATCCCACATGCTGCAACCAAGAGTTCACATGCCACAACTAAAAATCCCGTATGCCACAAATAAGACCTGGTGCATCCAAATAAATTATTTTTTTCAGAAAATAAAAGAAAGTAAAAACATATGAAAAAGAAATCTGTTAATATATATTTCATAAATAATGATATGAAAATTTGTAACATATCATAACGATATGTTAATTTGTATTCCAATTCAGAAAACAGACATGAATTCAAGAAATGACCAGAAAATGACCAAAGAGTAATGGAGTGGGGCAGAGACCAGAAATACTAGAGAGCTGGAGGGGTTATTGGGGATCCTTCGAGTAGAGTTCAGAGAGGAGGCAGGTTGTCCCTAACCTTTGGGAAGAAGATTTGAATTAAAGGAAAAGAGCAGAGAGGGAGGATATTCCCATGACAGCATAGACAAGATGAGAATACTAATGAGACCCACTCCCAGTTCATGCTGAGTGTGGTAGATTAGAAAAATGCTTACAAATTATTCGCCTCTCTGCATTCACTTCCCTGCAATGTGACACGGCAACTCCTTCCATCAAAAGATGGGGCCTATTTCCCTTCTCCTTGAATCTGGGTTGTGTTTATGATTGGCTCTAGCCAATGGGACATTAACAAATGAGACACAGACAGTGGTTTCAAAAGGACTTACACCTTGGGGTTTGTCTTCTTGTTGCACTTGGAAGCATTAGGTCAACATGTGAACGAACTTGAACTAAACTATTGGAGAGGTCACATGGAAGAAAAACTAAGGCACCCTAGCCAACAGTCTGCCACCTCCAGATATTTTAGACTAGAAGCCATATCTAACCAATCTACAGAATTAAGAGCCAAATAAAATAGGTACCATTTTTAATTAGTAAAATTTGGAATGGCTCATTATGTAACTATAGCTGAAACATTGGGGAAGAGCCAAGCTGTATGTAAGATATATTAATTTGAAAGGGACTAAAATAAATTGGTGGTCAAGATAAATGAAGATCCTGATGAGCATCTCCATAAAACAGGAGAGAATAATGGATGGGGGTGTGGGCAGGCCAAATCAGAAGTGAAAATAGGAACTCCAAATGTGGATGTCCTGGTGGAAGTTTGAAACACAGGGCTAAATAGTTAGACCTAGGTCTCAAATTTGAGTGACACCAGCCTATAAGTAATGGTGGACCCCAGCAAATGATGAGCAATTCATCTTCAAAAAGAATAGTAAGAGAAGAACTTACTAGAAGTTAGGAGTCCCAATCAATGATTATAGATATGAAAGGAGAAAGGAAACCCACTAAAAGAGGAAGGGCAGAGTTAAGAGCCTCACAGAAAGTGGTATGGGGATCAGGGCAGGGGAGATGGGTCAACTCTGTCTAATGAAATGGGGGCAAAAGAGACTGAGGACCATGAAAAACATCCTTTATATGTTTAGGTGACCATTGGTGACTTGCAGGAGAAGAAAATACAGAATAATGGTTTACCCCTTTCCCTCAAGGGAAAGCAAGAAGTAAACCCACGGGAGGAGTCTACAATGAAATTCACACCAGTTGCTTTGGCACTATACGGAAAGCTAAGGGGCCAATTTTCTTTGAGAGGGTAAGATGGAGAGAGGTAGAAATGGAGGCATCTTCAAATGTCCAGAAATCAATCTTAGGAATGTCTTCTTTGGAGGAAAATCATAGCCAAATTCAAAGACTATACAAAGAGACTTCAGTTTTCCATATATTACCCATGGGGGTGTCATCCTACAGTTCTGGAACCATTGCCAGAAAGACTGGCTGAGACCTGTGTGATTTGTAGAGTCTAAGTTTCTGTAAAACATTTAGTCAAGCAGTTTGGTAACAGTTGAGTCAGTGGACGTGCCCTTATTGCTCACGGGGATGCCCCTGGGGCTTTCTTCACTGCAGTTAATTTCCAGGACATGGCGCCACTAAATATTAGCATGTCCCTTCGTGTTAATGGCAAATGGCAAGAGGCTCTCATAATTTAGATATTTTTATGGCTGATCTGTGGAAGCTAATTTTGTCTAACAAAACCCCATTAAGTTTTAGCTCTATCCTTTTCCCTTCCTCCAACTCCCAGAACTGGGACTTATATGTTAATTGCAGCCAGTCTATGCTAATTAGGTTTCATTTCTGTTTCTTAAAGAGACAGATGCCATGGGGCCCTGCCCCAGTCATCACTCCTTCCCACCTCCACAGCCAGTTTTTCAGAGGTTAAACTCCGGACTGGGTGAAGGATTCAGGTAAGTCTCACACTTGAAGTTGGAAGGCAGAGGGGTGGGTATTTCCGTATTTCCCACAACTTCCTTTGAAGAAGAAATGCTTCTTTTCCATGAAATTCTATGTGCAGCATTTCTAATTGAGAAACAAATCAAAACACTATTAGATTCCTTAACTATACACAAAACTCAGCAAAATACCCCCAAGGCCTACTATAACCACTGCTTTGAACAGAACACCCTCAATCCTGAAGCTTTCATCTGCTCTGACAAGCTGGGGCTCATCACTAAAGGCTGAGAGAGGATTTGCAGGGCAAGAGCTGCCCAAGCAAAAGGGCAACTTTCTATATTAATGCTTGCCTCTATTCATAGAATAAGTGCTTTCTAGGAGCCCCATAGGCATTTGGGAGGATAAAAAGATGGATAAGACAAAGATCCTACTGTAACAAAGTCTCCAGTTTAGTGGGAAGACATTATAATACTATTAAGTAAGTTACCTAGTATTTACCAGGCACTAAGGCAATGGCACCCCACTCCAGTACTCTTGCCTGGAAAATCCCATGGGCAGAGGAGCCTGGTGGGCTGCAGTCCATGGGGTCTCAAAGAGTTGGACACAACTGAGCGACTTCACTTTCACTGTGAATATACAATAATGTTTACATACATTATTACATTGTAATCATCACAATAATAATATGAGGCAGATATTTATCTGTCCATTATACAGATGGGAAAATTGAGGTTTAAAGAGGCATAGCATATATATATAAACAAGTATTTATATATATATGTGCATGCATGCTAAGTTACTTCAGTTGTGTCCGACTCTTTGTGATCCTCTGGACTATAGCCCTCCAGGATCCTCTGTCCATGGGATTCTCCAGGCAAGAATACTGGAGTGGGTTGTCATGCCCTCCTCCAGGGCATCTTCCCCACCCAGGAATCGAACCCATGTCTCCTGAAGCTCCTGCATTGCAAACAGATTCTTTACCACTGAGACACTGGGGGAAGCCTATATATAGGCTGTACACACACACACACCCACACACACACACACACACACACACATATTTATCAGTTACCTAGTGCCACAAATAATACTATGCAACCAGTGACCACAAAACTCAGTGGCATACCATAATAAATCTTATTTTTCTTGAGCATGGGTCTGTGAGTCCACTTAGGGAGTTTTGATTCAAGATGTGGGTCATCTTGACTTGGCCACAGGTCGAGTTCAAGTCTGTTTTTGTGTATCTCATCCTCTTTGGACCCAACAGCTAACTTGGGGTAGACTGCTCATGATGATGTAGAATCACAAGGAGACAACTGGAAACACACGATAGGCCCAGAACTCACACACTGTCACTTTCACTCATAATCTATTAACCAGTACAAGTCACATGGCAAGACTGACATCAATGGACAAGGAAGTACTTTATGCCCAAGCAGGTGGGAGAAATTGCAAAGTCACACAGAAAAGGCTGTGGGTGTGTAATTCTAATGGAGGGTGCAAAAAATTGAAAACCAGTGATCTAATCTGCATACACAGATCAAAATAGGTAGAGCTGGGACTCAGAATGATCAGGTTCTAAAGCCCATCCTTCTAACCTTCACGCTGCATGCAAACATCTAAGAATAAGAAAGTCAACTAGTGAAGCAGTGGCAAATGAATAGTAATGACACCTTCTGACTGGGGGATTGGATCAGGCTGCACAGAGGCAATACCTGGGCCTGAAGATGAAGAGGATTTCTGATAGGCAGAGACAAAGATGAGGACATTGCTGCTGGAGGAAACAGCGTGAGGATGGATGGAAGGATGTGATGTGATCACAAGATTGGAGTGGAGGGTTCCAAGGGATGATAAGGAGTGGGGAGAACTGAGGACGGGAAGTTAGGATGAGATCAGAATGGAGTTGTGAGCATGGCTGTGACATGATCAGATTTAGAATCTCTTGGGCTTGCTCTTCTCAAACTTTTTGTGCATAAGAATCCCCTGGGGATCTTGTTAAAATTCAGATTCTGATTCAGTAAGTCTTGGATGGGGGTGACTGAGATTCTGCATTTCTAACAAGCTCTCTGGTGATGGTGATGCTGCTATTTCCCACTTTGGGTTGCAAGACTCTGAGCAAATAGCCTGCTGTCCATTCAAGGTCAGGGATTATGTTTTCCTTCTCTTGGTTTCCACACAGCTGAGATATAACAGACCCACCATTGGGGCTGGAAGTTGCTGTGGCTGCTCCCACCATCCCTTCCTTCTAATCAGCCTCCTCACCAAAGCTTCCCAACGCTGCGGTAAAAACCCAAGGTTCTCTATCTGCTTGCTGCATTAGTTACCTGCATCCCTATACTCTGGCCCATTTTCTTGTTAGAGAAGGAGAAAAACAAAGGGCAGCAAAAAGCAATCTTGTATTACTGGAGGTCTACGCAGATTCATTAGAGCTTTGGGGAAGCCATCAGAAGTTGATTGTGCTTGAAGGGGTTGCTCGTCTCCTCCCATTTCCTAATTTGATTTCACGGCTCTGCAACGAAGTCAGAATTAGAGCCACATTAAAGTCGGGAAGAGACAGAAAAAATTCCATCACCAATCAAGTTGTGAAACTTGCAAGGTGCTTTCTCCCAATCTCCCCCAAGGAATCACCTATTTTACTAGCATGAGGGTGACCTCAAGAGGGACCATGGGCTGAAGAATCCCATTGGGTGGATTCCAGAGAAATCTCACATTTGTGGATAAGGAGCTCTGGAAAAAGCAGGGAGTGAAATGCTGGAAGATCTACTTTGGTCAGGATACACTTTAGAAATAAGTGGCTCTTAGGGGTACCAGGTGAATGGCACTGGTTCTCAAGTCTCAGGATGCCCTGACCTGACTGCCTGTCCTTGAGCTTAGAGAAGTTCTTGAGTTTAATGAACAGAATCATTCCTTTAAGTTCAGATGATGTTCAGGTGCCTGTGGCAGATGCGGTGATACGCTGGCCTCAGGCCCTTGGCACTCCCTCCTATAGCCTGCAGGCATTTACAGCAAATACCTGCCAAGGATTCTGGCCATGGGAGCACATTTACGAGGCTGAGAAGGCAAATTGGAGTTTATGGCCTGGGAAGCCATTGTCCACCAATGAGTTGGTGGATATATACAGCGACTTCCTCACGTCTTGCTTGGGATAACACTGGGGCAATAGTAGAATATTGCCATTTCTGTAGCTCAAAAATAGGCAATATCATGTGATTCTAATTAATGTTCTTTCTCCATTTTATAAAGGCATGATCTCAGAGATGTTAAATAAGTGGCATAAGGTCAACCAGTGAGGAACAGGCAAAACTGAGGTTTAGACCCAGGCCTGCAGAGCCTAAGGGTTCTTCTCTATCCCAAGCTCTTTGTAGCTTAGTTCAGTGTGTGTTATTACAATCTCCATCATCTTACATCCAAGGACATCACTGAGAAACAAGATGACTAGGATACACACCCGGGAAGAGGCAAGGCAAAACTCACACCCTGTGTCTTAAGGGAACCCATTCATCTTTTGCATTTCACAATGAAAACCCCAAAATAGGATAAGCTCCAAGCAAAACTGCAATGAAAGATGTGCCGGAACCTTTCTACTTGGTAATCAGCAAGTGGAATCATACATCCTCTACCTAGTCCCCCCAGTCCCCCAACACTGCTACTCCCATCCTTGCCCGGAGGATTAATCTTGAGTTTCTGTCCCATGTTTCATTCACAGCTTGTTCAGTCAGAAAGCCCCACTTCTTCCTGAACCCCCAAATCTTTGCCACCATGGAGTGGTGGCATTTTAGTGGAGGAAGTTTGGGGCACTGTCTTAGCTTGGGTTCTCCCAGAAGCAGATCCTAAGACACAGATTTGAGTACGAGGAGTTGATTTCAAAGTTAATCCTAGGAAGCTCTGACCGAGGAATGAAGAAGTGAGGTGGGGAAAGAAAGAACACTGATACAAGCAAGTGACCAATGGGGAGCCCACAGAGAAGAACCCTCAGGCTCTGCAGGCCTGGGTCGAAACCTGTTTTGCCTGTTCCTCACTGGCTAACCTTGTGCCACTTACCTAACATCTCTGAGATCGTGTCTTTATAAAATGGAGAAATAATGTTAATTCAAATCACATGACATTGCCTGTTTTTGAGCTACAGAAATGGCAATTTCATGTGGTTCAACCTAAGACCTATCTTGCAGGGTTGATGTGACGATTTAAATTAATAACTGAAAAGCATGTAGTGTACTGACAAGACCACTGTAGGCACCCGATGTAACATTACAGCTACTGTGACTATTACTGAGATAACATCTTATGTAGTAAAAAGTATAAAACTCTACTCAGATTTTGAGTAAATACTGATAATAGCATCCTACCACCCAAGGACCCTGTTTACTTATCTTAACACCAACCAAGATCAAAACAAAGTGACAATCAGTGGACATCCAGATGCGGGGAGAACATACCAGACTTTCTGTGTTCCTAGCTCCCTGCAGAACACATTTTTTTTTTGTTCGTTTGTATTTCCAAATGTCATAGTAAAACCATTGTGAATAAAAGAATAAGAGGTGATTTCAGCTTCCATATTTTGCGAGGTTCAGGTTTAAAAAATAAAGAAGGGCCCCGCAAAATTAACTTTATCATTTTAAGAAACAACCATTGAAACAGCCGTTGTGAATATATTCATTATTATACAATGCTGAGTGCTGTGCACCAGTGCGCGCAGCATCTGTCTGCTCACTAATTCTCCCGTTATTATTACCCACTGAAAGGGCAGGCAGGAGAGGATTCCAGGCAATCTCCCTCGGCAGAGGTTTGCAGGTTTCATGGAGCACTCAGAACTCCCCCAAATGTGCTCCTTGAGCATTTGGCTTGCTAATCTTGTTGACAGGACAGAAAAAAAAACATAGAAAATAGCTAATGGCCTTAATTTTCCTATACCTGACAGCTAACCAGTTCCTCCCAACCCAGTTACTCATCTGATTCACCTCTTCTCCCCTTCCCCAAACACACACACACATCCCACACTCCTCCAAACCTGTCAGTCACAGCTGTATCTGTGCATGCATGTGCATGCATGAGTGTTTGTGTGTGCGTGAGAGAGAGAGAGAGAGATGGGGCTTCATTGTATTTCTTTGCCTCTCAGGAAGGTCACAAATCACAGATGCAAAGAGACTATCCCAATGACAAGCTGGGAGGGACAGAGTGGTCTCACCTAAGTCCTACAGCACCTAGGCACCATCAGGACCACACGTGGTGTCAATCACTCAAGGTGACCATTGGGAATAAGACAGAGAAACAGTAGAGTCGGGCCTGCGGGAGAGATCCAGCGAGTGTCTGGTGGGCTGTGAGGCCTGGTGGTGACAGCTGCCCTGGCAGATCGTTTCCAGGAAAGCGAGAAGCTCAGGCAAGGCAGGAGGTTCTAGAAAGGGCACCAGGTACTGCTGTGTCAGGAGCCAGGCCAGAATTGGGTGAAAAGCTATTTAGAATTTGTGACTTCTCTTTTGTTCTCCACCCCTGGTTCCCGTTGCCGGTTTAAACTCTTTCAACTGGACCCTGGACTGTGTTTGTGAACCTGAAAAGTACAAGGGCAGCGGCTGTTGTAGCTACACCGAATGAAATGGAACTATCCTTTGTGTGCATGCTTGTGTGTGTGTGTGTGTGTGTGTGTGTGTGTGTGTGTGTGTGTGTGTTAGGGGTGGGCTGGTTCTGCATTTTAAAGGGATGGATTAATGGCTAAATGGCTGTTCTATGCTTTAAAGGGCCAGCTGTTCCACGGTTAGTATTACAAGATTTATCTCTTGGAATGGTTTTTTAAATCACCACCCCCCCTCTTCCCCAGCTGTAGGCTTGTTGTTATGGGAGAAGAAAAACATTGTCTGGGTGGAGGAAAAGCACCCGAGTGTGTAACTTAGATGCTTCCTGTATAGCAGACGCCTGGACAATGCTTCCCTCCAAGGGGTTCCTCTAAACTTCTTCAATTTCCTGGATAACATGGATTCTCCTCAAAAACCTTACAGACTCACTGGCAAGCTCCTGGAAAACAGGGATCCTACCTTCATTTCTATCTGTGGTCTCTCCACCTTCTGCCACAGGTTTGAAGCTGTCTTTATCTCTCTCCTGTCCTCACTTCTGTCCTCTGCTTCCCACTTCCTTCTCCCACCCAGAACCTTCCACCTCTACCTCCCCACAGGCTGTTCCTTCAGCTCAAATGCTTTTTGGCTTCCTCTCGAGATGCCTATATGTGCCCTTTGAATAATCAGGAAGCCCCCTTCCCCCAAAAAGCTTTCCCTCCCTTCATCCCTCCCTCTCTCCACCGAGCTCCAATGACTTTAAACACATGGGGCCCCCAGAGATGCCCTGCCACTATGCAGGTCTCTTTTCTTCCCTTTTGCCCTCCTTTCTGAAGACGGGGTCTTCATCCTTATTTTATTTCTTGCCCTCTTCTGCCTACAGCCAGACTCCAGCTGGGGAGTTGGGTGCCCAGGGACTCCTCGCGATCGATGACAACAGACTGAGGGGCAGCTGCGGAACAACTGGAACAAATGAAACCAAGGCCAAACGTTAACTGCCTCTGGCAACTTCTCCTCTTGGGCCTCTCGTGCGGGCCCCGGAAAGGCTAAAGGTTCAGGTCATAAAATCCCAACTCCCAGACCCACAAATCATCGTTTCTAGCCTGAAGGAGACACCCAACCCAGCCAAGGTCTTCCTGGACACATATTAGTCATGGAGCGGTCCTCCCCGCCTCAGGGCCCGGTCACTTCGACTCTCCTCGGATCATCCCAGGACTGGCGGGTGGTCAAAGAAATGGTTCTCAGGGAGAACCGAGTGTCTCCTGGAATTGGGGGTTCCTGGCAGCTAACTCCAGGCATCTGACCCAAAGGAGCTTAGGATGGGTTTTAGCTCCCGAGGTGGAGGTCAGAAGAGCTCACACACCCACAGGCCAGAGTTTCCTGCTGTGAGGAGATGCAGTCGGAGCCGTGACATGCCCACATGTGTCCTCCCCCAAGAAATCAGCTAGAGACTGCTCTTTCAAAAGGCACGTCTTTCCCTCTCTAACGAAAACTCATATTCAACCATGGGACATGCTGTCACAGACACATTATGAAGGGTTCTTGTAGGTTATGAGATACCCATCTCTAGCGGTGAGAAGGCAATAGAAGGTAGAAGTGAGACCACTGACAGGAGGGATTGTCATTGAGGCTCATCCCGAGCATTGCCGCTAACTAGCTGTGTGACCACTTGCAAGTTACCTCTCCACTCTGTGCCTCAATTTCTGCATCTGTTAAATGAGGGCAAAAATCATAACAACCTCATAAGGTTGATGTGAGGACCAAGTGAGATAATCCAGGCAGGGCACTGGGCACAGTACTTGGCACAGAGTAAGCCCTCAAAATAGGTGAGTTGTTACTTGAATTTTGATGTTTTTAAAATCAAAGATCCACCTACACTCCTCTTGGGGAAGGAACAAAGGTCAAAGATAAGCTGAGAACTTCATATTCTTGGAAAAAACTGATTTAGCCTGGAAAGACACTGAGCAGATGGTTCATTTCAACATTTTATCATGTTGAACATCTTCTATCTCTAAACTTCCTTTTGACTTTGATTATTAAAAACAACCAGAATAGCAAGCAAAGTACTGTGTGTGTGTGTGTGTGTGTGTGTGTGCCCAGTTGCTCAGTTGTGTCTGACTCTTTGTGACCCCATGGACCGCAGCCCGCTGGGCTCCTCTGTCCATGAGATTCTCCAGGCAAGAATAATGGAGTGGGTTGCCATGGCCTCCTCCAGGGAATCTTCCTGACCCAGGGATCGAATCTGGGTCTCCTACGTCTCTTGCATTGGCAGGCAGATTCTTTACCACTGAACCACCTGGAATCCCAAGCAAAGTACTAGTCCTTTAAATATTGTCCATTTGTGGGGGAAATAAAGCAAAGGAATTAGATTGGAAATCCAGGGGGGTTTTTTTGGTTTGTTTGTCTAGTTTTTATTTCCTGATTTCCCCCAGAACATCACCCCTGCCCCACTCTTAGTCCTGGAACTTGGGCAGGGTTTTGTAGTGGTGTGCTGGCCATCACTTCCACTAGCTCTGTTTGTTATCCTGCCATCCATTCAAACTCCATGTTCAATAGCATCATGACAGCCACATGCAATCAGCCATGGTGAGAATATTTATACCAGTGACCCTGGCAAACCCTGCAAATAAGCATCTCGCTCTTCTCACTACAGAGCTGGTTGTTAAATGTTTAACAGCACACCCCTGAGCTTCTACTCCATTCCATAGCCATATGATCTAAGATTGGCCAATTAGCATAGTTCACCTTCTTGGCTTCAGTGACAGGTTCAGAGATGGATGCACGTCCAGAGTCAGACCCCTGACAAGCAATCTTGAGATGTTTCTTGAAAAAATTTGGAGAAAAAGTCCTTTTTAGTGGGAAGGTAAGGAGGAAGCTGATAATGTCAAAGTCACCACTATATGGATGTTGTCTCACCTGAAAGAAGGAAAGAACAAGAAACCAAGTGCTGGTGACTAGGCTGGACTAACCCTTGGATTTAAAAGGAGAGTGACCTGATAAATCCCCCCTTCCTTTTCCTTGATAAGCCAGTTGGAGTCGGAGTTCTGTCATGTGACATCCAGGGGTCCCACTAAGAGAGCTGTGTTACATGTTACCTAGTATCAGGTTTTATCTGTCTGCTTGTGGTAGAGAGTTTAATGGCTACAAATTTCTCCTCTCCCAGTAGGCACGCTCCTTTGCAATGTGATTTGCAGTTTCTTCCTACAAGAGGTGGAGTCTATGTCCCCCTCCCTGGAATCTGAACTGGCCTTGTGACTTCTTTTGCTGATGGACTATAGCAGGAGCAAGGCTATACAACTTGTGAAGCCAGGATATCTTAAAGCTTCCACCTCCCGCTCTCTTGGAACCCTGAGACCACTATGCTCTGATGTCATCATCCATGTCGGATGAAGGACCGTGTAGACAAAGATGCTCAGTAGACCCAGCCATCCCTACTGAATACAATGCCCAGCCAACCCTCAAACTGAATGCAGCCCATGGAGTGAGCCCAGGCAAGATCAACAAAGAACCTGAAGCCAACGCCCAGAATCAAGAAAAATAATAAATCACTGTTTTAAGCCTCTCAGCCTTGGGGTAGTTGTTACACAGCAAAAGGTACTTAACGGATTTTGGCATCCAAATTTTATTTATCCATTAATGAGGGGATAAAAGTCTTATGTTTGGGAAGAGAGTTGGGGCTCTGGAGCCAGAAAGTTGGACTTGAGCCCAGGTTCCACTGCTTAGCAGCTGTGTGCCCTTGGGACACTTATTTAATTTCTCTGGGCTTCAGTTTTCCCATCTGTCAAGTGGGGATAATAATAGCAGCTATCTTGCAGGATTGTCACAAGGATTAAATAAGCTAAAAGTTTATTATATGCCCAGTCTTTGGCATAAGCAAGTGCTCCGTAAGAGTTAGCTACTATAACTATTAGGTGTAGCACTTATGCTATGTGAAATAAATCTAAACTCTTTGTTGAATGCAAGAACAGTGATTCTGACTACAGTAATTGTTGCAGGTTGAGCTTAGGGTACTGTCATGGTGGAATTCCAGCTTACCCAGTCATGTCTGTAAGGAGTGGTGGGGGTGAGGGGGCACCACTAATCTATTAGCATTTGTGATCAAAGAAACCCTTGGGAAAGAACTCACCCTAAGTGTGAAGGATGGTAGTAAATACTAATAGTCTACATTTATAGAGTACTTATTATATGTCAGACACTCTAAGTGCATGACATGGGTTATCTCATTGAGTTTCACAATATTCTTAGAAAAGTAGGTGTTACTAATATCTTTATTTGCAGATAAGAAACTGAGGCTCAGAGAGGTTAAGTTACAAACCAAAGGTCACACAACTAGTGAGAGTGGAGCTAAGCATTTCAGCCCCAGACCGCTGATTCTAGAGCCTGTGCTCCTAACCTCTTACCACACTGCCTTGGTGCTTGGACCAATGGGCCAGAGCTCGTCAGCACTATCAACCTTCAAGAAGATGATCCTGCCTCCAAGCCCTGAGACAAGGGGGAGGAATATATAATAAAAGGGTCTGGGAATTCTCCACCTTCAGTGGGCACTGAACATGTACCTGGCAGTTCTGATGCCAGTTCCTTGATGGCCCAGAGGAGGTGGTTCCTCTGCCCAGACACCAGCCATCTGGTACAGAATTTGGGCACTCCAGCCAGACATTGCTGGTTGCCAGAGGATGTTGCGGCATCTCTGGCAGGGTTGGGTAGCAGCAACAGTGCTTTTGGAAGGCTTTGAGGGTGAAAGGGCAATTTTGACTTAGGCAGACTCTGCCACAGCAGCGGTAGGAAGGCTCAGAACCAGTGGGAAGGAATCTGAGGGACTTCTGGTCTCTGCAGACTGAGTGGGAATAGAGCCAGAGGCACTGGGCTGTTAATGGCTCTGACCATGATGCTGTTCTTACTCCAGGGGACTCCAGATTGCAGGACCTGTTAAAGGTCACCATGAATCCAGGTGTCGGCCAAGGCAGCATCCACAGAAAAGTCTCTATCCCCAGAAACATCTCCTGGTCTAATATAAGGAGCTCTAGTTGTTCACGAGTAGCCCTGAAGACCCATCACATTGCATCACCCTTTTGCTAAAGTCCATGCTTAAATTACAGCCACTTTGAGGCTAGGGTGAGGGAGTCACTTGGCTTCCACGGGACTGTAATTTTGGAGAAAGTCCATATAAACATTTCTCTCTTCAGAGACTTGAAGATTCGCAAACGATGCTTCTATCACAAATAATCAGGCCTGTATAGTTCTCCAACTGTCCTCATCTCTGTGCCATTCATCAAGATGTCCAGGAAGCAAAATGGTTCCAAAGGGACTTGTTCATTTATTCAGAAAACAAATATTGATCAAATACCTCCTCACTGCCAAGTACTTGCTTGGGTGCTGGGTATGTGCATGCTAAGTCACTTCAGGTGTGTCCAACTCTTTGCAACCCTATGGACTGTAGCCCATCAGGCTCCTCTCTCCATGGGATTCTCCAGACAAGAATATTGGAGTGGGTTGCCATGCCCTCCTCCAGGGGATCTTCCCTGCCCAGGGATCAAATTCGCATCTCCTGTGTCTCCTGCATTGACAGGCGAATTCTTTATCCCTGAGCCACCAGGGAAGTGCCTCCATGGGTGCTGGGTAAGGGGAAAAAATAGCAAAATTGTTATAGATCCTATAGATCTATAGGATCTACAGTTCTTCTATAGATTTATAGGATCTATAGTTCTATCCTATAGAAGAACTCATGGAGTTCTTCTAGAAAGAGAGGTGGACCTAGATCCAATAGTCAAACCAGTATGATATTATAACCTGTGAAACTGCAATGAAGAAGGAGAATGGGCTCTTGGAGAGCTAGTTACAAGGGACCAGAGCCAGCCTTGGGAGTCAGGGTTGGCTTTGTTGATAAAGGATAGCTTAAACTGATTTATGAAGGATGGATAGGGTAGGGGTGGAAACCAGAGAAAGGCCACTGTCAGAGGTACACTTAAGATTCATGCCAGCTCTAAATCCCGTCTTCCTGTGGTTAGGAATCCTACATCATCCACACTGGGGCTCTAGTCAGGCTACTTTCCAGTCTTCACAAAAATAAGGCATTGGGAGTCATGCTAGGCTGTTCCTCAAGCCTGTGTTCTACTGTCCAGCTGCCCTGCAAGGACAACCACAGGCCAGTGGGATACCTGGATTTCTTTCAGAGTGATTGCTGTGGGAGGAACTGTGTTCCCTCCATCTTCTCCTCCTACAAAAACATGCTGAGGCCCTAACACTCAGTACTCACAAATGTAACCTTGTTCAGAAATAGGGTCTTTGCAGAGGGTCAAATTAAGACAAGGTCATTAGGTGAAAAGTCCAGTTTGAAAAGATGCATGCACTCCAATGTTCATAGAAGCACTATTCACAATAACCAAGACATGGAAGCAACTTAAGTGTCCATCAACAGATGGATGGATAAAGAAGATGTGGTACTATGGTGCCATATAACATGGAATATTACTCAGCCATAAATAAGAATGAAATACTGCCATTTGCAGCCAACATGGATGGACCTAGGGATTATCACACTAAGTGAAGTAAGTCAAAAAGACAAATACTCATGCTATCACTTATATGAGGAATATAAAATATGATACAATTGAACTCATTTACAAAACAAAAACAGATTCATAGACATAGAAGGCAAACTTATGGTTACCAAAGGGGAAAGGAGTGGAGAGGGATAAGTTAGGAGTACAGGATTAACAGACACATCCTACTATAAATAAACAACAAAGATTTACTGTATAGCACAGGAGACTATATTCAATATCTTATAATAACCTATAATGGAAAAGAATGTGGAAAATAATATAAACATATGTATGTGTGTGTATGTGTGTGTAACTGAAACACTTTACTGCTCACCTGAAACAACTCTACTTCAATTAAAAAAAAGAGGTCATTAGAGTGGACTTTAACCTAATATGAATGGTATACATATAGAAAGGGGAAATTTGGACAGACCTTTAGGGAGAATGTTGTGGGAAGATACAGAGAGACACAGAAGGAAGACAGCCATGTGAAGATTGAGGCAGAGAATGGAGTGATGCAGCCAAAAGCCAAGGAATGCCTGGAACCACCAGCTCAACAAGGCAATGAAGGATCCTTCCCAAGACCCTTTGGAGAAAGCATGGGTCTGCTAACACCCTGATTCCAGACATCTAGCCTCCAGAACTGTGAGATAATTCATTTTCCTTGTTTTAAGCCATACAGTTTACAGCACTTGGTAACAGCAACCCCAGGAAATTAATACAGTGATGGAGCCACTCACAGAACTGTCCCTAGGGATCTGAACTGAGCAGCTTGAGAGGAGAGTCACAGAGGACCCTCTGGGTCAAGAGTGTGGTCACCCAGCTCAGACTACTGTGGGTGGAATGGAGTAGAGAGGGCAAGAGTGGAAGGTCAAGGGACAATTAGGAGGCCTGGGTAGCAGTCATGAACTCATGAGACACTAAGGAAGTAACATGTTAGTTGCTCAGTCGTGCCCGACTCTTTGTGGCCCCATGGATTGTAGCCCACCAGGTTCCTCTCCATGGAATTCTCCAGGCAAGAATACTGGCATGGGTAGCCATTTCCTTCTCCAGGGGATCTTCCGAACCCAGGTATTGAACCCAGTTTTCCTGCATTGCAGGCAGATTCTTTATTGTCTGAGCCACCAGGGAAGCCCATGGACAGAATTTAATTATTTACATGACAGAAGAAAAAGCTGAAGGTTTCAAGGGCAACCCCCAGTTTTAGACTTGAGAACCTGGTGATAGCAAAGGTGAAGAGGGCCATGTGGGGTTGGTTCTGCTTAATCTCACCGAAGAAGTTAATTGTATTCTCAAAACTCTTTGGGCTTTTCTCTCATTTGATAGCTAATTTAAAAATGAAAAATGTTTTCTCATTAGAGAAGGCATTCCTCACAGAGAATGACAAGTAGAGAAAACAACTAAGGTCAGATCAGCTTCCTCCTCACTCTGCCATCCCCTCTCTCGGTTTGTATTTCTCCAAGGAGGCCAGTCAGCATGGGTGTGAGGCAGAATTTTAAGATTCTCAATGACTTATGCCCTGTGTAACCCCCTCCCTCAGAGTGTGGGTGGACCAGACTTAATTAGATGAGCCCTTGCAACTGGGTCTAGAAGTCTGAGATGGAAGAAGTGAGAGAGATTCTGCTGCTGGCCTTAGAGAAGCAAGCCATCACTGGTCCTATAGCTGCAAGGAATTCAAGTCACCCAATGACCACATGAGCTGGGGAGAAACTGGGAGCCTCAAATAAGAATTCAAGCCCCAGTCAACACCTTGACTGTTGCCTTGTGAGACCCTGAGCAGAGGAACCAGTCAAAGCCATATCAGACTCCTGACACATGGTAAATGTGAGATAACAAGTGGGTGTGGTCTGGAGCCTCTAAAGGTGTGGGAATTGGTACCGTAGTGTTGTTGTTTAGTCACTACATCATGTCCGACTCTTTTGCAACCCCGTGGACTGTGTCCCACCAAGCTCCTCCATCCATGGGATCTCCTAAGCAAGAATACTGCAGTGGGTTGCCATTTCCTTCTCCAGGGGATCTCCCCAACCAAGGGATCAAGCCTGGGTCTCCTGCATTGCAGGAGGATTCTTTACCACTGAGCCACCAGGTAAGCCCTGGTTACACAGTAGCAGATTCCTAACACAGTGGGGATCCTGACATTCCCCCAGTCAGGATTCAGCCCTTCCTTATCTTCTCCCTGTCAAATTATTTTCATCCATGAAATGTGCTAGATCTGTTTAAGGAGTTCCAGTGATCACAACAGCAGATGCTGGAATGCTCATTGAAGGCATGACCAGCAGGCACTGAAAGCCTAATAAGGCCCCAGTAGAACACCTTGCCTCGAGGAGAAAGGTGAACTTTTCTGTTGCTCAGGCTTCTGCTGGTGAGCATGGGTTTGGGTGTTGGGGAGCTGTGTTGGGAGACAAAGATCACAAGTGAGAGAAGGTGCTGGCCAGGATGTGTACTAGAAGGTAAAGAGAGAAAAATGGTTCCAACTTCCAGTGGGAATAGCCTTCAGCTGTGGACTTTGTGGTCTCCAAGGTCAAACAGGGAAGCTTTCTTAAAGCACTAGTAGGCCTGAAGATCTGGCACGACTGCATGGGTCATGCAATGCTCCACACATCAAACCTGGTGTATTTAGCTGTTTGTCCAGAAAGCAGAGTCTGAAACAGAGGGCAGATAGTTTATTTTAGAGGTCATCCCAGGAATCAGGTGTGAAGGAGCAGAAAGAGTGAGATATGGAAGGAAAGCAAGCCAATACATCAGAGTGTGTTATCGGGGTGGTGCCATCATCAGGAAGAAGAGCAGCAAGAGACTGGCTAGATCCAGAAAGACTCTGGATGCAAGCTAAGAATTTCTAATGGCTTTGGTATCTATAAAAAGAAGCAATATACACTTCTAAGCAGAAGTGCTGCATGATTTGGTGTTCATTTTATCAGGCTGAGGTGGGGAGATCAGGTTCAAGGCTGCTGTAGAAGTCTTGGTTGGTTGGTTTCAAAGCGTATTCTTAGAACCCAAGCTTGACAACAGGTTTAGCATAGGAGGTTGTGTGGGACACTATCCCCATTATCCAGAACAACAGCTTCCAGCAGTTTGTCTTGCGGTAAAATTTCCTTGGATGGGAGTGTTTTGCTCTAAAACTGATTAGATCACACTGTTATAGGAGAGAGGGGATGTGGGTCTTGGTGAAAGTGACTAGCAAGGTTGACAAGCAAGCAGAGGCCAGATCTGAGTCCCTCTTCTGAGGTCGGCTGGTGGCAGATGGGACATGGGGACAGAAAGTGAGAAGGTGAGCCTGACTGGAGTCTCTGGCTCTGTTTAGTTTGGTCTGGCTTGGGGGCCAGGGGTTTGTTTAATCTGGTGCCAGGACCAGCCTGTGCATTTGGCTCCTTGAAGGCCACCTCTGGGAAATGCCTGGGTGTTATGGAAATTAGATCATTTGTTCTTTCATTCATTCGATAAGCATACTTTGAGAACTGCTAGGGACTGACTCAAAAATAGGTCAGACAGTGTTCCCACTCTAAAGGGATTCACAGCCTGGGGTATTATGGTCTGCAGCAAGGAGGCAGGCAGGGAGGGGGGAGCTGTGAGTGCCCCTGAGAGGAACCGAAGCCACAGAGAGCCTGGTTGCTAGGGGCGAGCCTACCCACTCCCCATTGCCTGCTGAGGACCCCACCCTCCCTGCTCCTCCCAGGGCAACGGTGGAGGTGGCGGGGCTCAGCCTCCAGTCACAATGAGTAGGGCTGGGAAGAAGCCAGGCTCTGTCTTCGCCCCAGGCCGGAATGTGCTCGCTCAGCTGGGACTCAAACCCAAGACAATCGGGGGCTTGTGGGGAGCTTGGCCAGGAGGCTCAAGAAGGGTTTCTTTTCTTTCCTTTTAGCTTTTGAGAGCCACTCTAAAAAATGTTGTTTTCTGCTTAATGGGAGTTCTCCAACTAGTCTGTATTTGAGAAAATAGAAAAGAGGGAGAATCAAACACGTAGATTTTTGTTATGGTCCCAGATGACGCATGAGCATGGCCTCAAATTTTCAAGTAACGCAATCTAAATTGCTGATGTTCAATCAGATGGAAGATTCCGGGCAGAGTGAGAAGGGCTATTTAGCAAACCAAGCAAAGGTTTTGTAAGTTGCAGGCCAACAGTCTTACAAAGAACTCACAAAAATGGCACAATTAAGCCCCCCATCCCCTTTTTCACCACATTGCTCTTCACACCATGAATGGTTTGAAGGCTGCATGCTTTTGGATTGCCCTGGTGAAGATTTCATTTCCGGCTCAAGAAAAGCCATGTCAGAAAATTGTCTTTCAGCATTCACAGAAGATCCAGTTAAAAGACTGCTACCAAAAGAGTCCAGTTTTAGTTTTTCAAAATAAATGCACAAATGGATATAAAAAATGGAATGATAATATCAAAACACTATAAATTGTTACCTATGGATTAAGAGATTATAAGCATTTCCATTTCCTTCTTTGAGTTTTTTAATTTTCTTGCCAATTAACATTTTTTTGTGGTTATAAAACAGTGTTTTTTTTTTTTAAGAATCCCTATGAAGATAAATTTTCTTATCTGTAAAAAGGGAATAATTTTGCCTCACATATGATTCATGAGAATTTGATGATATAGTGTATATACTGATCTGGTCATAGACCTTAAAACATATCCCATAGATTGGCATCTATGCTGTGGGCAACAACAGGCATCAACCTGTGTTATGTAATTTTTAATTGCCTAGTTTTATTAAGATATTCATCTGCAGTTTGATCGTGCTGCTTTAGGTATTTTTCCTTCTCCAGGTCCCCCCACAGAAAGGTGAGCTGGGGGCTCCTGTGCTTCAGGGGCTCCATGTGGAATGACTGAAAAGTAGAGTATGCTGGTCCCAGGACATGGGATGGGAAATGTCATTCCAGTCTGTTGCTTTACAGAAACATCGAGTCACTGAAAAGAATGGCCCTGACAAAATGTGCCTCTGCAGTTACCTGACCAGGGATCAAACCTGGACCCTCTTTGAGAGCATGGAGTCATAATCACTGGACTGTCAGAGATCAAGCCCTGAGCCTTTGGAGTGGAAGCACTGACTCCAAGACCCTAGACTACCAGAGAACAAACCCTGCTGCTGCTGCTGCTGCTGCTGCTGCTAAGTTGCTTCAGTCGTGTCTGACTCTGTACAACCCCACAGACGGCAGCCCACCAGGCTCCCCCGTCCCTGGGATTCTCCAGGCAAGAACACTGGAGTGGGTTGCCATTTCCTTCTCCAATGCGTGAAAGTGAAAAGTGAAAGTGAAGTCGCTCAGTCGTGTCCGACTCTTCGCGACCTCATGGACTGCAGCCTACCAGGCTCCTCCGTCCATGGGATTTTCCAGGCAAAAGTACTGGAGAGGGTTGCCACTGCCTTCTCTGGAACAAACCCTACGGAGTAATAAATAGTGAGAACTCACACAAAGGAAGCCACTTGAATACAAGATCTGGCAGTAGCACCCTGCACAGGACACTTCGTCTAAATAATAAAAAAAACAAAAATACAAACCCACCCATCAGCAGACAGGATTACCACCTCACTCAGCCTTGCCCATCAGAGGAAAAACAAACAAACAAACAAACAAAATCTCAGCACAAATCTCACCCTATACAAAGCTTACACAAACCCCTGGAACAACCTTAGGAGGGCAGAAACCAAAAGGAAGAGAGAATTCAACCTTAAAGCCTGGGAAAAGACCTCAAACACAATAAATTTAAAAAAAAAAAGAAAGAAAAGGCAGAGAAATACTACACAAATGAAGGAACAAACTAAAAACACAGGAGTCCAAACAATGAAGAGGAAATAGGCAAACTATCTGAAAAAGAATTCAGAATAATGATGGTAAAGATGATCAAAACCTTTGAAAACAAAATGGAAAAAAACAAGAATCAATTAACAAAGACTTACAAGAATTAAAGAATAAGCATACAGAGACAAACAACACAATTACTGAAATTAAAAATACTCTAGAAGGAATCAATAGCAGAATAGCTTAAGCAGAAGAATGATTCAGTGAGCTGGAAGATAAAATGGTGGAAATAACTTATGAAGAGCAGAATAAAGTAAAAAGAATGAAAAGAACTGAGGATAGTCTCAGAGACCTCTGGGACAATATCAAATGCACCAACATTCAAATTATAGGGGTTCCAGAAAAAGAAGAGAAAAAGAAAGGGTGTGAGAAAATTTTTGAAGAGATTATAGTTAAAAATTTCCCCTACATGGAAAAGGAAATAGTCAATCAAGTTCAAGAGGCACAAAGAGTCTTATATATGATAAACACAAGGAGAAACACACTAAGACACATACTAATCAAACTAACAAAGACTAAACACAAAGGAAGAATATTAAAAGCAGCTATGGAGAACAGTGTGGAGATTTCTTAAAAAACTGGAAATAGAACTGCCATATGACCCAGCAATCCCACTTCTGGGCATACACACTGAGGAAACCAGATCTGAAAGAGACACGTGCACCCCAATGTTCATCACAGCACTGTTTATAATAGCCAGGACATGGAAGCAACCTAGATGCCCATCAGCAGACAAATGGATAAGGAAGCTGTGGTACATATACACCATGGAATATTACTCAGCCGTTAAAAGGAATTCATTTGAATCAGTTCTAATGAGATGGATGAAACTGGAGCCCATTATACAGAGTGAAGTAAGCCAGAAAGATAAAGATCATTACAGCATACTAACACATATACATGGAATTTAGAAAGATGGTAATGATAACCCTATATGCAAAACAGAAAAAGAGACACAGATGTACAGAACAGACTTTTGGACTCTGTGGGAGAAGCCGAGGGTGGGATGTTTCAAGAGAACAGCATGTATATTATCTATAGTGAAACAGATCACCAGCCCAGGTGGGATGCATGAGACAAGTGCTCAGGCCTGGTGCACTGGGAAGATCCAGAGGAATCAGGTGGAGAGGGAGGTGGGAGGGGGGATCGGGAAGGGGAATACATGTAACTCCATGGCTGATTCATGTCAATGTATGACAAAACCCAATGCAATGTTGTGAAGTAATTAGCCTCCAACTAATAAAAATAAATGAAAAAAAATAGCAAATAAATAAATAAATAAATAAAGTAGTGAAAGGGAAAAAATCTACAACCAATATTACTGTACCCGACAAGGATCTCATTCAAAATTGATAGAGAAATCAAAAGCTTTTCAGACAAGCAAAAGTTAAGAGAATTCAGTACCACCAAACCAGTTTTACAAAAAATGTTCAAGGGACTTATATAGTCAAGAAATACAAGAGAAGAAAAAAGAGCTACAAAATCAACCCCAAACAATTAAGAAAATGGAAATAGGAACATATATATCAATAATTACTTTAAATATAAATGGATTAAATGCTCCAACCAAAAAACACATACTGGCTAAATGGATACAAAAACAAGACCCATATATATGCTCTCTACAAGAAACCCACTTCAGACCTAAAGACACATATAGACTGAAAGTAAGAGGATAGAAAAATATATTCCATGCAAATGGCAAGCAAAAGAAAGCTGGAGGAGCAACCTTCATATCAGACAAAATAGACCTTAAAATAAAGAATATTACAAGAGATAAGGAAGGACACTACATAATGATCAAGGGATCAATCAAAGAGGAAGACATAACAATTGTAAATATCTATGCACCCAATATAGGTGTACCTCAATACACAAGACAAACACTAACAGACATAAAAGGAGAAATTGACAGTAACACAATAATAGTAGGAGACTTTAACACCCCATTCACACCAATAGACAGATCATCAAAACAGAAAATTAATAAGGAAACACAAGTCTTAAATGATACATTAGATGAGATGGATCTCATTGATATCTTCAGGACATTCCATCCAAATGCAGAAGAATACATCTTCTTCTCAAGTGCACATGGAACATTCTCCAGGATAGACCACATCTTGGGTCACAAATCAAACCTCAGTAAATTTAAGAAAACTGAAACCGTATCAAACATCTTCTCCAACCACAACACTATGAGACTAGATATTAATTACAAGAAAAAACTGTAGGAAGCAAACACATGGAGATTAAACAATATATCTCTAAATTACCAACAGGTTAGTGAAGAAATCAAAAGGGAAATAAAAAAATTTCTAGAAACAAATGACAATCAAAACATGACAGCTCAAAACCTATGGGATGCAGCAAAAGCAATTCTAAGAGGGAAGTTTATAGCAATAAAATCCTACCTCAAGAAACAAGAAAAACAACCTAATTTTACACCTAAAACAACTGGAAAAGGAAGGAAAAAAACCCAAAATTAGTAGAAGGAAAAAAATCATAAAGATCTGAGCAGAAATAAATGAAAAAGAAACAATAGTAAAGATTAATAAAAGTAAAAGCTGGTTCTTTGAGAAGATAAACAAAATTGACAAACCCTTAGCCAGACTCATCAAGAAAAAGAGAGAGAAGAATCAAATCAACAAAATTAGAAATGAAAAAGGAGAGATTACAACAGAAATGCAGAAATACAAAGGATTATGAGACTATTATGAACAATAAAATGGATAGCCTGGAAGAAATTGACAGATTCTTAGAAAAGTTCAATCTTCCAAGACTGAACCAGGAAGAAACAGAAATTATGAACAACCCAATTACAAGCACTGAAATTGAAGCCGTGATCAAAAATCTCCAGAAAAACAAAAGCCCAGGACCAGATGGCTTCACAGGAGAATTCTATCAAACATTTAGAGAACAGCTAATGCCTATCCTTCTAAAACTCTTCCAAAAAATTGCAGAGGAAGGAACACTACCAAACTCATTCTACAAGGCCACCATCATCCTGCTACCAAAACCAGACAAAGACTACACAAAAAAAGAAAACTACAGGCCCATATCACTGATGAACATAGATGCAAAAATCCTCAACAAAATTTTAGCAAACAGAATCCAGCAACACATCAAAAAGCCATGATCACACCATGATCAGGTTGGGTTTATTCCAGGGATGCAAGGATTCTTCAATATATGCAAATCAAACAATGTGATACACCATATTAACAAATTGAAAGGTAAAAACCATATGATCATTTCAATAGATGCATAAAAAACCTTTGACAAAATTCAGCACCCATTTATGATTAAAACTCTTCAAAAAATGGGCATAGAAGGAACCTACTTCAGCATAGTATAGGCCATATATGATAAGCCTATAGCAAACATTATACTCAATGGTGAAAAACTGAAAGCATTCCCCCTAAGATCAGGAACAAGAGAAGGGTGTCCGCTTTCACCACTATTATTCAACATAGTTCTGGAAGTCCTAGCTACAGCAATCAGAGAAGAAAAAGAAATAAAAGGAATCCAGATCAGAAAAGAAGTAAAGCTCTCACTGTTTGCAGATGACATGATACTGTACACAGAAAACCCTAAAGATAGTATCAGAAAATTACTAGAGCTAATCAGTGAATTTCACGAAGTTGAAGGATACAAAATCAATACACAGAAATCACTTGCATTTCTATATATTAACAATGAAAAATCAGAAAGTGAAATTAAGGAATCAATCCCATTCACCACTGCAACAAAAAGAATTAAATATATGGGAATAAACTCATCTAAGGAGACAAAAGAACTGTACACAGAGTGCTCGCTTCGGCGGCACATACACTAAAATTGGAACAAACTGTACACAGAAAATTATAAGACACTAATGAAAGAAATCAAAGATGACATAAACAGATGGAGAGATATTCCACATTCCTAGGTAGGAAGAATCAATATTGTGAAAATGACTATACTACCAAATGAAATCTACAGATTCAATGTAATCCCTATCAAATTACCAATGGCATTTTTCACAGAACTAGAACAAAAAATTTCACAATTCGTATGGAAGCACATAAGACCCTAAATAGCCAAAATAGTCTTGAGAAAGAAGAATGGAATTGGAGGAATCAACCTTCCTGACTTCAGATTATACTACAAAGCTACAGTCATCAAGGCAGGATGGTACTGGCACAAAAACAGAAACATAGACCAATGGGACAAGATAGAAAGCTCATAAATAAACCCATGCACCTATGGGTATCTTATTTTTGACAAAAGAGGCAAGAATATACAATGGGGCAAAGACAGCCTCTTCAATAAATGGTGCTGGGAAAACTGGTCAGCTACATGTAAAAGAATGAAATTAGAACACTTCCTAACACCTCCTAGATTAATGGAAATAAAAACAAAAGTAAACAAGTTGGACCTGATAAAACGTTAAAGCTTTTGCACAGCAAAGGAAACTATAAGCAAGGTGAAAAGACAACCCTCAGAATGGGAGAAAATAATAGCAAATGTAACAACTGACAAAGGATTAATTTCCTTTATACATTAATTTCCTTTATACATTAATTTCCTGTATACATGCAGCTCATACAACTTAATGCCAGAAAAACAAACAACCCAATCAAAAAGTGGGGAAGAGACCTAAACAGACATTTCTTCAAAGAAGACATACAGATGGCTAACAAACACATGAAAAAATGCTCAACATTGCTCATTATTAGAGAAATGCAAATCAAAATTACAGTGAGATATCACCTCACACTGGTCAGAATCATCAAAATTCTGCAAACAATAAATGCTGGAGAGGGTGTGGAGAAAAGGGAATTCTCTTGCACTGTTGGTGGGAATGTAAATTGATATAGCCACTATGGAAGATGGTATGGAGATTCCTTAAATAATTAGGAATAAAACCACCATATGACCCAGCAATCCCACTCCTAGGTATATACCCTGAGGAAACCAAAACTGAAAAAGACACATGTATCCCATTGTTCATTGAAGCACTATTTACAATAGCTAGAACATGGAAGCAACCTAGAAGTCCATTGACAGAAGAATGGATAAAGAAGTTGTGGTACATATACACAATGGAATATTACTCAGTCATAAAAAGGAACACATTTGAGTCAGTTCTAATGAGGTGGATCCTATTATACAGAATGAAGTAAGTCAGAAGGAGAAAGATAAATATGATATTCTAACACATATACATAGAATCTAGAAAAATGGTACTGAAGAATTTATTTACAGGGCAGCAATGCAGAAACAGACATAGAGAATAGACTTATGGACATGGGGAGTGGGGAAGAGAGGGTGAGATGTACGGAAAGAGTAACATGGAAACTTATGTTACCATATGTAAAATAGATAGCCAACAGGAATTTGCTGTATGGCTCAGGAAACTCAAACAGGGGGTCTGTTTCAACGTAGAGAGGTGAGATGTGGGGGGGAATGGGAGGGAGGTTCGAATGGGAGAGGACATATATACATATGTATACATATATACATATATACCTGTGGCTGATTCTTGTTGAGGTTTGACAGAAAACAACAAAATTCTGTAAAGCAATTATCCTTCACTAAAATATAAATTTTTAAAAAATGTGTATCTGTGTGTGTGTGCTGGGGAGAGGAGGGGAGGTGGGCAGGAGGAAATGGAGGAGAATGTTAGGGTTCAAAGATTTTAAGAAGGTGAACTTTCCCTTAAGAGGGAGGAGGATTAGAGACTGTCTGGGACTCTTTGATGAAAGGGGCTGGTTTCTTGCAGATCCAGCTAGCATTGGGCACCCAAACCCTGTTCCTACACATGGTGACCGAGTAGGGTCACATTCTCTGACTAAAGGGCTCTAGGATGGCAAGTATAATGATGTCTGTCGTTCACTCTAAGTGATTCAGCATAGACCATGTGATTGGATGTATGTGAGAGTTTAAGCTTCAGTGCTAGGGGCCATCAGTTACCCCATGCCAGGAGTACTCAGCTGACATTCAATCAAAAAGGTCACCTTTGAAAGGCAGCTCCTTCAATTACGCCATCCATACTGTTCCAATAAACACTCAAGGCTTTCCTACTAATTAGTACATAGTGCATATCAGAAATGGGTTTTCATAGGTGGAATGAGTGACTTGTTAGCTAGCAGGAGGAATGCCAGAAATGGGCTCTCTTCTCACCTGTACCAGATGTGGTTGGCATGCCACCTGTGGTCCCCTCGCCTGTACACTTTGGGCATACAAGCCCACTGCCCAGGGCCAGTAGCTGCATTGCCTGGCCTGTGGGCTTTATTTTGTCATTGAAGTTCACTTTGTTGCCTGTGTGTCTAGTCACAGGGATCAGGAAATTTATTCCTCTTGTGTAGCCCTCAATCAATCATTAACCAGGGTTGGTGCATAAATACCCCAGCTCCCTTTCCCCTCAAATGGGATAACTCAGGTCTGTGGTATACACTGGTTCCAAGTATTTAGCCTACAGATTTCACTTCTAGTCACCTACAGTGGTAATGGGCTTGGCAATACACCTTTTATTGAATGGCCTTAACCATTCTCCTATCGGTGGTTCCTTCACCTCCTAAATGGACTATCTGGCTTATGGGAAAACCCAAATAGAAGCATGAACAGGCCATAAGAAGCTAGCAAGGCCTGTAGCCCGTATTCACTTGCAGTTCTAAACTGAAATTTGAAATGATCTCGTACCCAATCTTGAACAGGAGAGATTCAATCACACCATTCAAAAATCCTGCCTCTGGAGCTTTGAGATTTACCTCTAGTAAACCTTTTAAGCAAGGTGGTTATTGGAGCACCAGAAAGGACAGAGACCCAGGGTTTCTAAGCCTCCAGGTTGTAAGAATTGTTCCTGTGCTTTCCTTTTTAAAAAAAAAAATGTCGATAAATGTCCGTGCAAGTGGCAGAATTTGTTTACAAACTTGCATTCTTTGAGCAAGGTTATAGGAAGGGTGGTTACTGCTTCCTTGTCTCAAAGTTTCTCTTGGCTACAATGGCCTACCCAAAAGAACCAAAGAGCTATGCATGCTGGCACAGACTGCTTCAAAATTACAGGGAAACAGGCTACTGAACACCAAGATGTGTATATATAAGCAGTGACTACTGAGCACTAAATATACCCCAGGGTCCTTCCTCAAATGTCATCTGTATAAAGTGCTCAAACCTTTCACACAGCCTTGGGAAGCAGGCACATAGAATTAGGAGTAACTGAGATTGACTTCCCCACCAGCTCAGAGCAGATCAAGTTGAATTTAGTAAAATATACACTTCACTTCTTACACCCAGATTTATAAACTAAAACTCATACTTACACACATTACAATTTTATATCGTCTATGTTTTTCCACAGTTAACCAAACCTAGACTGTGTCCTCAGTCACTGAATTTTCCAACAGGTCCACTGATTTCAGTTACTCTTGAGTTTTTCCTACCTCCATTAGCTCTCAACCAGGCAGTCCAGCATCTCCGTCTGGACCCTGCCACACCTTCTAACCGGAATGGTTTGTTTTTGCCCTACAATGTTCCTATTCCACAATGTGCCACGGGTAAGAAGACTTGAAAGGCTGGGTGAATCCATGGCTGGGGTCTGGAATGATCTGAAGGCTTCTTCACTTATAAGCAAGGTGTTAGAGCTAAGATGATTCAAAGTCTGGGTTTCTCTGGGATGGTTGACCAAAGCAACTAACATATGGTCTCTCCTTGTAGCCTGGATTCTCTCAGCATGAGAACTGGTTTGTAAAGGGAGCATCCAGAGGGAGAGAGTATTCAAAGAATAAGCATTTCAAGAGCCATAGAGGAAGCTGCAGGGTGTCTTATGACCAAATCTCAGAACTCAAATACATAACATACTTTTGCCATACTCTACTGGACAAAGCAGTCACAAGTATGCCTAGATTCAAAGGGAGGTGACCTAACCCCCATCTCTAAATAAGAGGAGTGTCAGATTGTAAAGCTTTTTTTTTAAAACAAACAAACAAACAAACAAAAAACCCACCATGGCCAGGAAGGGGTAAGAGGTGTCAAAGGTAAATCATCCATGTATTTGAAATCCTATAGGATCTTCCCTTGAATGAGCTGATCCTTCATCGAATGCAGATGAAGCTCCGGATGTTTGATATCGACTCAGTTCAGGAATGATTCATGTGATTGTTGCTGCCACATCCAGAGGATGAAATGGAAGGGAAGACAGCTGAAATATTAATCTATGGAGGCCTGTCTTTTCATGAGGTCTTATAAATTATACAAAGCGAGTCACTGGTTCTAAGTGGATTAGCTGCCCATCATGTAGGCAAGGTCATGGCCCATGCTCTAGTTAAGGAAGATTGTTTCCCTCCAGTTTAAATGATAATATATCTAGAGAAACTTTGAACTCGAATGCAAGTAGGCAAGCTAAGTTGAAATTTCTTATCATGAAACCAAATAAATTACCTCTCTTTGAGGCAGAGCAGTAGTTTCTTAAATTCCGAAGGAAGGAAGTAGGAAGTGAAAAATAAACCAAAGTTTTAATGAGTTGCCATCCAGAGAATTTATATAGCCTTCCAAATCCTTCTAGGAGCCTGGATTCTGTGACTTCACAGTGGTCCGCTGAGGTCTTTGAAAGTTATTAGGTGATTAGCATAATGATGATTTCCATAATTATGAGATCATCTACTGTATTTGGAGAATCCCTTCAAATTTTTTGAGGGATCTTAACAGCGATTATCTCATTTTATTTTCATAATCATACCATAAGATGGGATGGACTAGTAAGTCCATCTTATAGATAAAGAAAAATGAGGCACTCAGGAAGGTTCATACATTGTCCAACTTAGCCAACAATGTTTTGACAGGCCAGCCCCTGGAATCGACACTCCCACCTTAATTCCTAGTTAACCAGATAATATTAATCCTGCAATGGTGCTGGAGTGAACATCTGTGATGCTCCAGTGATGTTCACGGTTCCTCCCCAGACACAAAATCACAGACCAAGGGCTGAGAAGAAGGCTTGAATTTCTTCCTAGTCAGCCTGTCTCTCAGCATCCTCTAGCATACCCTAAATCTTTCAAGGCCTGTGGTGCTTCAGAACTGCTTTGAACTATAATAAAAGACACCATAGAAATATTCCTTCCAGCTGCTGAGCTTACAAGACTAAGGGTGATCTCAGATGCCTCTGGGCACACTGCCCTGTGCAATGAACAATTAACCTGGAGCCAGTTTCCTCTCCTTAGAGTTCAGAATTTACTGGCTGACACCACACAGTCACTGTGGGTCACGTTAGTCCATCTCTCTTTCTACCACGTATGTCTAACTCATCATCAAATTCTCTCTAATGCTCATAAACACACCTCTTGGCCGTGGGTATACCTGTGAATGTTTAACAATGGACTCTACCAAAAGAGAAAAAAATCCAAAGCAAAACAAAAACAGCCACCTATGATTTGTATGTGGGCCAATTTCTTTGGTGTAAATACCTTCACCATTGCTGATTTCAAACTAACAATCTGACCATGTTTCCCTGTTATGAGACCCAAGCCTGGTTCCTTTGCCCAGTATAAATCCTGACATCTACAGCAAGATACACAAGTTCCTTCAGGGTCTGGAACAGTGGTTCTCAATGCTGGCTGCCCATGAGAACCACCTGAGGATTCTACCTTTATTTAAAATGTTTATATTTTGTTCATGGAGTTTTTACATTCATTTTTATTTTTTTAAACTACTGCATTCACCTATCGCTTATTCTGATGACTGGGTTTGTTGCTGTCCCCTTAAATTTCATAGGCAAGGCAAGTACTTCATTTGGTTCACTCTAGTCCCTCTTCTGCTACCTGGAGAATTTTTTAAAATCCCTGTGTCAACACCACAACTCACACTTATTACAACAGAATCTCTGGAGGTGGGAACCAGGCATCAATATTTTGGAAGCTTCCTGATTAATTCTAAGTCCACTTTGAGAACCTCAGTCTAGCTTTCCTGACTTTCTGGCTTCATCTCTTGCCTTGGGTGTACTCTACATTTGCAATCTAGCAGTACTAAATGCCTGTAGGTTCTAGAACATCCCAGGCAGCTTCATACCTCCAAGCACTTGTATTGGCTGTTCTCTCTACTTGCAATATTCTTGCTCCCTGTGCTATCTACTGAAGCATTATTCTTTATCCCAAACATTCACTAAGATGCTGTCCTGGGCTTCCCCCACCACATGATGCTAATCCCTGACTGTATTAGTCATCCACTGCTTCGTAACAAATTGCCACAAAACTAGCAGCTTAAAGCAACGTGGATTTCTTATCTCCCAATGTCTGGAGGTTGACAGTCTGAGCCCACCTGGTTTAACTGGGTCCTCTGTTTCGGAGTCTTTCATAAGGCTGCAATCAAGAAGTCAGCCAGGTCTGGGGTTTCATCTGAAAGCCCATCCCTCTCCCTTCCCACTTCGGTCCTTCCTGAGGTGGAGGTTTATTGCCAGTTGTTTGCCTCTTTTCCACTCAGCTTCATTTCTGCCCTTCTATGCTCTGCTCTGCATCATTCAGGGTTGGAATCCTACAAAACCAATTTCCCAGACTCATTGACCAGTGGGCTCTCAGGCAGGTTCTTCTAATGGCAAGAAGTGGCAGGTGACTGGGAAGGTGAGAAGGAGACAGAAGATCTTTTTCTGTTTTTCTCTTCAGAGTGGCATCTTTATGACCAGGGGGCATCTCTAGGCTCTAGGGACTTTGGTGATTCTAGAGGACCTTCTGGAGTTTCAACAATGGCTCTATTCTGGCAAATTCTCCAGCTGCATTGGTGGAGAGCAGGCCTCTGGGCTCCTGCTATCTGTCACTCAGCCTAAGAGTGTCTGTGACTTCCCACCAGGAGTTGATAATCTCTAGTTTACCTCATATCTTCGGTTGGGTTGTCTGGAAGCTGATACTGATGTGGAATTTAGGGGAAGGATATTACCAAGGAGAGGGAGCAGGAGGCAGCAAGATGGGGTAGAGGGAGAAGTCAAACTGCAATTCTGATTTGATTGAGCTTTGGCCAACCCCACAGATGTTGGATATAGAACTCTTCAGAGGTATCTTCCAGTGCATCAAAATGGCATCTCAGAGGGTGTGGCCTGACCAAGTGCTCTCTACTGCTGAGGCCCACCCTGACAAGAGTTGACAGCTGAAAGCTTTTCTCCCCCAGCACCGCCAACAGTCTCAGCATCTGGGACAAAAGTCCTTCCTTCCAGGAATTGTGGGTAGAACATTATGGTGTCCACCACACACCTTGTCTTCCTGCCCATCCAATACTTTGGTACCCAATTCTGTGCATCCAGTTTTGGAATACCTAGAGTGTATTATGCTGTCTTGACTGAACATTCACTGACAACAAAAAGCACAGTGCCATCTATGAAATGAAAAGGTCACCATTCAAGGGCAGTTACTAACAGACAAGGGGAGCAAGTGAAAGCTCACATGGTGATGGAAGTTGGAGTCTCAGAGAGAAAAGGGCCAGAGGGCAGCTGTCAGCATGCTCACTCCCCACGCACACCTACTATGGTCAAATCATGAGGGTGGCAATGGAAGGAACTAGAAACACTGAGAGAGATGTGGAGGGTTCTAAGCATGGGCGGGTGTGCTGCTCCTTGCCTCCTATAGGAAGTTGCAAGCCCCTCAGAGTAAGCCCCATATTCAACCTGATGCTTAAACACATGGTCTCACAGAGGTTGTGATTTTAAATCAGAAGAAGGAACAAGAAATGAAGGCGGGGAAAAATGCACGCTGACCAGTCAGCCCCCTTTTAGAGCTTTCGCAGACACTCCACCCAGTGACCAATATAGGCTGGAAAATGTGGTTTTGATTTGGCCATATTGCCGCCCCAAATAAAATAGTATTCTGTTTATCAGGCAGGAGAGGGAAATGGATACTCAGTAGGCAATTAGCAGTCTTCACCACAGATGGTGATAGTAAATTGGCAAATTCTGAGTATATTCTTCCTTGCCAAAATTAAAAGTTGACATCATTATGGCAGTCCCCTTGATTTTTAAAACATTATATTGGTCTGTGAAATACAAAACCCAGGCCCAGCACTCTTAATCACTTTGCTGTACAAGCTTGGACTAGGATACACGATTCTTTGATAAAAAATAGCAAATGTGAAAAACTCATCTAGGCTGAATGGCAGATGAAAAAAAGACTCTGAGAGACCAGCCCACCACACATGTGGCCTTTCTTTCTGCTTCTCTTGAGTGACCAGGTGCTCACTGTGACCTTTTGAGACACTTCTGCTGTCCCATGAACAGGTCCTTAACACGGGGTGTGGTGGGCCATGTTGGAGAGGAGAGTGGTGCTGCCTCCTGGGCTCCTCCAGCCTTCTACCCCATTTCCTGGCCTCGCTAGCTCTGTCCCATACTCTAGTCATCCTGAGTGGCCTGTCCTTCCTGGCATTCACCCAACATCTTGCCTCCATGGCCTTCCTTGAACTGCTACCAGTTGTATTCTTGCCAATTTCCTACAACTATGTGGGAAAATTCCTTCCATCTCTCCAGGCTCAACTCAAATGCTGCCTCCTCTATGGAGTCTCTGAGCTCCCTTCAACTTGAAGCAGCCCTTCTTGTCTGAACTCCCAGAGAACGTCATTGGTGCCTCTATTATAATACCTTATCCATATTATGGTTATACAGGTATGTTTGATTCCTTTAAGTGAGCATGCTTATCTTTTTATCTTTTAAAAATCTTTTTTAAAATTTGACATGTAGTTGATTTTGGGGGCTTCCCTGATGGCACAGTGGTAAATAATTCACCTGCAAATGCAGGAGACTTGGGTTTGATCCCTGGGTTGAAAGATCCCCTGGAGAAAGAAATGATAACCCACTCCAGTATTCTTGCCTGGAAAATCCCATGGGCAGAGGAGACTGCTAGGCCATAGTTCATGGGGTCGCAAAAGACACAGACATGACGTAGTGACTAAACAACAATAGTTGATTTATAATATTGTGTTAGTTTCATATCAATGTAAGCCCAGAACTTAGAATAGTAACTGGCATACAGAAGGTACTCAGTGCATGTTTGCTGAAAGAATAGATATATTAAAAATGCAGAATGTATAAATATTATATTAATGAATGCAGAGTCAATGAATGCACATATAAAAAAATCAGAATGAATGAATGAAGAAAGGAAAAGAGAGAAAGAGAAAAGGATGAATGAAGGAAGGAATGAATAAATAAATAAATGATCATGCAACTCCTTCTGGGTGAGCACTGGCCGGCCTCAGCCTTGACAGCCTCCAGGGTGGATAACTCACAGACTCAGCAGCATGCACACCTTCTCTTTGTCAGATTTTCCCTGACAGGAATCCTCTCTTGTCATTGCTCGTTATCTTTGCTATCCCTGAGCCACCCTGTGTCCTCTCCCCCACAGATCAAGAAGGGAATCCAACTTAGCAGGCTCAGCATGACCAACGGGGAAGAGCAAGGCTGAGCTGCTGGCAACCAGAGGGCAGCCAGAGTGACAGCCAAGCACACATCTCTCCGAGATGGACAAAGACAGGCACAGAGTCCAAGGGTGTCCAGGCAGACTGGAGTTGGTGTGAATATAAGGGAAGGCCTGCATTTTCCACAGCTGAGGAGGGTAATCAGGCCACATTGCAGGCCAAAAGAAAGAGCCCCCTTTGCAAAATGCGAATGCGTCCCATTTTGTCAGATGTTAAACTGAAACAACAAAATGCAGCCAACCAAGCCACCTACTAACCAAATAAGTAAACAGATAAAGCAAAGCCAAGTAAAACCATCCCTGACACCTTAACTTGGAAAAGCAGCTTTTTTTTCCTCAGGGTAAGCCTTATCTCTTCCAAGACGACATTTGTTTTCATCAGGTTTCACAGAAATGGGTAGGCTCTAACTCCCCTGATCCTGCTAATAATTGGAATTCTTCCCCCCTCCACTCCACAATTCACCCCCCTCCTTCCTTTTCTCTGGGTCTTGCCTCTGCATCTCTTTCTCTCTCTCTGCCCCCTCCCTTCTATCCCTCACCACTGGGCAAAGTCCTAATGCCATTTCCCTTTTCCCACATGTCGTTCCCAGATTAGCAAGGAAGCAGGCATCACAGAGCCCGCAACAAAATAGCTTTGCTGATAGCTGTGATGTCAGCCAGCAACCACATTTCCCTGCCCGTGATATCAGAGCTAGGGTTACAATCAGATTGAGTATTGGGGTACAGGAGATATTTCATTTCAAAGCATTTAACAGGCATTAACTAATCCATCTTTGCTGGCGAGGGAGGTGGCGCCCCACTCTCACAGAGGGGCTGAGTTCGCAGCTGCTTAGCAGACACTGTGCTTTACTGTGTGAAAGTGGAAAACAGGAAAGGAAAAACGCATCTGCCACAGTAAATTGATATTCCTTGTGCGAGCCCTGTTTCCTAGAAAGGCACCTCCTTATCAGATTCCAGACCCGAGTCACAGTTTCTATTTGAGGCTTGAACGGCACATAGGTAATTATTTCCACCCATTTCTCCTTCCAGCTAATGGCAATGTGAAGGGTAGGAGGGTGTTTCTACCCTGAGAATAATAAAAACAAAACCCCAAATCTCCACCAACAGTGGAATGACATGCAAATGACCCAAGGCAGGGAGCAGGCTTAAAGGGGCTGCTCTCTGGATGTGATGGTGTCAGCGGCACGCTGAGCTCTGAGTGGTTGGGAGAAAGCATGGTGGGGAATGATTGAGATCAAGACTCAGGAGAATGAGCACGTGCACAAGCATGCATGTGTGTGTGTGTGAAGAATGGGAAAGTGGGAGAGTGGGTGCACCTTAGCCCATGATTTGAAAAGTCACTCTGGTCATCCCAAGAACCTCTGGTAAGAAGACAGTACAACCTCACAGGTAAAATTAGTTTTCTATTTTAAAAATGTTCTGCTTTGTCAATTCTCCAGGTAGCTTTTGACTATACACAGTATTAATACAAGGCCACTGAGTTGCTTGCGAAGCTCAGCGTATCTGTGTGTTTGCCCCCAAACATAGCTTTTGTTCTAAAAGCCAGGACATTGTGGTTTGATTGTTCTTTAGGCCAATCTCTGTGCCTTGCCTTTTCCCTGTGCTGTTCATGTTCAGCTCATGCCAGAGACCTAGACCATGTGGTCATACAATGCTGGGCATCACAATCCCATGAGGATGTCTGGAGATGCCACCTCTGCTTTCTATTTCTCTTAGAGACACAGAACTTCAAAGCTGTCAGGGCCATTAGAGATCATCTGGGGTCAACTTGCTCATCTTATAGATGACCAATGCTCAGGGAAGACCACTGACTCTTGAGAAGCCAGCCAACTAGATCTTGGAAGACAGTACTCTTACTAGACTCCTAGTCTGCTCAAAACCATTGCAAGCTTCTTGAGGGCAGTTCAAGTCATTTGCTGGTTACTTTGCCTGCATTTCCTATACCTTCTTTTCAAAGTCCCTTCTGGGTGGGCAGTCAGCTCCACAACCCCATCTGCTAGCCTTGGTTGGTGGGGGGAGTGGGGATCAAGAATGGATGGCTGATCTAAGTTGTACTGTTTGATAAATCTTTTCCAGGAACTGGGAATTTAAGTATCTGTTGTGCCTAAATGGACAGTGCAAGTCAGGCTGTCAAGGTAGGTCCAATTTTTTCCCCATGAACAACAAGAAGAAAGAGAAAATGCCAGTTGCTGAGATAGGATTTAAGGGCCTCGTAGAGAGCATCAGTGGGAAATGGTTCAATACCTGCTTCCCAGTGAATTTTAAGTTCTTGTTACATTCCTCATGAGTCCTGCTGCCATTCCTGCCCTAGAGTTCTGGGAGACAACCACAAACCCTTCCAGTATGTGCTCCTTTTTGCATAAGACAGTTTGAATAGATTTCCATCACTTCCTCCTAAGTCCACATACTACTCATACTTTCATTGCCAACTTCTACTGCAATGCCTTCTGTATCAGTTATCTATTGCTGTACAACAGATTTCTCCAGAACATAGTGGCCAAAAACACAGATAGAAAAAAAAGTAAAACCAATCATCTCACAGTTTCTGATGGTCAGGAGTCCAGACGTGGCTTACCTGGGTTTTCTGGCTCAGCGGCCCTTGCAAGGCTGCAATGGATGTATCGCTGGGGCTGGGGTTATAGTCCCATCTCAAGGCTCGACTAGGGGAGGATGTACTCCCAAGCCCACTCGCCTGGCTGCTGGCGGGCTTCATAAGATCTGCTTCCAAGCTTGTGCACATGGGCCTCTTTACAGGCTTCCTTAAGACGTAACAGGCTTCCTTTAAGATGTGGCAGCTGGCTACTCCTAGAGCAAGCAACGCAAGAGAGAGTGAGAGAAAGCACCCAGAACAGGAGCCAGTCTTTTCACAGCTGAATCTTGGAAATGACATCCTAACACTTCTGCCATATTCTGTTAGAAGAGAGCCACTGGGTCTGGCCCACCCTTAAGGGGGCGAGGAATTCACATAGGCATGCCTGTGTGCTAAGTCACTTCAGTTGTATCTGACTCTGTGACCCCATGGACTTCAGCCCACCAGGCTCCTCTGTCCATGGAATTCTCCAGGTAAGAATACTGGGGTGGGTTGCCATTTCCTCCTCCAGGGGATCTTCTCCACCCAGAGATCAAACCCATGTCCCTTTCACCTCCTTCATTGGCAAGTGGATTCTTTACCACTAGCGCCACCTGGGAAGCCCTTCACAAAGGCATGAATGCTCAAAAGTGAGGATCATGGTGCTGAAGTAGTTTCTTGAAGTTCTACCTCTGAGCTTGGATTAATACTCAAAGTTTGCTGAATGCATTCATAGATTTACCATAGGTACTCTGTACTTTCTGGGCCCCTTTTGTCTCTTCCTTATGTTTCTGGAGCACTGTCCAGTTGAATAGGGTATAAAAGCAAGTCTCCTTTCTAACAAGTACACATAATGATGAAGTACCAAACTTCTCTCAGCAGCTAGGTTGCAAATTCCTTGAAAGCGGGAATTCTGTCTTATACTTTGTAATCCTGTGAAAACCATCTGCAGTCAATAAATGTCTAACCATTGGTTGAATGGATCCATGATACACCAGAAAGAGCTCTACATGGGTCTCTGGCATCCAAGTTCTACTTTTGGATCAGCTTTCAACTATTTTGATCTTGGGTACATCACAACGTCTTAGGGCCTTGGTTTTCCCACCTTTAAAATAAGGAGATTAGCTCTTTAAGGCTACTGTAAACTCATTCCAGTTTTCTTGCCCGGGAAACCCCAGGGACAGAGGAGCCTGGCAGGCTACAGTTCATGGGTTGCAAAGAGTTGGACATGACTTAGCCACTAAACAACAACAATGAGTAATATGTCCTAAAAACTTCTTCCTCATTTAAATTTCCTTTGAGGCAGTGTATCAGACGCCTTTAGTGACCCTCATCATCCCCTTGGTCGCAGTCTAATTTCATCTACGTCTACCGTGGGTATACTCATCTCAAGCTGAGGGTGTTCATCTTCTTTCTCTCCCTGGGCCTTCTCAACCCATGTGAGAGTTCGCTTAGTCTACGTGCCTATGTGCAGTTCACAAGTCAGACGGAGTTAGCACCCACAATGACAACCCTCAACCAGGGTCAGATGGCAGCTAGTGGCTAAACACCTCAGCCTCCTGTCCTTCCAGTGGAAAATTCTGCAAGGCATTCTCTATATTCTCTGTGAAATCATTCACTGTTGACTTCTGTAATATTCATGTTTCTTCCCTCCCTAAATCACTCTCTCCTTTTCTTCACTCTTAATTGCTGGGATGACCTCTTAAATAAACTACCTTCATGCAAGACCTTATGTCATGCTCTCCTTTCCTGAGAACCCAGACTAAGAAGGAGGCCATTTCTTTCTCTGCCCATCCTTTGCCATTAAGGCTAAACTACGTGAAAGTTTGGGTCAGGAAGACAAAAATGTGATGCAAGTGGAGTCCCAACCAGACCAGAAAAGCCTGCTCCTTCTGGCTCTCTCTGGATCAAATTTCAAAATGGAGAGTTATCTGATGGGAGTGAAGGCAAAAGCCAAGAGCAGAATTGAAGTCATCCACTCTGCCTGGGAGGGGCTTCCCTGGTGGCTCAGACAGTAAAGAATCTGCCTACAGTGCAGGAGACCTCGGTTCAATCCCTGGGTTGGGAAGATCCCCTGGAGAAGGGAATGGCTCCCCACACCAGTATTCTTGCCTGGAGAATCCCAGGGACAGGAGTCTGATGGGCTACTGTCCATAGGTTTGCAAAGAGTCAGACATGACTAAAGTGACCTAGCATGCACCCACTCTGCCTGGGACTCTGGGAGGAGCTGGTCAGCATGGTCCACCTACAGTCACCTAGGGCAGGCAGTGGTCAGGCAGAAAGCAAACCCAAGGGAGCAGCCCTGAGATATCCTGGCAGGCAAGGGATCCAAGACATGCAAGATGCTAGGTGAAGAACTCACCAGAGTGGGTTAGCACTGTGGACTGAAAAAGATCCTAGAGTCAAGGAAATTGGCTGGGCTACCTGAGCTGGAGACTGAACAGGGATCATTACCATGCCTCAGGGCATCTTCAGTAGCAGCCAGGACTGAGGAGGACCCAAGTCAGCAGGGAGGACCTCAAGGCCCTAAGCACTGATTTCAGCAGTTGCCAGCATTATGGACGTCTATTACAGTGGTGACATGAGGGACCCAGAGAGTGGAACAGTGGCACTAAATGGATTCTGACCCCATAAATATAAGGATGTAGCATACTCCTTCCCCATACCCAGGCGCCATCTTGGAAACAATCAAGATAGGGAGAACGAAATGGAAAAAGTAACTATTTCAAGCAAAGGAGACTGAATTTCCAAACATGATGGTTTAACGGATTAGAGTAGACCAGGCTTACCAGGTCATAACCAAGTTTAATACTTACTTCCAGTTCTGTGGCCCACTTCCATGTGTGTGCTTGTGCCCTCCCATGGACACACACACACACACACGTATGTGTGTGCATATGCTAAGGCATGTTGGGCTCATAAGAAAGCTCCAGTCTGCTGTAGAAAATCTTTTGGAAGATCTGAGCAGAGCATGTAGAAATCATGGTTGTGAATGGGGCAGGGAATTTGAAGGGACCCACCCACAGATAACAGGGTCTCAGCTGGGGCACCTTTCCAAGCTCGAACTGGGCTCATTTGGGCTGGAAAAGCCACATCAGCGTCAAACTCATCTCCACGGGTCTGGCTTTAGCTAGGAGGCAGAAGTCAGGGCTCTTAACGCACACAGCAAGAACTGTGAAGGAAGGGTAGGGTGGGGGGACCCCAGCGTTTGCCTCTTTCATCTCCGTGGGCAGTCTCAATTTCCCTGGCCTCCATCTCGGCTTTATCAAGGCTATCTGAGTCCCCCTGTCTTTTCTGGCCTCCTCTGGGATGCCTCCTCTGCCATGACAGTTGCTGAGGGTTCCCCAGGGCAGGTGGAAGCATGATTTGCTTTTCAAGCTCTGCCCACTTATTGATCTCCTGTCTGAGAAATGTCAGCAGCCGCCAGGAGCTTTCCCCGCTAAGGCACTTAGCTTGGAAGCCTGTGGTATCTGCCTGGATAAACCCTCCGCCTCCTGCCTCTCTGGCTTTAGAACTCTCCCCACCCCCACCTCGGGAAAAGTCTTCTAAGATGAGATGGCAAGAATCAAACAGCGATGTGCTTTGAACACTGGGACGGGAACCAGATTTAAATTGGGCGAAAGCCCTGAGCTCAGAGCGAGCGCATTTCCCTTCCTGCCATCCCGCTCCATCTCTGCCTCTTGTCGCTGGGAGCAGGTTAGGCAATCTCCCTCCAGGAGCCTGGCCAGGGGCAGGAGGTTGGCCCATGAGTCGGAAAGAGGGGCTCTAATCCAGGACCTTGGCAGATAAAGGCCACGCCATTACCTCGACTGCCATCCCCTCTCCCCACACACACCAGCTCTGATATGATTTAAATGCAGGATTGGGAGGAGGGGAGGGGAAGAGAAAAAGACTGTGTGTTTAGTGGTTAAACCTTTTAAAGTTTAAGTGCATAAACAGGGCCTTCTCCGTATCTGTCTATAGCAATTCCCATGACAGTTACAGCAAAATTACAGAAACTGGGTCGTTTATATAACCCTTTGTATTGTCAAAGCACATTAAATGTCTGCCTTCCTGCACCCCGCCGAGCTGTCTTCAGCTGTCAGATCCCCATACTGCAGCTCAGCACACTGAGGGTAAAGTACTTTGGCAATGCCAACGTGGAGAAAGCCAGACCCTCAGGTGCAGCTAAGGTCTGGAAAGTGAGATTTCAATTTCCTCTAAGCCTGAGTCCCAAGGTTTCAAATATATTGAAACTTCTCCTTTCTAGCCAGACACTTTGCCACCTGGCCAGTGGGTTTATTCCCTGAATGGGCAGACACAGCATTTGTCTTTTATTCTGGACAAATTTGAGAGATCGCCTTCATCTATGTATTCATTTGATAAAATAGGACTTACTGAATATTTTCTAAAATGCTAGTACCAGGAATAATATGCAGCCACCACTGTTTAAGGGACTTTGTATCTATGAACTCTTAATCTTCATTTTAATCCAGTGAGAGCGACACTATTAGTATCCCCATTTTACAGGTGAGGAAACTGAGGCACAGTATAATGGATGTTGTGGTGTGCTGCCCGGATGGCCCTTCACAACTGAGGCACTCACTCCTCCAGCTGCTGGGGGCGTGGACAGCAGATAGTTCACATATCAAGTTTTTTTTTTTTAATGAAGACTGTATATATCTAAGGTGTACAACATTTAATGCCCCTGTAGAAACCGCCATTAAGGTCACACCCCCTTCCTGGGGGCGACCCATATTGAAAGACAGGCTCACTCAGGGATAGAAAGTCTTGCCATCTTGCCTCAAGTCTTCGAAACAACTCCACAGGGCCACCTGAGATCCACTGCTCCCTGGGGATCCATTGAGGTCTCCTTTGTGACCGTATCACAGTTCAACTCTTCCCTTAACCCAATCAGGCCTCCTTTACACTGCTCCTCCCGCCCCAGGGCTGTGGACCCCAAGGGCTCTTCTCAATGAACCTCTTGCGCTCACATCTTCATCTCCATCTCAGGATGTATCCCCCAGGGATTGCACCTGAGGTAGGAGGATAAATAACCTCCAACTCATCAAGGTCACAAGTACACTGTTGAGGTAGTTTCAATCTTCTTATTTGGTGACCACTACTTCCTGTATGAGAGGCTCCTCTCTGCTCAACCCTGAGTCTGTTAATTTATTCATAGTCGAGCCATTTAATCCTTCAACCCTTGGGATGTCACTGCCCTATTCTGCACACAGGGGCCTGAGGCTCAAGATGTTTAGCCAGGGGATGGGGGCTTCAGCAGACTTTGAAAGTCTGGGTCTTTTGGCTCACTGGAGAGCCCCAGCCCCAGCCATTCTTCTACTACAACCTGTTCACACCTCATCCAAGGCTTGGGTTGGAAGCGGGGTGGGATATTCTTCTACATGAGACTGCTCCTGCCCAGGAAGTGGTGCCATCTGCAGTTTCTTTCCAGCACTCTGCCTGAATCCCAAAGCTCTAGATTTCTGAGCGTTTTGACAGCTGTATGGGTTCCATCAATGCCATCATAACCCTTGCCCTTGGCAAAGCCCTTGCATATGTGTCCCTTCTGTCAGGGTTAGGGATCCCTGTGATTCTGTGAGTCAGGCAGCTTGCGCCTTATGATCCTTATTCCACAGACAGGAACACCGAGACACAGGGCAGAGGTCAAATCACAACCTGGTCCATGGCAGAACTGGGACTTGAACTTAGGTAGGTCTTTACCTTATAAGTCCCATCCTCTTTCCATGTTTCCCTGCCCTATTCAATCTCTATCCAACCACTTCCTTTCCTTGACTCCCTTCTTGTTGCACAATACGCATCAGGAAGTTCATTCCCAAAGGAGTCCCAAACAGCAACTGGTGTGTGGGCTTCTGAGAAACTCCCTAAACTCTAAATGCTCCCTTCCACCACTGAAACCTGAAATTCCACCATGGCTACAGTCAGCCCTGAGAACTAATTGTTGCCTTCCCCTTGAAATCTTCTTTTGACATGCAAAAAGCAATTCGAACTCTTCTACAATGCTAACGGGAATGTAAAATGGTTAAAAAGAAAAAAACCTTCAGAAAATTTGGAAAAGTTGAAGTTTCTTGAAGATTTAAACATGTGTTTTTCATTCTTTCCCTGGGTATTTACCCAAGAGAAAAAAAAAACATTATACATTCAAAGACTTGTCCATGAATGCTCAGAGCAGCTTCATTTGCAATACCCCAGATGTAGTAATAACCCAAACGTTCATCAACAAGTGAATAGATAAACCATTTGTGGTATATCTATATTTTTCAGCAATAAAAAGGAACAAACTATAGATGCATGCAATAACATGGATGAATCTCAAAAACACAGTGATTGAAAGGAGTCAGGTACAAAAGCACACAAACTGTGTGATTCCATTATTCACATAAAGTTCTACAACAGGCAAAACTCATCTATGGTAACGGAGGTTGGAATAATGATTACCTTCGTTTGGAGGATGTTTTGACTGGAGAAGAGCACAGGGAATTTTCTAGGGAGATGGAAATTTTCTTTATCTTAGTGGGATAGTGTTTACATAGGTGCAAGCATTTGTCAAAACTCATCAAACTGTGCACTTCAAATGGGTGCATTTCGTATGTTCATTAAACATCTGTAAAGGCGATTTAAGAACATAAGTCGCTGACACAGTAGATGTGGTATTCTTGACCTGTGCTCTCTGGAGTCTCTGGGATCCATAAAACAATATATACGATTGTGAGCTTAGGAGTATATTACAGGAAACAGGTTCTCATTTTCTTCAGGTTCTACTCTGACAAGAGTGTCTGCAACTCGATTTTAACATAGACACACAGGAACAAAGCACCTCAAATAACCATTCTATGTGACAAACCCAGCAGACGATTTCCTTCACAGAACTCTGGAGCTTTGGGGAGCAGGATTGCTGCAGGTGCAGGGTCATGGTGGAAAAGGAGAGGTTCCAGAGGCGGGTACAAGGCCAGCCTTGCACTGTGGAAGGGAAGGAAGTGTTGACGATCAGGTCCAGACCTGAAGAATTGCCAAGCTATCTCACCTTGCCAACCAGTAAGATGGAGAAGCCACAATCGCCTAGGTATCTACAACTTACACAGGTTTGAAATCACCATCTTGTCATGCCTGTTTAAACCACCATGATGCAGTGAAATCCTATTATCTGCCATATATTACTGTGCCGACAGATGAGGGTGGAAACCGTGGACGCCATCAGACACACCTGATTCCCTGAGGAACTGGGGGAGCTTGGGAAATTCCATCCTGGAAGAAGCCTCTTTGAACAGTCATCTGAGCACTCCAGACTTCAGCTGGGATGGGGAATGGAATGGGTTATGTTGGAGCAGCACCTGGGGTAGGGCAGCACGTGTGTGCCTGCGTGAGCACGTGCACATACCCGCAAGCGCTGTGCTGGCGCTTCGTGAGATATTTCAGAAACTAGCAGCAGCAGCAGCACTTGGGAAGTTGAAAAGCTGAAACCTGTGAATCAATCCAAGCACAAAGCTCTCGGTTTCTAATTCGGTACCTGTTTCCAACACCTTGCAAAGAGTCAATCTGTGCAGAACCTCACACTCTTGGCATTTCTGGTCCTCAGTTCTAAGGAGGATGCAGTAACAGCAGGTGTCTAAAACCATTGATTTCTTTTAGAGGATCCTACAACCGTCAACGACATTTCATCTGCTCTTGTAAATACTCAGAAACTTTTCGATGCCCATACTCAAAACACTCAATAAGAAGTTAAAACTTCTGTCTTCTACAGGCTATAGTTGCAGCAGACCCTGGGGATATTTTAACTCATTCTCTCAAGGTATGTTTATCAAACATCTATGTGTCAGGCCATGAACGTACAGGAGGAAACAGGACCCAAAAAAAGCCCTGCCCTCATGGAGCTCACACGCTAAAGGAATAATGAATAAATAAACTATATATTATATTAGATAATATAGTAGGAGAAAAAGCAGAAAATGGCAAGTGTGGGGCTATAATTTTGGATAGGCTGGTCATAAGAGATCTCATTAAAAACAGGACAGTTAAACAAAGACTTTTAGGGGTGATGGAGTCAGTTGGGCGGATATCTGGATAGACAATCACAGGGAGCAAGACCAACCAAGGTAAAGGCTAGGAAGCAGAAACATGCTGAAGATTAGAGGGACAACAAAGGGGTCCATGCGGCCAGAATCAAATGAGCAAGGGAGGCTAGAATTATGAGACGAAGCTAGCAAGGTAGTCAGGGCCAGATTGTGTCTCTCTCTCTTTAGTTGCTCAGTCATGTCCAACTCTTGCAACCCCATGGACTGTAGCCTGCCAGGCTCCTCTGTCCATGGGATTCTCCAGGCAAGAATACTGGAGTGGGTTGCTGTTTCCTTCTCCAGGGGATCTTTCTGACACAGGAATCAAACCCAGGTCTCCTGCATTGCAGGCAGATTCTTTACCAACTGAGCTATGAGGGCAGGTCCTTGTAAGTCATTGTAAGACTTGAACTCTGTAAGGACATTGTAAGGACTTTGACTCTAAGGGAGATGGAAGGTTCCAAGCAGAGGAAGAAACTGCTCTGATTTCAGTTTTAAATGGATCTTTTTGGCTGCTGTGCCTAGAACAGACTATAGTAGAGGCTGGGCCAAAGGAGTCTGTGAATGTAAAGAGAGATCAATGGAAACTACCCAATCTGAATAACAGACAGAAAAAAATACTGGAAAAAATGAATAAAGCCTCTGGGAACTGTGTGGTCTAGTATTTATGTCATCAGAGACCTAGAGAGGAGAAAGAACGCAACACTGAAAAAATATTTGAAGAAATAATGGCTGAAACCTTCCCAAATTTGGCAGGATATAATGTATTCAAGAAGCTGATTGAACCCCAAATAGGACAACCCCAAAGAAATCCATGACAAGACACTTTATAAACTGGTAAAAAAATAAAAATGAAGAACACTCGTGAAAGCTGCTTGAGAAAAGCAATGAATTACCTAGAGGGAATCAACGATTTCAATGACTGCAGATAGATAGCTCACAGAAATGATAGAGGCCAAAAGGAAGTGGGACAGCATTTTTAAAGTGTTAAAAAGAAAAAAATCCAAACCTGTCAACACAGTTCTAAATTGAGCAAAAGTATACTTCAGAAATAAATGAAGGTGAAATCAAGATAGTCTCAGATGATAGAAAATTAAGAGAATTTGTAACCCACAAAACTCTCAAAGAATTGCTAAAGGAAGTTCTTCAAACCAAAAGGAAATGACAACAGAAGAAAACTGGGCTATCAAAATTAAAGGAAGAACAACAGAAATGGTCAAAATTTGAGTAAATATAATAATAGATTATTCTTCTATTTTGAGATATTTAAAATATATTTGCCCATTGAAAGCAAAAATTATAAAATTATTTTCTAGGGGTTTTAATATACATTGATATAATACATAAGACGGATATAGCACACAAGAGGGAAGATAAAAGACTTTAAACAGTGGTATATTTTGTACGTTCCAATAAAAATGGCAAAATGTTAATTCTAAATTGATGGTGAAAAGTTATGTATATATTTTATAACACCTGGAGCAACCACTAAAATAAATATATTAGTTACAGCCAAAATCACAATAGATAAATTAAAATTGAACACCACAAAATTTCAGATAACACTATGACTTGATGCAATGTGATATTCTGGATTGAATCTCAGAATAGAAAAATGAAATGAGCAGAAAAATTGGTGAGATCTGAATAGATTCTGGACTTTAATTAATAATAATGTGACAAATTTTGGTTTCTTGATTTTGACAAACATCGTAATAATGTAAGCTGTTAACTTTAGGGGAAACTGAGTGAGGGATAGGAGAACTCTATGTTATCCTTGCAACTTTTCTGTAAGTCTGAAAGTTTTCTAAAATAAAGATTTTACTTAGAAAATGTTCAAATTACCCTAAATTAGGCAAGAAAGTGCAAACAGAAGAACAAAAACCAGAGGGAACAAATAAAGCCAAATAACAAAGTGGTACAGTTAATCCAAACACATCAATAATTACATTAGTGTAAATGGTCTAAAATACCAATTAAAAGAAAGATAGTCAGAATTGATAAATAGAAGAAAAACATGACCCAACCATACACTGTCTACAAGAAACTCATTCAAATATAATGATACGGGTAGGTTAAAAATAAAAAGAGAAAAAAGATGTTCCATGCAGACACTAATCAAAAGAAAGCTGGAGTGGCTCTATTAATATCAAACAAAAGAGATTTCACAGCAGAGAAAATTACCAAGGATCAAGAGGGATCTTATATAACAATGAAAGGATCAATTCATCAAGAAGACATAAGAGTGCTAAATGTGCATGCACTGAGCAAAAGAGTTTCTACTACATGAAGCAAAAACTGACAAAACTGAAAAGAGAAATAGACAAATCCATAATTATATTTAGAAACTTTTCAACACTTGTCTCAGTAGACAATCAGCAAGCATATAAAACAATGACATCAAAAAACTGGATCTAATAGACATTTATAGAACATGCCATCCAACAACAGGAGAATATGCTATATTTTCAAGTGAACATGAAACATTCACCAAGATAGACAGTATACTATATGTCTTAACAAATTTAAAAGAATTGAAATTATACAAAGTGTGCTCTCATACCATAATGGAATTTAATTAAAAATCAGTAATAGAAAGGTAACAGGAAAAGCATCAAACACTGGGAAAGATAACATACTTCTAAATAATCTTTTATCAAACAGGAAGTATCAGGGAAAGTTTAAATATATTTTGAACTGCATGAAAATAAAAAGGCAGCTTATTGAAATTTGTGTGATAAATCTATAGCAGTGCTTTGAGGGAAATTTATAGCATTCAAAGCTTATATTAGAAAAGAAGAGTTCTCAAATAATAACCAATAGCTTCCACCTTAAGAAATTAGAAAAACAAGAATAATCTAAATCCAAATCAAGCAGAATGAAGGAAATAATAAAGACCAGAAATTAATGAAACAGAAAACAAGCAATAGAAAAAACCAATCAAACCAAAAACTAGTTCTTTGAAAAGATCAAAACAATTGATAAATCTCTAGCAGACTGACAAAAAGGGAAAGAGAGAAAACACAAATTTCCAGTATCAGAAAGGAGAGAGGGAATGTCACTACAGACTCTGAAAATAATAAAAGGATAATAAGGGAATAGCATGGGTATCTATGGATATGAATTTGATAACTTAGATAAAATGGACCAACCAATTTCCTGCAACTCACAAATTAGCAAAGCTCACTCAAGATGAAGCAGATAATCTGAATAGTCCATTAAATATTTAAGAAATTAAAGTTGTCATTAAAATCCTCCCCAATAAGAAATCTCTAAGATCTGATGACAAATTCTACCAAACATTTAAAGAAATAGCATCAGTTAAATAAAGAAATAGCATCAGTTATACAAAATATCTTCCAGAGAACAGCACAGCATGGAACACTTTCCAATTCATTCTGTGTGGCTAACATTACTCTGATACCAAAGACAAAAAGAGCAGAAAAATTTTAAAAAACTACATGCTAATATTTCTCATAAACATAGACACAAAAATCCTCACTGAAATATTAGCAAATTGAATCCATATATATAAAACCACAGCACAACCAAGTGGGATCTAGCTCAGAAACAATATTCAAAAATGGATAAACGTAATTCACAATATTGACAGTCTAAAGAAGAAAAACCATAAGATCCTATCGATTGATGTAGAATAAGTACTTGATAAAATTCAATATATATTCATGATTTTTTAAAAACTCTCAGCAAACAAGAAATAGAAGGGCTCTTCTTCAACTTGATAGAGGCATCTTTACAAAAACCCTGCAGTTAACATCATACTTGATGAAAAATGGAATGCTTTCTCCCTATGATCAAGAACAAGGCAAGGATGTCCACAGCTACCCATCCAATTCAGAACCAGTGGATTAAGCAGTGCAATAAGGCAAGAAAAAGAAATAAAGCATATGTATTGGAAAGGAAGAAGTGAAATTGTCCCTGATTGCCTACATAGAAAATTCTAAGGAAACTGCAAAATAAAACCTCCTAGAATTAATAAATTTAGCGAGGGTGCAGACATAAGGTCAATACAGAAAAATAAACTGTAATTCTATGTACTAGTAATGTACAATTGTAAAGTAAAACTTTAAAAAGCAATGTAATTTATAGTCATGTCAAAAGAATGAACTTCATAGGCATAAATATAACAAAATATGTACAGGATCTGTATGCTGAAAAATACAAAGCAGTGATAAAAGAAATCAAAGAAGATCTAAAAGAACTGGAGAAACAGAATGATAGACCATGCTTATGGATTGTTGAAGTTCAACATAATAAATATGTCAATTCTCACTGAAATGATTTATAGATTTAATGCAACACCAATCAAAACCCCAGCAGACTTTTTGTACAAACAAGCTGATTCTAACACTTATACAGAAAGACCAAGGAACTAGAAGAGCTAAAACAAATTTGAAAAAGAATAAAGATATCAAGTATGATCATTCTCCATTTTCAGACTCACTCGATAGCTATAATAATCAAGACAGTGTGGTATTGGCAAAGGATAGACACAGAGATCAATGAAACAGAATGGAGTGTCTAGAAATAGACTCATAGCAGCATGGCCAACTGATTTTTAATGAAGTTGCAAGGAGCAGGCACTGGCCCTTTTACACATTCTGTGGACAGGGCAGAGGTGAGCATGGGGAGCCTTGTACTGAAGAGACTCTTAGCTCTCCCCTTGGCTCCTGAGAAGAGGGCTGGAAACCCTTCCCATTCTCTGCAGCCTTTTCAGAAGCAGCCAACAAAGAGGTGAAAGGGGTCCTTGGAAGAGGAAATAGGAAGGCCCTGGCATGTGTAAGGGGTGAGGGGGCCAATGTGGCTGCAGCATGGGGAGCAGAGGCAAGAAGAGGAAGTGAGGACAGAGGTGGCAGGGGACCTAGTCAGTCCCTGGGAGGACTTGGAATTTCCTCAGAGGTGTGCCATGGGAGGATTTGGAGCCAGGGAGTGATGCAATCTGACTTTACCTTTTAATAGACTCCTTCTCACTGCTGAGTTGAGAAATTACAGAAGGGGGTGATAGGGGCGGAGCTGGGAGTGGGGAAGGATGCAGCAGGGGGACCACACAGGAGGCTGCTCAGATAATCCAGGTGACAGATGATGGTGGCCTGGACCAAAGCAGAAGCAGTGAAGGTGGGGAGTGGTCAGTTTTGGACATAATTTGAAAGTACAGGTTGTGGAGTGTGTGTGTGAGTTGGGAGGTGGTTGTGATGAGAATTTCTTACTGTTGCAGTAAAAAAAAAAAAGGTGTGAGAATACTGCTTTTGTAACGATTCTATTTCCCCTCCACTCTGCTCACTGGAAGGCTGACTCAGATCTCACAAGTGCTTCAAGCCCTTGGATGCCCAAGACTTGGGAATGTGTGCTTGGAATGTGAGCAGAGGATCACTATCTTGGAACGTCTGACCTCTTCCCCTGAGGTCTGTGGAAGAAGAGCCACTCTCCTCAGGTGACACTTTGGATGGTTGGGCTTCAGGAGCCCAGCCTGACCTGGGTAGGTTGAACCCACTCAATGGGGTTTCAAGTCACAAATGGACAGGTCACAAAGTCTTTACTTCATTTTATTGATTTTTTAAAAAAATAGATGTGGAGAACTATGGTGACGTACCTAGTCTCCCAGATAGAGTCTGTGGCAGACTTTCAGTTTCTGTCCACGGCTCTGACTATGCATGGGAGATGCACTAGGGTGCTAGCCACCTTCTGGTTCTTGCTGTCCTTAACTGACCTGATCTTTCTAGACAGCCAAAAGGCCTTCGCTCAAGAACCAGACCAGTAGCAGTAGCCAGGGTGGTGGAGCAGGGAGCTGATGCCTTTAAGTCTCCTGCTTTGTAAGTAGCCCCTTGACTGTCTGCCTGCAAGCTCCAAGCCTCCACTGATCCAGGCAGGGAAGGCCGGCAGACAGCAGAGGCAAAAGACCAAAGCAGGGTGATAAATAGTGGGAGGTGTTCACCGAGCAGCATGCTGGGCTAGACTACCACTCTGAAACACAGCTGAGAGCCAGTGCCTATTGTAACATTTTTCTTTTTAGGCTTCAGAGTTGTTATGGGCTCAGTTATATCCCTTCCAAATTCATATGTTGAAGTCCCAACCCCCAGGACATCAGAAAGTGACTGTGTTTGGAGACGCGGTCTTCATGGAAGTGATTAAGATGAAATGAGGTCATGAAGGTGGGCCCTCATCCAATACAACTGTCCTTATATGAAGAAGAAGTGGGGATACAGATGGCGCAGAAGGAAGGCCGTGAGAAGACACAGGGAGACAACAGACATCTACAGCAGCCCTGAGGTGGGGACCAGAGAGGTGCCATACAGAACACTTCCCCAGGCCTCTGCTCTCAGCATCCCTCCCCTCTATTCCCACAGCCTCAGGGGGCCAGTCATGGGCAGTCCAGGAGTGGCTGTAGCAGAACTTTCCAGGCCCTCTGCACTGCCTGGAGCATAGCTAGAAGTTGCTCTCCTGGTTGCCTGATATACAGCTGCAAGTGGGTCGCTGGGGAGGAACTGGCCCTGAAGGTCCAGCCTTCTTCCTGGGCCTCTGAAGCCAGTTCCATGGGGCTGGCCCAGGGACCACCCACAATCCTCATCATGAAGCCAGAAGCTTTAGCTTGTGGGCGCACCTGCTCAGAGCCTCCAGGAGAGAAGCTAGGGGCTGTTTTTAGCACACACACCCTCTCCTCTCTGTCTTTTTTTTCCCCCTAAATAAGAGAAGGCAGTTCCTTCGGTACTGGGAGCGAAAAGAGGGAGGGGGCCAAGAATGAAAGACTGGGGGAGTGTTACACATCACAGTGGGCGTATTTTATGGAAAGCAGCCGACAATCAGTGTTTGCAGACGCCTTTTATTTTATATTATTTCCTCATCTGTTCAGCTTTCTTGGGCAGGAGCCAGAAAGTTAATATTCTCAGTCAAAGTCGGCCTTTTATCTGTCAGGTTCAAAATGAAACCGAGTCGCTGGGGTTTTAAAGCATCTCTGGCAAAAGGCAAACACACCTTTTTGGCAGCTCTGGCCCAGGGGCTGTCGCAGGGGTTGCTGCACCTGCCAGCAGCTCCCGCTGAGGCCCTCTTACTAGAGACTTTGCTGATGGGCCGCTGGGGTTCCTTAACCATGATACGGGTTGCTTAAAAGGCAGTAGGGTGTCCCCAGGGAGTCTGGTTTGGCTGTGCCTTTTGGGGTCATCAATACACAAGCAGAAGGTGACAGGGTGGCCTCATGAGACAACGCTGGAGCCCAGCGCAGTTTGGCCAGTTGGGAGGCAGGTGGGAAGCAAGGTTGGGAGGGGGCGGTTAACCCCTGCCTGCATGCTGCTTGAGGTCCTGAAAGCAGCCAGAAGGAGTAGTGGTCTGAATAGAACTGTGGTGGTTTTAAAAGAGGCCTCCAAATTCTTCTGCACTCCCTGCCATGACAGGGTGGAGCCTCAGGCCCTCCCCTTTGATGTGGGCTGGCTTTCATGACTCACGTCTAACAAAGAGTTACAGAAATAACCAGAAGTGATGCTGGGTGATTTCCAAGGATAGATGATTAAAAGGGCCATGCACCTTCCACCTGGCTCTCTCTCACAGGACAGCCACCTTGGGCGTTCTAAGCGGCCATGTGAAAGATCCAGTTGTTCTGAAGCCGGCACGCTGGCGGGACCACAGGGAGAGACCACCCAGAGAGAACAGGAGCCCAGCTGTGCCAGCCCCCAGCTGTCAGAGTTGTCCCAGCCCAAGTAGCAGACATCTGAGAGAAGAAGCCTTCAAGATGTCCCCACCTCCAGTCATCTGATTGCAGCGACTGGAGACACTACCTCCCTGAGCCTAGTCACCCCAGAACCTCGAGGGGTAATGATAAAATGGCTGCTTCTGGGTTACCCCATCAAGTTTGCGGTGGTTTGATACACAATAGATAACCAGTACATTGGCCCCCTGCCTTCTGATTTTGTCTCCTCCAAAGCAACATTGTGGAAAGTTGGTCCCCTTCGGGTGTACAAACCCTCCCTTGACAGGACAGCCTGAAGGAATGGGTTGCTGACCTCAGGACAAAAGGACTGAATGAATCTCAGTTCTGACATATCTCCTCGGTCCACTTACTCAACCCTTCTGGGCCTCAGTTTCCACATCTATAAAATGGGATGGTGGCTAAGGCTGGCTTCACAGAGATTTAAGAAAGGTCAAATGAGATGGTGGATGTAATGCTGAGATTTCCCAACACCCTGAGATACAAGATCAGATAAATAACATGCTTCTCCCCATCACAAGTCTATGGCTAGGAAATCTATGCAGCCTGGAGCAAATGTAACCTATGTGCAACTCTAAGAGGAAAGGGGGCCTTTTGTAAAATATAAAAACTATTCAGAAGCTCTTTCTCATTTTCAGGCTCTATCATAGGTTACGTGGGGGCAACCAATAGAACCATCCATCTGTGGAGATTCATTTCATTTGGGGAAGTCCATGGCTTTGTGGCCCTCTCCCTTATACCCCAAACAAACTGAGGGTTTCTGCTGTCAATCTGGGGCCTCCCTTCAGTTTGGAGACCAGTTAAAATGTATTAGGGTGTCCCTAGTGATAGAATTCCAGAAGCCCCGGTATCAATTACACACCACCTAATACCCGACTCAGCTGGACTCAATAGCATATTTGAGGATCAACTGAAGTTGAAAATTGGCTCTGTGGGTGGAGATGAGGAGGGGCAATTTTACCTCCTGCTACACAGCCCTGCACTTAGCTTGGACCCAGAATTCTGCTTGCCTTTCTGAGTGTTCTGCCTTCCCCATCAACCCTCTGGTGAACTTTTGGGGGCCTCTCCCTTCCTTACAACATGGTCGCTGCTAATAAAGGCATAAATGCTGCAAAGCACTTATTACAGTAATATTATCTTTATATTACCCCAGCATTACCAGGCTGTGCGCAGGGGCCGGGGAGGCGAGAGAACCTCTTCGGTGCTGTCAGTAATCGGAGGAAGGCAGTTTAGTTTAATGATAATGACTTACACTTACATAGCTGCCCTCATCCCAGAGGACCCTGGAGCACTTCACAAACACACTCTTATTCTGAGCCTTTCTAACAAACCTGAGATGCAGCAATGCTTATAAATAATATATACTCTGAGTGCTTCTATATCCTGCAAATATATGATATAAATATGTATAAGTGTAACAAATATGATTTTTGCATGTTACATTTATAATCTTAAAAAAAAATAGGTGACCCAGCATGGGTGTGCAGCCACAAAACAGACTCACAGAGTGCAAAATCCAATAAATATCGATATTGCACAACCATTTACAACAGGTACCAGCCTGGGGCTTTTAAAAGCTAACGAAATCCTTCAGGGTCTACATTCACTAGGTTCTTCTTTCACTGGAAAGGTTATTCTCAGGTCAAGTTTACTCAACCAGTCCAGCTCTGGGTGTGGCAGACACACATATATGAACAGTCCTAGATGCCCACCTGGGCTAGCTCTGATGCTGATGCTGTGTGATTATGGACAAAGCACAAACTTTCTCTGGGTCTCAGCTGAATCCTTAACATAACTGGATTGTGGCTGTCTGATAGAACATGGTATGGTTCCCCATTCTTAAGGCTCTTGCTATTAGAAAATTATGCATGTGCGTCGTTTGCCATGTGAATTTGTAGTATTTCCCATCGGAGTAGGCAGAGCCTCCTTTCCCACCCCATGGATCTGAGAGAGCTAATTCTTAGGTTGATAAGGAGTCCAGGGCCGTCGAGGAGGAAGGGGTCTGAGGCTCTCAAGGAGGAGAAAAGGATAAACGGTTGTTGTTGTTTTTCTTTCTACATTGCTTTGTCTTAGTCACAGAAGACTTTTTTTCTTAACCTCTGAGTTGTTATGACAACAATCTTTAAGACTAACTTTCTTAAAGCCCAGAGCTAATGATTAAAAAATGCTCAAACTACCACACAATTGCACTCATCTCACACGCTAGTAAAGTAATGCTTAAAATTCTCCAAGCCAGGCTTCAGGAATACCTGAACCGTGAACCTCCAGATGTTCAAGCTGGTTTTAGAAAAGGCGGAGGAACCAGAGATCAAACTGCCAATATCTGCTAGATCATCAAAAAAGCAAGAGAGTTCCAGAAAAACATCTATTTCTGCTTTATTGACTATGCTAAAGCCTTTGACTGTGTGGATCACAATAAACTGTGGAAAATTCTGAAAGAGATGGGAATACCAGACCACCTGACCTGCCTCTTGAGAAACCTGTATGCAGGTCAGGAAGCAACAGTTAGAACTGGACATGGAACAACAGACTGGTTCCAAAGAGGGAAAGAAGTACGTCAAGGCTGTATATTGTCACCCTGCTTATTTAACTTATATGCAGAGTACATCATGAGAAACGCTGGGCTGGAGGAAGCACAAGCTGAAGTCAAGATTGCCAGGACAAATATCTATAACTTCAGATATGCAGATGACACCACCCTTATGGCAGAAAGCGAAGAAGAAGTAAGGAGCTTCTTGATGAAAGTGAGAGAGGAGAGTGAAAAAGTTGGCTTAAATCACAACATTCAGAAAACTAAGATCATGGCATCCGGTCCCATCACTTCATGGCAAAAGATGGGGAAACAGTGGAAACAGTGGCTGACTTTATTTTTCTGGGCTCCAAAATCACTGCAGATGGGGATTGCAGCCATGAAATTAAAAGACACCTACTCCTTGGAAGGAAAGCTATGACCAACATAGACAGTATATTAAAAAGCAGAGACATTACTTTGTCAGCAAAGGTCCGTCTAGTCAAGGCTATGACCAGTGGTCATGTGTGGATGTGAGAGTTGGACTATAAAGAAAGTTGAGCACTGAAGAATTGATGCTTTTGAACTGTGGTGTTAGAGAAGACTCTTGAGAGTCCCTTGGACTGCAAGGAAATCCAAGTCCATCCTAAAGGAGATCAGTCCTGGGTGTTCATTGGAAGGACTGATGTTGAAGCTGAAACTCCAATACTTAGGCCACTTGATGCGAAGAGTTGACTCTTTGGAAAAGACCCTGAAGTTGGGAAAGATTGAGGGCAGGAGGAGAAGGGGATGACAGAGGATGAGATGGTTGGATGGCATCACTGACTCAATTGACATGGGTTTGGGTAGACTCCGGGAGTTGGTGATGGACAGGGAGGCCTGGCGTGCTGTGGTTCGTGGGGTCACAAAGAGTGAGCCACTGAACTGAACTGAACTGAATGATTACACAACAAAATAACTCATCTTGTTTAAGGGTATGTTTTTTCTTAAGCTCTGTGCTAATGATTATATAACAACAATGTTTCTTGCTCAAGGACATGTTTCTTCTTCTTAACAAGAACTTTCTGACTAATCTTGCTATCTCAAGACAGATGTAATGGAGTGGGTCTGGTAAGACCTCTCTATTGTTAGTTCTAAACTCGTTAATTTAAGATCTGTGTTGTGGGAGTGAGTCTGGTAAAATTATATAAGGCCTTGATAAGACTAGCAAGGGGGGCATTCTCTGTCCCCTTCTGATGTCTATCTCAGAAGCTTTCTCTGCCCTTTTTCACTGTAATAAAACTTCTGCCACACAAAATCTGTGAGTGATCAAGCCTGGTCCCTAGTCCCAAAGCTAAATCCTCTTCGGAGATCTAACATCGTTCACCATAAGCTATCAGATCCTGGGTTTGACCTGTTTTCTGATCAGTGTTTGTTGTTGTTGTTGCTGTTTAATCACTAAGTCATGTCTGATTCTTTGCAACCCCATGGACTGCAGCACTCCAGGCTTCCCTGTCCTTCACTGTCTCCCAGAGTTTGTTCAAACTCATGACCATCGAGTCAGTGATGCCATCCAACCATCTCATCCTCTGTCATCCCCTTCTCCTCCTGCCTTCAATCTTTCCCAGCATCAGGGTCTTATCCAGTGAGTCAGCTCTTTGCATCAGGTAGCCAAAGTATTGGAGCTTCAGCTTCAGCATCAGTCCTTCCAATGAATATTCAGGGTTGATTTCCTTTAGGATGGACTGGTTTGATCTTGCTGGCCAAGGGACTCTCAAGAATCTTCTCCAGCACCACAATTCTAAAGCATCAACTCTTCGGCTTTGGCACTTAGCCTTCTTTATGGTCCAGTTCTCACATCTGTACATGACTACTGGAAAAACCACAGTTGATCACTATTACTGTGTAACAAACTGCTCCCAAAGTTAATCAAGTAAAACAACCACCATTTTATTACCTTCATGGATTCAGTGGGTCAGGAATTTGGTTAGGGCACAGAGGGGATGACTTGTCTCTGCTCCATGATATCTAGAATATCAATTGGAAAGAATAGAGGGCTGGTAGTGACTCAGTGGCTGGAGGCTGGGGCCCCTGGAAGCTTTGTTCTCTCACACATAGAGCCTGGGCTGTCTGTCAACATGGCGGCCTCAGCACAGTCAGACTTCTTACATGGCAGCTCAGGGCTCCAAGTGCAAGGGATCCAGTTACAAGGTGGATACTACATCACCTTTTATGACCCAGTCTTGAAAAATCAGTGTGGCATTCACAGTCCTTTATCATCAAAGAAGTCCTAAGCCCATTTGGACTCAAGGTGAAGAGAATTGGACTCTACCTCTTGGTGGGAGCAATGTCTAAAGTCACAGTCGTAGGGGAGGATATGCGATGGCATACGTTGTTTGGCCATTCAGAAGAATTTTCCACACACTTAGTGGCTCACCACCATGTACAATTTTACCATTCCTGTGGGCCAGGAACTAGAACACAGCTTGGCAGAGTTCAGTCTCCTCATCTGTGAAGGGCTTGTGCTAAGCATTAGAAGAATCAATGGTACAAACAGGGGATACCAAAAAAAGCTACATGAATGGTTCTTATTATTCTCCAACTAGATGGTAAAATTCCCGAGGTCAGGGACACTGGATTGTATTCATTTCAGATGCACCACGGTACCTAGAACAGAATTAAGCACACAGTTGCATGTCAAGGTAAGTTGGCTAGATGCACTGAGGGATGGATAGATGGACGAAGGGTGAAGACTTTAGTTCCAAGAAGATTCTGAGAGCCTATCAAGGAATCGGAGGGTGGAAGACAGCCAGCGTGTCTCTGTACTACCACGGGCAGGAAAGCTGGCCATTAGAATGAAATATGACAAACTTATTTTGTCTCCTTCCTCTTGCAGATCGCCTGAATGTCTCTGGGTAAAAGGTGCAGTATCATGGTTACAACTGGGCCTTTGAAGTCAGACTGACTTTAGTTTGAACCCTGGTTCAGCCCTTTTCAAGCCGAGTGACCTCAAGCAAGTTATCGAACCTCTGCACCTTCAGGTTTCCCAGTAGTGAAATGAGGGTTGTAGAAGAAGTATAGACAAGGTACGTGAGACAGCTCAGAGAGTCCACGTGGATGCACATTTAGCAGCAGCTGCTACTGTGAAGGCTACGAAGGTACAGGGTGTTGAAGCTCAGGCTCCAGAAACAGTTGCCTGTTTCAAAAGCTGACAGCACCACTTGTTGGCTGTGTGACCTCAGGCAAGTTACATAACCTCTCTGGTCCTCCTTTCCTTGTATGTGAAATGAGGATAATAAATTTATAGGCTTCACTGAACAACTGTCAAGGATAGTAAGATAGGATAGTGCTTAGAATAGCACAAGGCCCATGGCAAGTATTCAGTGACTATTAGTTGTTGATGGCTTGCTTCATCATCTGCTTTTCTTCCTTCTCCTCTTCCTCCTCCTTGTCCTTTTCCTTCTGTGTATAGTGGGCTCCTTTCGGTTAGCTGTCCAAATTCTCTGCTGCTTGTATTGCAACAGCCCCTAAAAGTTGTCTCAGACCCTCCTCCTCAACTCAATTCAACAAACATTTAGCCTCCATTCAGCTGCTCCAGTCAGAAACCAAGGACCCAAAGCTGGCATCTTCCTCTCCTTCACCCATCACTTTACAACCACCACCAAGTCCCATCAGCGCTCCCTCCAGGGTGTCTGGAACCTGCCCACAGCTCTCCACCTCCATGACATCACACCGTCCCAGCCACCATCATCTCGGCAGGACAGAACCATCGTCCCTAAGTGTTCTTACATTGTCTTCTATGATCTGCTCTCCACTTAGTAGCCAGAGCAGTCAGTGTCATTAGTACTCCCCTACTTAAACCATCCTGATGGCTTCCCACTCCACCAGGCAGAAAACCCAAACTACTAAGCACAGCCCTCAGGGCTCTGCATCCAGTTCCTTCTATCCTCACCCTGACTCCTTAATAAGCCAAGCCCCTGCCAGCCTCAGACCCTTTGCACCTGCTGCTCCTTTTGTGCCAAATGTCTTTACATCCCCCACCACCCCCAGAAAACTTCTCATCCTTCATTCTTCCGCTTTATGTAGCAACTGGAGAGAACCCCCCCCCCCCAACTGTCCATTTAAAATAGATCCCTTTGTATCTTCTTTGACAGCCTGTTTTGTTCCGAAGTGTGGTAACACCACTATTTGTAGTCAAATATTTCTGTTTGTGGACTTCTGATCACCTCCATGAGATTGTCAATTCTATAAGGCCAGGGAGGAGGGCATTCCTAGTCTGACATATAGCTGGCCCTCAATATTCATTGAGTGGATGAAAGTATTTGCAATTTCCTAGGTCCTTCCTGAACAGTTTCATCTAATACTTAGCAATTCCAACTAAGAAACACGCTCAGAGAGGCAGAGAGAAATTTGGTCAAGGTCACCCAGCTAGTGACTGATGGAACCCATAGGGAGAGCCTCAGCCTAGGCCAAGAGCATGCCCCTCCCAGAGCAATCCACACCCAGTGACCACTTGCTGTGGGGTGTAAAGGTCTAGTCATCTCGCCTCAACTTGTTGCATCACTGACAGGCCATTCAAGCTCCAGAGCTCCCTGTGGGACCACCAAGGGTATCTCCAGGCCTACATCACAACTCAAACTCTCCTCCTGCCTCTCCTGCTTCCTCCCCTCAGCCCCCGCCAAAGGTACAGATCTCAAGGGTGTTCCCTAGTAGACATTCCACTTGCTAAACTCCATCTCAGAGTCAGCTTTCTGGGACATCCAACTTATGACATTCAGTCTCCAAACTTTCCCATTACCTATTTAGCTTTTGCACATAGTTAATGTATTGTTACCAAGGGCAGTTCACCCCCCAACTTTTTTTTTTTTCTTAAAGCGAACAATCTGCAATTTCTGGAGCTTACTCATTCCTGAGTCTGGGTTCTCCAACTTGAGTGTGTGAACAGACTTGTTAAAACACAGACTGCTGGGCCTCACACCCAGAATTTCTGATGCACTGGGTCTGGGGTGGGGCTCTTGGGATGCACATTTCTGATTTGTTCCAGGTGATGACGAGGCTGCTGTCTAGGGACTGTGTTGTGAGAACCACTGGTATAGTGAAGTGAGAAACAGAAATTGTGAAGGTCTCATCTTTGTCCTTCAGTTTCCCTGGTGGCCCAGATGGTAAAGAATCTGTCTGCAATGCAGGAGACCCGGGTTCAATCCCTGGATCAGGAAGATGCCCTGGAGTAGGAAATGGCAGCCCATTCTAATATTTTTTTTTTCCATTCTAATATTCTTGCCTGGAGAATTCAATGGACAGAGGAGCCTGGCCGGCTACTGTCCATGGGGTTGCAAAGAGTCAGACATAACTGAGTGACTAAAACTTTCACTTTTTTCACTTTCATCTTCATTCTAGTCTCTGTAGTCCCTTAGTAAGGTAGCCCCACAAAATTCCCTTTCAACTGAGAACTGACATTTAATGATGTCTGAATCTTTAAAAAGAGGTCTGGCCTGAGTAGACCCATGGGCAAGGCGGCCAGGAGACTGAACACAAGGAAGTTGTTCTTTCCCCAAGTTTTCATCCATCTAGAACCCTGACTTCTATTTCTGTTTTGCATTCAATCCCCTCTATCCTACTTCCAGCCCTCCTGAGCACCACCTTCTCAGGAAACCATCTCTCCAGGCATGTGTGCGCCAGACACTCCAGGCAAAGCCACTGACTGTTCTAATCTACACTCCACGTACCTTAAGCTGGAAGTCTCCAGAAGAGTGACAAGAAAACAGCCAAGAGGTGGGCTGAGGCTCAGGCAACTAATTGAAGAATGACTCCTCTGCAGGGTGTTAATACCTTGCAAAGAAGTGAATCTACTGGCATTTTTTTTTAGAGTTTAATAAAAATATATATGCACCGTGAGAAAATCATAGCAATAATTCCTTGCACCTTTGTTCCAAGAAGCCCAAAGCACTCCCCATATATTATCATATTCATTATCCTATTTTCTTCACGTTTCTCATTAATTTTTTTCTGAGGTGATATATTAATATGAAATTCTAAATCACATTAAGGAGACCATGAGCCCAACTCGTTCTCCTCACCCTAACTCCACCTTCCTCTTCTCCCCTTTCCATCTATCATGCTCACTGCCCCTTCCTCCTCCCACCTCAGGGGAGGGTAAGTCTGAAGTGTGTAAGCAGCTGAGGGGGTTGGTTAGAAGACTGGAGGAGGGTGGAGATCAAAGTGCTGCTTTGCCAGTGGGCTGTACTGCCAGGCCTCCTCCACAAGACCACTTGATTAGACCAGGACTCTGGTGCCCCTCGGGAAAGAAGCTGCTTGGCAGCCCAACTCCCCTTAACGGTATAAAACCTACTCCCCCCGCCTCACATGCAAGAGGGAAAGAATCAGGCTCATTACAGATATTATCATGCAACACTTCATATTTCAAAGAGCTTTATAATCGCTAATTAGTTATTGCCAGAGAATATGGAAATGGCACCTTGCTGGAATCCCGTAGACTGGAGAACAGACTTCCACAGTGCTGCCTGGCCAAGCTGGGCCTGCCCCACCATCTCAGGAAGTGGGGCCGACTCCAGGGCAGAAAGCACTAGGCTTTTAGTCCTGACCAGAGTGGTTCTCAGCTTCCCTGGTGACTCAGATGCTAAAGAATCTGTCTGCAATGCAGGAGACCCGGGTTCGATCCCTGGGTTGGAAAGATCCCCTGGAGAAGGGAATGGCAACCCACTCCAGTATTCTTGCCTGGAAAATCCCATGGACAGAGGAGCCTGGTGGGTGACAGTGCATGGGGTCGCAAAGAGTCAGACATGACTGAGCAACTAACACTTTCACTTCCTTTCAGTGTGGTTCTCAGTGGATGCTCCTGGGGTCAGCAGACTGCATCCTGTCTGCGTAGGAAGAATACAGGGATGGGCTACTGCTTCAGGTGGTAAAAGAAAACACGCAGCTGAAAATTAAAACAGCAGTCTCAGCCAGCAGAGGCAATGAAGCCTATGCCCTTCCCACTGTGCTGAGTTCAGTTCTCAAGCCGATGACTGGAATGGGCCTGGGGTTCACATGCAGTGATGCCTGCGTGCACAGCAATGGCAAGCTCGCTCCAGAAGCCTCCTGAAGATCTCAAGGGCACACAGGTGTTCTGATGAGGGGGTGGAAGAGCCCTGTTCCTTTTCTTTCTGGCTCTGGAATTGCAACCACGGGGCTAGGATGGACCACAAGGGCCTCTCCCCCTGCCACTCTGACCTGTATCCTCTCCATCCAGTCTAACGCCATTTTCAAAAACAGTTCTTCGAAAGAGGTTAACATCTACAGTCTGTAGCCCCCTCCAGAGAAAGGAGGGGTGAGGAGCAGCCTCATTCACCCGGCATAACCTCGATCTCATTTGAATTTCATTACAAATCCACTCAGAAGCCGGAGTCAGCAGGGGCCTGCAGGAGGCGGGCCCTGGTCAGGCTGACTCAGCCTTCTAGGAGGGACTGTCTTGGGTCAGAGGGGAGAATGTAGGCAGGGAGCACTTTTCCTTAAGACTCCATTCCTCGTCTTTCCTGTGAATGGGGATGGGGAGGCACTGGCTGAACGAAAACTCTGAGTGAGGGCCGCAAAAGCTTTCCTTCCAGCAAAGCTGGCCCACCCAGGTCAGATTGGGATGCAGACTGGGGAACCACTCTAGTTTCCAGAAATTCCACCGCTCCCTGTGTGTGGGAAGCTCAGGGGTTGCTCCAACTCCCGGGGAGTGATCAGTAATCTGAAACATGGATGTCCCCAGCTTTCCTCTCTTCCTGGCCATGAGACATGCAGAGGCCACTCGGTGGCCTTGTCATTGTACTTCCCCTAATAACTCCGGTGTGTGTGCCAAAGCTGAGTGACCTTGAAGGGATGGAGACACACAACTGCTGGGATTAGGCCTCAGTCTGTCTTTTGGAAGCTGTGTCTATGATACCCAAGACTTTGCATCTGTTGGGTTCCCTATCAGAAGCTGTCTGTTCTTAGCATGAAACTGTGCTGTGAAAGAGATTGATGTGCCCCTGGACCTAATTTCTCAGCACACCAGCAGGAGAGGAGGCACTTGCCCTTGCCTGCATTGCAGATGGCAGCCCTGGTAATGAAAATGCACCGAGGTCCAGACCGTTTGGCAGGGACAGGGATGTGGGGGTGGGGCCTTGGACCACACAGAGAGGTTTCCCCAGGCCTTTGGGCACAAGCACTTATGCAATCTGGGTCCTCTTAGGACAGGACAAACTGGCCCCTCCTGCTTCTCCTCTCTGCCTTAGTTTCATGCTGAGGCAACTGGCTGGGAGTTCAGTTCAGTTCAGTTGCTCAGTCTCGTGTCTGACTCTTTGCGACCCCAAGAACCGCAGCACACCAGGCTCCCCTGTCCTTTACTATCTCCCGGAGCTTGCTCAAACTCATGTCCATTGAATCGATGATACCATCCGACCATCTCATCCTCTGTCGCCCCCTTCTTCTCCTGCCTTCAATCTTTCCCAGTATCAGGGTCTTTTCCAGTGAGTTGGCTCTTTGCATCAGGTGGCCAAAGTATTGGAGGGTCAGCTTCAACATCAGCTGGGAGATTCCAGCCAAGGTCTTCCTGCAGAGCTTAAACTACCACTCTGGTCCTCTTAGCACAACTCCTCATTCCTGAAGTCCTGGAAGTCAAAGGTGTCTCCCCTGGTGAGGGGTGGGGAAATCTGACCTTCTTCAGGATTCCTTCCTCTCCCTCCCACTACCCAGAACTGCCAGGAGTTTTCCAGAACCCAGACTTCCTTTCCAGCTTTGTCCCCTTCGGACACCCCAAGCAAACAAAATACGTTTCCATTGCAAAGGTGACCCAGAGCCTTGCGTCTCAGCTCTGTGGGCAGCTGGAAGATGGGTCCCGTGAAGATGGGGTGCACACAGCCCTCAGCCTCCCAGCTCTCCAGCTCCAGCTTTCAGCCACCTGCATCACCGTGAGAACGAAGTGTAGAATGAGCCGGCAGGAAAAATTCCTTCCTAATCTGTTCAAATCTACTCTGCTCCCTGTTACAGATACTGCTGGGCATGCAGGTGCACACCTGCTCCAGGCACGCCCTCCAGTGCACACACACGCACACATGCTCTGGTGGTGCCTTCGGCCCTGACATACCTCCAGCTTTAGATCTGCATCCTATCACACCTGGGTAACTGTCAGGAGCGGAGTGCTGATGGAGGGAAGGGAAAGGGACCATGCCCTCCACCATTCCAGCTGCTCCCTCTTTGGGCAGAAGGAAGGGTCCCCTGTCCTGTCCTGCCTCCCAACCAAGGGCAGGTAGAAATTTAACTTTTAGAAAATTAGAAGAAGAAAGGAAGGAGAAGGAGCAAGAAAGGCAGGAGGAGCCTGGAAGCTGACCTCAGATGTCTTCTCTGACATCATTAGGGAGACACGATGCAGGGAAAGGAGAGGTTTGGGAGTCAGGAGGAGGCTTCCCAGGTGGTGCAGCGGTAAAGAAACCACCTGCCAATGCAGGAGACGCAGGAGTCTCAGGTTCAATCCCTGGGTCAGGAAGATCTCCTGGAGGAGGAAATGGCAACCCACTCCAGTGTTCTTGCCTAAAAGAAGAGCCTGGCAGGCTACAGCCTGTGGGGTCACAAAGAATCAGACACGACTGAATGACTGAGCACACATGGGAGTCAGGAGACTTCCTGCAGGGACCTTTGGCCAGGAGGTCACTTAACCTCTCCAAGTCTCAGTTTTCCTCCCTCTAAAGTGTTAGAGAAAGGAGGATAATGACACTTGTCTTTTGGAGGTGCTGGGAGGAAGAGCAATAATGTTTCTGGAACAGACGGGGTCCTTGACAAATGGCTGCTATTATCACACCGCCTGAATGAGAAGGTATCTTGGAAGGTGTCAGTTCTGGGCTCCATTCACAGGGGACACATGGTGATATGCTGCCTTCCTTCCGTTACAGCAGAGCCGGGCCCCTGATGACTCATTCTAGATAGTCAGTCACCTGGGCGATGGTGGGAAGAGTGGCAGGGGTTGTAGGTTAGACTGTCGCCCACAAGGATGAGCGCTGGGGGAGCTCAGCGTACAAGGTTAAGGCAGTGGTGTGGGCGGATCCCAGGAAGCACTCCAAGGAGAGAAGAAATGCACAGTATTTACCGCCCTGATGACTTGAGGTTTGGCCAGAGCCACCAGCAGGACCAGGGACACAGGAAGTCATGGGCATGCAGCCCATCCATGCAGCGAAACGGTAGAGAGAAACCCCAGGTTTGTGGCCACCGGCCCAAGAGAAATGGGATTGCCTCTCTGGCTGCTGTCTTGACAGTGTTTCCAGATCATTCTCTCATCCTTTCTCTGAGCCTCTGGGGTGTCCTGATTGGGCACAGGGAGGCTGTCAGGGTGGTGGGTAAGGATCCGGATTCTGGAGGCAGACCTCCTGTGCTTGAATTCTGCCTCTCCGACTTACCAGCTGTGTGATTTCATTTCAGTGTGCTTCCGGTTTCCTTCTCTGTAAAATGGGAGGACTTAGCGCCATGCCAGATCCGTGGTAAGCGCTCTTGCAATACTGGCTTTAATGATTACATTCCTTGGCCAGTTGCCCAGCATTGGGAACACTTTTCAGGAAGAGGGCGGGTCAACTTGGGCTTTCCTGCTGATGCAAAGGGCAGGGAGTGTGGGGCCCAGGGAGTGGGGGGCCCAGTGTGGAGCCCCCCATCACTTAGCTTCTTGCAGCCACGTGGATCTGCAGCGCGCTCCTCCCTAGGCCATTCTCCCGGGGCGGGGGGGCAGGGGGGGGCGGGTGCTGCCTAGCAGCAGGCTGCTCCCCGAGTCACGATCCACTGATCCCCTCCAGCCGCGCTTTCACTCAGCTCCAGGCCTGCGCCCTCTCTCGAGCTAGACTGCCACTCCGAGGCGGATCCGGGTACCGCCTCAAGTCTGTCCTGGCTGCTCTAAAGCCCCCGCGTGCTCAGCGAGCCAAGCAAGCAGAGCAAGCGAGCGCCGCCGTCCTGGGACTCAGGGCAGCCCAGGGTGGCCCTTCCCGTTCCCCTCCCACAGCAGGAGTGGGGGCGTATCAGTCGGAAGCTGAGATGCTGCCTTCTCCGGTACAGTGCTGAGCACGCCCGGAGCCCTGGGCTCAGAGAGACAAGACTTTGGCTCATCTAGGGGAAAGGGCTGGGGAGTGGGTGGCAACCCTCTGGGAGTCAGGGAGCTGTTGAGGGGGTGAAGGCGTCTTAAGGAAGAAACGTAATAGGAAGATGATGGAGAGAAAGGGGAAGGATGTGGGTGGAAATGGGGAGAGGGGAGAAAGGAGGAGAAAATGAAGGTGGGGGAAGTGGTCCAAGAGGAGAACGAAGCAGGAGGGGAAGGGGAAATGGGACCTTGGGATCTAGGAGGAGAGGAAGGGGCAGGATGGAAGGGGGAAAGGATGGGAAATCTTGGGCTCTGCTTCTTGTCTGCTATCACCCCAGCACCCCAACACTCCACTACACACATTTCCAGGAGGGATTTTGTAAAAAGAAGCCACGGGGAAAGAGGACTCTTGAGAAAAGCCAGGTGTACATGAGCTCTGAAGTGGCACAACCCTTGACCTTGGACATCTGAGGGGCTGGATGCAAAAGTCCCGTGCCCCCCTGCCTCCCTCCCCCAGGGAAAGTCAATGAGTCCAAGTTCAAATCCCTCTTCTGTCTAGGCGGTTCGTTGGGCATATGACCTTGGAAGCAGGTGGCAACTTGCCCTGAACATTAGCTATCACATTTATAAAAGGGGGATGATTTAAATGCCTGCTTTGCAGGGATGTTAAAATTAAATTAGGTTAACCAAAGAAAGAAAGAAATGGAAAGGCCTTGATCTCAGTGGTCATGACCTAGCATTTCATGGAGTGCTTGGAGGAGATGCACATTGGTGCCCAGCCTGAACGGGAACACCCATCCCCCAAGTGCTATGTGTTAACTGACCCCTTCTCACATGAACACCCCCTTGCCCCCCAAATGTCTGGGAGATAATCACCTCTGCCCCCGGGCCTGGGGCTACCGACAGCCAATGTCTCTCTAGGCAGGGCCTGGAAGTGGGTACAAATCCAAGTAGTTTCCTCAGGGTGAGCAATTCCAGAACTTCCCAAGGAATCAGGCTGAATGAAGACTTACCTGAACTCACGTCCTTTCAGCTTTCGCCTGCCCCATCCTCCTTCCCTTGCTTCCTCACAGACTTCTCCACTCACACCTCAATTCCTGGCTCAGGCTCTGCTTGCTTCTAGGGAACCCCACTTAAGACAACACCTTCCTGATGATTAGTTGTCAATCTGCTTAGACCAAAAATGGACCTAAGATTGGCAACAGGGACCCCTGGAGCTAGAAGGGAGGGGTATCTCCCAAGGCTATGCTTTCCTGGGACACCAGGCAGCCACCAGCCCTTGCAAACAGGGCTGACACCATACCTTGAATATTCCAAAATGGCCACCAAGGAGCCTCAGGTAGGGAGGCTGGTGGAAGGGGAGGCTGTTGATCTTGGGGGCTTGCAGAGATGGGGGAGTTTGGGAGTAATTTAAAGGATGAGAAGGAGTCAGGGCGCACTTGAATGGGGGAGGTGCCCACAAAGCTTCCATTTTGTGTGCAATTAGTCTAGGGATGCCCTCATTTGCATAAGGTTCATTAATTTGCATAAAATTGCTTGAGGCCCTAACCACCAGTACAGAAAATAAAATAACATGAATCAATTAGCGAGACTGACTGCGATTGGAAGAAGCCTGGCGTTAGGGAATCCTTCTCCTAACTCAGGAGCACCGGGTAAGCAGGAAGGCTACTGGAAGGTGACCCCTCCAGACCACCTCAGCTGCCCCCGGGAGGGGAGCTCTGCCCTTCCCCTGCCCTGCAGAGGGATGGGGGTATTCCTGGAAGTAGGGGCACAGTAGGGGCCTGAGCGGACAGGAGCACCAGACTCCAGCTAGGTGGAGGACATGTGAGAGGACCTCAGGGATGATGAAAGGATGTGAAGAGATGGGTCCAGTGCAGGAAAGAAGGGGTGCTTATCTTCCCAGCCCCATGTTTATCGAGGGCCTTTTCTGCCTCTGGCCTGAGCCACACGTAAAGTCTCATTTGGTTCTCATAACAATCACAGGATATCAGTACAATTACCCCACTGGAGAGATTCAAAAGCCTGAGTTTGGAGGGGTTACAGATTTGCAGCAGCAAATGGCAAACCTGGGCTTGCCCACCTCCAGGGGCCCATGACGAGCCCCCAGCGAGAACAGTGCCTGGCATCCGGCAGGACCGCAATAAATATTTGTTGAATAAGTGACTGATGTATGTGGGGATGAGCTTTGAGGGAAGGTGAAAGTCAAACCGAGGATGCTGTGTGGCAGTTCTTAAAGGAAAACAGGTTAAAAGTGAACCACAGCATGCAATTTCCTTAAGGAAAAAAAAAAGTAAACCCTATCAATCACCCTGGGAGTCTGTGAAGATGCGGCTAAATCTCATGTCTCCCCCATCATCATTGCCGTCAGCTGGCCTTTTGGTTTCTCTTTGGCATCACCCCATCTTATGCTCTCTGCCCATTTTCTGAGCCACGCCTGGCGCTGCCTGACATGCCATGCCTTCAGTTCCATTCTGGAACCTTGGTCCTTGCTGAGACAGCCGAAGCCCCAGCGAACTACAGCTGAGAAGCTGAGGTCGTGGTGCCCAGGCCCAGTTCCCACCACTGAAACTATGTGGGCTCTTATCTTCCATTTCCATCCACTAGTAAGCCTTCGCTGATGAATCACCAATTTTTCTCTCCATCTTTCCCTTTCTCTCTTCCACTGACCTTACTGCTTTATAAGAACTCTCAGGGATTTTTTTTTTTTTTTTTTGCCTCTGCTCTCTCCCTGAACCTCTTCGTCTCCCAGAGCCACTGTTAATGAATCAAATTGCCCTTCGACTCAAATTACGAGGAAAGCAGCCTCACCCACTACTCGTAGTAGATGGGGTGGCTGCCCCCGGATCCACACTGGCCTCACGGCAATGGCTCAGAGTGGATGTTTATTTTTGAATCGCGCATCCTTTATCTGAGAAAATGGACTACCGATGGGAAACAATTACCTACCACTTACCCCACAGGGCTTATGGGAGCAGATGGCACGTGCGATGGAGAAGCAGCACAGTGCATTAATGTCATCAGCAAGCATCACAGCCATAATGAGCCCCCATCACGGGGACTGAAAAGCGGAGGGAGGAAAGAGCAACAGCTGGGCACTTCAGCCAGATGTGGTTGCAGTCACCCAAATGGCTTGTTCCAGTTTCACTTAATGGCAGAGAGTGACATTCAGCTATGAGAAGACCCATGGAAAAGAGCCCCTGCTTTCAACCCTGTCCATTGTCAGGAAGCCACTCCGCAGGGAGCACGTGGCAATTCATTGTTTACCTGGGCCCACTGAACTGCTTTCTTCTGCTCTGACTGAACAAAGCCTGTGTGTGTGTGCGCACGCGTGTGTGTCTGTGACCAGACAGTGCCTCTGTTAATTCTGCCCAGAAGGAAATGCAGGAGACAGTTTGAGTAAGGTCTATAAAGCTAGAAGTGATATTCAAAGATAATACATAATGGATGTGAGAAAGACCTGCAGGACACTTCATGATTTGCTGAATTTGGACGCTGTGATATCAGGGACAGTAAAGACAGGACAACAGGTCGATTTCTGAGCTACAGAAAGGACAAGGATGAGGACCAGTGATCTAGCCAGCATCCCTGACACTTCAGAGGGGTCTGGGCAGAAAAGGAAAAAGTGCCCCACTGCTGAGTCTCCCCGACCCCTGCCCAGCTGGCATCACAATCATGACTTCACTCCCCACTCCCTCTCCCCCACCACCTTCGCTTTGGGCTTTCTCAAAGCTCAGAGCGGGTCAGGTTGCCTTCGGATTCTTTCTTCTCTTCCCAGCTGGACCCAGAAGTGGTTTCCACACCAACACCAAGAATGTAGAGGGTCTTAGCACAGATTCTGGTTGCTCACAATGGGGGACAGGTTCATCTTGTATGATCCCCTCATTTGGCAGAGAAAGCAACTGAAGACCGGAGTGGAGTGAATGACTTATCTAAGGTCACACAGCTTATGACTGCTTGGCTCCACTGATAGTCTAAGTTCCCAGACTCAAACTAATACATTTTCTATTACACAATAGACTTTATCCCCCTGTCCTTATTCCCTGTCACAACATAGAATTTTTTGGGGATTAACTGTTTTGTGCAAAGAAGGCTGATGTTGGAACTTCCCTGGTGGTCCAGTGGTTAAGAATCTGCCTTGCAATGCAGAATACTTGGGTTCGATCCTGACTGGGGAGTTAAGACCCCACATTTGAGGAGCAACTGATCCCAAGTGCCAAAACTAAGACCTGACGCAGCCAAATAAATAGATACCTTTTTAAAAGGCTGATATTTATCAATATAAAGTCTAAGCATTTCCAGTTGAGTTTATCTTCATGTCCACATTTTTTAGTTGCTGTGAATACTGCTGGAGTCTTCTGCCTCCTGTTTCAACTACTGCAGGAAAAGTGCTCTTTGCAACTATGTATTTGCTGCTACTGGCTTCCCAGGTGGCACTAGTGGTAAGGAACGTAAGAGCCTTGGGTTCGATCCCTGGGTTGGGAAGATCCCCTGGAGGAGGGCATGGCAACCCACTCTGGTATTCTTGCCTGGAGAATCCCATGGACAGAGGAGCCTGGTGGGCTACAGTCCATAGGGTCACACAGAATCAGACACAACTGAAGCAAGTTAGCATAGCACAGTATGTCTGTTGGTACATTCGAAGGACATTGTACCAAACCTTTTACTTACCACCTTGGCATCATTTGACACTGTTGATCCCATCACCTTCACAGAAAACTCTAGTTCAGTGCTGCTCAAAAAGCATGTTTTGTGGACCCATGTCAGTAGGCAAACTGCTGCCAATATGCAATGAGATAAAGACAGCAACTAAGAATAATCGAAACTTTTATAGCAATTTGACAGAATGATTTTTGTCTGCTGAATCTAATAATAAAGTTTGTATTTTGAATGTCTGCTAATGTTGTGTTAATCCATTTTCATTGCATCTTATTACAAAAATATCATCTGTGACACACTGGAAGGGAAAAAGCCTAGTCCTTCTCCAAAGATAACCGGAAAAGCACTGCTATCAGCCTTTATCTTTGCTGAATCTGGCTCTCCTGGCATCCCTCCCATTCCACTCCCCCAGAAAGATTGCATGTTGCCTGCATCTCTTCCTGCCCACAAAGCTTTGCCCTTTCCTGACCAACTCCGGTGCATCTATCAGATCTCAGCAGAGAGGCCACTCCCCTGGAAGCCTCTCCTCCATGCTGCCTTGTCCCGTCCACACAATCCACACAACAGGACATGTCAGACTCCACTGCAGCTCAGCTGCAAAACAGTGTGGTTTCCTCAGCCCCTAGCCCAGTTCCCAGCATGCAGTTTGACTTTTGTGGTAGAAATGAGTTTCCTGGGTGGGGGGGCCCTTGGGAGCGCACCTTCACCAAGTTAGCTGGCATTTTCTGTCCACTCATTTCCTCCTTTTTTCTTCATCCTCCCTGACTCTTGCCGTAGGTATCCTGATAGTCAAATTTTAACAGTGAATTAACAAGTAGTACAATCCCGTCTGAGGTTCAAGTTAAAGTCAGAAAACTCCAGGCTGCAAACCACCTTAGAGATCATATTGGGTTGGCCAAAAAGTTTGTTTGGGTTTTTCTGTAAATTGGGGAAACCAAATGAATTTTTTGGCCAGGCCAATATGATTTCCCTTTGGCAGGGAGCAGGAACAGACAGCCTATGTAGTTTCATCCAGAGAATTCATCCCCACTATCTGAGGGCATCCTGGGACTCTGCCAGCCTCCGTGGAGGAAACTGCCTCACTTCAAGCACAGATGGGGAGCTTGTATTTAAGCCCTGGTCAGGTAGATATTCTTGAGCTGGGAAATCCCGTGGACAGAGGAGCCTGGCAGAAAGCAGTCCATGGGGTCACAGAGAGTCGGACATGACTGAGCACACATGCACATGCATGCAGGTAGAATGTAACCCACCAAGTGGAATGTCACAGCTTTCTCTACAGTGTGAATGAATGACAGCCAGAGTGATCCTTGGGTCTAAGTTGAAAGGGGGACTAATTAGTCATTCTATCGCACATTGAAAATAGAAATATCAAGTATTACTATTAATAGTCATGTTTTCTCTGCTCTGGTTGGCAAAGTCCCTCATGCCTTCATTCCAGAACCTTTGGAAAGTAATGAGAAACATGATTCGGAGGGAAAAGAGAGCTATAACTGTAGTGTATCTCAGTATGACTGGAAAAATTAAATGCAGGTGAATATACTGGCTTTCTAAAGTTCCCCTGAAGACTAAAATTCTAAGAAAAATATTAACTGCTTTAATACATAAAAATGTTGAAATTTTGGCATTGCAAAAAATACAAAACACCATAAACAATTTAAGGACAAATGAAAATGTGGGCAAAATGTCTTACACAGACAGCAATTGAAAGAAGATCCTTAATATGTAAAGTACTATTAGAATCAATAATAAAGTGAGGAATACCCAAACAGAAAAATGGGCCAAAGGCCTAAGTAGGTAATGCAAAAAAGAAGAAATACAAGTTGACCATATATGTAAAGATATGCTGTTTTATATGGCATTGCTTTGATTACCAGTAAAGCTAAACAATAGAATATAATTATTCATTTATCAGATTGGCAAAGATAAAACATATAGATCGTCTTCAGGCCAAGTGAGGGGGAATGGGTATTTACTTTTGCCACTAATGGGATTGTAAATAGGCACAGCCTTTCTGGAGAGTAATTTGGCAATGAATAACAAAAATGTTGTCTTTCTACTCATGGATTCCACCTCTATGAATGAATTCTAAGGAATAATCAAACAAGTACACCAAAATGTGTACATAAGATTGGTTACCTCAGTGAGTTTTATAGTAACAAAATTGGAAGCTATCTAAATGTGTATCAGTGGCTGATTGGTTAAGCATACAGTTGAATACTATGCAGTCCTTTAAAAACATCAGTAGCTTAATATCTACAAATATGGAAAGGCATCCATGACATCTAGATGTCACTAAAGGAAACAAAGAAAGCTGGGGACTGGGGGTGTAGAATTGTTTTTTTCAGGCATTTTAAAAAGTGTGTGCATGTAGAAAAACATCTCAGTGAAAGTGCTCTAAAATCGTACTTCTTGAAGGGTGAGATTACTGGTGATTTTTACTTTCTTCTTTTATACTTTTTCATAATTTATTGACTTTTCACAATGAAAATTTATAGTTATCTCCACTAAAAAACTGTTTTAGGAGCATTTGGTCTGGTTATTCTGGCTGTTCTACAGAGGTGGGAGAAGCAACAAATAAAGACCTAAGTATATAAATAAAAATAAGGAAGTAAAATTTGATTGTTCCTTTCTGGAATTATATCATTACTCACTTTGGAATGTACTCACTTTATTCATGGAAATGTCCCTACCCCCAGCAGCCCCATTTTTTTTTCTTTTGAAAATATCCCAGAACATTCTATTACATTAACTGCTCCTGAAATTATTCCTGGGTATAATACTTGTATTTTTAATTTTTAAAATCTCTAATAAAAAATAATTGCCAATAAACTGTGCTAAAAAGCATCTCTCCCCAGGGACATATATTATGATCTCAATCCTCTGAGTGAAGCTGTGCAAAGAAGTCCCGCTGGGTCCAACTCCACTGGGATAACTGTACAGATGTACAGGGCATGCTTTGCCTTTTCTAGAAGCCAGCCCTGCCAGTGCCTCTAAGTGATCTTTCCACATATTGACTTCTCATTCCATTCTTACAGGACCAAATCAGGGCCTGCCCCCATATTTAGAAATGTAACCTGGGATGCTAAAGTGTCCTATTAGTAAGTCTTATGTCATCTTAATATGAGGATAAGAATATGAAGGATGTACCAATCTTCCACTGAGAAAATATTCCCTAGAGAAATAAGAAGAATCACAGTTCTCTCAACTGTATCTTATTATATATAAAAAGGCATATATATATATATATATATATATACACACACACACACACACACATACATATATACATACATACACACACCACATATATATATATATACATTTTTAGTTTGAACCATACGAAATTTCTTACATTCAACTCTTTCTGATCTATAGAAATGACAATTTCATATGGTTCAACCTTACATATTCTTCAACTGGTCGTATCTGGAGTTTTATACTATGAGAAAAATTAAATAGAAACTAATACCTCAGTGCTGCTGTTGTTGCCTTTGTAGAGCAATTAAAATCTCTTTCCAGGGAATCAAAAAAGTGACTATTTTCAGTGAATCTCCCTATGATGAAAGTATACCTACATGTGTATACATGTGTGCATGTCCTTAGAAACTAAATAGAAAATATCCATTAGCCTTAAAAAAATTTGTCTTAATCTAACTTTCTCCATCTGTGTGCAATCTAACAACTACTTTGTTGAAGTTGCTTTTGGAGTCTATTTCTTTTTTTTTCTTTAAAACTTTTGTCTTAAAAATAAGGAAAAGTATCTTCCTAGGTGATATTACCACACTGCTGTTCATTTTTCATATTTCAGCTCCGTTCATCTCCTTGCAAGACTATTCTGTCCTTTAACGGCTGGCCAGAGATGTTTGGGGCTTCCCTTGTGTCTCAGCAGGTAAAGATCCGCCTGCAATGCAGGAGACCTGGGTCCGATCCCTGGGTTGGGAGGATCCCCTGGAGAAGGGAAATGCTATCCACTCCAGTATTCTGGCCTAGAGCATTCCATGGACTGCATAGTCCATGGAGTCCCAAAGAGCCGGACACAACTGAGCAACTTTCACTTTCAGAGATGTTAAGCAACTTGCTCAAGGTCACACAGCTAATTAGGGTGGAACTGGAACTAAACCCTGGGCTTTGGGGCTCTCCCACCCTGCAGAGGGAGTAAAGGTTGTTATTATCAGCTCCTCTCATGAGGGAGAATCAGCTAAGTTAAAAAGCTAAGCTGGGAACCAAGAGCCTGGAAGGTTTGAGGGAAAAGATCATCAGTTGACAAATTATCGTGATCATTATTAATGTTATTATTCATATGCTATGTCTGCCGCAGAAAACAAAGGTTTATTTAAAATGCACATAATAATTTGAGTTTGCTCCAACATTTATTTTCTGTCTAAATTATTTTTTAACTGATATGAATGCAAAGACTTCTGAAGACAAAAAGCAAGGCTTTTTAAAAAATCCATAACCTTAAATTAAGACCACATTTATTCACACTGCTGCTCACAGCCCAGAACTTTCTCCCTTTTAACCCTTCAGTGACATCAGCAAGCCACATTTCCACCTCATCTTGGTCCAATTTTTCTTTTTGCTGGTAGCAACTGAATTGGAAGACCAAAGTATAACGCATTTCACAGTAAGAATCCTAATGGGATTTTTAGTAAACGGGCCCTACCAGCCCACTTCCCCAGTGAAAACATGCTTCTAATTGATCTCCATGTAGAAACAGCAGCTGGTGATCAGAACCACTGTGCTCTGGTGGGTAATTATTTTATCAGGACAAGCACTTCCATCAATGATAAGAGAGAAACAGCGAGATGTGGGGAGAGACATACAGAGAGGGCCAAACAGACAGACAGACATAGATAAGACTCAGCAAAAACCTGCCTGCAGAACCCACAGCCTCGCAACCTGAAATTGGAAGTTTCTGATAATCCATGATGCCCTGGAGCCACGTGGAGGCAGGGGGGAGCGGCTGGAGGGGCCAAAGGCGCCGGCTCCCCGCGGCGCCTGCGCTGGCCCGGAGCTCTGTTAGGGGGCGCTGTGGGGCTGCAAGTGCCGATTCCCCACCCTCCAAAACCCGCAGCTTCCGCCGGCCTGCCTGCCTTGGTTGAAACCCCCGTAGCTCTTTTGGCAAAGAGTAGGTGTGTCCTGGCCAGATTCCAGTTTGGGTAATTACAGCCTGTCAACCTAAATTCCCCCCAGGATTGCAGTTAAATATGGTACCCGTCTTCACAATTAAATTTTCGCTCTAATAGGACACTCGATTGTCATGTTACGTGACAGTTAAATAGCGGCTGCATCGTACCCTAGAGGTAGCTGCACTTTTGTAGTGACTACAAAGATTTCTCCGGGTGTAATAAATGACCTGTATGGACAGAATCGGGGGCTCTTTCTACTAAATGAGAGTTGGTAACTCTAGGACTTTGCTCATTATTCAAATTTTTTTTCTCGAAATCATTCAGGAAAAAAAAAAAAAAAAAGAAATACGAGGAACGCTTACTACTCCAATATCATCTCCATTTCTTTCTCCTGGAAATAAAAATCAGGATGCCAGGTTGTTGCAGGACCGGGGTGGGAGGGAGCCTCTAACTATCCTTCCAGCCCCAGGTCTCCTCCATTCCTTCCTTTCAACATCACAGGATTCTTGGCTTTCTCTAAACATACCATGGACTTCTCCTACCTTGCCTGTGTTCCTGGCACTCCCACAGTTTGGAACATCTTTCTTTTGTTTTCTGCTTTCAGAGATCTTTTATCCTGTCAAGGTCCAGCTTAAATGCCACCTCCATCCTCCCACCTTCTCCCATTCAATGTTTCTCCTCTTATGGCCCCCATTCGATATTGCTATTACCCTCGCTCAGCACTTATTAAAATTTTTGTTGTATATTACAGTAAGTTGTTTACATATCAGGCACATGCACTGAACGATGAGCTCCTTGAGGACAGGGGTCTTGATTACTTTTCCTTATACCCAAGCACAACACTTAACAGATATGTTTGATAATTCCCAAAAGCATAAGTAAGAATAGCTGATATCAGTTTCCTATATGCTGATCATTGTTTCAGCCCTCACCATCTCATAAAGTATCAATATCATTGTGTCATTCTTATACATTCAAACACTGAGGCCCAGAGAGGTTAGATAATTTGTCCAAGGCCACACAGCCAGTAATAAGTGATGCCAGGAACGAATCCCTTGGGGTTTACCCTTCCTCACCCTGGAACCTCGTAACTTTATGCTGCTGAATACTACAGGTTTTTAATTAAACATATCAGCATCCCCGCTGTCTTCAAACTTTTGCATCAATCCAGGTCTTCGAAAGCACAATTCATTTTCTGAAGGGGTGAGTGTGAGGTTGGGAGAAGTTGATGAGACAGAATGTACCTGTCTCCATCTTCTTAGGCTAGCCTAAATAACAAGTGGGCTGCTTTCCGAAATTCACCTTCTTGTTTGTCAGTTTCCATCCTTGGGCAATTATTTCACACTGAAAATGAGAAGGTGATAATCTAAAGTATTCGCAGCCAGTCTTGCCTACAGAGGTGTGAGCAAAGAGGAAGATCGCATGTTGTGATTACAGAGAGAAGAAACAAACCCCAGTGATTGCGGTGCGTGAGGAAGGGGTCAGCCTCATTATTCTAAAGCATAGTTTTCTGAACCCATAGAAATATTTTATTCCAACAAGTTAATTCCTTTAAGTGGTGAGCGCTGAGTGTGGCAGACACGATTATCTTTCTTAGGTTCCTGGCCGCTTTCTCCCCGCCCGGCTGGGGGAAGGATTTCTGCAGCTCACCTCGTGCAATTAGAAACAGCCCCACAGGGCAGAGGTGCAGCCTGCGTTGTGAGATACTCTTCTGCCGCTGAAATAAAAACAGCCTTTGAGAATATTCTCCTGCCAAAATCATTTTAGCATTTCACTGTCACACAGCGGGAGGCAGCGGGAGAGAGAGAGACAGAGAGAGAGAGAGAGAGAGAGAGAGAGAGAGAGAGAGAGAGAGAGAGAGAAAGGCAGAGAGCATCCTTTCCATGAAAACCAACCAAGACCTCATGAGTCTTTCCCGTGTACAAGGAAATTAATTAATTTCCTTTTTTATTTTTCAAAAAGGGGGCCATAAAAACATAGTTCAAGATGTTACATTTTCATAAGGAAGAAGTCTCCATTGTAAATGCGGACCTCTTTTAAGACAAGGCTGTAATGAGATTGCCCGTGGTGATGATGAATGGGGAGGGTGAAGGGTCCTTGGCTTCCTTCTGGGGGAAGAAACATCCTCGAAGGCGGAGGCGAGGGCTGCCTCAGGCAGCAGCGCCGATACCAGCGCCAAATGCTGTTCTCTCCCAAGAAGCTCACGGAAGAAAGTCTGTTTCAAAAGCAAGGAAGAAGAACAGCAGGAAAGGCAATTTAGAGGGTGAGCCAAGGTGGTTGCCTAAACAGAGGCCAGCAGTGCCGGCAGGGGGCGCTGTCCAAGGCCCAGCAGCCTCCCCTTCACTGGCGGCTCCCTAGTGCTTCCGGCACCATCTCTTTCAACCTGGGAGGATTTTCTCTCTAGCAGTTGCTGGAAAGAATGGAGAACTTGACTTCCACTGCCCCTTCATAAATGCCTTTTTATTTTTGTTATTTCTGCATGCCTTTTATGGACTGGATTGCATTCCCCGCCCCCCACCACCCCGCAACTAATCTGTTGAAGCTCTAACCCCCAGGACTTTAGAAACGTGAGTACATTTGGAGCCCAGAGCCACTACATAGATGACTAAGTTAATATAAGGCCCTTAAGGTGGGCCTTAATCCCATCTGACTAGTGTCCATATAAGAGGAAATTGGGACACACAAAGAGACCCCAGGAGTGCACACGGACAGAGTAAACACCATGTGAGAAGGCAGTCATCTGCAGACTAGAAAGAGAGAGGTCTCAGGACAAACCAAACCTGCTGACACCTTGGTCTTGGACTTCTAACCTCCAAGAACTGAGAGGAAAGAGATTGCTGTTGTTTAAGCCACCCAGTCTATGGTACTTGGCTATGACAGCCCGAGGAAACTAATACCCAAGTATGTTTCACAATATGGTCCGTGGACCATTTGCATCAGAAAGTGATGAGCAGGTTAAAATGTAGATGTCTGGGCCCCCTGCAGACCTACTTAACCACATCTCTGAGGCCCAGGAATCTGTAGTTGGTCACTCTCAAGCCCCCCAGGCCATCCCAGTGCACACCCGAAGAGGGGAAGTCCCTGTGGCTGGAATTTGCGGAGAGAAAGGATCACCTTGGTGGTGATCTGAAGGGGGCTGCCCGAAGGCCACACTGCCTGACTCCCCCCATCCCCCTTAGAAAGGCGCGCTTCGCAGGTAAACATCGCCCTCTCCCTGGCGGATCGCTTTTCAGTGCAAATAGCTCCTGGATGGGGGTGACAAATTAAGTCAATAACCTTTGAGTATGAATTCATTTATCAGCTGAATTCCTGTGGGATTGGAAGGATGCCAAACCTAAGAAAAACCGGAGAGCGGGGAGGGAGTGGGAGGTGTTGAGAAATGTCGGCATGGTCCACACGGTGAGGGTGGGGGAAGGCGCCACCTTGGGAAGTTGTCTCCAGGCTGGCCCCCACGTGGGATGGGGGGGGGCAAGGTGGCCCCTGAGATGGGCATCGGTGAGCTCACCGGGCACTGCTCTCCCACAGAAAGGGGGATAGAGCAGTGCGATGGTGGTGGGGCTTTGGGGAAGACACCTGACTCCTGGCTGCCTCTTGTTTTCTTTTTTGCTGCTTAGACGCTGAGGGCAAATCCAGTCCCACTTCTCTCTCTCTCTAGGAGTGTGGTGGGCAGGGACCTTGCAGAACTGGGACCAGGAGGGCATATAACCAAAATACTGAACAACCAATCTGGCTTAGACGTGAACCCTGCAGAACAGAAAGCAGTCAGAGGAGGTTGGAGCGGGATCCAGCCCTTTGTTTCAGGAACTCACAGCGCAGGCCTGAATAAGTGGGAGGGTCTGAGAAGGCGGCTTTGTTTTCGTGGGGCTCTCATTGTTAGTTCTTTGCCTAGGAAGGAGGTGGCACCCCTCCCCTCCGCCCCCCGCCCCGGGGGGCCTGGTTTCACTCACTTCAGATCAGAGCTCAGTGTAGTCCAGGCCAACGATTCCTGTGTGGTTGGATCCTACCTGAGTCCTCTGTTTCCTGAGTCTTCCAGCAAGTTCTAATGCTGATGCTTATGATGGGCTAGAAGCATCAGCCAGTGGGTGGGGGCCAGGCTCTGACTGCTGACAAGCGGTTGCCTAGAGAGGACTGCCCAGGGGCCCAGGCACTCATGGCCATCTCCGAAGCCATGGCACTGTGCTTGATAACGAGTTGAAACTGAGAGCCCTCGGCAGGAGTAGATGGACGCCTCCCCCTGAACCAGAGCATCGGTCTCCCTGCAGCCCGTTAGATGCTCAGCATCAAGAAATGTTCTTCCTGGCTCCTCAATTTCTATGGAAAAGGGTGAATCTCAGATGAAATAGCAAAATGGACACTGGCCCAGGATTCCAAACTCGGTTCCTCGAAGCAGCAGATGGCTGGAAGAGGGCGAGGATCAGCTGCTGTTGATTCTCTAGACAGTGCTCCTTGTGACAGCAGATAGTGTGGCGCCCCGCCTGCATCCCCTTGGATCCCTTTAGACCCTTTGTGTGGGCTCCCTGTCCGCTCACTGCCACTCACTGTGTTTTTCCTTCTAACACCCAGCACCTACACTGTGCTTCAGGAGGGCCACCCTCAGCCTATGAGAAGGGAGCCCCTCTGCATAGCTGTGCAGATAACTGGACATGCCTGGGGGTTGGCCTACCCTCTTGGTGGCTCTTGGTCACGGGCTGAAGAGGACAGAAGTGTGGGAACCTGGCTCCCTTAGACTGGGAGGCCTGTGGCCCAGGCCAGGTGGGGACTTGCCTGACTGCACCCTGTTTGCTTCCTTCCCTTTTCTTTTCTTTTTCTTGCTTCCCCTTCTCCCTTGCAGGTCACCCCTGGAAGTGCTGCCTTACTAAATCACTTGCATGGTTTCCTCCTGGGAGACACAACCTAGATTACACCTAAAAATTTCTGAATTTTCCTCCCATTAATATGGGGTCACAAAAGAGCAGGAGACAACTTAGCAAGTCAACAACAATGACAACGTCTCACAAACAAAAGAAATGCTCTCTCCCTCTCTCTCCTGACACCCATCCGTGGCTCAGAGGTAGGTTAGGACATGAGGTCTGCTCGCCCTGGCTTTTTCTTCTCCCAGCCCCCCCGCCCTGCTCCCCCAGGTTTCTGACCCTGGGCCTCACTTCCCTCCGTAGGCCTTCAGCGTGTGCCTCCAGTGGGGTTCAGGGCATAGGACACAGGTCTACTTGACTTCTGGGTCTGTACAAGAACCCCGAGTTGTCTCCGTAGCCAGGCTGTCATTGGCTCAGCTAGGCTCTGGGAACCTCTCCCTGGTCCACCTGTCATCTCCTCATGCCCTCTGCTGTTTATAAGCTCCTTAAGCATGGTCAGTATCCCATCATACTGGTCAGATCCCCCTCCAAGGGTGGACATGTTTTCCAGCCCGCTCACAGTCTCCAGTGGGTCAGCCCTACTGGGTGTGCCTGAGCCGTCTCTCCTGGGGTCACGGTCTTTCCGGGGTGGCCTGACTCTGGCCAGTGGATAAAGCAGGGATAGGAAGGTGTCCAGCGTGGGATACCCTTTAAAACAACCTCGTACCAGAGTTCCCTCCTGGGCTGCCCGAAGTATTCTCAGGCCTGCAGTGCATGTCCAGTTCTTCCTGTGTACCATCTTGTTTTCAAAGGGGTTGATCCCCAGCAGACACCTCATACCCCAAATTCCATCTTAACATCTATTTCTGGCGAGCATAACTGGCCACTCTTGGGATAAGAGACCGCGGCTGTGTCTCTGCGTTCCCCCAGCACCAACCTATGGGGCTAGCTCCGGGGAGGCAAATGTTTGCTGACTTAAGTCTAACTGTTCTTAGGTAGAGTTAACTTTGAAGCAGTAGATCCACGTGCCTGGCACCAGGAGAAAAAGAAGGCTGAGCATTTCACATGAATGTTTCCTTTAGTCTTCAGACAAACCCACAAGGAAAGCATCAGAATGACTCCCATTTTGCAGAGGGGGAAACTGAGGCACAGAGAGTAAACGAGGGTGTCAAAATGGAAGCCTGAGCCCCTCACCCCCCTGCTAGAGCGAAGTACTGGACCCAGCAGACAGCTGATGGCTCTCAGCAAAGAGGAACCCTAGGGTGACACAAGGCAGCCAAGAACTGACACAGCATTAGAGGGCTAGTACCCAGGCGGGGCCGGCAGGCTCAGACACTTTCCTAGCCTGTGTCATCTAGGACAGCTGTCTCTCTTTGCCTCTCTCTCTTTTCCTTTTTTCCCCCCTTCTTGACCAATTTGTGCAGCTGTGGGATCTGAGTTCTGCAACCAGGGACAGAACCTGTGCCCCCTGCAGAGGAAGCCCGGAGTTCTAATCACTGAACCGCAGGAAAGTCCCACTGTTTGCCTCTCTTAAAGTCATTGCATCATAGGCTTCCTGAACCAGCAACACACACAGCCTAGCCTCCCCATGGTACAAAACAGAGGCAAGCCCAGAGAGGTTAAGAAACTCCTCAAAGGTCACAGAGCTGACTAGTGTCTAGCTCTCTAGACCAGCAGGGGTTCCCAGCCCATCCCCCCTTCCCCTGCCCTCCATGACATGACCTTAAGGAATCCCCTACTTGGCTGGACCAACTCTAGAAGTCAGATGCCTTCCCAAGATACCCTCCTCGCTCATTCAGCCTCATCAGTACTTGAGCACCTCTGGGATATAAGGGGACTGACTCACTGAGAGAAGGTAGCTATAAGAGTGATGCAACAGCGCTACCTCATTTTTACTGCCACCTTGCCCCAGTTCTATTATTACATTTCTCACTTCCCCTTAACATTAAAACATAACAGCATGATGGCAAGTGGTTAAGTGCTAGGAAATCAAACAAGCCTTGGTGTGAAACCCGCCTTACCTCTTTCTAGCAGTGCGACCTTGAAAAATTCACTGAAACTCTTTGAGCCTCATTTCCTTCCTCTAGGCGGTGAGGGAAATCAAGCCTGAGAGTTGCCTCATCAGGTGGCACATAGGTTACATGGAATGACGAATGTGAAGGCCTTGGCCCAGGGCTCCTGAACACAGTGAGGCTACTGGAAATTGTAGCCATTGTTATTTTTATTAAAGATATGTAAGAGATAACACCAGTGGCACCCAGTAATCATTCATCTGAAGTACTCAGTAGGAAAGAACAAATCAGTGCATGCATTAATTAGGACTCCTGTAACAGAAAGGCTTTATCTGATAGATGTGATCCCTCTGGGAATACAAGTAGGACCACACTCGCCATCTCCAGACCACAATCTATCCCTGGCCATCTGAAGCCCTGTAACCTCACTTCTCCAAACTCACTCCTGATACCATATCTGGAAACCCCAACATTCAGGTTTCCTTAAAGTCAGAATGAAGGCAGTCCAAGTGAACCAAGGACCTGCTGGAAGCTGGGGGTGCAAATGATCTATGGTGCTTCAATAACTCAGTGGACAGAGCAAACCAGGATGGTGCTCACCACGTTCCCACTGCAGACACACCGGGCTAACTGATCAAACATAATGAAAAAATAAGTACACAGCTTGGAGAGGAAGGAAGGAAGGAAAGGAAGGGAGGAAAGAGTCAGGGGGGAGGGAGGGAGGAAGTAGGGAGAAAGGGAGGAGTGAACAAAACAAGAAAGAAATCCCCAAGTTCCACAAGGAACTCTTCATTTCTAATCAGCGATGTTTGTTGACCTAAGGCAGAAATAATGGAGCAAATAATTAGAGAAAAGAATTTAAAGTTCTGCAAGCTCAGCCATGAAAGTCACAGAGCCTAGACTTCTAGAACCTTTAGACATGAGACAGCCTGATGCTGTAAGATCCGGCCTCCCAGCATTAAGCTAGGGGGGCAACGTCAGAAAAGAAAAAGGAATCCCTGAGTAAGGGAAATTTTGCTTTTTGCTGTGTTCCTTCTACCCTTGTCCCACCCATCAGGTCAAAACACCAGATAAGTTTGGGTAATTCAAGTGCTGAAGGCTTTTTCTTATCTCATGATCCCCTTTGAATTCATATTGAATATGGGCTTAGGAACAAAACATATCAAGTTCTGGATTTGTTGCTTTCTATCTGTGTGATATTGGGAGGATTATTTAATCTCTGTTTATTTATCTACACTTCTTCATCTATAAAAACAAAAACAATAAACACCTAACTACCAATTTCACAGAAATCTAACTCTTAATCATTCTTAATTTCTGCTAGGATCTCACACACACACACACACACACACACACACACACACACACACACATTTTCTCTTTCTCTGTCTCTTTCAATGTATGAGTTAAGAATCTTCTGGTTGCAAGTGACAGAGACCCATTTTATTTTATTAGTTTTTGCTGTTTATTTTTTATTTTTTTTAATTGGAGGATAATTGCTTTACAATTGTATGGCAGAAACCAATACAACATTGTAAAGCAATTATACACACACACACACACACACACACACACACACACACATATATCCCCTCTCTCTTGAGCCTACCTCCCACCCTATCTCCCCTAATCCCACCCCTCTAAGTCATCACAGAGACTGGGCTCCCTGTTTTATATACCAGCTTCCCACCAGTTATCTATTTTACACATGATAGTATATATATGTCAGTGCTACTTTCTCAATTCATCCCACCTCTCTTTCCCCTGCTGGGTCTACAAGTCTGTTCTTTAGGTCTGTGCAGAGATCCATTTTAAGCCAGAAACCAGGAAAAAAAACATGCCAAGGGTATTTATGAGTTCAAGTAACTGAATTTATTGGGCTCTCATCTCTGGCCTTTGCATGGCTTGTCATTGGTTTTTCTTCCTAGACCTCAATCACTCTTACTAAAACCAGCTGGGAAAGATTGCTTCAAGCAACTCCACTTTTTCTGTCCTTACAGCTTATAATCTCAAAAACCAAATACCAAATTGATTGTTGCAGCAGAAATATCTCAGTCAGACTCACTGGTCTGTTTTGGGACACATGTCCTGCTCTGAGCCAATCACCCTGGCCAAGAGGATGCATCTGGCGGTTGCTCCGTAATGTCAATGGACCTTTCTGATCTATGTCCTCTCTTGTCTCCAATGAATATAATGTTGTGCTCTCCCAGGCTGGTATCAAGCCGTGCAGGATGAAAGATGGACAGTCCTTGCACAAATGAGACTGCTCTTCTCTATCTGCCCATGAACCCCCTTGCCTGTCCTCCCTACCGGTGGTGATATGTGAAAAGAAGGGGCAAGGTCAACATCAAAAGAGATCACATTCTAGAAACACAATATCGGCAGCCAAAAGAGATCAAGGGAAGACTGGTGTGGAAGATGCATTCTTCTATATTTAAACTATAAAATTCTAAACAGTAGGTTTAATGTGACCAGACAACGAATTATCATTTACATTTCCTTACAGTAAGAAAATGTCTTTCTCAGTAAGACACATTTGTGATGCTCCTCAATGAAACACAGTAATGACCTTTGAGAGAATCATTAGAAACCATGGCCCATGGGTGGCACTATGCATGATGCAGTGTCCTGGATAATGTGAAAGTGGAAGTGTTAATCACTCAGTCATGTCCGACTCCTTACGACCCTGTGGACTGTAGCCTGCTAGGCTCCTCTGTCAATAGAATACTCCAGGCAAGAATCCTGGAGTGGGTTGCCATTTCCTGCTCCAAGGGATCTTCGTGACCCAGGGATCGAACCTGGGTCTCATGCATTGCAGGCAGATTCTTTACCAGCTGAGTCACCTGGGAAGCCCACTAGGTTTAAATAAATGAAATAGGTACTAGGAGGGAAGTGAAGAGGTAAGACAATCTATATAGTTTCAATACAAAGAGGTTCCAAAGAGCTGTGGCATTATGAGTAATAACAGCATTGCTACCTTTTTCTTATAGTGAGAGATAAGAAGTTGTCCAAGAATGACACATTTGGCCATAAAGAGCACAAAGAATGATTCCTGGACCTGAAACATGAAGAGATGGTGCCAGGATACTATGAAGAATCTTCATAAGCACCGATTGAGCAGTAAACAAGTATGTAAGTTTCTCTTCTATACTCACTATATCTTCATCAGTAAATCACTACACCTCACATAAGCCCATAAATTGTGTAGCACATTAAAAATTTTAAATGTTATGTGGATAGCCCCCATCCACCTCCAAAACAATACTCGAGTGAGTGCCCCTGCACAACCTAGGGGTGGCTCTAAACAAGGCTGAAGGCCTTGTTGAATTATAGTGCTTGAACCTGTACCCTGGCCTTGTGGCTTCTTTATTTATTTCTATAATTGATCTCAGTATGCAGCAGGTAACCCCTCATTCTTAGTCTAAAAGCTTCCATTTTGGCCTTGGCATTTGGGTAATAAAAACAACAGGCTGGTTGCAAAGCCCAGTTAATCTGCCCCTTGCTTCCAAGTTCAAAGCTCCCATTCAATCTGAGTGAATGACTCATTACAATAAGGATAATTATTACCTTCGTTAGGCAAAGAGTACTCATCTGGAGATATTTGGAAGTAGCCAAAGATTTCCAATTTTCCACAAATCTCTTCCTGGGATCTATTTTATCCCCCATTGTGCTTTCATCTTCCCTGCCTTGGTGAGGTCCAACTTTAAATCAGGGCAGAAAATAGGGCCTTTTCAGTTCTCCCAAGGGTCTGGATCGTGTTTCTCAGCCATTTGGAGTTGGCCACATTAGGCAGCATCTCGTAGCAGAGGCATATGCTACTTCTTATAAGCTTTAAGATGGAATAGGCTTTCTTGTAGGACCTTGGGGAAAGCTACAAGAGGTAGACCCCACACGACATCATCCTGATATTTTCCTTCTAAGCCCAGTAGTTTGTGGGGATAGGCATATTGCTTGCTTCTGAAGATACAGGGGATGACAATTTAACCAGCTGTTTTGCCACTTCTAAATGAGGACTTACTTGGTTGGCAAGTAACAGACATTGACACTAAACAAGGAAAATGGTATGTCTCAGTCTGCTCAGGCTACCATAATAAAATACCATAGACTGGGTAGCTTAAACAGCAGAGATTTTCTCACAGTTCTGAAGGCTAGAAGTCTGAGATCAGGGTGCCAGCACGGTCAGTTCTGGTGGGGACCCTCTTCCTGGCTTATAGACAGCACCTTCTCACTGTGTGCTCAAATAGTCTTTCCTCAGTGATTGTGTGTGGGGAGAGAGAGAGATAGCTCCCTCCTTCCCTGGTGGCTCAGATGGTAAAGTGTCTGCCTACAATGCGGGAGACCCGGGTTCGATCCCTGGGTCAGAAAGATCTTCTGGAGAAGGAAACGGCAACCCACTCCAGTACTCTTGCCTGGAAAATTCCATGGATGGAGGAGCCTGATAGGCTACAGTCCATGGGGTTGCAAAGAGTCGGACACGACTGAGCAACGTCAATGTCAATGTTCCTATGTATTAGGACACTAGTCCTATTTGATTGGGGCCCCACCCTTACGACCTCACTTAATGTTAATTACCTCCTAAAAGCCCTATATCCAGTTACAGTTACATTGGAGGTTAAAGCTTCAACATATGAGTTTTGGGGAGATACAATTCAATCCATAGCAGTTTTATTAGATAAATTCTGGAATGCTCACAGAGTTAAGTAATCAAGATAATCAGAACTTGGGACCAATGGAAATCATGTCAGCTATGGATATAAATAAAAAGAATGCATAAAGTATATTTTCCAGGCACTGGAAAATAAAGATTTTAAAGATTTAGCTGTGGCTCCTTTGACACATGTTCATTCAACTCAAGGTTCACATTTTTCAGGAGAGAGAGTAGAAGACGGGCTGAGCCTGAGTCCTATACCCAGCCTGGAATTAATCATCCTTTTCAAAGGAAGGGATAATGTTTTCTGATTGGTCATCCTGGCTTGTGTGTGTGTGTGTGTGTGTGTGTGTGTGTGTGTGTGTGTAGATCAGGTCAGTGTCATCCAAATCACACAGAATAGGTTTCTCATAGGAAAGTTCTTTTATGTGGAGGAGAGGCAAACGTAGGCAGGTAGACAGAAAAAATAGATGTCCACCACAAACTGCCAAGATTTTGTACAAAAATTGTTGATGTATATCTTTAGGGAAAGTATTGGTTGGCCCAAGGAGGAAAAAGTTGTTGTGCATTGTCAACTTTACCTTTTCAAGGTGATAATGATGTGAAGAATTGAGCTTAGACCTTCCAAGTCTTAACAGGCCCTTGGAGTTTGTTTTCCAGGTCGATTAATTTCCAAAAAAAGAAGAGGCAAGATGAGCTTTCAATGCAAATCATTTGTCACCCCAGAGTTCCCAAATTTATCTTTTTAGGGATCGGCTAGAGACCAGATATTAGATGCTTTATCATGAAACACAACTGACTGTTAAAAAAACTGGTTGCAAAAGTGGAATAGCAGAGCTGGCAACTATTGAGTATCTACTCTCTGCCAGCTGTGGTCAGCACTGTGGAATGCCTTCATCAAATCTATTTCCCCCATCCTCTTTTCCAATAAGATCTTGATCTTGTTCACATAATCATCCCTTCTCCATCCAAACCATGTAACTTAAGCAAAGGTGACCCCTACCTCTATCAGCAATGATGAATCTTGATTCATGGGAATCAATCACAGTCATCCATTCCTCTTCTCCTCCATTGGGTTCACAGACCCTAAAGCTCATTGCCATGGAGCGCTCCTCTGGCAATGGATATTGATCCAGGAAGATGGCAGTAACCTAGGTCAGCCCAGTGAAATTGAAGGGAAGGTATTTCTTTCCATATCTGGGAGTGGTTTGCTCTTTCTCTTCCGCTGGCAATGGACAAGAAATTCCACTGCCCTGGTGGCTGCCAAACAGCTCTCTTGCTTCAAGTGGGGTGATGAGAGGAAAGCTAAGTCAAGAAAATAGCTGATAGATCAGGACCAGAGACCCAGCTGTATTATACCTGGAGGGTTCTTCCCTCACTGGACTACATGGGATAACACATTTCCTAATTTTTAAAGCCATTTCCACTCAGGATCTCTGTTGCTTACAGCCCAAAGCATCTCTAAGCCAGATATTGTGTTAAGTAATGACTTTATATACATAATCTCATTTTATCCACATACCACCCTAGGGGGATAGTATTATTATCTCCATTTTATAGGTGAAAAAAACTGAAGCACAAAAAAGTTAAGTGACTTGTTCAGGGTCACTTACTGAATTCCGTCATCTGCTTCCAAAATCCACATTCTAAGCCAGTAAAAGTAAACTGGGTTTATATATACCAACATTTCTAGAAAATTATAGTGAAATGGGTATGTTATTTTTTAAATTTTGTTTTCCCAATAATTTGGATGAAAGTTTCAGAGGTTCTTTGTCATCACTCCAGAATGACCTCCAA